>NC_133527.1:89140601-89765601 GCF_048544455.1 Silene latifolia | reverse complement strand
AGTCACTAGCAAACACACACTTGTGATTGATTAATGAGGAAAAAATTCGGCAGCAATTCCACTTAGTTCTCCAAATACATAATGTAGAATAAATAATTACTCCACATATGCATTCAGAGAACATTAAAGGAATTGTCACCGAGCTCTTTCCTCATTAACAAATCACAAATACATGTTTACTACCTAAGTGACTTGAAACGTACAAAGACAGTCCCAAAACGGGGACTATTCAAAAATTACTCCTAATAAGTAATTTTTGAGCGGGTACTAAGTCAATGTGAACATTAGTTTCAATAATATTAAAAAAAAACATACAACAATGACTGACTACTTTTTTAATAATGTCAATTAACAAAAATTAAGTAACACGACTAATTTTTCATTTTAAATATTTAAACTAATTAACATTAATTCAAATTATCATTTTAAAAACATTAACATTACACAAAATTTAACAATTAACAAAACTACTACTAACTATTACTAATTAAGCTAACTAAGCTACTACTAACTACTACTAACTACTACACAAAATTTAACAATTCACAAAAAACTACAACAAAATGGCTTATATCCTAATTCAACATGCATCAACACCAACTAATACTAATTAAGATAATTAAACAAAAAAAATAATTAAAAAAGAGATTAAAAATACCTAATTAATTTTAATAATAAGTAAAAAGGAAGGGTGACCGGCATTGGTGGACGGCGGCGGTGGCGGTGACGGCGGCGTGGCTTTAACCTATACAAATAATATAAATAAAGACAAGAAAAGGAAAAAGGAAAAGGAAAAGGAAAAGGAAAAACAAGAGATAAATGACAAACCTGGGATGGTGGTGGCCGGCGGCAGGAGAGAGTGGTGGTGGTGTGGTGGTGGTGGTCGGCGGATTTGGGGAGAATAGAGTAAAAATCGATTTGGGGGAAAATAATGACGATGAGAATGAGGATGGCTGTCGCGGTATTTAAAGCACTCTTGACGGAAATACCGTCAGGATTCCGTTTTTTTGGAGACTTCTGACGGAATTTCCGTCAGATAAGTCAAACTTTTGTTTGACTTATCGACGGAATTTCCGTCAGAAGTCTCCAAAAAAGCGAAATCCTGACGGTATTTTCGTCAGGAGTTTTCTCTCAATTATTGCTGGTTGGGCAATAATTGAGGGAAATTCATTGACGGAATTTCCGTCAGAATTTCTTCCTTGTGACGGATAATCCGTCAGTATGTGCATAAATGCTGACGGCTTTTCCGTCAAAAGTAAATGGCGCCTTTGGATTTTTTACGCGCCAGTATTATCTGACGTCCTGTGACGGATATTCCGTCACTAAAGGACTTGTGACGGATTTTTCGTCACAAATCCGTCAGTTTTTTTTAATATCTGACGGACTTCAAATTCCGTCACATCTACCGTCAGTTTTCCGCGTTTTTTTGTAGTGAATGTTGATTAATTATAAACAAATGAACTTAAAATAATCAATTCATAATCATTTTCAAAACTATTGTCAAAACATTGGCGATTATTCAAGTCTCGTTCTTCAAATGGACACAAAAGCAGCCTAAACGGGCCTTTCAAATCAAGACGGGTTCAAAATCCCATTTTCAATACATCTTACAAACCTTTTCAATGGTCAGAAGACGTTTTCCATCGTCTGTTGACCCGCGCCTTAACAGGCCACTTATTTTTCCATTTTCAAACAAGGGCAGACCCATTTGCATGGCCAACAGGCTCGCGCCTCTTATGGCTGCCTGATGCAGGGTCTGCTTCCCTTCGAGTATTTGTCCTGGACGATCCCGACTTCGGTTAACCCGAATACATGACGGATCAGATGATGAATCTGCTCATTTTACCCTACATTTGTAAAACGTCTTACTAAGACAAATGGATCACATTATGCACCATAAACCTAACTTGGTGAATGGATGTTTAATTTCCGTCTTGCATGCAAATCAAAATTAAATCCAATTCGACATCAAATACTTGATATTTGGATTAAAACAACCGACAGAGAAAGCTCACATGTTAGGTTCAAACTAGTGGATGCGCATTCATGCATTTACCCGTTTTATCAATTTTTGCATTTAACCAACCAAGATCGATCAGTAGAGGCCGCTACCGCGAGCGGGATTGGGTGTCCAATTAAAGGGCTTCCCAATACGTACCTTCACCTCTTACTCAGAAACTTTTGATAGTGGACGACCTTATCCAGGGCGTACGAGAGTCATTCTAGAGATCGGATGCTAAAGAGGGATGATTCCTTATCTTTAGTACCTATGTCAAACACTGCTTTGTGCTTCATTTGACCGAGGTATAAAGTGGATTCGAACGGGTTCCAAGCATCCCACAAATACTTGGTGGCGACTCCAAACATCTCTTGCATCGTTTTGAGACCCTTGCCGAGACGAAACGGATCGATCTAGAGTGATCCGGTCGAAAGCATTTTTTACGCCACCGAGCGTGGCTTTCAAAAAAGACTGCTGCCGTTGTCCACAGATCAGCTGGGCATATGCAGGTGGGCCATGTCCAAAGATTGGCGACTCCGCTGGGGAAAACTAGGACACTTGTGTATTTGTGATCCCTAGATGGTCAGACTCAAACGAGGTATTGGTTGAAATGCATTAATTGATATTACGGTCATAGTCGGGTTCCTTGTCCGGGCCCATAACCTAACCCTTTCCGACCAATTGGCTTGTCTCGTCGGCGTGAGTTTACTCATCCCCGTGTTTCAAATCCCGATTGAGTCAAGCATACCGTTGACGATACACATTTCTGTTTCGTCAAAGAGCTTTCATCACCTTCGCGCACGAGGCTAGGGCACCCTCCTTACACATTTTATTTGGATTGGTATTCGTCTCGAAAATCAGGGTTTGATTGCTTTGTGTGTAACCCACCCTTCAAGCCAAAACCCATGTCAACATTATACATAATATAATGAAACTGCGAGTGCTTATGTGTTATGTGATCATAAGTCCGTCCGTGTGATTTTCGAACTTTCAAAAACACCTTTTTGCGCCGTTATAATGGCCATTTCAAACCTCGGTCTTTCGCCGACCGTTGCATTTCAACACACCTTTCTAGGCCGTCGTAATGACGATTTTCAAACCCGCGTTTCTACAACCTTTTCAACACGCCTTTCTAGGACTTCGTAATAACGATTTTCAAACTTGGTTTTCTACAACCATTTCAAAACACCGTTTTACACCGTTATAATCGTCGCGTCAAGACATGGATTTCAACCCGTCTCGCGCCGACAATGGCTCTTCCAAAACCCAAGAAAGGCACACGCCCCCTTATCGAGACATTTTCAAGATCCCGAGGACCATACACCATCCCCGAGACCTTTTCAAACATTTCAAAACTCGATTTTCAAAACGTACAATTTTGAATTTTAAAAAACTGTCTCCAAAAATAGTACATTGTTTTCCGAGACGACTCAAACTCAAACCGTCTTTTGAAAACAAACTTAAGACAACCTTTCAACTGACCGACTTTCGGATATCCCTATTCTTCGGAAGCTGTCCATAAAGCGACAAACGAATCTTTTTGAAAATCTCTATTTTCGAAAACTTCAGTCCACCATTCTAATTCCACCTCGTGTCTATCGAGTCGAAGTAAGCGTACTTATGGGTCTATACTTATGAGTCGTCTCACCACGAGATTCGTCCAACGGCGTCACGCCACTACGTTGGACGCGATTCAAAGTCCGGTCAACACCATCACGTCATAAATCGAGTCAGCACCGAGGTACCACACACGGTCATCCTCGTCTTGTTGAGTCTGATGTTTGTTCCGTCCTTTGTGTTGTTTGCATTCAGTCTTTGAACCGTGTCAGATGGATATGTAATGTGAGCCGTTTTTCTGCCTCAGAACCATGGCCTCGTCTTCAACTTCGTCCAACAACAACAATGACAACAGAGATGTTACAATTGCCTAGCTAGCCAGCCTGCTCACTTCTCTCAAGGTCACCCTGGACCGTGTCGAGACCCATATCGACACCCTGGAAAACAAGGAAACATGAGAACACGACACTCCGCCCTTAACTAAATCTGAGAAAAAGGCTTAAACTCTTGGAAGAACAACTCCTAGACCGGGGTAACAACATCCACCTCGAAAATAATCGATGGTTTGAACCCGTTGGGGATCAACTACCGACAACTTTACACTGGATGTGCCCAAATTCAAGGGAGTGGAGGACCCACTCAATCACATTCGAGCCTCCAAAAACTACATGGCTATAAAAGGGGTCAAACAAGAACTATTCACCCGGATCTTTCCATCGTCCCTGGAACCGATCCCTCGCCAATGGTACTACTCCCTGGACCCGAAGAACCTCACTACCTGGGATTTGCTAACCATTATGCCGACAATATCGAGATTCAGGCCAACACCCGTTAGAGGAGTGTAAGCACTCAATTGGTCAGCAAGCCAAGCGAGTCAACTTTGGTAGAGAAATTCGTCAACAATCTCCGCTCGGTATATGTCAACTTACTAAGGTTCCAAAACATCAATACCTCCGAAAAGGTATCCTAGCCAAAACCACCGGTAGAGGCTACCAGGGATCAACATCAACCGGATCCCTTATGGTCAAACAAACAAAATTGACGAGGTCAACCTCCTCGAGCGAACCGCGAAAAGAGCTGAGCGCCCTCAAAGAGTGTTCACCAACCTAGGGTCAACTTATGCAAGCACCCTGAAAAGGCTTATGGACCAAAGGAAATTACAACCGATCGAACCCACTCCGGATCTATCTGAGGATAAGAAAACCCATTTCTGGAACCCTAATGCCTACTGCCAATACCACCGAGGGAATGGTCATGATACGGAGACCTGTTTTAAGCTCAAACACCTCATTCAGGACATGATCGAGAAAGGGGAATTACCTTTGCCTCTACCAACAAAACTAAACAACAAGACAAACCCTTTGGGAATCCATGATGTCTCCGATGACGAGCCAACCTTATACTGCTCGCACCTCATTTTACCAATTGATGATGAGGTGAATGCCTTAGAGAAGGATGCCTAGGACGGGGTATTCGTGTTCAGCGTCGTAACCATGCTTACCATGTTACAACAAGTTAAGGAGGCTATAGCCAGTCTCTCCGAAAGGATTACTCGACTTGACGATGCCTACCGCCGGTTGATTTTCAACCCACCAACACCAGCACCGCGCCCGTGTGAGGATCATCCAAACACCCGAAACTACCCTCACCAGGAAGGATTGCTCCCGCGACCATTCTGGGACGCACCCCACCATAATCAACCCCACAATAATCAACCCCACAATAATCGCCCTCACAATAATCACCCTCACAAAAATTACACTCATTAAAACTACCCACCAAGGAATACCCCTCCGAGGTACCCTCGAGGTCCCAAAGACAACGGTATCTGGAGAGACGATGCTGAGGGTGTCTATGTGATTCCAGGAAAAAAGAAACAGGCAAAAGAGATCGGTCATCTTACCCGGTCAAGACGCTTCTATCAAAACCCGAGCAATTCAACAGTCATTCCAACAACGAATGACCAGGTCGTCCCGGATGTGGACACTCAACCAAAGGCTCCTGAGAATTCGATCCTTAAACAACTGCAAAAAGCAAAAGCCGAAATTTCAATTTGGCAACTGATTTCTACATCCATCGAGCATCAGCAAGCTCTACTGCAAGCGTTGGGAAAACTGATTGTTCCCTCTACCTCCTCCCCTGAAGAAGTAGTAGCACACAAGACAAGGGATCTCCTAAACCTTAACAACCCGGTCATCTTCTGTGATCAGGATATCCCTCCATTCGAAGCCAACCATAACCTGGCCCTATATATCACCGTACAGTGACTTAAAAAGAATATGCCTATTTTTCTTGTGGATGACGGATCCGTGGTTAATGTCATTCCCCTCAAAACGGCTCACAAACTGGATATCAAAGAAGCTGATTTGGTCCCAACCAATCAAGGGGTACGCGCTTATGATGGCACTCGTCGTAAGGTTGCGGGGCTTATTACCCTAACCATTACAACCGTACCCTTGGAAAGGCAAACCACTTTTCAGGTATTCGACGTCGACGCCTCCTTCAACATGCTTCTGGGACGGCCCTGGATTCACGCCGTCAAGGCATTTACCTCAACCCTTCATCAGAAAATCAGGGTCCCTTTCAACAGGAAGACGATCACAATACCCGCTTCCCCAATCAAGGCCGTTATGAAAAAGGGAATAGCCTCCCAAACCATTGAGGAGGACGACCGTGAGATGTGGGGATTCCAACCTGTGAATGCCATAACCAATGAATCGACACCTTTTGATTGTGACCCGTTTGCCAACCTCACAGTCAACCGCATTCTGATGCGCCAGGGTTACTTCCCAGGTATACCCCTCAATCCGCTGAAGAACACCATACCTCCCTTGAAACAGGCTACGGTCCCCAACATCCCCTTCAGGATAGGCTATGAGCCTACCGATAAAGACATCCAGGAGATGAACCTCCTAATACGGAAGCGCAAGAAGCACGGAGTTTTTCTCCGTCCCAATCATTTGACCCTCAATGGATACTTCGTCCCCGAGGGAGAGTCTGAACTCTACCGCGGCTTTCCTGAGCCGATCTATGACTCTGTGGGCAAAGTCAGGCACCCGGGTGTAGAAGCCTTCCAAGACTGCTACTTCATCCCCGACAACACCAAAGATGCATCAACCAAATCTGAGTCGACCCCATGCCTCGACGGACACGCTGTCACTCTCCTCTTCGAGGAAGACAACGTCAAACACCTCGGCTATGAGGACATCATCAACATTTCTCTAAAAGACAACCAGTTTGACCCCACCGCCTTAATCTCTTATACTGACCCAGAGAAGACTACACAAGGCTGGACGAAAACTTTCAAGTGCACCTATCGTCAAGGCCGCATTCCCAAGATTACAACTGGAGAAGGCCCTATGTTCAAAGAGGGAAGTGAAGAAGAGTTTGAGTCAGAGTCAGAGTCAGAGTCTGTCTTAGCTCCTAGCACTCTCGATGTCCCAGTCAGAGTCCCCGTCCCTCTGTTTTATCACAAACTTGTGGCTGCTTTAGAGGTTGAGTCAACTTGGGTCATCCCCACTACCATGGAAAGTGACAACCTGGAGCTTGTTCCAGGGGCCACCTCCTCTGCTGTGTCGCCTCCGACTGCCCATGAGATGTCTATCCTAGCCGAGCTTTTCATTCAAGTCGACTTAATGAACGCTAAGTTTGCTTATGACTCGTCTCAATTTAACTGCAATTCAATTCTGAATGACTATGAGGAATTTGACTTGAGTGACTACCAACCTCACCTAGCCAAAGCACTTGACAAACGGAAAACTAGGACCCCCATCATTGAGGAGACCTAACCTATTAACGTAGGGACTGATAACACACCTCAAGAACTTAGGATATGGAGAACCCTTGACCCCTCGGAAAGACAACAGTTTATCGACCTCCGACACGAATACAAGGACGTATTCGCCTGGTCCTACAGATACATGCCTGGGATCGACAGGGAGATTGCAGAGCACAGGATACCCATTTAGCCAAGAGTTAAACCTGTGAAGCAAAAGTTGCGCCGAATGCACCCTGAATGGGCCTTGAAAATCATAGAAGAAGTGGATAAATAGTTCAAGGCCGGGTTCATCAAAGTGTTTGAATACTATGACTGGGTGGCCAACATCGTGCCTGTACCAAAGAAAGAGGGGAGAATTCGGGTTTGTGTCGACTTAAGGGATCTGAACAAAGCAAGTCCAAAGGACGACTTCCCTTAGCCACATGTTGACATCCTGGTGGACAATACCGCCGAGCATGCTCTCCTATCATTCATGGACGGGTATGCTAGGTACAACCAGATCAAAATGGCTGAGGAAGACATGTACAAGACGGCATTCACTTCACAGTGGGGTACATATTGCTACACGGTCATGCCCTTCGGTCTCATCAACGCCGGAGCGACCTATCAAAGAACCGCTACCACTCTCCTACATGATATGATACACAAGGAGGTAGAGGTATATGTCGATGACATGATCGTCAAATCAAAAGAACGGGACGGCCAGATCAACGCCCTTCAGAAATTATTCTCTCGTCTGCAGAAATATAACATGAGACTGAATCCTCAGAAATGTGCGTTCGGGGTCACCTCCAGAAAGCTCCTGGGACATGTCGTGAGCAAGAGAGGCATTGAGAATTAACCAACCAAAATCAAAGCCCTTCAACAAATGCCTCGGCCTAAGAACGAGAAGGAGATTCGAGGATTTCTCGGTCAGGTTCAGTACATCAGCCGCTTCATAGCCAAACTCACAATGATTTGTGAACCAATCTTCAAGAAGCTCCGCGTCTCCGATCACACAGATTGGGACGACGACTATCAAAAGCCCTTCGACGGGATAAAGGAAATCCTATCCAAACCTCCTGTCCTCATGCCATCTCAACAAGGAATTCCCTTATCCCTATACATGACGGTCACCAATACAACCATGGGAGCAATGCTAGCACAAATAGTCGACGGCGAAGAACGAGCCATCTACTACATCAGCAAAAAGTTCATTGAGTATGAGACAAGGTACACCCAATAGGAAAAGACATGCCTTGCCCATAGTATGGTCAACAAAGAAGCTGTGGCACTACATGCTCAGCTACAGGGTTCACATCTACTCCAAGATGGACCCGGTCAAATACATCTTCGAAAAACCTGTACAAAATGGAAGGCTGTCTAGATGGACACTCATGCTATCTGAGTTTGATATCAAGTTCGTACCCCTCAAGTTATCAAGGGAAGGGCATTCGCCGATTTCCTAGCAGAAAATCCCGCCAACGAGCATCCAACGACCGACACATGGTCACTTCCTGACAAAGACATCCTTTGTGCCGACTCCGATGCATGGGACCTATACTTCGATGGTGCATCTAATATGAGAGTCTTCGGGGTAGGAATCCTTCTAATATCACCAGAGGGAGAACATGTTCCGATCACGGTCAAACTAGACTTTGCCGTAACGAAGGTGCCGCCGAATATGAAGCATGCCTCATCAGCCTACAAGCAGCCATAACACTTGGCATCAAGAGACTGAGGGTCCACGACGATTCCTCACTCATCATCAATCAGGTGTCCGGATCATGGAAAATCCGAAGTGACAGCTTAGCGCCCTACCGAGAAAAAATCAATCAAGAGGCCGAGTTCTTCGACCAGGTCGACTACTTCCACTTGCCACGAGAGGAAAATCAATTTGCTGATGCCTTGGCAAAGCTTGCCGCACTCGTCGACATACCTGACGACATGGCATCGATGGCTCTATGTGTCGAGAGAAAGAGCGAGCCAGCTCACGTCTGTACCATCAACAACGATGAGTAAAACCATGATGAACCTTGGTACCAAGCCATCCTCAACTACAAAACCAAAAACGAATTCCCTTCTAACTCTGATTCAAGAGGACAAACAGCCATCCGTTTACTTGCGTCACAATTCTTGATAAACCATGAACAATTATACAAAAGACCACCCCAAGGGATTCTCCTCCTTTGCATTGATCATCACAAAGACAAAAAAGTCATGGGAGAGGTCCACGACAGAGAATGTGGCCCTCACATGAGCGCAATGATGCTGACCCGAAAAATCATGCGGTTAGGCTACTATTGGACCACCATAGAAGCCGATTGCCGCAACTACGTCAAACATTGCCACAATTGCCAAATCTTTGCCAACATACAACACGTACCACCATCACTTTTGTACACCATGACATCACCCTGGCCTTTCTCGACCTGGGGCATCGACATCATCGGGAAAGTCAACCCGATATGCACCAAAGGGCATTGCTTCGTCCTCATCGCCATCGAATATTTCACCAAATGGGTGGAAGCACAGTCCTATACAGTCTTGACTGCCAATCAAGTGGCCAAGTTTATCCAGGACAACATCATTTGCAGATGTGGGGTACCCCATGAAATCATCACAATCAAGGCTCTTACTTCCAGGCAGAAACGCAAGCCTTGCTGGACAAATACAAGATCAAACGACATTGATCATCCCCCTACCGTCCCCAAACCAACAGAGCGGTGGAGGCAGCAAACAAAACTCTTGTCACCATTATCAAGAAGATGCAAGATAATTACCGCGATTGGCCGAGCAAAACCTCTGAACTACGAGCATGGTTTGATTTCACCTTTTCAGGTGGATACGTAGGCAGTCCTTCTTCTATAAGAGGGATACAGCCACTTAATCCAAATAAATTTATAAAACATTTCGAACTACGATCATGGTTTGATTTCACCTTTCAGGTGAATACGTAGGCAATCGTTTCTTACACAAGAAGGATACAACCATTCCCATATTAAAAAATAAAATAAAAAACATTCTCTTATGTTTACCCACATACAAAACATCACCCATATCAACATTCAAAAAGAGAGAGGGCGCGACACTCGCTTTCCCACAAAAATACAAAAAAAAAAAAAGCCTTTCTTCCTCCCTACAAAAATCCCATTTCCCAAGTGCAATGTTTAGGATAATTCAAGCCGAATTGCCTTTACAAAATGGATGGAAGAAACAAGCGTTCACATTTTCAGTTAACATAAGCAATCCTCTTATTTAATTAATAATGAGAAGGATTACAAATTCGACAACAAATAAAGCTCGGCAAGTCTACAACTTGTCGAAGCAAGAGTGTCGACTAAGACACCTCACATAGTAACACTAGCATAAAACACAAAAGACATAGCTAGTACAACATAATAAAAACTCGCAATACTAATACAACATAATAATAAAGTGGGTAATGGAGATCTTCATTCTTCCGTTCTACCCATGCCTTTTCCCTCGGGGTACATCTTCCCCTTGTTCTTCTTGTTGGCCCGCCTAGCACGAACTTCCTCTTCGGAACGGATCCTCAACGGATCTACAACGGCGACGGCCTCCGGTCTCTTTCATGACCCCATATTCGGTCCAAAGCGATCCCATACACGGCCCACTACATCTTTGGGACCCGAGCTTCTCCTCTTTGGTGGCCTCATCACATCCGGGCTAGCTCTATCAATAAAGTCCTCAAAGAAGGCACGGTTGGCCTTTCTAACCTCTCTATACTTCAAATCAATAACCTCGTCCTTACGTGATTTGGACCTCTCCTCCAAGGTTTGAGCTCTTGACCACTTGACATAAGCGGGAGTCACCCATGTCGTGGCAACGGGGTTTGGTACCTCCCGAAGCGGCCGAGTGGCCCACCACCTTCCGAAGACCTCCACAAGCTCGGAGTTTTAAGAAACACTCTCTTGGACGAGAGTATCTTGACCGGGCACCTTTTGTTGACGCCCCATTTGCCTCATAAGCCTTTTGGGATAAATGAAGGAAGCAACCTTCAAACCCACCTCCATCAAAGAGCAAGAACTAACAACCGGAGCGGGCAACCCCATGAAGGACCTCAAGTGCCACAATGACACCACCCAACGGATATGAGGACCACCCTCTTCCACCAATCTTGGGGTCCAATAGGCCTCGGTGGATGCAAAACTATCCGAGTACAACTTATTCCTCATAGTACGGTGACGGAAGAAATAAGAAGAAGAATAGGTCGGAGGCTCTACATACCTTAGCCTCTCAAATAGCCATACTTGGAGGATCCTTGGAGATCCAAATGAAGGAGCTTCTCTACAAGAGCCCTTCATGTCAAAAGCTTGGATGATCTCGCCAAGCACCGACCATGATGGATCTCTACCATGCTCCAATTGCTCAACCACATTCACAATGGTCATGCTACCATAGCATTTTGGCCCCTCCTTCTTCAAAGCATCAACAAAGAGGTATGCATGGACAAGGCAAAAGGCAAGAGCCCTTATCCTAGCCACCTCCGAAACAATGACATTCAACCGGTTTGAGAAAATGTTGATAAGAGCCAACATATCCACACCATGAGGAGAAAAAAGAAAGTTGACTTGACTTGTTGACAAGCCCAACATCGAACGGAATTTCTCCTTATAACACAACCGAGTCGGGGGAATCACCGGAACACAACCCGGCCATTCACCAATGGCACCTACTTCTTCGACAAGAGGACAAATTTCGCCTTTCGGGAAAACGAAAACATGATGTTTCGAATCCTAAAACCGGGAGCATGCTTGAATAAATGAGGATTGCACCTTGACTTGACGAAGCACCAACAATTGACTAACTCCCATGCAGACGAGTTGATACTCTTCGGGAAGTGTGATCGACGCCATTTCGTGTTCACAATTAAGTATATGTGGTCGTTGGTCAATGGTCGATACAAAACACAATTTATACTTCACAAACAACTCTACAATTAGTAAAGAGGCAAGTAAAGGTCGGATCCCAAGGGACGAGTATTGAAATGAGAATTCTATTGTAACTAGTAGTGTCTAGGGGTGTCACAAATTGGGTTGATGTAGAAGGTTACTAAACTAGAATAACAATGAAAATGAACAAGCAAGATGAATAAAAAGGGGTGTAAACAATTGATTAAAAGCACTAGGGTGTCATGGGTTCATAGGGGAATCATGGGATATGATCATACAAACATGATCTCAAATTATAAGCAAGCAATTATTGTTGTGATGGATTGAGTTGGGTTATATCTAACAATCCTAGGAAAGTTTGGGTCCCGGAGCCGAATCGATTAGATTGTACAACACCTACCAGTCGACTTAATCTTTCCTACTCAACACATGCATGGTCTAACAAGACTCGAGTTGGGTTATGTCTTACAAGTCTCATTGAAAAGATAGAAGATGATAGTAAATGCAAGGATTCATAGGCTTAGCATTTCATCAAATATAACATGTGCATGTATTAAGATCAAAACAAGCAAGCAAATAAGATATGAAAGCATATTGATTTAAGCATGAATCATTCCCCATGTTGGTTTCCCCTAATCACCCATTAAACCCTAGCTAAGAGACTACTCACTCATTATCATGTTGATCATGCTAGCAAGGTTGTCAATCATACCAACAATATGAAACATGATGAATAAATGAAAGTAATTAACAAAAATTAAAAAGGGATTAAGAGATTATACCTACTAATGATTCCAATAATAAAGCAAGAATAATAGAAGTACTTGAATCCTAGATTGAGAGGTTGTCAATCTCCCAATAATAACCCAAATAATCTTCAATTACCCAAAATAAAGGAAGAACAAGAGAGAGATTAAAGAACTAAAACTTGGATTAAAACTTGATTAATACTTGATTACAATATTGAAGAGAGATTTGATTGATATTAACTACACTAATTATTGATAAGAAGAACATGCTCCTCTAATTAGACTAATGGGGTATTTATAGTGAAAATTTGGGAGGATGCATTAGGGTTAACTAAGGGCTAAACTAGTAATTACACTTTTTGAGTTGAGCAAGGAGGACCCGGTATTTTCTGAGAGAAGGGCTTCTCTTTACGTAGCTTGAAGAATGAAATCCGTGCTGTACTGAAATCCGTGCGGATTAGAGTCGGGACGGCCGGATTTGGGCTGGGCAATCCGAGCGGATTCGGGAGAGGGACGCTCGGATTGTTGAGGGGGAATCCGAGCGGATTCCAAGTAGGGACGCTCGGATTGTTGAGGCTGGACGGACGGATTATCTGCAATCCGTTCGGATTGTTGGTCAGCGTCAATTCTTCTTCTTTTTCTTCCCTTTTCTTCATAAATTCCTTGGGGATTTCCTTGGGGACGCAAGGATCCTTTCTCAACATTGCTCTTCTACTATGATATGTACAAAGGCCTTCTAGTCTTGTCTCTTCTTGATGCTTGGTCATTGAATACAATCAATTTAGCCTCGTTTTGCCATGAAAATGCAAGATTCTTACTCCTTTCCTACCAAGGGATCAAAATCTCAAAGAATATGCAAAACAAAGAACTAAAGATAAGAAATGACCCAAATAGGCACTAAAAAGCATGGAAACAATGGTAATTCGGGGGCTAAATATGCGCCAATTATGGTCACATCAAATATCCCCAAACCGAACCTTTGCTCGTCCCGAGTAAAGAGGTGACAAAGACTAGGACCAAAACTAACCTATCCTAATAATAAGAGCCGATATGAGACAATTAGCGGGTCTCACTCCGCACCTTCAACTCACAACAAGACAACCATGAGGTAGGATGCCTTCTTGCAAGGCAAGGTGGGTCTTGCCAAAATGGCGACACATCCAAACATTAAAGCACATAAAATCACATAATGGATGCATCTACAAAAAGAATAGCCACTTTCCTCATCTAAGTGGCGGAAATTATCTACAAGGGAAGCAATTCAAGGGTACACAATCCTTCATAGATGCAATTTGTTCAAACTACTAAGCCTAGAAGGATACCAATAAATCACCTCCAAGTTGTGTCAAGCTAGGGTACCTTTGTCCTCAATCGTTAAATGCTTTCATCAAGAATAGACTCCCTATGGTGTTAGAAACACTGGAGGATCGCGGAATTCCCCCTCTTGCCTAGACAAGAAGAAGGGTCGTCCCCTCTCTACCATGCACAAAAATGGATACGATGGATAAAAGGGATCAATAGATATTTGAGTTTCACTTTGGGAGTTTGCTTTTGTTTTTGTTTTTTTCCCCCAATTTCATTTGGCATTTGACATTTGAGAACACTTTCTTGCCATTTCTTTTTGATTTTTGGCTTTTCAACACTTGACAACTTTTTGCATTTCTTTTTGAACATTTTCAAAGTCACCCCAATTAGTAACGAGGGTGCCTTGTATTTGAAGCTTAGGAGTTCTATTTTTGCTCCTCTTTTCATTTGATGCATTTTTGCAAACTTTCTTTCACTTTTCATTTCTTTGAACTCAAATTGATTTCTTTTTGTGCCCATTCCCTTTGATGACAAAAATGTATGGTAGAACATGGATGAATGATGGATGTATGGGTGCATGGTTTCAAGGGTCACCTTGGAATAAACGGTAGCCAAGGAGTTATCACACCACAAGGTACTCTTGACTAGGCCTTAAACCATGGGTCAAAGGATACTAGCATGACACATCCTAGGGTGTTTTACAAGCATTCTAACAAGCAAAGTCTTAAGAATAAAAAGCATCTACTAGGGCCTATATACACTTGTCAAGCTTCCCAAATAGATGGTTTCACAAAATTTTTCAAACATGCAAACTACATGCCATGATGCAACTAACATATAAACATCCTAATGCAAATGATTCTACCAACTAATATGGCATATAAACTAAATGCAATTCTAAGTTCACATTGTTTTACCGCATCAATCAAAATAAAGCCACATAGTCATTAACATAAAGAGAAAAAGGAGATTGGAAAGATCATACCATGCGGTCTTCAATATCCTCATGTCTCGGATGTGGCGTAGTCAATCAAAGTGAACAAGGATAAAGAAACACAATATATACAAGACAATATATACAAAGGAAATGAACTTGTTTTTGGTTTTTCAATTTTTTCAATTTTTATGATTTTTGAAATTTTTCAATTTTTATGGTTTTTGAATAAAAGTTAAGTGTTAGAATTCCCATCCCCACACTAATATGGGCATTGTCCTCAATGGCCAAAATGATGGAAATTATGCAAAGATGATGCATGATTTCTATACTAAATGCAATTCTACATTAAGCTATACTACATGATGCATGGTTTTTGTTATGACGGAGAGGATAATTTAGATTACCTCCCGTTGTGTATGCATTAACTTCCCCAAACCAAATAAGACACTATTGCTAATGTCAAAGCATTGGGGTAGTTCATGCACACACTATGCTATGCATGAAACTAGATTGTCATTTTGGATTTTACAAAAATGGGAACGAAAAGAACACCTCAATGGTACCGAGGTGTGAGTCCTTTGATGTTGCTAGGACTAAACCAACAATGATCAAAATGAAATAAAATACAAAGAGATATAGACAAACCATGGGAGTGTAGGAGTCTCCAAGGCTAGTCTTCCATCATGCTATCATCATCATCACTTCCCTCATGAGAAGTGGTCACATTGCCACTTTCCTTGGCACTTTCTTCATCACTTTCTTCATTATCTTGCTCATCATCATCTTCACCGTCTCTTTCTTCATCTCCACTTGATTCTTCCTCAATATTATCATCAATTTCTTCACCATTTCCAACAACCTCATTGTCTTCCACCACGTCCCTAGATGCACCCGGAAACAAGGCTTCTTTATCCGCCCAACTAGGCAAAGGACAAGATGGATCAAGGAGTCCTTGCCTAGCTAAATGTAAGAGGGGAGGATATTGAGCCAAATATTCATTCTTCCGATCTTCATAAGCTTGCTTGTGCATTGCTTGCATAAGAAGAGTGACATAGTCTTTCCCAATTTCAACTCCTTGCGGTTTAAACTCTTCATACACAAAGGGGTAAGGCGGTATAACAATCGAAGAGGAGGGGGTTTCATGATCACCCTTTTGTTGTTGAATGATGTACTCGGCTTCTTCGGATAGGGGAAGTAGATAGTTGGTCCGGTCGACACTTAGACGACAAATCTTTGCGGGTAAAGTGAATGATCGAGCCTCACTAGTAAGCCATCCACACTTGGTGTCAAGGGGGTTTTGAGCAACCCACTTGAACTTGTTAATCATCATAGGCATATCAATAAGATGGCCACCTTCCTTTGCCTTGTATTTGCTATCCTTATTGAAATTAGGATCAAAGTGCTTGGCTAGGACCGTGACTAGGCCGCCATTAACAATAACGGTTGTACCCTTCTTCCCACTATCAACATGGAGCCATCTATCAACCAATAGCCTCAAAGAATTGAAAGGCTTGGTATGGATTCTTCCGATATTCAAAGCCGATTCAAGGAGAATAAAATCAAGTCTTGTGAAATGATTGGTGTCTTTCCTAGCAATTATGGTATTTCCCACAACTTTGTGCCATACTCTTATGCCCGGATGATGGACCAAAAGAGCACGACAAGCATGAAAATCATCAAATTTCTTCCCGGAGATTGCCTCCCAAAGAGGCTCGGGGTCATACTTTCCATAATGCTTAAAGTATCTCGATTCATCGCTAAGACCCAAAATTTCACCCAATTCCTTAAAGGTAATGCGTCTACTAATGTTAGCTAGACGAAACTCAAGATTTTCCCTATTCTCTACTTTGGTGACTTTTAAAGAACTTAAGAATTCCAAGACAAGGGAGGGGTATGTCAATTCCTTTGTTTCAAACAATTTCTTCAAACCCATGGCATTGAAAAAGGCTTTTGTTTGTTCAAGAACACCCAATTTCTCCAAAGCATCTTTACATATGAATTTGGTGGATTGAATTGATTTCATAGCAAACTTGGCAAATGTCTTTCTATGGGTATCGGAAATAAAAGTTACCTCCGGATAATGCAAGAGTTGATCGATTACCGGAGTAGAAGGTGATGCCCCCATAGAAGTTTGTTGTTGTTGTTGTTGCACTTCCAAGTTTGGTGTTGCTACCACCATTGCCAAAGCTTTCTTTGTTTGGAGAGCTTTTTGCCTTTGAGAGAGAGCCTTTGCCTTTGGTGCCTTTGTTGCCTTTGTTGCACCCTTTGTCCTTGCCATTTGATGAACTAACCAAGAAAAGAATCAAAAATCTTCAATTTGTAGAATGCCCAAATCGATTTGAAGGTGAAAGGCTTTGCCTTTATGAAATCAAAAGTCGACTCAAAGGTTGAAGATTTTGTTCTTGGTTTTGATTGTTATTGAAGATGGAGTGATTGATTTGTTGTTTGAAGGATGGTTTGATTTGATTTTGGTGGATTTTGTTGAGGGTTTTTGTTTTTGTGATGGAGAGGATGAGGGTTTTGATGTTGTGGGTAGTGTTTATGAGTGAATGAATGAATGAATGAAGGTGGGAGGGTATTTAAAGAAGTCGAAATTTTCGAAAACGCAGGGGCAATCCGTGCGGATTAGGCCCAATCCGTGCGGATTCTGCAGCTTCAAAATTTTCAGAAGCTCGCCTAAAGACGGGCGGATTCTGGGGAATCCGCTCGGATTCTTCTATGATGGGACTGGCGGATTTGCTTCAGGACGGACGGATTCTAGTCCAAAGAAATTTCTTTGTTTTCTTCAGCTACAAAGACGGGCGTCTTCTTCACAAGACGGACGGATTCTATGAGACGGGCGTTTTTCCAGAAATACGCTCGGATTCTTCAACAGTCAAGAAATTTTCAATTTCAGCTCAGCTCAGGACGGGCGTCTTTTGGTCAGGACGCTCGGATTGTTGGAGACGGGCGGATTTGGTACAATCCGCTCGGATTCTGGTCCTGTGTACCCGGATTCATTCCATTCGTGCACAATGCATTTCCCTTTACCATTCTTCCATTCTTCTTCATTTCTTGTGTTCTTCAATGTGGGGGTACTACTAAGGCATGAATAGCCTAGGCAATTCCCATCCCCACACTAAGGTAAAGCACTACACATCAATGGAAATCGTTAGTCCCTCCCTCACTTCTCTCTTACATGACAATTATTTTGATCAAAGTAAATAAAAATCCAAAATGACAAAAATGCAATACAAGAATTGAAATGTAAGTTAGGGAGTTAGAAATATTTACAAGTGGTGGTTTAGGGAGGACTCCACCAAACTCTCATTCTTGATGAGATGTCAAGGGGGCATGTTCAAGGTGTTGTTGATGTTGCTCAACACCTTGAAGAAGTAGTCAAAAGCTTGTTCATTGTTATGGTAGAGGTCCTCAATAGACCGTGCCCCTTGTTGTTGATCATGATCGATGGCATGCCCAATGTAGGGATTAAAGATCCCTTCAAATTCGTCGTCCCAAAGACCACAAACTTCGTTGAGTTGATCATTGAAAATCTCTTGCTTAGATGGAGACAACTCTCCCAATTTCTTCTCTTGGCCAATGAGGCCATCCTCTTCTTCCTTGGTTGATTTTGATGAGCTTTGCAAGCTCTCCTTGTCACAATTCACTTGCTCTTTGAATGGAGCATCTTCAACTTTCTTCCTCCATTGGAGTTCCGATTTCTTCCTTTCATCTTTCCGGCTATAATGATCAATCATGAAACATGGCTCATGCAAACGAGGAGCTCTCATGGTCTTGTCAAGATTAAAAGTTATGCTTTCATCTCCCACTTCTAGAGTGAGCTCTCCATGTTTCACATCAATCACCGCACCCGCGGTGTGTAGGAAAGGTCTTCCTAAGATGATTGGAATGTTGGAATATTCCTCCATATCAACAATGACAAAGTCCACCGGGATGAAAAACTTCCCAATTCGCACGGGGACATCTTCCCATATCCCTAATGGTGTCTTCGTCGATCTATCGGCCATTTGGAGTGTGATATTGGTGCATTTACGACATTTGCCAAGTTTACTCACCGAGTACGGCATGACACTCACACTATCCCCTAGATCACATAAGGCTTTGTTGATCGTCGTGTCGCCAATGGTACACGGTATTGAGAAGCTTCCCGGATCCTTTAACTTTGGAGGTGAACTCCCTTGAAGTATTGCACTACTCACCTTAGTGAAGGCGATAGTCTCAAGTTTCCGGATCGACTTCTTCTTTGTGAGGATATCTTTCATGTACTTTGCATAGGCCGGTACGTGATTGATTAATTCCGTGAAAGGAATTGAGACTTCTAAGTTCTTCACAATCTCCATGAACTTTCCAAGTTGATCATCAAATTTGGGCTTGGCTTGACGACTTGGAAAAGGAAGTCTAATCACAATGGGCTCCTTCTCTTTGGCTTTGTCTTCATTTTTCTTTGAACTTTCTTCTTTTGATGATTCCCCTTCTTTGGGGCTTTGCACAACAACTTCATTTTCACTAGCTTTCACAACTTCATCCTCAACTTGTTTCTTCGGTGCCTCATATCTTGTACCACTTCTCAAGTGAATGGCACTAACCGTTTCATGTCTTGGGGGATTACTTTGAGGTGGTAATTGCCCCTTTTGTCTTTGTGAGCTTGAAGATGCTAGTTGAGTCAATTGTGTTTCCAACATCTTGGTGTGAGCTAGAATGTTGTTGATGGTGGTGTCTTTTGCTTGGCTATCTTTTTGCATTTGAGTGAAAAATTCTTGTTGATTCTTTTGCATTTGGAGGACCGCTTTTTGGACATCAAAACCTTGGTCATTTTGGTGATTGTATGGATTTTGATTTTGGTAACCTTGGTTTTGATTGTAAAAGGGTCTTTGATTTTGATTTCTCATGGGTGGTGGAGTGTATGTTGTTTGAGGGTTTTGAACATTTTGGCTTTTGTATGAGAGATTTGGATGGAACTTGGTGTTTTCATTGTAAAAATTTGAATAAGGGGTACCACTTTTGTAAGCTTGGAAAGCATTAACTTGTTCGGTTGTTCCCCTACACTCACTTGGGTCATGACCCAATGTTCCACAATTCTCACATATCCCACTTGGGATTGATGAGGATGCCGTCATGGCATTGACATGATGCTTTGATGTTTTTGAGTTTTCCTCAAGTCTAGCCATAGCTTGTTCAAACTTCAAGTTGATTGTGTCAATGTGAGCACTAAGTTGAGCACCCAATTGAGTAACGAAGTCCACTTCATGCTTTCCTCCGCTAGTAGCCTTGCGAGGTCTACTATATTGTGAATTATGGACCGCCATTTCCTCAATCTTGTTCCATGTTTGATTGTCATCAACTTCGGTGAACATTCCATTTGATCCCATATTGAGAATGTTCCTTGAATCTTCATATAAACCATTCCAAAATTGTTGCACTAAAAACCATTCGCTAAGTCCATGGTGAGGACATAAGCGACAAATACCTTTGAACCGCTCCCAAGCTTCATACAAAGATTCTTCATCCCTTTGCTTAAAACCCGTAATTTGAGCTCTTAGCATGTTAGTCTTTTCCGGTGGGTAGAATTTTTGTAGAAAGCTAGAGCCAACTTCTTCCAAGAATCTATTCCAAGGGTGGCCTTATCAAGGCCCTTCAACCATTGCTTTGCGGTGCCGATTAACGAAAAAGGAAATAAGACCCATCTTATTTGGTCTTGAGTCACGCCCGTTTGAGAGATAGCATCACAATAATCGCAAAAGGTTTCCATATGAGAATGAGGGTCCTCACTAGGCATTCCCCCGAATTGGCTCCTCTCAACTAGTTGGATGAAGGCGGACTTGGCAATAAAATTACCGGTGAGAAGTTGCGGTGTAGGAGTACCATTTGGTAGATTCTCCTCGGTGGGTATAGAGTGTGACGAGAATTTAGGCATTGTAGGTGGATTTTGTGTGGTATTGTTTAATGGGTTTTCTTCTCCTTCTATTGCGAAAGGATTGACAAACTCACTAGTGGGTTGAACAACTTCACCAACACCTCTCAAATTCCTCCTAACAAGTCTCCTATTATTCGTCAAGGTTCTTTCGATTTCACGGTCAAAAGGTAACAAATCACTTTGTAACCTTCTAGACATGCAAAATATCAAACAACTCGAAAACAATTAGAACAAACCTTGAGGAGTTTTACTTCCCCAAGGTGAAAAAGACACAACTAATAACAATAAAAGAAGTCTTAAATCAATTAAACACCGTCCCCCAAGAACGGCGCCATTTTTGATCGAGGCCATTTCGTGTTCACAATTAAGTATATGTGGTCGTTGGTCAATGGTCGATACAAAACACAATTTATACTTCACAAACAACTCTACAATTAGTAAAGAGGCAAGTGAAGGTCGGATCCCAAGGGACGGGTATTTAAATGAGAATTCTATTGTAACTAGTAGTGTCTAGGGGTGTCACAAATTGGGTTGATGTAGAAGGTTACTAAACTAGAATAACAATGAAAATGAACAAGCAAGATGAATAAAAAGGGGTGTAAACAATTGATTAAAAGCACTAGGGTGTCATGGGTTCATAGGGGAATCATGGGATATGATCATACAAACATGATCTCAAATTATAAGCAAGCAATTATTGTTGTGATGGATTGAGTTGGGTTATATCTTACAATCCTAGGAAAGTTTGGGTCCCGGAGCCGAATCAATTAGATTGTACAACACCTACAAGTCGACTTAATCTTTCCTACTCAACACATGCATGGTCTAACAAGACTCGAGTTGGGTTATGTCTTACAAGTCTCATTGAAAAGATAGAAGATGATAGTAAATGCAAGGATTCATAGGCTTAGCATTTCATCAAATATAACATGTGCATGTATTAAGATCAAAACAAGCAAGCAAATAAGATATGAAAGCATATTGATTTAAGCATGAATCATTCCCCATGTTGGTTTCCCCTAATCACCCATTAAACCCTAGCTAAGAGACTACTCACTCATTATCATGTTGATCATGCTAGCAAGGTTGTCAATCATACCAACAATATGAAACATGATGAATAAATGAAAGTAATTAACAATAATTAAAAAGGGATTAAGAGATTATACCTACTAATGATTCCAATAATAAAGCAACAATAATAGAAGTCCTTGAATCCTAGATTGAGAGGTTGTCAATCTCCCAATAATAACCCAAATAATCTTCAATTACCCAAAATAAAGGAAGAACAAGAGAGAGATTAAAGAACTAAAACTTGGATTAAAACTTGATTAATACTTGATTACAATTTTGAAGAGAGATTTGATTGATATTAACTACACTAATTATTGATAAGAAGAACGTGCTCCTCTAATTAGACTAATGGGGTATTTATAGTGAAAATTAGGGAGGATGCATTAGGGTTAACTAAGGGCTAAACTAGTAATTACACATTTTGAGTTGAGCAAGGAGGACCCGGTATTTTCTGAGAGAAGGGCTTCTCTTTTCGTAGCTTGAAGAATGAAATCCGTCCTGTACTGAAATCCGTGCGGATTAGAGTCGGGACGGCCGGATTTGGGCTGGGCAATCCGAGCGGATTCGGGAGAGGGACGCTCGGATTGTTGAGGGGGAATCCGAGCGGATTCCAAGGAGGGACGCTCGGATTGTTGAGGCTGGACGGACGGATTGTCTGCAATCCGTTCGGATTGTTGGTCAGCGTCAATTCTTCTTCTTTTTCTTCCCTTTTCTTCATAAATTCCTTGGGGACGCAAGGATCCTTTCTCAACATTGCTCTTCTACTATGATATGTACAAAGGCCTTCTAGTCTTGTCTCTTCTTGATGCTTGGTCATTGAATACAATCAATTTAGCCTCGTTTTGCCTTGAAAATGCAAGATTCTTACTCCTTTCCTACCAAGGGATCAAAATCTCAAAGAATATGCAAAACAAAGAACTAAAGATAAGAAATGACCCAAATAGGCACTAAAAAGCATGGAAACAATGGTAATTCGGGGGCTAAATATGCGCCAATTATGGTCACATCAAAGTGACAAATCCCGACACCATTGCCGCAACCTATTCTCGAAAGCATCCATGAATAATTTTGTGAAAGAAGAAGAAAGGTTTTTGTGGAGATGTTTTTCGTGTTTTGGATGATGAAACAATGAAGCACAAACGACCCTATTTATACAAAATAATCAGCGCTTTTTTCCGAAAAAAAGGGAAGCCCCCTTTGTATCACCGGTGTACTCGCGCCTCTTCAGGCCGTTCCTCAGGATTCCCACCTTGAATTGTCCCTTTCAAGTTGTGTTTCTTCCTGACACCTCAAACCTCCCGCCATAGGACACGCGCCTCTTCGGGCCTATCCATAATGTTTTGTGTTTTCTCACACTCACATTTCCTTGTTTTCGCGTTTTACGAAATCCAACACGGTTTCCATGACGCAACTTTAAATGTACGGGTTTTTCTCTTCTTTTTTTAAGGAGGAAGGGCTAGTCGCCCCGATCCGCGATTGATCGTTTACATGTCAGTCGAAATTCCGAAATAATTTTTTGCTTTTTCGCATTTTGCACAAAAATCAAAAATTGATAACACGACGTCAATTTTCTTCAAAATTTCAAGCTCTCACAAATCCGACGCTTGATCTCACAAAAAATAAAATCAAATACGCTCGCAAAAATCTATTTACAAATTCACCCCTGACGGTTTGAGTTTAAGTTTTTTCGAGTTACAAATCAATTTCAAACAATTACGATGCAATTTAATTCAAGACACGAGTTAATTGCTCAAATTTAAAATCAATTCCTTTTGAGAAATCTAAACGTGACGACTTGTCGCGGAATTTTTAAAATATTGTTTCAAATTTCAAAATTTAATTTCGAGTCATCGTGGTTAATTTTATTTTCAATCAATTGCTTTTTACTTGTTCATATTTATGCGTATGTGCTACCTATTGCCTGTTTTCTACACTAACGATGCAGGAACTAGTGCGAAGCAAAGGGGAACTAACAGCCGACAGCGCTTCTCCGAAACACAACACAAAAAAGTAAAAAAATCACAAATAAACCACAATCCACAAACACATATATACAAACCGCCTCACGCAAAATATAAATATGTACAAACAATAGTCCAAGACACGGACATACAACTAAAACTACTCAGCGCCTCCCATCGGACCAGTGTCGGTCTCATGAGGAGTCGCAGCCAAGGCAGACACCACCTCCTGCTCATGGCTCCTGTCCGGAGAACTCTCCAACGTCTCGTGCTCCATCGTGATGCGAAGCTCCTCCGCCGTAGCCAACTGAGCCCTGAGAGAGGCAATCTCCGCATCTCGACTCCGCAACCCGTCCTCGCGACGCCTCAACTCCTAGTCTCGACTGATGATCCGAAGCCCCTGGGCCTCAATCGTCAGCGTGGTTGTTTCTAACTTAGCCCGGACCCGAGCAAGCTCCGCCGGATCCGTAGCACCCTACAAAACACAATACAGATCATTGAGATCTAAAAACGTGAAATGCAACACAAAAATACACAAAAACAACCTACAAAAAGTACCTGAGCGAGCCGAGACTCCATCGCGGCCAGGTCACCAGCAAGTCCCCTCCACCGGTTAGCCATCCGCCACAAAGCCTGATGACTAGCGGTCGACACCTACCATCGGAAAGGTCCTTCAATATAAGGCGAGGCAAAACACAATTGAGGAGGAGTATTCAGATTAGAAACTCACCCTCTAAACAGTCAACCTCCACTCCAAGCCAGCGTAGATCACCTCAATGACCGCAAGCTCTGGCAGGTGCAGCGGTAGCTCCTCGCCCCCTGGCCCCTGAAAAGTGGTCTCTGCTTGGAAAACTGGGGGATGGGCCCTCATCAACGCATCGACCCCCTACATTTTGGGTCAGCATCCAAGGTAACAAACCCTCCTACCAAAAAGAGGCAATGAAAACAGAGAGCAGAGGAAGACATACCTCGATCGGGTATCATGCAAGCCTCGAACCGAAGGGTGTCGTAGTCGGCCTCCCGAAATAACAGCTCCTCACCTCTCTGACCGTGAAGGTGCTCCTCAACCTCATCAGGTGTCGACTCCTGGAACAACACCCTAGGCGGGTCAACCGGTACCACGAAGTTCTCAGTAAGGCACTGACGAGCTAAACGCTCACCCAAGTACCAAACTGGCTCGATCGCTATCTCAAGGTACAAACGCTGGGAGCTGCAAGGTTGCAAACGCTCCCTGACAGAGGCCGTCACGTCTGTGTAGTGCTCCCAAGGCCACCAGACAAACTGCGCTAAAAAAAGGGCTAATCAGCTAACTAGGGGCTTTCTAAGCTAACTGGTCATCATATCTCTATCCGTTTCTACAAAACAAAAGGGGTAAGAGACAACAACTTACGTCAGCAACTCGGAGGGCATTCACACGACACCAGCAGTCCTCGTAAGTCGACTTAGTTGACTTCTTCCGAGCCACCGTCCAGGCCCTCACAGTAGGGTAGGTCGAAGGAACGCCACCAGTAGTCCCCGGGTGCAGAGGGACGAAGTAAGCATACAACCAAGCCTGTACTAAAACACAGCAACCCCAAATCAGCCAATTTTTTCAAAAAATATCAAAATCCAAATCCAAATCAAAATCAAAATCAAAATCAAAATCAAACTCAACAAAACTACAAAAACGCTCGTACCTCAAAGATGAAGCCGGGACCAACCAAAGCGAGAGAAATACCATCCCCATTGCCTCCGGACGCACTGCGGCATGCAAGTATGGGTAAAACTCGCCAGAGCCGGCATAACCCAGTCAAACTAACCTAAAGTGTCGAGGTCAGCAAGAAGAGGGAGTACCTTGGTCGACTAGCGCTCACCCTTGTCACCAAATTTTGAGGTACCCAAGATGTACCACAACCACAACCGCACCTCCTGCGCGTCAGCTCTAGCCTCAGCCTCCGGACTCGCCAACGGTGCCGTAGCGTAGCCCACCGCCCTCCCGCTGAAGTGATCCCTCACATATGACCTCACGATCAAGTACAGAGTGATGTTAGAGGGCTCGGGCAAAGCACTGCCGATCAAACCCGTAACCGCGGGGAAAGACACTATCTCTGGTGTCTTCGAGAACTCAACAGGCGTCTCGCCACAGGGGAGGCTCAATATCATGGCAAAGTCCTCTAAGGTCACACCGACCTCCCCAAACTCCAGGTGGAACAATGACGTCGTGTCCTAGTAACGGTCCAACATGGCTCGGATAAGACACAGGTTTGACCTAATCGAAGCCCTGTGAATATCCCTCCAAGAAGCCACAAACGGCCCCAAAGCCGACCTCTTGATCAACGCCCTCGTACCGGCTCGGAGAACGTCGTAGAAACCCAGACAAGTGGAGAATCCTGAGAAAGTCCTCATGGTACCAATCTCCTGGAATAAAAAAAAAAAACAAACAACGTCAGAACACCTATTCAGGTCTGGAATGTAAAAAACGACAAAAACTCGGCCAAGCGGTAAAATTTACCAGGCCCCCGTGTGAACGGTAGGAGAGGTGGGTGATGTGACTCACATTTGAGCACATTTAGTCCCCTAATTAGCCTCGTTCCTATGCTTTAGAGTGCATAATTGGGTCATTTAGTATCTTTAGTTTCCCATTTTATATATTCTTTGAGGTTTTGTTTCCTTGGTAGGAGAGAAGTGCAAACCTTGCATTTTCATGGCAAAATGAAGCAAAATTTATCGTATTCAATGACCAAGCTTCAAAGATACTAGAAGGCCTATATAGATAATAAAGTAGATTGGGCAATGATAAAAGGATCCTTTCATCCGCAACAAGATCCCCGTGGATTGCTGAGGAAAGAAGAGAAGAAAAGTGTCTGACCCAATATTCGAGCGGATTGCTGCCAATCCGAGCCTCTCCCTGCCCAGCAATCCGAGCGTCCCGACAGCAAGACGCACATCTTGAAGCCAAAGGATCCGAGCGTCTCCCCTAATGATCCGCTCGGATCTCCTTACAGGAACCACCGTGCCAGATTCCAAGACGCTCGGGACGAGCATATCTATGTGGGACTAGCAAAACGGAGATTCGCATCTCCTTGGAGAGGAGCACTTCGTCAACTATTCTTAAGGGTCTTAATAGTCATTTAAGCCCTTGGTAACCCTAATATTTGTACCTAATCTTTAGTATAAATACCCCTTTGTACTGCCTAGATTAGCAAGCCATCTTAATACTCTCTTAATCAAGTTGTAATCAATTAGTAATCTCATCTTAATCTTGTAATCAACTCTTAATCTAGTCTTAATACAAATCTCATTCATTAATCTTTTCTTAATTTCTCTATTGTTCATCATTTATTTTGGGTAATTAGAAGATTATTTGGGTTTGTTTGGAGGATTGACAACCTTTCATCAATCATCAACTACTTCTATTATTCTTTGCTTTATTATTTGGAATCATCTTCATAGGTATAATTCTCCCTTAAACCCTTTAATTATTGTTAATCATTTTCATTTGTTAATCATGTTTTCCCTTGCTGGTATGATTGACAACCTTGTTAGCATGTTAAACTTGATAATGAGTGAGTAGTTTCCTTAGCTAGGGTTAATGGGGAATTAGGGGAAACCAACACGGGGATTGATTCATGCTTAATCTAATATGTTTTCATAATTAATTTGCTTCCTTGTTGTGATTCCAACTTATGCACATGTTATGTTTGATGAAATGCGAGCCTATGAATCCTTGCATTTTTTACCCAACACTTATCTTTTCAATGAGACTTGTAAGACATAAACCAACTCGAGTCTCATTAGACCATGCATATAGTTGGATAGGAAGGATTAAGTCGACTTGTAGGTGTTGTACAATCTAATCGATTCGGCTCCGGGACCCAAACCTTCTTAGGGATTGTAAGATATACACTAACTCGATCCCATCACAACAATAAGTTCTTGCATCTAGTAGAGAATCTGTTTGTATGATCAAATCCCATGAATCCGCTATGAACCCATGACACCCTAGTGCTTTTAATCAATTGTTTTCATCTCATTTTAATCATCTTGCTTGTTTTTATTGCTTTACTTTTATATTGTTGATTAGTTTAGTTGATGTCTTATCTAAACCCAAATTGTGACACCCTTAGGCACAACCGTTTGCAATTGAAAATTCTACATCAATACTCGTCCCTTGGGATCCGAACTTTACTTGCCTCTTTACTAAGAGTAGTTTGTGAAGTTATAAATTTTGTTATGGTGAGGTGACTTTTGACGACTAGTATAAACATTCAGCATACACCAGTGGGTGTCTAGCCGAAGCAACAACTGGCTACCGTCAAAACCCTCAGCCAAAGCAGGCGCCGCCCGCAGGTTCAACCCTGCGGGGCTGTAACCCATGTAGCCTCCCAACCCGCGACCTGAATGTCGTCCTTAACCGTCTCCGCCCTATATCTCTTCAGCCCACGAGGCACCACACGACGGGGAGGAGTCTCTCAACGACCTTAACGACGTACTGCAACTCCCGGCTGGTCGGCCGAAGACCCCTCCTCCTAACAACCCTCCTCCCGGAGGTACCAGCCTCAGACCCTGTCTGAGCTCTCCCAGCACTGGCATCCTCAACAACGGGCTCCTCTCGAGCCCTAGCGGCTGCCTCAGCACCAACCAGCCCCAACAACGGGCTCCTCACGAACCTCATCGGCTCCAACAGCCCTGACAACCTCCTCGGCGGGCTCCTCCTCCTCGTAAGCGTCCTCTACTACCACCTCAGGTGCACTACCCGGAGTACTAGCCGGCCCAGTCCCAAACAGGTCCTTCAAAGTCTCAGCAATCAAAGGCAAAACAAAAACGTCAGCCGAAATTTCGGCATTACGACGACACAAAATGGACAAGTCCAAAAAAAATCAAAAAAAACATGCAAAACAAAGCAAGGGCAATCCCGCCCAAACCCAACCGAACAAAAAACAACAAAACAATTCACAAAGACCGCACAAAAACGACTCGCCCTTCTTTTCAAGCAAAAGACGAGTCCAAACAACATCAACAAAAACAGCGCCTCGAGACCCACACAAGGTCCGCCAATAACCAATATATTCCCGACACAATGGGGTATTTTCCATGGCTCGAAAAGGCGATTTTATGCCAATTCATGCGCAAACAGGTCAAAATTTCAAAATACGACCACAACAAAGCAACGTGATTTTACCACGTCTCAAAGCGACCTAAACTACCGTTAGGGTCCATTTCAAAACAAATTGGCTCAATTTGAGCTCAAACAGACGCTTATTTTGTCAGACATAAGACCGTCGCAAAGGGCAAAAGTTCTAATTTTGCCTACAATACCCGACAAAGGTTCAATATGACAAACACGGTCTTCCCCCGACTACAATATAACCTAGTGAGGGACACAACCAAAGCAAACAAACTTGACATTGTGAAATGAGATGGTTTCCTCGTCTCATTTACATTTTTTAAGCATAGGGAGCGGGAACGGGGACCAAAATACGAATAAAAGCACCCCTATACTCCTAAACAGGTTTCTAACCTAATGCAATCATCAATTTCACACAAAAATGGCTCAATTAAAAACGCCCAATTCAATTTTTGAGGGTTTAGGGTTTCGCCCTAATTCAATCAACAAAAAGACCAACAAATTCAAACAAATTCAAGAAGATTTATATACCTTGAGATGACATGTTGGCAATGGCACGAACTCAAGCAAGAAAAAAACCAAACAATGGCAATTTTTTGTTTGTTTTTGTCGAATTTTTGGAGAAGACGAAGTAGAATGGGGAGCAGCCTGATCTCGCGTCTTTTCTACAGAAACAGGGAAGCTCCCTTCTATCGCCAAAGGGCTCGCGCCTCAATGGGGTGACCCTTTGCTTTTTCAGCGAAATTTTGGTTTTGGCCCAATTTCCCACACAAACTACCAATTTTCAACGACGGCAATAAAAACCGTCATTTCAAAAACAATAATAGTGAAATTCAAAATTCACTATTTCTACCAATTTTCAACGACGGCAACAAAAACCGTCATTTCAAAAACAATAATAGTGAAATTCAAAATTCACTATTTATACCAATTTTCAACGACGGCAATAAAAACCGTCATTTCAAAAACAATAATAGTGAAATTCAAAATTCACTATTTTTTCAAATTTCAACGACGGCAATAAAAACCGTCATTTCAAAACAATGATAGTGAAATTCAAAATTCATTATTTCTTCAAAATATCAAACGACGGCAATAAAAACCGTCAGTCCAAACACAATAATAGTGAAATTCAAATTCACTATTTCTTCAAATTCCCACGGCGGCATTAAAAACCCCATCTGTCCAAAACAAAATCGATAGCAGGATTCAAACCCGCTATCCCCACAAACATTCAATACAAACACTGAGATTCCCCAACAGCATATCGGAGGCTTCCTCACGAAGCACGTTAATTCAAATAACTTCCCGAAATAAGCCCATCCAATGCGGCTATTTCCACGCTCGATCAATCGACCTTCGATATGGCTGGCGAGCCTTGAAACACACATTCAATATGGCTGGCGAGCCTCACTACGCGTCGCGGTTGGCGAGCTCCTTTCATATACACACCGCGGCTTGCGAGCCCCTCTTATATACGCACCGCGGCTGGCGAGCCCCTTTCATATACGCACCGCAGCTGGCGACCCCCTTCATATCCGTAACACAGCTGGTGAGCCATTGTCCGCAAACAAGATACAATTCAAGGACATATCCCGAAGATGCCTCAGGTATGACTCCTTATTATGGCTGACGAGCCTTTGTACGTAGTCTAACGGACTTTAAACGACCCGCACGGACAATCGAGAGACTCTAAACTATTCCCGACGACAGTTCCTTGGCTCGTACCCTTGAGTCGCCCTTCCCGACGGTAGGTCCTTGGCCCGAATCCTTTCGAGCTGCCTCGACGTCGCTTCGGTCTCCAGGTTGTAATCTTCGATTGACCTGGGGGCTCTACTTTGACTTTCGCCTTTCCAAGCCTCAGTCAAAGTGGGGGCTCTATAGATACCCAGTATATGTTGAGTCTCCAACAAACACCCGATGATTATCAGACTACAACATGCTTAGGAATCACAGCGTTTGATCGACAGTTTGTGTACAACTATACGTCGGAAAACTTAAAACGTTTTAGAAAACAAAACATTTCAAAACTTTTTAAAAGTACCTGGAGTGTTTAATGCATGACGACGGGGTCGCAATGACACTAATTAGAGTCAAAACCGACACCGGACCAAAAACCTACTCAAAATTCAAATCCCGACTCCAACAACGAGTCAAACCGAGTCAAACATAAAAAACAAACCTTTCAAAAAATTCCATGTTAAGATTTCCCGGAATCCTAAATGGTCAAGTACAAATCAAGTTCTTCCAAATCCTAGGATAGAACAAATCATGATTACACATGTGTGATAGCGACAAGACACCTCGAAGACGTGCGAGATGGCTCGCGCCTCTTTGAGCAGCCCATGCGGCCACGTCGCTCAAAACACACACAAACACCCATTTTCCTATAAATACCCCTCGAATGCCAGCATTTGAGAGTTATGCGAGCGTCTGCCCCCTTACCTCTCTCTTAAAATTCTAGACTCGACTTCTCAAGTCACCAACCGACACGTGTTTACGACCTACCTATCGTAAACACAAGCCTTACACATTATTTGGTACCGTCATCGTGCATTAAATCACTTGACCGACCATCTCTACCACTACACCATCACTAAACTTCAAAAAAACACTCTTTTACTTGCTAAAACGGATTTCAAACTGAGTTTTCCAGCCAAACAAGTTGATACACTTTCATCAGTTTCTCGTCTCAAGCCTAGCATGTAAGTATGAGGGTGTAAAAAATCTTCTTCTATCATGTTTTTCATTTGTTTCATGACTATAACATGCTAAATCATGCATAACATGGTCAAAACATGGGATGAATATGGGGGACTGGACATTGTAAATGCAAGAATTTGGAATCAGGCTGTGATAGGTAAGTATACATGGTGGTTAGCTGCCAAAGCTGATCATATGTGGATCAAATGGGTTGATCATGTTTATATGAAAGGCAACACTTGGAAAGAGTACACCTCATCTGCTAACTCTAGCTGGACTTGGCGCAAGATCTGTTAGATAAGATATGTTATTAAACCACGATACATCAACGGGAAATGGATAGACAATAATGGTACTTACTCTGTCTCTAGTGGGTATCATTGGTTGTGTGGTCAGCAAAACAAGGCTAACTGGTATCCATTGATATGGAATCAAACTAGCATTCCTAAACATTCTTTCATTGGTTGGCTGGCTATGCAAGAAAGGCTCCTGACCAGGGACAGGCTGTTACGGTTTGGTGTTATCACTGATGGTGCTTGCTTATTCTGTCAGTCCCATTTAGAGACTCATCAGCACCTGATGTATGAATGTAAGTTCAGTCAACTTTGTTGGGACCTCATTCGTGGTTGGCTTGGGATAGACTTCCCTACACCTGTCCTTGTTGCTTGGTGTCTTAAGTGGAGATGTAAATCTCTCATGAAGAAGCAGATTGTGTTCACGGTTATTGTGGCGGCCTGGTATCATTTATGGCATGCTAGAAATGTGTGCAGGCTAGAAGCATTGCTGATATCACCCTCAGTTTTCCTTAAGCATGTTAAACAGGATGTTGGCAAAAGATGTAAAGATAGAGCGTGGTCATTGAAGGCTCACAAGCTACCATGGGAACCTACTTATGACTAGTTTTTTTTTCTCTGAATTAGTTTGAGGTCTATGACTTGTAAAATCTAGTTTGGTGTGGCACTTTGTAACGAATTATCCTATTTAAGATTTATAATATATTCACATTCCACCAAAAAAAAACATGGGATGAATGAGCCAAAACCGGATTTTTGGTTGAGGGAGGAGCTATTTATGTAGCAATTAGGATCGCGCCTAAAGAAACCCCTCACCTTAAGTCCAAACCGTGTTTGGTCTCTTCCTCTCTTTTATTTTTCTTCCATATTTGTAATTGGTTTTTAACATTTCAAATATTTCAAACCATTTTTATGACAAGTTTTTAACCATGAAACATTAATCATCCTTGGTTCTTAATACCATGATGGTTTAATCCGTGTTTCGGTGATAATATTTGGTTAATTACATTATAAAAGGTATTTTAAAACCTTTTATTTCATTTTTTTACATTTTGAAGGGTATTTTAAAGCCTTTCCTCATTTATTTACATTTTCAAAACAAATGTATTAGTCACCAACACGAAATCATCCTTGGTTCTACAAATCATGTCGGATTTTAACCTGAGTACAATGATTAATGTTGACTAATTACAAACAAATGAACTTAAAACAATTAGTTCATAGTCATTTTCAAAACTATTCATGTCAAGCTTGCAAAGCTGAACCCGACATCGAATATTGTCAAAATAATGACGATTATTCAAGTCTCGTTCTTCAAATTAGTACAAAAGCGGCCTAAACGGCCTTTTCAAATCAAGACGGGCTTAAACACCCATTTTCATTACATTTTACGAACGCTTTTAATGGTCAGAAGACGTCTTTCATCGTCTGTCGACCCGCGCCTAAACAGGCCAGTTATTTTTCCATTTTAAAACCAGGGAAAACCTATTTGCATCGCCAACAGGCTCGCGCCTCTTATGGCTGCCTGATGCAGGATCTGTTTCCCTTCCAGCATTTGTCTAGGACGATCCCGACTTCGATTAACCCGAATACAGGACGGATCAGATGACGAATCTGCTGATTTTATCTCACATTTGCAAAACACCTTACTAAGACAAATGGATCACGTTATGCACCATAAACCAAATTCGGTAAATGGATGTTTAATTTCCGTCTTGCATGCAAATCAACAATAAATCCAACTTGACATCAAATACTTGATACTTGCTTTAAAACAACCGACATAGAAAGCTCACATACTAGGTTCAAACAAGTGGATGCGCATTATGAATTTACCTGTTTTATCAACTTTTGCATTTAACCAACCTAGATCGATCAGTAGAGGATGCTACCGCGGGCGGGATTGGGTGTCCGATTAAAGGGCTTCCCAATACGTACCTTCACCTCTTACTTAGAAACTTTGGATAGTGGACGACCTTATCCAGGGCGTATGAGAGTCATTCTAGAGATAGGATGCTAAAGAGGGATGATTCCTTATCTTTACTACCTATGTCAAACACCGCTTTTTGCCTTGGTTGACCTAGGTATAAAGTAGATTCAAACGGGTTCCAAGCACCCCACAAATGCTTGGTGGCGACTCCAAACATCTCTTGCATCATTTCGAGACCCTTGCCGAGACGAAACCGACCGATGTAATGTCATGGATGATCCTCCTTAATCCCAAGATTGAGATCCTCCTCTTGTTGCACCCAAAACAAAACCCTTAAAGTAATATATTAACTAACTAGATTAATATACTAGTATCCTTAAAATGATTCTAATAATATTCTTATTACTACACTAGTAATCTAATATTGAAATTAGAATTTTAGATGAACAATCTTTAAAGTTTCTAAAACTAATTGTAGAGAGAGTTGAACGAGAAAGACAAGAAAGTAAGCTTTTTTTTAGAATGTAAAGAAGTGAAAAAATGAGGAAAAAATTTCTCATCATAAAGAGTAGAGGCCGGATGGGGTGAAGGCCACAAGCCAATGCATGGTCTCCTCTTTATCCTTTTTCTCTTCTCTAAATAGTAGGCATGTAAGGCTAGTATAGAATAGGTATGATTATGTCTATTTTATCACATAAAATAAATCATCCACTAACTCCTTCCACCCTCCAATTTTCGGTCCATATGTAAAAGGGACTTCCATTTTATTTTCTCAATTTATCACTTGTCACACAATATGTCACATGTAGCATGTAACATGTTATTAATTAATTTAATGCATATTTATCAAATAAATATCATTATGTACATTAATTAGATTACATATAACAAATTGTCTAGTGATTCTTGATAACATAAATAAAATGGGTCATATAATTATAATTCACATCATATTGTAATTATAATTAACCATTCATTCTTATCTCAATTGTTTCATAAACAATAATCAATTTTAGTAATAAAATCTTTTAATCACTAAAAAAAATCTTATTTAATCAAATTATAATAAGATATAAATATTCTCACTAACAAAACAATTGCTCAATTTTAAGGGATTGATTAACTTGTATCGACATACAATTAATCAACTTGTCTATTAAGGGAATTGTCCTATAGGTGTGACCTTAAGGGATCAAGTGATCACCACCGTCAAACGACAGTAATGTCAAACTCTAGTTAGCCAATCATTACTGATTAATGTTGATCAGTTGACTATACAAATGAATCATCCCTTACGTATTCTTAATTTGAGTTTTAAACATGTGATCGCACTATTGTTGAGCACACATACTCCAACAATCTCCCACTTGTCCGAGACAAGTGTGCGTCACCAATTCTCTTGTCCTATTACAATCTCCAACTCATTGCAAGGTATCTTGCAGGTCGTACTTGCATTTGATCATATCTTGAGTGGTTTCCTTGATCTGGACAGTAACTGTCTGACGGGAATTATCTACCGTAGATACCTTCCGAGCGTGGCCACGCATTTTCAGTTCAGTACTCCTCAAGTGGCCCTCAGATTTTAAACAACCCTGATAAGGGGGTGGACAATTCCTATCGTACTATTCCCTTTGTATAGCCATAGTTCATCATGACCCAAAATATACTCATTTGACTTCAGTTACGACAGTCATAGAGTATAAATAAAAGCCAATCAGAAACTTGTGCCAACTTGGGCGAATAGTCTCTAGTCAAACGAATCGACTCATAAGAATACTATAGTAGCTTTTGCCACGACTAGGCTTTATGAATTTCCATAACTCTATAAGCGGTCACTGCCCGACAGAGTGTCCCATACAGTCTCTCTATGTTATCGACTAGTCATCCCATATGACCTTATGGCCCTTGAACTTGCCATCAATCGCATCACATTCTAGTCACTTCGAGACGTCACCTTCTATAAGTAACTAGGGGCGAATACTATGTTAATCGGTTCACTTTAATAGGGTTCAAAATTGTCTTAAATAAATGAGTTTGCATAAAGAAACTCAAACGATAAATGCGATTATCTTATATAAACCAAAAACAAAGTTTTTCATTTCATATCTCATAATCTAGTACAAACTTGGCATGCGTTTCAGGCCCATGGAAATAACATGTTGGTCATGCTTAGCCTGCGATAAAGGCTTGGTTAAAGGATCAGCAATGTTATCATCCGTCCCAACCTTACAAATCGTTATTTCCTTCCTTTCAATGAAATCTTTAATTACATGAAATTTTCTAAGTACGTGTCTAGACTTGTTACTAGACTTGAGCTCTTTAGCTTGAAAGATTGCCCCACTATTATCACAGAAGATCGTGATAGGATCATTGGCGGTAGGAACTATCCTTAGCCCCTCCAAAAATTGCCTAATCCACACGGCTTCCTTGGCAGCTTCAAACGCTGCAATGTACTTAGCCTCCGTAGTAGAATCAGCAATGACCGACTCTTTGAAGCCCCTCCAGCTAACTGCCCCACCATTAATCATGAAAACAAAACCAGCCCGAGATTTCAAATCATCCCTATCAGTTTGAAAGCTTGAGTCAGTGTAACCCTTCATACTTAGCTCGGAATCTCCTCCAAACACCAAGAATGAATCCTAGTTCTTCTCATGTACTTAAGGATATTCTCGACGGCTATCCAGTGACTCTCACCTGGTTTGTCTTTATATCTACTTGTCATGCTCAAAGCATATGATACATCAGGACGAGTGCATATCATGGCATACATGATTGATCCCACGGTAGAAGCATAAGGGATCAGTTTCATACGTTCAACATCTTCAGGTTCTGTGGGTGACTGAGACTTGCTCAATGTGACCCCACTACCCATTGGAATAAAACCTCTCTTGGATTTGTCCATGTTGAAACGTCAAAGAACCATATCAATATAAGATTCTTGACCTAGTGCCAATATCCTCTTAGATCTATCTCTATAGATCCGGATACCCAATATGCGTTGTGCCTCGCCTAAATCTTTAATTTGGAAATGATTTCCAAACCACCCCTTAACAGAGGTAAGCATCGGTATTCATTGCCAATGAGAGTATGTCGTCTACATAAAAAATTAGAAAGACGACTTTGCTCCCACTAAACTTCATGTATAAACATGGTTCCTCGACACTTCGAGGGAAACCATTCTCTTTTATAACATGATCAAAACGATGATTCCAACTTCTTGATGCTTGCTTAAGACCATAGATGGATCTCTTAAGTTTGCATACCATGTTAGGATTTTTAGAATGTACAAAACCCTCAGGTTGTACCATGTAAACTTCGTCCTCTATATACCCATTTAGAAAGGCGGTTTTGACATCCATTTGCCATATTTCATAATCATGAAATATGGCAATCGCTAACATAATCCGAATTGATCTAAGAATGGCTACAGGGGCAAAGGTTTCGTCATAGTGTAAACCATGAAATTGGGTGAAACCCTTTGCAACTAACCTCGCTTTGTAGACATGGACATGCCCTTCTATACCATTCTTTACCTTAAAGATCCATTTGCATTGAAGGGGTCTCACACGTTTAGGCAAATCAACCAAGTCCCACACTTGGTTCTCTTGCATAGATTTTATTTCGGATTGCATGGCCTCTTGCCATAAAGTTGAATTTGGACTAGAAATTGCAGCTTTGTAGGTTGCGGGTTCGTCACTTTCCAAAAGTAAGACGTCCAATTCGTCATCCAACTCAATGATGCCTACGTATCAATCGGGTTGACGACTAATCCTACCTGACGTCCTAGGTCCGGATGGACCAATAACTTGATCAGACGATGAAGGAACATCTTCTTGCACCTTTTCTCGTGTTTGTGGTTCTTGAACTTCGTCAAGTTCAAATTTTATCCCACTCTGTCTTCTAGAAATATAATCGAATTCTAGAAAGACAGCTTCATAAGCCACAAACACTTTGTTCTCATGACGATTATAGAAGTAATACCCATGAGTATTCTTTCGATAACCTACAAAGTAACACTTGTGAGATTTAGGTGCTAGCTTGTCGGTAGACTTGTTCTTTACATAAGCCTCACAACCCCAAATTTTCATATATGACAAGTTTGGGACTTTTCCCTTCCAAATCTCATATGGAATCTTATCTGCAGCTTTGGTTGGACATTGGTTTAATGATTTCATGCCGTTAGAATTGCAAAACTCCAAAACGAATCTGGTAGATCCGTTTGACTCATCATAGATCGAACCATATCCAGTATGGTTCGATTCCTCCTTTCGGCAACACAATTGAGTTGAGGTGTACCTGGTGGAGTGAGTTGTGATACAATACCACAATCTTTTAAGTGAGAATCGAATTCATTGCTAAGATATTCTCCACCACGATCGAATCGTAGTGACTTAATCTTTTTGTTCAATTGGTTCTCTACTTCCTATTTAAATTCTTTAAATTTCTCAAATGCTTCACTTTTATATTTGATTAAGTAAATATACCCATATCTACTTAAATCATCGGTAAAAGTGATGAAGTAGTCATAATTTTCCCTAGCGGTGATAATCATTGGACCACATACATCGGTATGTATTAGCTCCAACAAGTCACTAGCTCGTGTCCCTTTACCACTAAAGGGAGCACGAATTATTTTGCCAAGGAGACAAGATTCACATATTCTATATGATTGAAAATCAAAGGGTCCAATAATTCCAGTCAACACTAGCCATTTGATGTGTTTCTCATTTATGTGAACTAATCGACAATGTCAAATGTATGATTCATTTGGTTCAGTTGTTTTGAGTCTTTTGGATTGTATGTTATAGATATCTTTGCTCGAGTCAAAAATCTCAAGAACATAAATTCCATTAATTGAAGTGCCTTGGCCTATGGCCAAGTTATTCCTTGAGATTTCACAATAATTATTCTTAATAGCAAAAGAAAATCCATCCATGTCTAACATGGCAACGAAAACGATGTTCTTAGATAAAGTAAGTACAAAATAACAGTTATGTAAGTACAACTCAAAGTCATTAGCTAAAACAAGTACATAAGTTCCTTTTGAAGTGGCGGCTACCCTAGCTCCATTTCCTAGTCGGAGATCTACATCACCCTTGTTTAGCTTTTCCACGTTTTTAAGCCCCTGTATATGATTACAAAGGTGAGAACCACAACCGGTATCTAATACCCACGTTGAGTGGAAGTATAATTTACATCAATAACAAAGATTTCGAGAGAAATATTACCAAGTGGATCGTTAAGTCCATCATTGATATCTCCCAAAAAGATGGGGCAATTCCTCACCCAATGGTCCATCTCATGAGAATAAAGGCATATATTATTGGTAGTCCCACTATCCAATAAATCCTTGTGGTATGAATTAGACCTCTTACTTCTCTTCATCTTCTTGAACTTTTTCTTCTTGATGGCAAGCCTTTTGCGAAAACTCCCACTAGCTTTCTCATTTCTCCTTGCTTCCAAAGACAAGGATCCCATGGTGTTAGTGAGGTTGTCTTCACAAGACTTATTCACCAAGTTGCTAGTTGTGATAGGAGGTGAGGAAGTGGTAATGAAGTTAAGAGTACCATCGGAACCAATGCCAAAATGAATTTCTCTAGTCGTATCAAGGTTGTTTTGAGAGCAAATTTCGTCGAACGATTTATGACATGATTCAATAGAGATCGGTGTTAATGAGTTGGATGAATCCATTGCGAAAAAGATAACTACAAAACGGATATGAAGGAAATTAATTAACATTTATCGTTATAATACTTGTAAATTTTAATACAAGCATAGCATTTATATAGTGACCTCTACCCAACTATAATAAATGATTCCGATTTCCAAAATTCATATTAACTTGGATGTGAGCCTACGGGCCCTCTACACATTTACTAATATAAGTTGGTGGGTTAACCCTCTTAACCGATTCTACAATTAGAACTCTCGGTCGATGAATTTACGTTAAGTTCATCTTTAGCCTGGACTTTTTGCGGCTACGGTCGCAAAATACCTTCGTTGAGATCAACCAAATTTTCAAAGTGTAATAACTACTTATTACCCCACTCATCCAATGTCAATAGAAGCACCCCGAAAAATCGTATAGTACCCCTTATGAAATTGAGATTCATGGGTTCTTACTATTTGGTAAGGCTAAGTCTCAATCTTTTAAAAGTAAAGGTCTTGTCAATTTATTATCTATCAACTTTAAGTGAACCAAAAGTCAAATTCTCATAATTATAATTGACACGGTCGAAGAGTCGATATGATATGCATGTGTTGTTATGGCGATTTGGCAATGCATGCAACATATTAAAAGAAATGCAAAGCAATAATAAATTTCCTAGTATGGCCATCCTAAAATAGAAAATCAAATAATCTATTACATATTCGGAAACCAACTCCTTTGGTCCCTTGAATCTTCAAGTGGCACGCCTCACTAGAACATCGTCTTGTCGGAACGCCTTTCCGGATGGCACCGTCTTGAAGAAACTCCGGAATTACAAATAATAATAAAAATACATAGCTATTCCCATTATACATTTGTAAAATGAAAAACTAATAAAAATAAAAGTGATAACAGATCACTTTAAATTACAACCGAATCAATATCTCCTTACATTACGGGTAATATCGATTAAAACTAAGGTCATACTAAGATAAAATTATATAATTCAAAATTATATAAATAAAATATGACATTCAACAATGAAATATGCATCACTATAATATATATCTATTATGCCAAATTATGTGCCAAATCGGCCTATTTAACTTATATCGATTATATAACCCGGTTTTATGGAAATTCATGATTTTAACTTATTAAAATCGCTAAATAATACTAAAATATAATTTTTTTTCAAGTTAATTATCCTAACACTATTAAGTCTCAAAAATTAGTCATTACTCAATTTTTGACAATAATTCAACTTGTTATAATTTTATGCTCATTTTGACCCTAAAATCATAACATTTATGAAATAAATCCAAATTAAATTACAATAATTTCAAATTTTAAATTTTAAATTTTTGAATATTATAGAATACATCCATAACACTCATAATGTCAAAAATCATGGTTAAAATGTTCGAATTTATTTCGAGAAAAATGTAGTTGCGATTTATCGGTTTTATCAAATAAAACATCTAAAGCATACAAAAATTAATCTAATCAATTTTAAAACTTTAGATCTAATAAGTGGGATGTAAATACAACCTAAAATAATTTTCTCATGCCATGTAATTAGATTTAGCTATTTATGCTAAAATAGTCACTATTTATGTTATTTTTACTCTAAAAATTCATAAATCATGAAAAATGAATCAAGTTCATTTCAAATTTTACACACAGTGTAGAAAATGTGCATGTGACAACATATTAAAATTTCATGGTATGTTTTGAAGTTTAACTATATTTAACCATTTTACCTCCATTTAATTCATTTTTATCTCATAAAAATCATAAATCATGCAAAATAAATCAAATTTATACGAAATTTTACATACAATAAGTAAAATATGCTTGTGAGGTCATATAAAAATTTCAAGGTTAGAGACTATGTTTAACTATTTTTAGCATTTTAAATACCATTTTAGCCATTAAAATGTAATAAAATAACTAAAAATCATTAATATAAGCAATTAAATACCATAAATCATAAAAATGACCTAAAAACATTTAAGGACCAGAATATACAATATGCATTAAGATTTCGTGGCTCTATCTAATAAAACACAATTTTTTAGTTTTAATTAAGTTACTAATAACTCGAAAAAACTATAAATCGATTATGCATGCAACATCCTATGCTCTGATAACAATTATTGGGTTCATATACCTATTATTAGACATCTCTAATAGTGATTTAATTAACATTTTAATTATGAGTTCTTTAGATCTAGTGCATGCATAACTAAATAAGAAATAAAATGAGGAAAAACAATGGTCGTTACATTGTTGATGGTTCGAAAATTTAGGCACAAATAAGGACACCTTCCTTATTATTTGTTCTTGAGCTCAAACGTAATGGATGATCCTTCCTAATCCCAAGTATTGAGATCCTCCTCTTGTTTCACCCAAAACAAAACCCTTAAACTAATATATTAACTAACTAGATTAATATACTAGTATCCTTAAAATGATTCTAATAATATTCTTATTACTACACTAGTAATCTAATATTGAAATTAGAATTTTAGACAAACAATCTTTAAAGTTTCTAAAAATAATTGTAGAGAGAGTTGAGAGAGAAGGACAAGAATATAAGCTTTTTCTTAGAATGTAAAGAAGTGATTGTTGGAGTTAGTGTCCTCCACAATAGTGCGTTTACATAATAAATCTCATTAAAGGAATATCATCAGATATTTAATTATTTGATCCTCTTCAGTTGATTAACGTAAATCGATAATGGTTGGCTGACTAGAGTTTGACGTTATTGTCGTGAGACGGCGGTGATCAACTGACCCCTTTCGGTCACACCTAAAGGAACGAACCCCAATTGACAACTAATTAATTGTATGAGATACAATTTATTCAGTCCCTTGATCTGTAGACTAAAAGGTTAGTCGATTATTTTAGAGAGATTTCGAGTTGCGAACTCGAGGCACGACAGTTATTATTTAATTATGCGATAATTGAATAATAAATTGTGGGAGACGGGTTTTAGTTAATTAATTGTTAATTCACTAAAATTGTACTAATTGATTAATGTGAATAATATTAGTACATAAATAATATGTGTAGCGGTACATGTATATTTACGGAGTGATTTGGACGAAATTAATTGGAAGCATTTAAACATGAAACGATGTTTAAATAAAATTTACACGTATTTGTGCGACAAATATAAGAACCAAAATGGACCCGTAAATGGGACATTGGACCATGTAAATGAAGTTAGTGGATGATCATAATCATTTCACTTTTACTTGTTTTTATTCCATAAGTGTCATATGATCATTGTGCATGTCATAATGTTTTTAGACAAAAATTGAAACAAATCCACTCCTACACACTACCCCTCCCACTCGGTTTTCCTCCTCTATTAAGACCAATTTTTGTTCATTTTTGCAAGGTAGCTCATTCATGTGTTTTGCAAGTGAACAAAAACTACTTATCTCTCTAAAATAATTATCATCCCTTACTAAGTTGTTAGTAAATTAAAATGAATAATTACTAAGAGTGTTAGTAATATTTACATATTATCAAGGGAATAATTCTAACTAGTTACTAGTAAATACTTGTTAGATTAATTGGGTTGCGTTCTTGGGTGCACATTGTTAGGAGATCTTCTCTTTGAAGATTTGTTAGGAGGATCATCATTTTGTTATAAGCTCAAGAACAATCAAGGTATGAGATTTTGATTGTGCCCATATTACCATAAAAATCAATGTAAGGAAATTGTTTTTCCTTAACTTTCTTTTTACGCTTTTATATTTGCATGCATGTTACATAGATCACCAAAATGATAAATTAAGAGATAATTTAATTTTTATTAGAGATTCTAATATGGATCTATGATCTTTCAAGTGGTATCAAAGCTTAGGCTTGTAATTTGCATGTTGATTTTATGCATATTAATAAATTATGAGATAATTTATAAAAACTCAAAAATTGTGTTAGAAGAGATTTTAGCACGAAATTTTTGGGACATGCATACCTACGGATCTCAAAATATTTGTGATCACTTTTGGTGATTTATGAAGTTATTTTGCTATTTTTAATGATTTTTGGTAGAAAACCGAGTCAAAATGCCGTATTTTAGTTCTAAATTGACTAAAAATAGTTAAAAGTTGATTCGGGCCATGGAATTTTTATGGTGTTTCATGCATGTTTTCTACTGATTGTATGCAAAAGTTTGAAGGTTGGTTTGAATATTTTGCATGTTTATTGATTTTATGAGATAAAAGTCGATAAAAGTGAAATAAATTAATCATAATTTCGAAACAATTGATACTGCCCTTAATAAATTTACGTACATTTAAAAATATTATTTAAAAGTTAAAAGTGAAATTTAAAATTTGATTTCACCTTGTTTTGATGTTTATTGGTTTTAGTGGTTAGAAACCGATAAATATCGATCTTTTTCTTCATAAATTTTATCCGGATTTTTGGGGCAATTTTTCTGACATTTTAGTGTTCTTGGTAGTTTTCCAGAATACTCAAAATTTTTGTTTCAATTTTTTGGGTAATTTTTCAATTATTTTGGATTTTTACTTAAAAATTATGATTTTACCGATTAAATTAGTAAAATATCACCAAATCAAACTAATTATTCATCATAAAATTAGTGAGGACTAATTTTGAGGTCCAAAATAGTTTGGACGATTATTTTGGATTTAAATGAGATTTAAGAGTTGATTATTGATTTTTACATGTTAAAAATCGATTAAATCCACAAAAACCGAGATGGATACCAACGATTGATAGATAGGGCGAATTTGGCATCATTTTCAGCATTTTAAGCATATTTATTTAATTTGAATGAATGATTGTCATTTATTTAAAGTATTTATCTTGTTGTACCTAGTATGGCCTAGTTTATTTTAATCGTTATTACCCGAAATGAATGGGAATAGCGATTTGTTTGTAAATTAAATACGATCTCGTATCGTCGGTTTGTAATTAATTAATAGTTTTATTTATTTTATTAATTAATGTATAATAGGAATAGCTATGTAATTCAATTGTAATAGTTATTCTTACCGGCGTTTCCAAAAGACAGATTACATCGAGACGGAGTCTATTTTTGGAAGGTGTTCCAAATCCCACAAGAAGGAGCCACTTTTGGAAGGAAGAGGCAAGGGACCAAGGAGTTGGTTTCCGATATGTAATAGACTAGTTTTTATTAAGTAGGTGGCCATACTAGGATTTATTCATATGCTTACTTGTTTTTATTTTCGCGCATGCCAAAATCGCCATTCACATGCATTTTATTTTCGCGGTTGTCAATTCACATCATTTACATTCACCGACTTAGTTCATTTATAGGGAATTTATGACTAAATTGACAAGATCTCTTACATAACTAAAATTGAGATTAGCCTTACCAATTAGTAACACCTATGAATCTCTTGTTCATTAGAGCCACGCTCGCCCAAGCGGGGTGTTCTCTTTTTACCTTGAGTTAGTAGGGTGGTAAACGGTTATCACACGCTAAAATTGGTTGGACTCAACGGGATATAAGACGGTCTTGTGTTCCGGGGCTAGTCGATGGATTTAAGGAAATTCGTCAACCAAGAGTTCTAGAGGTAGAATTATTCAACATGACTTACCGAATTTACACAATTATGGGATGTTTCGCCCAAGCGATGCTCATTTTTGTTTAAGATTTGGGTCTTGGAATCATTTATATAATTTAGTGGGAGATCATTATATAAATGCAAAAACTTGTTAAACATGATTTCACAAGTAATTTTTAAAACAATGGATGTTAATATTTCCTTATTTGTTGTAGCATTTTAATTCGCAATGGCAACTTCATCAACTCCATCGACTGCTTCACTAGGCAAAGATTCATGGCTGAGGTCCGTAATGGACAAATATATCTTAAAAGATGACGGTAGTAACTTTCTTGAATGGGAATCCATCATCAAAAGTGCCGCGTTGTCCGACAATTTGCTCAGTTACTTGACCGAAGCTCCTCCCATCGAGCCCGGTCCAAGGGCTTCATCGGCGGTGCGGACCACCTATGATGACCATGTGAGGATGTCGAATGATATCAAGAATGTGTTGATATGGTCGATGTCCCCAAAGCTCAAGCTATCATGCATTTCTTTAAATGCGTACGAGATATTCACTCGTATGATTACTATGTTTTCACAAACCCCTAAAGTCCGTCAATACGATGCGGCGGCACGCTTCTTTGAAGCTAAGCTTGAGAGGAGCCAAAAGGTTGGTCCCCATGTACTCAAAATGGTCGAATATGTCGACATCCTAGAGCGTCTAGGGTGTAACATTCCTAAGACTCTTGTAGTGGATCGAATCCTCAACTCACTTCCCACCAAGTTTGCCCACTTTAAGGTAAAATACAACATGAATGGCATGGATAAGAGTTATCATGAAATTCAAGCACTCCTCACCCAAGTGGAGAGGGATATGGAAGCTAGTGGGAGTGACAAAGGGGGTGTTTTAACCATGAAGTTAAAGAACATGTCCCTTGGAGTTAAGAAAGGAAAAGGGAAGGAAATGTCCCAATTCAAGAAATTGTCAAAGAAACATGACAAGGGAAAGGGGAAGGCCGTTGAGAATGGCAATCCCAAGGCAAAAAGTGTCAAACTCTCCGAGGCCGAATGTTTCCATTGTAATGGGAAGGGGCATTATAGGAGGAGTTGTCCCAAATACTTGGAGGATCTCAAGGAAGGGCGTGTGACGCCTATTGGTATGATTTCCTCTCTCTATGTGATAGACGTTAATTATGCTTGCACTTCCACTTGGGTACTTTGATACGTGCATATTCTATACACTTTATCTGTGGTTTTGGCACGTATTTCCATGCATAATTGATAGCAAGGCTACTATTTCTCCCGAAACAGTTTACTTTGCATTTTCTATGATTTATTGTAGGAATGAGCGGAAGTAAGCTAAATCAAGCCTAATTCGTCCTCCGGAGGCAACTTCAAGGAAGCCCATAAGAAGGAGATTCGTACTCACTCACCTCGGGATGCGTGCAAAGGAGTGAAGAGTTTATTGGAAGGAACAAAAGAGCCACTGCACAGCATTACCAGTCGATCGACCTCTCCCACCAGTCGATCGACCGTCGAAATCAAGCAGAAGCTACTGGACTGCTACAACTAGTCGATCGACCATGCTGATCGGTCGATCGACCAGTTTTCGAGCTGATACTTATTTCTTCGTGTTAGACTTTTAAAAGCCCAACTTGTAATTAACTTTTGGTATCTTTTTATCAGTAGAACGCAGCAATTATTAGGTTATGCTTTTCATTATTGAAGAACTCAGTTTTAGATCTAGCTTTGTTGACGGAAACTCTCGATTTCGGCACTTTGTTCTTGAATCCAATTAGTAAGTTTTTATGCAATTCCCTTCTTCTTTTAATTCTTGTTGTTTCAATTCTTGTTTCATCCATTTAATTCCAGAAATTCATCTCTTGTCCTTTGTCTTTTATTTAAATTCAATCATGTCAATCTTTTTCTTTGTTATCAATTTAGCAATTGTTTCAGTTTTAGTCATGCGTAGCTAATTGTTTTGATTGGAAATGAGGTGAACCATGGCATAAATTAGGATTGTTTGTTAGCATGAATTCTTCCGTTTCGGTATTGTCGTCTGTTGATATGTCTTTTTGCTGGATTGAAAGATTAGTAATTAGAACTATCATTAGATTGGAATTTCTCTTGAGTGAAAGCTTTGAGAAATTTCGGAGAATTAGAAGACCGCAAGGTTAATTTGAGCATAGATCGAAAGGCTTGCTTATACCCCCTGAGACCGTATTATAAGATTTCTGCTACCTTATTGTCCTGACCATTGCCGTGGTGAACCGAATTTCCCGATCCCTTATTTATCTTGTTGAGAAATTTCATTTAGCATTTCGTCAATTTAGTCAACCAATCTCAAAACCCCCCAATTAATTGTTACTTTTATAGACTGAAAAATAGCAAACAAAATCAACCTTGTCTCTCTGTGGTTCGACCCTTACTATCACTAGCTATAGTTTTAGTTTGGAATTATAAATTTAATTTTGATACAAAACGACGGTATCAAATTTTGTCGCCGTTGCCGGGAAGACGGTGTAATTCTATTTGCTTTATTTTAGTTTATTTTTCTTGTCTCAAGGAACTTTTGTTCCTTGAGACCGTTGCTTACCTTTGCTTCTAGTTTTGCTTTTGCACAGTTAGAAGACAGGTTTTTGAGAGGAAGACTTGAGTACTCTCATTTTGGCAATTATGGCTACAATATATGTGATGTGACCATTATTTGCGCACATTTAGTCCCCTAATTGAGCCTATTTTGCATACTATTATAGCATTTCATGGCCATTTTATCCGTCAAAACCTTCCTATTTGCTTTTCTATCGAATTTCATATGTTTTGTAGAAAAGGAGATAATAAGGCGGAAATTCCCGTCTTTTCGTGCATATTTGGAAGCTTATTGATGATATTAGATGGACTAGTATGAAGAGGAGGCAAGAATGATGACCAATGATGTAGGAATAAAGAGTTTATAGAAGACTCATAAGGGTTAAAAGCAAGGATGACGAGAAGGAAGCCATTTATGAAGAAATTGCTCGGAAACTGAACCAAGGGTTTGGTCATTTGGCTCTGAAAGTATGCTAGATGGAACGGCATCGAAAAATCAAGTGATCTAGGCTTTTGAATCACTCCAATAGGAGTCCGGATGAGAAAATAACGTCCGTTTTACAATCCGAGGTCAAACAAAGAAGCTGTTCGGGAATCCGCGCGTCCCGAGACAGAATCCGCCCGTCTTCCCCAATCCGCCCGGATTGTCCCCAATCCGCCCGTCTTCTGGCTGGGAAAAACAAGAAAATTCACTGGAGGAGAATCCGCCCGTCTTGCTTTAAATCCGCTCGGATTCCCTTGCTACAATCCGAGCGTCTTCTCCCAAATCCGCTCGGATTGCCCCACCAGAATCCGCCCGGATTGCCCTACAATCCGCTCGGATTCCTTTGCCAGATTCCGCCCGTCCCGACTCCCATCCGCACGGATTTCAGCACAGCACGTTTTCATTCTTCTAGCAACGATAAGAGAAGCCCTTCTCTCGGAGAATCCCGGAGTCTCCTTGCTCAACTTAAAAAGTGTAATTACTAGTTTAGCCCTTAGTTAACCTTAATGCATCCACCTAATTTCCACTATAAATACCCCATTTGTAGGGGATCTCTTTATCAAGTTTTATTAGATTAGAATCAAGTTTTCATTAGGTGGAATCAATCTTTCCTTAGATTAGATTAGTAGTAGATTAGAATAGATTATCATTTAATCTTTCCACAAAATATACATTAATCTTTTCTTTTATCATTGTTCAAGTTTATTATTGAGGAATTCAAGTTTATTATTGGGTAATTAGAAGATTATTGGGTTTATTGGGAGATTGACAACCTTCCATCAATCATCAAGTTCTTCTATTATTCTTGCTTTGTTATTGGAATCATTAGTAGGTATAATCTCTTAATCTCTTTTTAATTATTGCTAATTACTTTTATTTGTTCATCATGTTTCACTTTGTTAGTATGATTGACAACCTTGCTAGCATGTTCAATATGATGATAAGTGAGTAGTCTCTTAGCTAGGGTTAATGGGTGATTAGGGGAAACCAACATGGGGAATGATTCATGCTTAAATTAATATGCTTTCATGTTTTATTTGCTTGCTTGTTTTGATCTCAACTCATGCACATGTTATGTTTGATGAAATGCTAAGCCTATGAATCCTTGCATTTACTATCATCTCCTATCTTTTCAATGAGACTTGTAAGACATAACCCAACTCGAGTCTCATTAGACCATGCATGTTGTTGAGTAGGGAAGATTAAGTCGACTTGTAGGTGTTGTACAATCTAATCGATTCGGCTCCGGGACCCAAACTTTCCTAGGATTGTAAGATATAACCCAACTCAATCCATCACAACAATAATTGCTTGCTTATAATTTGAGAACATGTTTGTATGATCATATCCCATGATTCCCCTATAATCCCATGACACCCTAGTGCTTTTTAATCAATTGTTTACATCTTTCCTTTTGTTGCTTGTTTATTGCCTTTATTAGCTTAGAATCATCAACCCATTATAATTGTGACAACCCCAAGCATAACCATAATTAGATTGAATAATTTGAGTAACCACCGTCCCATGGATCGACCTCGACTTACCATTAGCTAGTTGTTTGTTGAGTTTTATAAATGTGTTTGATTGGATGAGCGACGACATCGTCCACATCAATATGATAACCTACAGCCAAAGGAACACCATCTTCCAAAGAGGCACCAGTTACCTACCCCTACTACGGGTAACTTCGAATTTCGTTCCTCTTATATCGATTTAGTGGAGCGAAATCAGTTTGCTGGTCTACCAGACGAGGACCCCTTGAAGCATATGGAGATTTTCACAGACTACTACTGTTCCATACCTATACCAGCTGGGGTGACTCAGGATGAAGTAATGGGGTTGATGTTCTTATACTCTTTGAAGGATTCAGCGCGAGATTGGTACCGCTACCTTGATAGGGTAGCAAGCGGAGTCACTGGATTTGGACATCTCTAGCATTAGCCTTCTACAAGAAGTACTTTCCACTTTCAAAGACCGACGCCTTGAGAAGTAAAATCACAAGTTTCAGCAAGGAGCGATGAAGGGTTTTGTGAAGCATGGGGACGTTTCAAAAGTTTGGTCCAGTTTGTCCCTCACCATGGTTTCAGCAATGGTATCTTTGCAACCTATTTTATAATGCTCTATATGATGATTACAAGGTCATCCTGGATGCAGCTGCTAATGGAAGGTTCTAAAACAATACCGGTCAAAGTAAAGGTTGGAACACTATTGAGGAGAGGGCAGTCCATAGAGCTGAGTTTGGAAGTTCACGTGGAAAGTCATAAAAGCAAAGTGATGAAATGAGTGCCGTTGTGACACTTATAACTTCTATTTCTGCCCGTCTCGAGAAGCTCGAGATTTCTGAAGCTTCCAAGGAGAAAGTTGAAATACCTGTTCAAAACTCAGATGAGACCGAGAAGTTGAGAGAAATGGTCCAACTCCTTTTGGTTCAAGTGGCGAATATGGAAGCAGCCGGGATTGAGTCCTCAAAGAATTGTGTGAAGCAATTGGAGAATATAGAGGCTAAGCAAGTTGCTAATTCTTCAAGCAAATGTGAAGGGCCGATTGAAACGATTAATGCCATTAACCTCAGAAGTGGCCTCTCTTATGAAAGTCCCGATGAGCCAAAGGAAGACTCGGGAAATGATGAAGAAGCTCGTTTAAATTCTGGTGCAAAAACGAGCTCAATTGCCAGTACTTCTGGTCGATCGACCAACATTGTCAGTTGATCGACTGAAGCGTCAGATAAAATAGTTTCTGATCAGAAACTATTCACACCCAGCACAGTCAGTCGATCGACCAACATCACCAGTCGATTGGCTGGATCACCTGACGAAATCAATTCTGAACAGGAACTGTTCACGCCCAGCCAAGTTGGTCGATCGACTACTCATATCAGTCGATCGACCGGAACTCCAGAGCAGGATGCAAATCCGTCAACTAGTTTGCATGATTCTTCACTCATTGATGATTTGACGGAGGTTTTAAACCTACGGAAGCCGAAGGTTACTGATCCTACGGCCAGTGTTGCAGTCCCGTATCCGGAGTGTTTGAAGGCTACTAAGCTGGAGTGTAAGTTTGGTAAGTTTCTGGAGATGGTCCATAATCTCGAGGTAACGGTTCCTTTCACTGATCTAATTACCCAGGTACCCTCTTACGCTAAATTTATGAAAGATATTTTAAATCGTAAGAGAAATTTTCGTGATGATGGTAATGTTGCTTTTGTGGAAGAGTGTAATGCTCTTTCACAAATTAATGTGCCACCTAAATTAAAGGACCCGGGTAGTTTTTCAATTCCTTGCACTATAGGTAACCACGTAATTGGAAAGGCCCTCTGTGACTTAGGGGCCAGTGTCATGCCGTATTCTGTTTACGAAAGGTTAAATATTGGTAGACTTAAGGTGACCGATATTACCGTTCAAATGGCAAATAGATCGACTCAGAGACCTATAGGGGTTCTAGAGGATGTACCCGTTCGAGTGGGTAAGTTTTTTATTCCTGTCGATTTCGTTGTTTTGGACATTGCAGAGGACAGTCAGATACCTATTATTTTAGACAGACCGTTCTTACATACAGCTGGGGCTGTGATAGATGTCAAACGCGGAACCATCACCTTAGAGGTAGAGGATGACACCATTGAGTTCAGTCTTGCCCACAAGGCGACTGAACATGCTGATGAGGATACGTGTTATTCCATTGATATTGTTGACAGGGCTGTTACTTGTAATTGGAGGGAATCCTTAGCCAAGGATCCCTTAGCTGATCTAACCCGTTTAGGTGAGTGTGCAGGTAATACAGTGGAGAATGCTGAGGAGCCAGATTATTTGGTAGCCTCAATGGAGAGCTACGAGCTCAATGAGGAAGAAGATGAGATGCTTTTAAACCTGGCCAACGAGAATTTTGTCAACACTTGCTACACCATTGAAGCTGATTCTGTCTATGTTGTAGAGGTAAAGGTACCAGAGCATAAGCCACTTCCTCCTAATCTTAAGTATGTTTTTCTAGATGATACGGAGCAGTACCCAGCTATTGTTAGCTCTAAGCTTAATGATGACCAGCTATCTGCTTTGATGTGTGTGCTTAAGAAAAACAGGAAAGCTCTAGGTTACTCTTTGGATGACATTAAGGGCATCAGCCCTGATGTCTGTATGCACAGGATAGAGTTGGAAGAAGGCCACAAGCCTTACAGACAGGGTCAACGCAAGTTGAACCCGAAGATGCAGGAAGTTGTTATGGCTGAGGTGATGAAACTACTCGATGCAGGTATTATTTATACAGTTGGCAACTCCAAGTGGGTTAGCCCAGTTCAAGTAGTCCCGAAGAAAGGAGGGACTACCGTGGTTAAAAATGATAAAAATGAATTAATACCAACTCGAGTAGTGACAGGGTGGCGGATGTGCATTGATTATAGACACTTGAATGCCGCCACCAAGAAAGACCACTTCCCCCTCCCTTTTGTTGACCAAATGACTGAAAGACTTGCTTCTAACAAATTTTTCTGTTTTCTAGACGGATATTCAGGGTTCTTTCAGATCCATATTCATCCGGAGGATCAGAGTAAGACCACTTTTACCTGTCCACAGGGTGTTTTTGCATATCGTAGAATGCCTTTCGGATTATGTAACGCCCCTGCTACCTTTCAGAGGTGCATGATGGGGATTTTTTCTGATTATATAGAGAATATTATGGAAGTATTCATGGATGATTTCTCAATTTATGGTAGTGACTTTGATCGTTGTTTAGCTAACCTTGATAAAGTCATGCAGCGTTGTATAGATGTTAATCTTGTTTTAAACTGGGAAAAGTGTCAGTTTATGGTCAATGAGGGAGTTGTGTTAGAGCATCTGATTTCTGATAAAGGTATACATGTTGATAAGGCAAAGGTGCAAGTGATTGAGCAATTACCTCCTCCCGTGAATGTTAAAGGAGTGAGGAGTTTTCTTGGTCATATTTGGTTTTTTCGGCGTTTCATTAAGGATTTTTCAAAAATTGCTAAACCACTTACACATTTGATCCTTAAGGATGTTGTCTTTGAATTTACTGATGAGTGCCTTACCGCTTTTAACAAGTTAAAGGAGGCCCTAGTTTCTGCGCCAATCATTCAGCCGCCTGATTGGGACCTCCCATTTGAGATCTTGTGTGATGCCAGCGATTATGCGGTCGGTGCAGTTTTGGAACAGCGGAAGAATAAAGCTTTGAATGGCATATATTATGCGAGCCGAACTCTGGATGAGGCTCAAATTAATTATTTTACCACTCAGAAGGAGTTTCTAGCTGTAGTTTTTGCCTTAGACAAATTTCGGTCTTATTTGTTGGGTTCTAAGGTTATTGTTTATACTGACCATGCAGCGTTGAAGACTCTCTTTATTAAGAAAGATGCGAAGCCGAGGCTTTTGAGGTGGATACTCCTTTTGCAGGAGTTTGATTTGGAGATCAAAGACAAGAAAGGAGGTGAGAATGTGGTGGCTGACCACCTATCTCGTTTGCAGCTGACAGAAAGGGAGGATTCGTTACCTATTAATGATTCTTTTCCTGACGAGAGTCTGTTAGCTATTACTACTTCAGGGTCTTATCCACCTCCGTGGTTTCTGATTTTGCTAACTTTTCTTTGTGACGGGTAGGATACCACCCGAGCTTTCATGGCAGCAGAACAAGCGGTTTGCTTATGATGCTAGACAATATTTTTGGGATGATCCTTATGTTTTCAAGGAATGCGCAGACGGTCTCATCCGGAGATGCGTACCTCAATGGGAGGTGAAGGATATCCTAGAGGCTTGCCACTCTTCTGCTTATGGTGGTCATCATGGTCCGTCCAGGATTGTAGCTAAGGTACTCCAATCTGGTTTCTATTGGCCAACTTTGCATGCAGATTGTCGCAATTTTGTTGCTGAGTGCGATGCTTGTGAAAGATCGGGGGATATTTCCAAGAGACATGAGATGCCACAGGTAGGCATTCTTGAGGTTGAGATTTTCGATGTCTGGGGCATTGATTATCAAGGACCTTTTCCGAGCAGTCAAGGTAATAAATATATCCTCGTAGCTGTAGATTATGTATCCAAATGGGTGCAAGCTATTGCTACTCCCCATTGCGATGCAAAGGCCGTGATTAAACTGTTTAAAAAGATTATTTTCCATCGTTTTGGTGTCCCTCGGGTTGTCATTAGCGATGGGGGAATGCATTTTAAAGAGAAACAACTTAGTGCTTTATTGACTAAATTCGGTGTCCAACATCGTAGAGGTTTGGGGTATCATCCCCAAACTAGTGGCCAGGTTGAGGTTTCTAACAGAGAATTGAAAGAAGTCTTAGCTAAAGTTGTTTCTAAATCACGGAAAGATTGGAGTCTTAAGTTAGATGATGTCTTATGGGCTTATAGAACTGCGTTTAAAACGCCAATAGGGATGCCACCATACCGATTGATTTATGGTAAGACATGGCATTTACCTGTTGAGTTAGAGCGTAAGTCTTGGTGGGCTATTTGTGATTTGAATTTGGATCCTAACCTCTCTCGTGAGAAACGCATGACACAGCTGAACGATCTAGAGGAATTTAGGCTGATGGCATATGACACTGTAAGGATCTACAAGGAGAAAACAAAGCGCTGGCACGACAAGAGAATCATCAAGCGCGAGTTCCATATTGGCGATAAGGTACTTCTTTTTAACGCTCGTATCCGTTTATTTCCTGGTAAGCTGAAATCCAGGTGGGTGGCCCTTACGCGGTCAATGATCACAAAGTTCAGATCAGTTGAATTGGAGACCTCAGCTGGAGAAAGGTTCAAGGTTAATGGCCAATATGTGAAGCATTATCATGGATCAGATGCATATGTTGGGAAAGTCGAGGTATTATACTTAGACCCGTTATCGGATGATGCAAAGTGAGGTAAAAAGGTCGTGCGGGACCTCTTAAACCAGCGCTAACTGGGAGGCAACCCAGGTTGTAATTAGTTGTAATTTAGGAATTTTATTTCGTTAGTTCATTTAATTTGCATTTTGAGTTCTTTGTTTTCTTTAATTTCTTTTAATTTGCAATTTCTTTGTTTGGGAATATGCGCACCTTTGATAATTTTTGCAGGAATATATTTTATGCAAAGTGCGTAAAATCAGAGGCAAAGGCGATTTAAGTTGGCAAACATTTTTTGACGAATTTAAGCTAAATTGCCAGTGTTTTCAATCGATCGACCGAGTAAAGTGGTCGATCGACTGAAAAGGAACAGGTCAAAGGCTACTGTATACGAAGCTTAGTCGATCGACTGGGCAACATAGTTGATCGACTGATGAGAAAAGTCCAGAAGCTGCTGCAAATGACAGACCGGTCGATCGACCGAGTAAAGTGGTCGATCGACCACTCCACGGGATCAGATTACAACTAAAAGGGAAATCATCACTCTTATTCTTTTATTCTTTCATTCACCTTCAGTCAATTGAAAAATCAAAAGAAACCCCTTTCCCCTTCCTCTACCTCGCGATTTTCCTGCCAACTCCGTCTTAATCTCTTCTTTTCTAGCTTTAATCTCCAAGTAAATCTTCAAGGTATGTTTCTAATCCTATCTTTATGCTTTTTATTCGAGTTTTGCTGAAGTTTCATGCGAAATTTTCGGGTAATGTGCCTTTGAGGCGGAAAATTCGATTTGGGGAAATCGATTCTAGGGTTTGATTTCTTGTCATATTTATACTTTAATTGCTTAATCTACCCTTTCCCCCTTGATTTTCAAAGCAAATAAGCAACGAGGAGGCGATTAAAGCCGTTTTGCCCAAAATCTCGAAACCCTAATTTGCATTTCAGTTTTGATTGTGATTTGGGTTTTCTTCAATTCACATTGTTAGGGGATTCTTGTTGCTAATAGGTTTTTTGCAGGTAACAAAGATGACGAAAGGAAAGGAGCACATGTACGAGGGACAATCGAGCCAAGGAGCTCCCAAGCGGCCACGCGGACCGCCACTGATGATAGAAGCTACCAAGGATAGTCTACCTGACTATCCGCAGGTTATCTTTGCTAATTCTACTCAGCGCGCTAAATTTTCTCTTTTTGTTTCAAGAATGAGGGTCACAGCTACCCGGTTTCTCCATAAAGATACTTTTTGAGAAATTAGGCTGTTATGAGTCGGTTGTGTCCCTGCTAAACGGGACAGGTATGATGGGTCTTGTGGACATGGCTGAGTTCACATACTACATTCTGACCCTTGAATTCTTTTCGTCTTATGCTTTTGACTCGAAAGCTTTTAAGGAGAATAAGACTAACCCTTGCATTTCCTTTCGACTTTTCAATGTCAACTACTCTCTATCATTAGCTGATTTTGCCGGTTTTCTGGGTCTTTATTTCGAGGGCAGAACCTCGGATACCTCTGACATTCACCGGGTCATGTGGTCTTGCATCAGTGACTTTCACGGGCCTAAAAGGACGGGCACTTCCGTCCATTTGCCCCCTCTTCGTTATTTTCTACGGCTAATGGGTAATACCATTTTTGGCCGTAAAGAGTCTAATAATGTGAATAATATTGAGCTTTCGATCTTGGCGGGCTATCTGAACGTTGAAATTCGGATAGCCCGTATCTATAACATTGCCTACTTGATTGCCGCTCACTTTCAGATTGTAAGTGAGGGCACCTTGACCACCATTGCTTGTGGTGGGTTGGTGACACGTATCGCCAACCGCCTTGTTTTACTTTTCCCTCGACAGGAGGACCCCATCGGCCCTAACCTACGTTTCATGAACCTTCCTTACACGAGGGCTGTCTATTGGGTTGATAGACAGATGTGGTGGAAGATAGATTCTTTCATCTGTGACCGCATCCCTGTCACTGGCTACCCTCCTGTCCTGCCCCTTACCACTGTTGAGGGGGCAGCTCGGCCGCCCTTGCCTAGTTACAGGCTTCCTCTGGTGGCGGTAACTGCTACTGCTAGCACCTCGAGGAGAGCTCGTGCCTCCACTTCACAGGCACCCTCTTCCTCCACTCCTGCTCCCACTGGCTACCCGGACACTTTTCGACCTCCTACCCCTTTGGTTGTCCCTCCGGTGATGGACCAGAGGGCAATGTCACGTGTGTTGAGTGACTTGTGCAAGAGCTTTGACCAGCACAGGCTAGACACGGTTCTAGCCTTCTACCCAGTTTACGAGGAGTTAGCCCGAGGAGGGATGCTCCCACAGGGTGCTTGGACTCACCCTTCCTACTTTGTTCCCCCTATGGGCGGCTACCCTCAGCCTGCCAGGAGACCCCCTCCCACTACTACTGCCGGTGCCTCCACTTCCAGGAGAGCCACTGCCGCTGCTGCTGCTGCTGAGGCGGAGGAGGAGGAGAGCGACTCGGGGTCCGACGAGGACAGAGATTCTGATTACGATGGTGGAGATTAGATGCTGGTGACCTCCCCGTTTTTGGCTGGTTTGGGGAGGTCGTATTTTGTGAGTTCCTTCCTTTCTTTATTAGCTTCCTTTTATTTGATTATGCTTTTATTCTCCCATTTTTCTGCTGGTGATTTGCCGCTGAGCACAATGAGGGCATTGTGCGTTTTGGTTTGGGGAGGGTATTTGCATATGCCTTTTGTTTTGCATCTGCATTTGTGTTTATTGCATTTCAGTCACATGTTTCATTTGTTTTTTTTTTTCATTCATTAACAAAAAATATATATATATATATATATATATATATATATATATATATATATATATATATATATATATATATATATATATATATATATATAAAAGACAAAGAAAAAATTTGAAAATTCAAAAAAAAAAAATCAAAAATATCACGTTTACTTTTGCATATAGTTGAGTCGGATTGGAGTTATTAATGATGATTTTGCACTATTAGTCAAATATGCCATTCCATGCCCTTTTCACAGCTGTTTAGCGAGAATTATAAGTGATTTCTCAAATTTTGTTATGGAATTCATTTCGGGTAATTAGACTTGACTCATTACTTTTGGCAAACTACTTATACTTTCTGAGATATAGAGCCTATAACTGGTGACATTCATGACCGGTTAATTTAGGATTGAGAGTAGTACTCCCTTCATTTCATGTTTTGCACGTGTATGAGTTTTGATTACTTATTGCCTGTACGCAATGGTTTGTGGTCGGTATTGCATGTTTTGAGAACTTTTGCATCCTCCCCTTTCTCATTTTACCCCATTAACTCCACTATAAGCTATAACTGCCAGTTGCCCTCAACTACATCCCATACTTAGCCTACCATTGTGCCAAGCTAGGAAGTAGTAGAGGAATTTTTGTCGGATTAGAAGCGGTTTTGGTTCGTTTTGTACTGATGGAGTGAGTATTGATGAGAAGTGAAGGGGATGTTCATGCTTCAATTCAGCTGGAAAGAAAAAAAATGTTTCAGAAAAAATGGAAAAAAAGAGGACTTACCTGGGCAGAGAGCTCTGGTTGTGTAAGGCTGGTCGATCGACTACCATCACTGGTCGATCGACCACCAGTTCAGAAGATGAAAAAAAAAAATGAAAATGAAAGAAAAGAAAAAGAAACAGACAGAAAGAAAAAAAAAAAGAGGAGTTTTGAAAATAATAAGGTTTTAGTTGAATAAGAACGCGCCTCATATGCTTATTTCATGAATTGGAGGCGTTTGTCTTGGGATTTTGTGATGCCTAGTCTTTTAAAGGAATGGTTTATATGTTGAGTTGGAGGAAGGGATACGGTTTCTGATGGTTGTATAGGTACTAGCTTGGCTCTTACCTTCACTTTTTCCATAATTGTTTTGCCCTTCTTTTTCCCCACTTAACCTCACATATCCAAATATTGCAATAGTTCGGCATGTAATAGTCTTTGACGGTGGTTATGCGTATGTACGGTAGCTAGAATCATTATTCATGCTAGTCAAGCATACATGTTTTGTCGGTCGCAGTTTAGGTGAGAGACTGCATTTTCTTTCCTCTCTTTTACATATATTCTTACCATTTGCTTTGCTGAGGGAAGAGTGACTCGGGAGAGTCCGAATGTATAAGTCTTGCAAGGTCGAACGCCCGATTTAATTCCATGATATGCATAAATTTGTTCACTTGATTTAAGCTTTGCAGTAGTTGACTATGTGCATTAAACGGTTTGGCATTGACTTGTAGTTAGCTCTGAGATGTACTCCTTTCCATTTAGTTTTTATACGGATCATTGATGTGACCATAATTAGCGCATATTTAGCCCCCGAATTAGCCTTGTTCCCATGCTTTTTAGTGCATATTTGGGTCATTTCTTATCTTTAGTTCTTTATTTTGCATATTCTTTGAGATTTTGATCCCTTGGTAGGAAAGGAGTAAGAATCTTGCATTTTCATGGCAAAACGAGACTAAATTGATCGAATTCAATGATCAAGCATCAAGGAGAGACAAGATTAGAAGGCCTTTGTACATATTATAGTAGAAGAGCAATGTTGAGAAAGGATCCTTGAGTCCCCAAGGAAATCCCCAAGGAATTTATGAAGAAAAGGGAAGAAAAGAAGAAGATATGTTGCTGAGTGACAACCCGAGCGGATTGTCACCAATCCGTCCGTCCCGCAGCTGCACAATCCGAGCGGCTTTGCTCTAATCCGCTCGGATTCCACCTCCACAATCCGCCCGGATTCCCTTGAATCCGCTCGGATTCCAACGTCAGAATCCGCCCGTCCCGACCTTATTCCGCCCGGATTCGGCTCCAGCACGAATTGTCTTCTCCAAGCTACGAAGAAAGAAGCCCTTCTCTCGAAAAATACCGGCTCCTCCTTGCTCAATCTAAAAAGTGTAATTACTAGTTTAGCCCTTAGTTAACCCTAATGCATCCTCCCTAATTTCCACTATAAATACCCCATTAGTCTAATTAGAGGAGCATGTTCTTCTTATCAATAATTAGTGTAGTTAATATCAATCAAATCTCTCTTTAATATTGTAATCAAGTATTAATCAAGTTTTAATCCAAGTTTTAGTTCTTTAATCTCTCTTTTGTTCATCCTTTATTTTGGGTAATTGAAGATTATTTGGGTTATTGTTGGGAGATTGACAACCTCTCAATCAAGCATTCAAGTACTTCTTTCATCTTTGCTTTATTATTGGAATCATTAGTAGGTATAATCTCTTAATCCCTTTTTAATTATTGTTAATTACTTTCATTTATTCATCAAATTTCATATTGTTGGTATGATTGACAACCTTGCTAGCATGATCAACATGATAATGAGTGAGTAGTCTCTTAGCTAGGGTTAATGGGTGATTAGGGGAAACCAACATGGGGAATGATTCATGCTTAAATTAATATGCTTTCATGTTTTATTTGCTTGCTTGTTTTGATCTCAACTCATGCACATGTTATATTTGATGAAATGCTAAGCCTATGAATCCTTGCATTTACTATCATCTTCTATCTTTTCAATGAGACTTGTAAGACATAACCCAACTCGAGTCTCATTAGACCACGCATGTTGTTGAGTAGGGAAGATTAAGTCGACTTGTAGGTGTTGTTCAATCTAATCGATTCGGCTCCGGGACCTAAACTTTCCTAGGATTGTAAGATATAACCCAACTCAATCCATCACAACAATAATTGCTTGCTTATAATTTGAGAACATGTTTGTATGATAAATTCCCATGATTCCCCTATGATCCCATGATACCCTAGTGCCTTTAATCAATTGTTTACATCCCTTTAATTCATCTTGCTTGTTTATTTTCATTGCTATTTTAGTTTAGTGACCTTCTACATCAACCCAATTTGTGACACCCCTTAGACACCACTAGTTGCAATAGAAATCTCATTTCAATACCCGTCCCTTGGGATACGACCTTAATTGCCTCTTTACTAATTGTACAGTTGTTTGTGAAGCTATAAATTGTGTTTTGATTCGACCGTGACCCAACGACCACATCTTAATTTGTGAACACGAAACGGACTCGCATAAAAAATGGCGCCGTTGCCGGGGACGGTGTTTACTTGATTTAGATTTCTTTTTATTGTTATTAGTTGTGTCTTTCTTCGCCTTGGGGAAGTAAAACTCCTCAAGGTTTGTTCTAATTGTTTTCGAGTTGTTTGATATTTTGCATGTCTAGAAGGTTACAAGGTGATTTGTTACCTTTTGACCGTGAAATCGAAAGAACCTTGACGAACAATAGGAGACTTGTTAGGAGGAATTTAAGAGGTATTAGTGAAGTTGTTCAACCCACTAGTGAGTTTGTCAATCCTTTCGCAATAGAAGGAGAAGAGAACCCATTACACAATACCCCACAAAATCCACCTACAATGCCTAAATTCTCGTCACACTCCGTACCCACCGAGGAGAATCTATCAAATGGTACTCCTACACCGTAACATCTAACCGGAAATTTTATTGCCAAGTCCGCCTTCATCCAATTAGTTGAGAGGAGCCAATTTGGGGGGATGCCTAGTGAGGACCCTCATTCTCATATGGAAACCTTTTGCGACTATTGTGATGCAATCTCTCAACAGGTGTGACTCAAGACCAAATTAGATGGGTCTTATTTCCTTTTTCCTTAATCGGCACCGCGAAGCAATGGTTGAAGGGCCTTGATAAGGCCACCCTCGGAATAGATTCTTGGAAGAAGTTGGCTCTAGCTTTCTACAAAAAATTCTACCCACCGGAAAAGACTAACATGCTAAGAGCTCAAATTACGGGTTTTAAGCAAAGGGATGAAGAGTCTTTGTATGAAGCTTGGGAGCGGTTTAAGGGAATTTGTCGCTCATGTCCTCACCATGGACTTAGCGAATGGTTTTTGGTGCAACAATTTTGGAATGGTTTATATGAAGATTCTAGGAACATTCTCAATATGGGATCGAATGGAATGTTCACCGAAGTTGATGACAATCAAACATGGAACAAGATTGAGGAAATGGCGGTCCATAACTCACAATATAGTAGACCTCGCAAGGCTACTAGAGGAGGAAAGCATGAAGTGGACTCCGTTACTCAATTGGGTGCTCAACTTAGTGCTCACATTGACACAATCAACTTGAAGTTTAAACAAGCTATGGCTAGACTTGAGGAAAACTCAAAATCATCAAAGCATCATGTTAATGCCATGACGGCATCCTCATCAATCCCAAGTGGGATATGTGAGAATTGTGGAACTTTGGGACATGACCAAGGTGAATGTAGGGGAACAAATGAACAAGTGAATGCTTTCCAAGCATACAAGAGTGGTACCCCTTATTCCAACTTTTACAATGAAAACACCAAATTTCATCCAAATCTCTCATACAAAAGCCAAAATGTTCAAAACCCTCAAACAACATACACTCCACCACCCATGAGAAACCAAAATCAAAGACCCTTTTACAATGAAAACCAAGGTTACCAAAATCAAAATTCATACAATGACCAAGGCTTTGATGTCCAAAAAGCGGTCCTCCAAATGCAAAAGAATCAACAAGAATTTTTCACTCAAATGCAAAAAGATAGCCAAGCGAAGGAAACCACCATCAACAACATTCTAGCTCACACCAAGATGTTGGAAACACAATTGACTCAACTAGCATCTTCAAGCTCACAAAGACAAAAGGGGCAATTACCACCTCAAAGTAATCCCCCTAGACATGAAACGGTTAGTGCCATTCACTTGAGAAGTGGTACAAGGTATGAAGCACCGAAGAAGCAAGTTGAGGATGAAGTTCTGGAAGCTAGTGAAAAGGAAGAAATTGTGCAAAACTCCAAAGATGGAGAATCATCAAAAGAAGAAAGTTCAAAGAAAAATGAAGACAAGGCCAAGGAGAAGAAGCCCATTGTGATTAGACTTCCTTTTCCAAGTCGTCAAGCCAAGCCCAAATTTGATGATCAACTTGGAAAGTTCATGGAAATTGTGAAGAATTTGGAAGCCTCAATTCCTTTCACGGAATTAATCAATCACGTGCCGGCCTATGCGAAATACATGAAAGATATCCTCACAAAGAAGAAGTCGATCCGGAAACTTGAGACTATCGGTTTCACTAAGGTGAGTAGTGCAATACTTCAAGGGAGTTCACCTCCAAAGTTAAAGGATTCGGGAAGCTTCTCAATACCGTGTACCATTGGCGACACAACGATCAACAAAGCCTTATGTGATCTAGGGGCTAGTGTGAGTGTCATGCCGTACTCGGTGAGTAAAAGGTTAGGGATGGGAGAGCTTAAATGCACCAACATCACACTCCAAATGGCCGATAGATCGACGAAGACACCATTAGGGATATAGGAAGATGTCCCCGTGCGATTTGGGAAGTTTTTCATCCCGGTGGACTTTGTCATTGTTGATATGGAGGAAGATTCCAACATTCCAATCATCCTAGGAAGACCTTTCCAACACACCGCGGGTGCGGTGATTGATGTGAAACATGGTGAGCTCACTCTAGAAGTGGGAGATGAAAGCATAACTTTTAATCTTGACAAGACTATGAGAGCTCCTCGTTTGCATGAACCATGTTTCATGATTGATCATTATAGCCGAAAGGATGAAAGGAAGAAATCGGAACTCCAATGGAAGAAGAAAATTGAAGATGCTCCATTCAAAGAGCAAGTGAATTGTGACAAGGAGAGCTTGCAAAGCTCATCAAAATCAATCAAGGAAGAAGAGGATGGCCTCATTGGCCAAGAGAAGAAATTAGGAGAGTTCTCTCCATCTAAGCAAGAGATTTTCAATGATCAACTTAATAAAGTTTGTGGTCTTTGGGACGACGAATTTGAAGGGATTTTTAATCCCTACATTGGTAATGCCATCGATCAAGACCAACAACAAAGGCCAAGGTCTATTTAAGACCTCTACCATGATAATGAACAAGCCTTTGATTACTTCTTCAAGGTGTTGAGCAACATCAACAACACCTTGGACATGCCCCCTTGACATCTCATCAAGAATGAGTGTTTGGTGGAGTCCTCCCTAAACCACCACTTGTAAATATTTCTAACTCCCTAACTTACATTTCAATTCTTGTATTGCATTTTTGTCATCTTTGGATTTTTATTTACTTTGATCAAAATAATTGTCATGTTTGAGAGAAGTGAGGGAGGGACTAACAATTTCAATTGATGTGTAGTGATTTTAGCTTAGTGTGGGGATGACAATTGCCTAGGCTATCCATGCCTAGTAGTGCCCCCACAATGAAGAACACAAGACTTGAAGAAAGAATGGAAGAATGGTAAGGGAAATGCATTGTGCATGGATGGAACTGAATCCGGGTACAAAGGGTACAATCCGAGCGGATTCAAGAGAATCCGCCCGTCTTCAGTAATCCGAGCGTACTGCAGAAAAGACGCCCGTCCTGAACTGAGCTGAATTTTGAAAATTTCTTGACTGTGACGGAATCCGGGCGTCCTGAGCAAGAATCCGCCCGTCTAGAAGAATCCGCCCGTCTTGAAAGAAAGACGTCCGTCTTTGCAGCTGAGGAAAACAAGCAAAATTTCCTGGATTGAAATCCCTCCGTCTTCAGGCAAATCCGCCCGTCCCGTGTCAAGCAAATCCGAGCGTATTCCACCGAATCCGCCCGTCTTTAGGCGAGTTTTGTAAAGCCCAGAAAGAGCGGAATCCGCACGGATTAGGCAGAATCCGCACGGATTGCTCCTGCAGATTCGAAAATTTCGGTCTCTTTAAAACCCCTCCCACCTTCATTCATTCATTCATTCATTCATAAACACTACCCACAACATCAAAACCCTCATCCTCTCCATCACAAAAACAAAAACCCTCAACAACATTCACCAAAATCAAATCAAACCATCCTTCTAACAACAAATCAATCACTCCTTCTTCAATAAAAATCAAAACCAAGCACAAAATCTTCAACCTTTGAGCCGATTTTTGATTTCATAAAGGCAAAGCCTTTCACCTTCAAATCGATTTGGGTATACTACAAATTGAAGATTTTTCATTCTTTTCTTGGTTAGTTCATCAATGGCAAGGACTAAGGGAGCAACAAAGGCAGCAAAGGCACCAAAGGCTAAGGCACTCTCACAAAGGCAAAAGGCTCTTCAAATAAAGAAAGCATTGGCTATGGTGGTAGCAACACCAAACTTGGAAGTGCAACAACAACAACAACCTTCTATGGGAGCAACAACACCTTCTACTCCGGAAATTGATCAACTTTTGCATTATCCGGAGGTAACTTTTATTTCCGATACCCATAGAAATACCTTTGTCAAGTTTGCTATGAAGTTATTACAATCCACCAAATTTATATGTGAAGATACCTTAGAAAAATTAAGTGTTCTTGAGCAAACTAGAACCTTTTTCAATGCCATGGGGTTGAAGAAATTGTTTGAAACAAAGGAATTGACATACCCCTCCCTTACCTTGGAATTTTTGAGTTCCTTGAAAGTCACCAAAGTTGAGAATAGGGAGAATCTCGTGTTTCGTCTAGCTAATGTTAGTAGACGCATTACCTTTAGGGAATTGAGTGAAATTTTGGGTCTTAGTGATGAACCGCGTTATTTTAAGAATTATGGAAAGTATGACCCCGAACCTCTTTGGGAGGCAATCTCCAGGAAGAAATTTGAGGACTTTCATGCGAGTCGTGCTCTTTTGGTCCATCATCCGGGCATAAGAGTATGGCACAAGGTCATGGGAAACACCATAATTGCAAGGAAAGAAACCAACCATTTCACCAAACTTGATTTTATTCTCCTTGAATCGGCTTTGAACACTGGAAGAGTACACACCAAGCCTTACAATTCTTTGAGGCTCTTGGTAGATAGATGGCTCAACATTGATTGTGGGAAGAAGGGCACAACCATTATTGTCAATGGCGGCCTAGTCACTATCCTAGCTAAGCACTTTGATCCTAACTTCAATAAGGATAACAAGTACAAAGCAAAGGAGGGTGGCCATCTTTTTTATATGCATACTATGATACACAAGTTCAAGTGGGTTGCCCATAACCCCCTTGACAATAAGTATGGATGCCTCACTAGTGAAGCTAGATCGTTCACCTTGCCTTCGAAGATTTGTCGTCTAAGCGTCCACCGGACCAATTATCTACTTCCCCTTTCTAAAGAGGCCGAGTATATTATTCAACAACAAAAGGGTGATCTTGAAATGCCCTCCTCTTCCATTGTCATACCACCTTACCCATTTGAGTATGAAGAGTTCAAGCCGGAAGGAGTTGAAGCTAGAAAAGATTATGTGACTCTTCTCATGCAAGCAATGCACAAGCAAGCCTTTGAAGATCGGAAAAATGCTTACTTGGCTCAATATCCACCCCTCCTACACTTAGCTAGGCAAGGACTACTTGATCCATCTTGTCCTTTGCCTAGTTGGGCGGATAGAGAAGTCCTATTTCCGGGTGCATCTAGGGTCGTTTTGGGTGACAATGAGGTTGTTGGTAATGATGAAGAAGTTGATGATAACATTGATGAAGAAGAAAGTGAAGGAGAAAAGGATGGTGAAGATGATGATGAGCAAGATGAGGAAGAAAGTGAAGAAGCAAATGACAAGGGAAGTGGCAATGCGGCCACTTCTAATGAGGAAAGTGATGGTGATAGCATGATGGAAGATTAGCAAGCCTTGGGGACTCCTACCCTCTCATGGTTTGTCTATTTCTCTCTTTGTTTTAAATATAATTTTGATCATTGTTGGAGTAGTCCTAACACCATTAGAGGACTCACACCTCGGTACCATTGAGGTGTTCTCATTTTATTGTTCCCATTTTCAAAATCCAAAATGACAAATTAGTTTCATGCATAGCATAGTGTGTGCATGAATTACACCCATCCTTGGACATTAGCAATAGTGTCTCACTCGGTTTGGGGAAGTTAATGCATACACAACGGGAGGTAATCTAAATTATCCTCTCCGTCATAACAAAAATCATGCATCATGTAGTGTAGCTTAGTATAGATTGCATTTAGTATAGAAATCATGCATCATCTTTGCATAATTTCCATCATTTTGGCCATTGAGGACAATGCCCATATTAGTGTGGGGATGGGAATTCTAACATTTAACTCTTATTCAAAAATCCAAAAAAATTGAAAAATCTCAAAAATCATAAAAATTTGAAAATTGAAAACCCAAAAACATGTTTATTTCCTTTTGTAGTCTTGTATATATTGTCTTGTGTATATATTGTGTTTGTTCTATCCTTGTTCACATTGATTGACTACGCCACATCCGAGACATGAGGATATTGAAGACCGCATGGTATGATCTTTCCAATCTCCTTTTTCCTCTTTATGTTGATGACTATGTGGCTTTATTTTGATTGATGCGGTATAACAATGTGAACTTAGGACTTGCATTTAGTTTATATGTCATATTAATTGATAGAATCACTTGCACTAGGATGTTTATATTAGTTGCATCATGGCATGTAGTTGCATGTTAGAAATGTTTTAAAAAATGCCTATTTAGGAACTTTGACAAGAGCAACTAAGCCATTACAAATACTTGTTCAACTTAAGACTTTGCCTACTAGAATGGTTGTAAAACACCCTAGATAGTGTCATACTAGTGTCTTTTGACCCATGACCCAAAGCCTAGTCAAGGGTTTGCATGTGAGTCACCTATCCAACCCCGTGATGCGATGTGGACTTGGTTAACTTGTCTAGGTGACCTTGTTTGACCTTGTGGTAAGGCAACCCAAAAATATTTTCTATCAATAAGCTTGAAGTGCTCATTTCAAAGAAATTTTGTCATGTGGAAGTAATGTAATGCCAAGGAAACCTCAAATGTTGTGAATTGTTGAAAGTTGAGAAATTTAAGTTGTTTTGATGGAGGCGTACCACTTCGATGTGCTTTGGTGCGGGATCCATAGAATTGGGCCCCCATACGGTTGTGAATTCGGCCGCCCAGAGACAGAGTGACTATCACCCTGAAAAGCTATTGTCTAGAGGTTAACCGGTTGCCTAATAAGCGATTGGCGAAAGCAAAGGACACTAGCCCGGAAGGGACAAACCCCATCTTAAATTTTTGAAATGTGAAAGTGAAATGAGGACAATTTTGAATACTAGTCATATCCACCCGTTGTGAATAAAGATTTGAGCATTTCATTCCCAAAAAGCCTTTTGTCAAGCCACTTGGTCGAGTTTGGGACGATCCATTACCTTTACTTTTGTAGAGAATTCGAGACTTGTCATGTCATATGCTACTAGCATCATAGGGATCATCATTCCACCACCATCCGATCGCTCTTGACGAAAGCATTTGGAAATTGAGGACGAAAGTAGTCTAGTTTAACACCATTTGGAGTGATTTAGTGCCATCCTCTTAGACTTAGTAATTTGTTGAACTAGTATTTGTGAAGGATTACATGCTCTTAAATTTGTTCCTCTTTAGTGCCTCCGCCACTTGATGAGGAAGTGGCTATTCTTTTTGTAGATGCATCCATTATGTCATTTTATGTGTGTAATGTTTGGATGTGTCGCCATTTTGGCAAGACCCACCTTGCCTTGCAAGAAGGCATCCTACCTCATGGTTGTCTTATTGTGAGTTGAAGGGGCGGAGTGAGACCCGCTAAGTATCTCATATCGGCTATATTATTAGGATAGTTTAGTATTGGTCCTAGTCTTTGTCACCTCTTTACTCGGGACGAGCAAAGGTTCGGTTTGGGGATATTTGATGTGACCATAATTATATTTAGCCCCCGAATTAGCCTTGTTCCCATGCTTTTTAGTGCATATTTGGGTCATTTCTTATCTTTAGTTCTTTGTTTTGCATATTCTTTGAGATTTTGATCCCTTGGTAGGAAAGGAGTAAGAATCTTGCATTTTCATGGCAAAACGAGACTAAATTGATCGAATTCAATGACCAAGCATCAAGGAGAGACAAGATTAGAAGGCCTTTGTACATATTATAGTAGAAGAGCAATGTTGAGAAAGGATCCTTGAGTCCCCAAGGAAATCCCCAAGGAATTTATGAAGAAAAGGGAAGAAAAGAAGAAGATATGTTGCTGAGTGACAACCCGAGCGGATTGTCACCAATCCGTCCGTCCCGCAGCTGCACAATCCGAGCGGCTTTGCTCTAATCCGTTCGGATTCCACCTCCAGAATCCGCCCGGATTCCCTTGAATCCGCTCGGATTCCAACGCCAGAATCCGCCCGTCCCGACCTTATTCTGCCCGGATTCGGCTCTTGCACGAATTGTCTTCTCCAAGCTACGAAGAAAGAAGCCCTTCTCTCGAAAAATACCGGCTCCTCCTTGCTCAATCTAAAAAGTGTAATTACTAGTTTAGCCCTTAGTTAACCCTAATGAATCCTCCCTAATTTCCACTATAAATACCCCATTAGTCTAATTAGAGAAGCATGTTCTTCTTATCAATAATTAGTGTAGTTAATATCAATCAAATCTCTCTTTAATATTGTAATCAAGTATTAATCAAGTTTTAATCCAAGTTTTAGTTCTTTAATCTCTCTTTTTTTCATCCTTTAGTTTGGGTAATTGAAGATTATTTGGGATATTGTTGGGAGATTGACAACCTCTCAATCAAGCATTCAAGTACTTCTTTCATCTTTGCTTTATTATTGGAATCATTAGTAGGTATAATCTCTTAATCCCTTTTTAATTATTGTTAATTACTTTCATTTATTCATCATGTTTCATATTGTTGGTATGATTGACAACCTTGCTAGCATGATCAACATGATGATGAGTGAGTAGTCTCTTAGCTAGGGTTAATGGGTGATTAGGAGAAACCAACATGGGGAATGATTCATGCTTAAATTAATATGCTTTCATGTTTTATTTGCTTGCTTGTTTTGATCTCAACTCATGCACATGTTATATTTGATGAAATGCTAAGCCTATGAATCCTTGCATTTACTATCATCTTCTATCTTTTCAATGAGACTTGTAAGACATAACCCAACTCGAGTCTCATTAGACCACGCATGTTGTTGAGTAGGGAAGATTAAGTCGACTTGTAGGTGTTGTACAATCTAATCGATTCGGCTCCGGGACCCAAACTTTCCTAGGATTGTAAGATATAACCCAACTCAATCCATCACAACAATAATTGCTTGCTTATAATTTGAGAACATGTTTGTATGATCAATTCCCATGATTCCCCTATGATCCCATGACACCCTAGTGCCTTTAATCAATTGTTTACATCCCTTTTATTCATCTTGCTTGTTTATTTTCATTGCTATTTTAGTTTAGTGACCTTCTACATCAACCCAATTTGTGACACCCCTTAGACACCACTAGTTGCAATAGAAATCTGATTTCAATACCCGTCCCTTGGGATCCGACCTTTACTTGCCTCTTTACTAATTGTACAGTTGTTTGTGAAGCTATAAATTGTGTTTTGATTCGACCGTGACCCAACGACCACATCTTAATTTGTGAACATGAAACGGACTCGCATCAATCATAGTGCTTGCTTGGGGACAAGCAAGGTTTGGTTTGGGGAGATTTGATACGTGCATATTCTATACACTTTATCTGTGGTTTTGGCACGTATTTCCATGCATAATTGTTAGCTTAAGGCTACTATTTCTCCCGAAACAGTTTACTTTGCATTTTCTATGATTTATTGTAGGAATGAGCGGAAGTAAGCTAAATCAAGCCTAATTCGTCCTCCGGAGGCAACTTCAAGGAAGCCCATAAGAAGGAGATTCGGACTCAGTCACCTTGGGATGCGTACAAAGGAGTGAAGAGTTGATTGGAAGGAACAAAAGAGCCACTGCACAGCATTACCAGACGATCGACCTCTCCCACCAGTCGATCGACCGTCGAAATCAAGCAGAAGCTACTGGACTGCTACAACTAGTCGATCGACCATGCTGATCGGTCGATCGACCAGTTTTCGAGCTGATACTTATTTCTTCGTGTTAGACTTTTAAAAACCCAACTTGTAATTAACTTTTGGTATCTTTTTATCAGTAGAACGCAGCAATTATTAGGTTATGCTTTTCATTATTGAAGAACTCAGTTTTTAGATCTAGCTTTGTTGACGAAAACTCTCGATTTCGGCACTTTGTTCTTGAATCCAATTAGTAAGTTTTTATGCAATTCCCTTCTTCTTTTAATTCTTATTGTTTCAATTCTTGTTTCATCAATTTAATTCCATAAATTCATCTCTTGTCCTTTGTCTTTTATTTAAATTCAATCATGTCAATCTTGTTCTTTGTTATCAATTTAGCAATTGTTTCAGTTTTAGTCATGTGTAGCTAATTGTTTTGATTGGGAGTGAGGTGAACCATGGCATAAATTAGGATTGTTTGTTAGCATGAATTCTTCCGTTTCGGTATTGTCGTCTGTTGATATGTCTTTTTGCTGGATTGAAAGATTAGTAATTAGAACTATCATTAGATTGGAATTTCTCTTGAGTGAAAGCTTTGAGAAATTTCGGGGAATTAGAAGACCGCAAGGTTAATTTGAGCATAGATCGAAAGGCTTGCTTATACCCCCTGAGACCGTATTATAAGATTTTTGTTACCTTATTGTCCTGACCATTGCCGTGATGAACCGAATTTCCCGATCCCTTATTTATCTTGTTGAGAAATTTCACTTACCATTTAGTCAATTTAGTCAACCTATTTCAAAACCCCCCAATTAATTGTTACTTTTATAGACTGAAAAATAGCAAACAAAATCAACCTTGTCTCTCTGTGGTTCGACCCTTACTATCACTAGCTATAGTTTTAGTTTGGAATTATAAATTTAATTTTGATACAAAACGACGGTATCATACTTGATAACGGATGTGGCTCTCACCTTTTTAATCATTTGCAGGGTTTAAGGGACGTGCGAGCACTAGCAAAAGGTGATGTGGATCTCCGCATTGGCAATGGAGCTAGAGTAGCGGCCGTTTCCGTGGGGACCTATGTGCTCACTTTAGCTAGTGGTCTAGAGTTGTATTTAAATAAGTGTTATTTTGTACCAACTTTAAGCAAGAACATCATCTCCATTTCCGCGTTAGACGCGGAAGGCTTTTGTTTTATGATTAAGGACAATAGTTGTACTTTTTCATTAAATGATGTGGTTTATGGCAAGGCCATTTCAATTGGAGGCATTTATGTTTTAAATGATGTTAATGACGTTTATCATGTTGAAACTAAAAAGCTCAAAATGGGTGATCCAAACTTTAGGCCAACTAAACGAAAGACGCATTAAGAGACTTGCTTCATCAAAAGTGCTCAAACCATTTGGTTTCGAATCTTATGGTACATGCGAGTCTTGCTTTTTAGGAAAGATGACTCGTGCATCTTTTGCGGGAAAAGGGACACGGGCTTGTGAGGTTTTGGCTCTCATACATACGGATGTGTGTGGACCATTAACCATCACCGCTAGAGGAGGTTTTCATTACTTCATTACTTTTACTGATGACTTAAGTAGATATGGGTATGTCTACATAATGAAGAACAAGAGTGAAGCTTTTGACAAGTTCAAAGGGTTTCAAAATGAAGTAGAGAACCAATTGGATAAAAAGATTATGACCCTACGATCCGTTCGTGGTGGTGAATATCTAAATTCTGAATTTGATTCACACCTAAAAGTGTTGGGAAATGTGTCCTCAACAATAGTGCGATCACATGATTTAAATATCATTATTAAATCTCATTTTAAGAATACAATTGGGAAGTAATATTGTTACTGTCAACTGGTCAACATATATCGGTAATGATTGGTGACTAGAGTTTGACATTCTTTGTCGTGTGACGGTGGTGATCAGTTGACCCCCTAGGTCATACCTAAAGGGCAATACTCTTAATTGATTATTTAATTAATCGTATAATGTTACGAGTTAATTAAATTACTTGAAAATTGACGGACAATTTTGGAAGTAAAATTTACGTATCATATTGAAATGTGATTAAATAAGATACGGTCTGAGTAATTGAATTGTATCATTACTCGGATGAAATTATTGTTTAAAGAAACAATCGGAATTGAATGATTTATTATAAATACAATCTGTTGTGATTTATAAATTGGTAAAATATTTTGGCACAAGTAATTATGATATTACTAAGTCGATTTTTGTATGTGACGTATTTTTATTAATACGTTGATTTTTAATATGTTAAAAATACATAACATATTTATGTCACATATGACATGTGACACATTGACAATTGACAAAAATAATATGGGATCCATATTATGTAAAGTGCCGAAAAATTGGGGAGCATTATGCTAGTTAATTGTTTTATTTAGTTGATAAAACATAATGATGAAAAAGCAAGTCTACGCATGCAAGCCTATTGTTCCTTGTGAAGAACAATTTTTCCATGCATTGGCTCCCCAATAGCTCTCCTCTTACACGGTTTTGGGGAAGAAAAACTATCATTGTTTTTCTATAATTTTTACCTAATAATATACTTAGTGTAGTGTATTATTTTCATTCTAACATTATCATCCAAAAATCAAGTTCTAGAGAGAAGAAAAAACCTCCTCATCTTCTCTCATAAAACCGAAATAATATAAGTGTTTTATAAATTTTGGTTCAATTTTCTACCTTTGATTAATATTATAACTAGTATTTGTAATATTAATTATATTAAGAGGAGCCTTGGGTATAATACATAGGGAGAGATCTTACACTTAGATCTTTGTTCTTCCATTGGAAAAGCTCAAGAACAAGAAGAGAAAGGTGATCTCTCTTGTGCCCTAATAGCCGAAATCTACTATGTAAGGACATGATTTCTCCTCTATTTATATTATTGTTTGCATGCATAAGATCCGTTTTAATTTTATGACAAATTATTTAGACATATAAGAGTATGTTAACATGTATATGATTCTACATTTCCTTCAATTGGTATCAAGAGCCACGGTTGTTTGCATGCAAATTGGTTAAAAGTTTTTCCGAGTTATATGAATAACAAAATAAAACTTGTAAAATTTGTGTTATTATGATATATCACGAAATTATTACATGCATGTTAATATTTCTGGTCCTAAAGTGTTTTAGGATATTTTGGTTAATTTTTCGGATTTTTATTGTTCATAATTTACAATAATGGCATTTAAATGTGATTTTATGAGTAAAAATGTCATTTTTGGTCTAAAAATAGCTATACTTCGAATTTTCACTTGGTTTTTGGATATGTTGTTACATATATTAGTTTGAGATAACCTGTAAATTTTCATGATTTTTGGACTTGTTATGCTCGAAAAATGAATTTTTCATTATTAAATTCGGATTTAAGAGAAAAATAGGTTAATATAAGTTAAATTTCGAATCTGGTCATAGAAAATTAATATGTTGTCACATGCAATTTTACAAGATGTGTGTAAAATAATTGGCTATAAAGAAGTCTTTTAGCATGATTTATGAATTTTTGAAGAAAAATTAGCATAAATAGTGACATTATTAGTGTAAAATTAATAAAACATAATCTATGACTTAGGAAAAACGTCTAATGTTGCAATTTATTATATTTTTCAGATCTAAAATTGAAAAGTTAATGAAAATAATTTTTCCATGTTTTTATGATTATTTTATTATAAATCGATAAACCGCAACATTGTTTTTCCGGAAAAATTTCGAAATTTTTAACCTAAGATTTTGAACATTATGAGTGTCATGGAATTTTTCCAGAATGTTCATGAATTTAAATTTCAAATTTTGAATTTGTTTGAAATTTTTAGATTTATTTGAAGTTTAATGGCTTATTTTTGTAATTTTTGGTCCATTTTTGAACAATTTTATAAATAAAGGTTAATTATGGTCAAATTATTAGTGAAGACTATATTTTGAGTCCTAAGAGGTTAGGGTAATTAACTTATGCATAAATATGAGTTTATGCATTTTTGTGATTATAAAATGTTGAAATCACGCAAATCCGTAAAAACCGAGTAATATACGATATTGGCTAATTAAAAGGCGATTTAGCATAAAAATTGAGCATGTTCATACATATTATAATGCTGCATTTTTCTTTATGATTGTCATAATTTTAATTATGTAATTTTACTTAGTATGACCTTAGATTTTAATTGGTATTTCCCGAAATGTATGGGAATATCGATTCGGTTGTAATTTTTATTGTGATCTCGTATCACCGTTTTGTAATTTAATAGATTTATTTTATTTTAGTTACAAATGTATAATAGGAAATTGTGTAATTTATTATGTAATTTTATTCATTCCGGAGTTCCAAAAGACGGATTTCTTCAAGAATGGCGATACATAAAGACGGTGTTACCTCGAGATGCGTGCCACAACCGAAGTTCAAGGGACCAATGGAGTTGGTTTCCGAATATGTAATAGATTAATAGTTTTTCTATTTTAGGAAAGGCCATACTAGGATTTATTTATCTTTATGCTTGCATTTTATTTTATGTCACATGCATCGCTAAATCGCCATAACTAAACATGCATTGTTATTTTATCGAGTTTATCGACCGTGTCAATTCGAATTATCGTAGTTCACCGCTTTAGTTCACTTAAAACGTGATAGATAATAAATTGACATGACCTCTCGCTAAAACAACTAATTGAGACATAGCCTTACCAAATAGTAGAAACCATGAAAACCTATTTCGCGAGGGAGTGCACTCGGCTACCCCGGGGTACAAACCTTGTTACGTAGGGGAAGTGGGTGATAAATGTCTAATCCACCGAATTCATATTGATGAGGGTTTCATCGGCTACCCCGTGCCTAAATTAATATGGGTTTGGATAATGGACACATTTATTCAAAATTTGGATTGAACTCAACAAAAGTAATTGATAAGGGTTTCATCGGCTACCCCGTGCCCTTGTTGATGTGTTTTGGGCTATAGATAAATATTAGAGTAATTTTATCGACCAAGAGTTCTAAAAGTAGAATCGATTAAAAGGTTAATCCACCGAGTTATATTGATGAGGGTTTCATCGGCTACCCCGTGCCTAAGTTGATATGAATTTGGGTCTTGGAATCATTTATTATAGTTGGGTAGAGGTCACTATATAAATGTTCATATCTTGTTAAATTTGCAAGTATGATTTAAAAAGGACAAATGTTAATATTTCCTTTCCTCCATATTTGTAGTGCATTACAATGAATCCATCTAATGCTACCGCACCGATAACCATTGAGTCATATCACCATGTTCTTGACGACGTATGCTCCAACAATAATTTCGATACAACTAGAGAACTTCATTTCGGGATAGGTTCGGATGGAAACCTTAATTTCATCACCACTTCTAAACCACCCACTACTACTAGGCCTCGTGTGAGTCCGTCTCAGGAAGACTACGTCATACGATCTATAGGGTCTTTATCTCTGGAAGATAAGGATGCCAAAGCTAGTGGGAGCTCTAGCAATCAAGTTCTTGCTACAAAGGGCAAGAGGTTCAAGAAGAAAGGAAAGAAAATCAAAAACTTCAAGCAAGTTAATGATGAGTGCCATTATTGCTATGGCATGGGACATTGGCTTAGGAATTGCCCTATGTATTTGCGAAATATAAGGGAAGGACTCATTACTCCAAAAGGTACAATTCCTAAAGAAATTTATGTTATTGATATAAATTATACTTCCACTACGACATGGGTACTAGATACCGGTTGTGGTTCTCACCTTTGTAATCATTTACAGGGTTTAAGAGATGTGGAGAAGCTTAGCAAGGGAGATGTGGATCTTCGACTTGGAAATGGAGCTCGGGTAGCGGCCGAATCCAAAGGAACTTATGTTCTAGCTTTGCCAAACGGTTTTGAGTTGTATTTGCATAATTGTTTTTATGTTCCTACGCTCTCTAAAAACATTATTTCAATCGCCATGCTAGACATGGACGGTTTTTGTTTTGTCATTAAGAACAATCGTTGCTCTATTTCTAGGAATGATTTGGTTATTGGCCAAGCTTCTTCCATAAATGGCATTTACATTTTAGAGACCTCAAAACCGACTAATGATATTTATAACATTCAATCAAAGAAACTCAAAACAAGTGACCCAAGTGAAGTGTTCATTTGGCATTGTCGATTAGGTCACATAAACGAGAATCGCATCAAAAGATTAATTTCTACTAATGTGATTACACCATTTGATTATCAATCATTTGGTACATGCGAATATTGCCTACTTGGCAAAATGACTCGTAATCCTTTTAGCGGTAAAGGGACACGAGCTAGTGAGCTATTAGGACTCATACACACCGATGTATGCGGACCAATGAGTATCACCGCTCGTGGTAATTATGACTACTTTATAACCTTCACCGATGACTTAAGTAGATATGGGTATATCTATTTAATGAAACACAAGAGTGAAGCATTTGAGAAATTCAAGGAATTCCAAAACGAAGTAGAGAACCAATTGAACAAAAGGATTAAGGCACTACGATCCGATCGTGGTGGTGAATACCTTAGTCTTGAATTTGATTCACACTTGAAAGGTTGTGGCATTATATCACAACTTTCTCCACCCGGAACACCACAACTGAATGGTGTTGCCGAAAGGAGGAATCGAACCCTACTTGATATGGTTCGATCCATGATGAGTCAAACCGAGTTACCGAACTCGTTTTGGGGATTTGCAATCCAAACTGCAATTCTATCTTTAAATAATAGTCCCACTAAGGCCACCGAAAAGACTCCATTTGAGACATGGAAAGGAAGGGTTCCTAATCTATCCTATATGAAAATTTGGGGATGTGATGCTTACGTCAAGGCTAAACCCGACAATAAGCTTGCCCCAAGATCCGAAAAATGCATCTTTGTAGGTTATCCTTTGACCTCTCGAGGTTACTATTTCTACAAACCTCAAGAAAACAAAGTGTTTGTGTCTAGTGAGGCTGTCTTCTTAGAAAGTCAATTTATTTCTAAGAGACAGAGTGGGAGAAATTTTGAACTTGACGAAGTTCAAGAGCCACAAACCGAGATAGAGACGCAAGAAGATGTTCCTTCGTCGTCTAACGCGGTTGCACCTCCTCCACTAAGAAGGACGGGCCGAGTTATTCGCCATCCCGATCGATATGTGGGACTTATCGAAGAAGATGGAACGCTCGATGTGTTGCTTATGGAAAGTGACGAGCCCGCCACCTACAAGGCCGCAATCTCTAGTCCTAATTCCACCTTATGGCTTGAAGCCATGAAGTCCGAAATGGATTCTATGCTTGAAAACCAAGTTTGGGACTTGGTAGATTTGCCTAACGGGGCAAGACCCCTCCAATGCAAATGGATATTCAAGGTCAAAAATGGCATAGAAGGACATGACGATGTCTACAAAGCTAGGCTAGTGGCAAAAGGATTTACCCAAGTCCAAGGTCTCCATTATGATGAGACCTTCGCCCCGTAGCCATGCTAAGATCCATACGGATTTTGTTAGCGATCGCCGCATTTCATGATTATGAGATATGGCAAATGGATGTCAAAACCGCTTTTCTAAATGGGCATTTAGAAGAGGAAGTGTACATGATACAACCCGAAGGTTTTGTTGATTCTAAAAATCCTAACAAAGTGTGCAAGCTTAAGAGATCCATTTATGGTCTTAAGCAAGCATCTAGAAGTTGGAATCATCGATTCAATCATGTTATAAAAGAAAATGGTTTCACTCGAAATGTTGAGGAACCATGTTTATACATGAAATTCAGTGGGAGCAATGTTGTGTTCCTAATCTTGTATGTCGATGACATACTACTCATTGGAAATGATATTCCAATGTTGTCTTCTGTTAAGAAGTGGTTAGGTAACCACTTCCAAATGAAGGATTTAGGAGAGGCGCAACGCATATTAGGTATCCGGATCTATAGAGATAGACCCAAGAGGATATTGGCACTAAGTCAAGAGTCTTATGTTGATAAGATTCTTCGACGATTCAGCATGGACAAATCCAAAAGGGGTTTGGTACCTATGGTAACCGGAACGATATTGAGCCAGAATCAATGTCCCTCCGAACCCCATGATGTTGAACGCGTGAAGTTGATCCCTTACGCTTCCGTTGTTGGATCAATCATGTTTGCCATGATATGCACACGTCCTGATGTCTCGTATGCCTTGAGCATGACGAGTAGATATCAAGGAAATCCAGGTGAGAGTCACTGGATTGCTGTCAAGAACATCCTTAAGTACTTGAGAAGAACTAAGGACTCTATCCTTGTGTTTGGAGGAGACACTGAGTTGCGTGTTACAGGATACACGGACTCAAGTTTTCAAACAGATAGAGATGACATGAAATCACAAGCTGGTTTTGTTTTCATGCTCAATGGTGGTGCCGTAAGCTGGAGAAGCTTCAAGGAAGCTGTAACCGCGGATTCGACAACGGAGGCTGAGTACATAGCAGCATCAGAAGCTGCCAAGGAAGCTATGTGGATCAAGCAATTCACGGAAGGTCTAAAAGTAGTACCTACCGCCGATGATCCCATCACTCTCTATTGTGATAATAGTGGGATGATCTTCCAAGCTAAGGAGCCAAAGTCTAGTAATAGATCTAGACATGTACTTAGAAAGTATCATGTTATAAGAGATTTCATTGAAAGAAAGGAAATTGCGATTTGTAAGGTTGGGACGGATGACAACATAGCCGATCAGCTCACCAAGCCTTTATCGCAGGCTAAGCATGATGGGCATGTTGCGTCCATGGGACTTAAACGTGTACCAAATTTTTGTTAGATTTTGAAATGAAATAAAAGTGTTGTTTTTTGTTCATGTTCATAATCGCATTTGTCTTTTATCCTTAATTTATACTTTGTTACATCCAAACGGGTTGTAGAGACAATTGAACCCCGTTAAAGTGAACATGGATTAACATTGTTTTGCCCATAGTTACTTATATGAGGTGACGTCTCGAAGTGACTAGAGTGTGAGGCGATTGATGGCAAGTTCAAGTGCCATACAGTCATGTGAGATGACTAGTCGATCACATAGGCAGACTGTTAGGAACATTTTGTCGGGCCTTATGACCGCTTATAGATCAGTTCTGGCAAATTTATATAGCCTGGTCGTGGCGAGAGCTACTATAGTATTCAAATGAGTCGATTCTTTTGACTAAAGACTATTCGCCTAAGATGGCACAGTTTCAGATTAACTTTGATTTGTGTTACTACGACCTTCGTAAATGGGGTCAAATGGGCATATTTTGGGTTATGATGGCTGTGGCTAGTCGAAGGGAATGAGTGCGATAGGAATTGTCCATCCCTAGTCAGGGTTATAACAATATCTCAGGGCCACTCGAGGAGTAATGAACTGGAAATGCGTGGCCACGCTCGGAAGGTATCCAGAGTGGATAAATCCGGTCAATCAGTTATTCTCCAGATCGAGGAAACCACTCTCGATATGATCACTTGCAAGTACGACCTGAAAGACACCTTGCATTGAGTGGGAGATAGTAATAGGACAAGAGAATTGGTGACGCACACTTGTCGAGGACAAGTGGGAGATTGTTGGGAAATGTGTCCTCAACAATAGTGCGATCACATGATTTAAATATCATTATTAAATCTCATTTTAAGTATACAATTGGGAAGTAATATTATTCTTGTCAATTTGGTCAACATATATCGGTAATGATTGGTGACTAGAGTTTGACATTCTTTGTCGTGTGACGGTGGTGATCGTTGACCCCTAGGTCATACCTAAAGGGCAATACTCTTAATTGATTATTTAATTAATCGTATAATGTTACGAGTTAATTAAATTACTTGAAAATTGACGGACAATTTTGGAAGTAAAATTTACGTATCATATTGAAATGTGATTAAATAAGATACGGTCTGAGTAATTGAATTGTATCATTACTCGGATGAAATTATTGTTTAAAGAAACAATCGGAATTGAATGATTTATTATAAATACAATCTGTTGTGATTTATAAATTGGTAAAATATTTTGGCACAAGTAATTATGATATTACTAAGTCGATTTTTGTATGTGACGTATTTTTATTAATACGTTGATTTTTAATATGTTAAAAATACATAACATATTTATGTCACATATGACATGTGACACATTGACAATTGACAAAAATAATATGGGATCCATATTATGTAAAGTGCCGAAAAATTGGGGAGCATTAAGCTAGTTAATTGTTTTATTTAGTTGATAAAACATATTGATGAAAAAGCAAGTCTAGGCATGCAAGCCTATTGTTCCTTGTGAAGAACAATTTTTCCATGCATTGGCTCCCCAATAGCTCTCCTCTTACACGGTTTTGGGGAAGAAAAACTATCATTGTTTTTCTATAATTTTTACCTAATAATATACTTAGTGTAGTGTATTATTTTCATTCTAACATTATCATCCAAAAATCAAGTTCTAGAGAGAAGAAAAAACCTCCTCATCTTCTCTCATAAAACCGAAATAATATAAGTGTTTTATAAATTTTGGTTCAATTTTCTACCTTTGATTAATATTATAACTAGTATTTGTAATATTAATTATATTAAGAGGAGCCTTGGGTATAATACATAGGGAGAGATCTTACACTTAGATCTTTGTTCTTCCATTGGAAAATCTCAAGAACAAGAAGAGAAAGGTGATCTCTCTTGTGCCCTAATAGCCGAAATCTACTATGTAAGGACATGATTTCTCCTCTATTTATATTATTGTTTGCATGCATAAGATCCGTTTTAATTTTATGACAAATTATTTAGACATATAAGAGTATGTTAACATGTATATGATTCTACATTTCCTTCAAAAAGATTGTGGTATAGTATCACAATGGACTCCTCCTGGCACACCACAATTAAATGGTGTGGCCGAAAGGAGGAACCGAACTTTACTAGATATGGTTCGGTCTATGATGAGTCTAACTGAGCTTCCTAGTTCATTTTGGGGTTTTGCCCTCTTGTCTGCAATATTTTCACTAAATCGATGCCCGACTAAAGCGGCCGATAAGACCCCATATGAGATATGACAGGGAAAGTCCCTCATTTGTCATTCATGCGTATTTGGGGTTGCGAAGCGTACGTCAAGATCAATTCTGACAATAAGCTTGCACCGAGGTTTGACAAATGTCTTTTTGTAGGATATCCAAGGGAATCACGTGGCTATTACTTCTACAATAAACACGAGAACAAAGTGTTTGTGGCTCGTGATGCTGTCTTCCTAGAAAAGGAGTTTATTTCTAGGAGACAAAGTGGGAGAAAATTTGAACTAGAAGAAGTTCGAGAGCCACAAACCGAGAATGAGGTAGAGGAGAACGTGGAGGATAGCATTCCCTCTTCCTCTGAAACGGTAATTGTTCCTAGAAAGTCAAGTAGGATTTCTAATCCACCTGATCGCTACCTTGGTAACATCGAAGAGGATGGTGTTTTGTTACTTTTGGAAAGTGATGAACCCACTACCTACAAATCAGCCATGTCTAGTCCCGACTCCTCGCTTTGGCTAGAAGCCATGCGATCCGAAATGGATTGCATGTACGAGAACCAAGTATGGGACTTGGTGGATTTACCTGAGGGAGTGCGACCCCTTCAGTGTAAATGGATATATAAAATTAAGCTCGGCGTGGATAAACATGTAGATGTTTCCAAATCTAGATTAGTGGCAAAAGGTTTCACCCAAGTTCATGGTTTACACTATGACGAAACCTTCGCTCCAGTCGCTATGCTTCAGTCTATTAAGATAATCTTAGCGGTTGCTGCATTTCATGATTATGAGATTTTGCAAATGGATGTCAAAACCGCCTTCTTGAATGGGATTCTAGAAGAAGAGGTGTACATGATACAACCTGAAGGTTTTGTGGATACATCTAACCCTAAGAAGGTGTGTAAGCTTAAGAAGTCCATCTATGGTCTTATGCAAGCATCTAGGAGTTGGAATCATCGCTTTGATCATGTTATTAAACAATACGGTTTCACTAGAAGTGTGGAAGAACCGTGTTTATACATGAAGTTTAGTGGGAGTAAGGTTGCATTCCTTGTCCTATATATGGATGACATATTGCTCATCGGGAATGTTGTTCCATCGCTCACTTGCGTTAAGGAGTGGCTAGGGAAACACTTCCAGATGAAGGACTTGGGAGAGGCACAAAGAATCTTGGGTATCCGGATCTACAGGGATAGGTCCAAGAGGATACTAGCATTGAGTCAAGAGGCTTATATTGAAAAAGTTCTTGACTGGTTCAATATGAAAGACTCCAAGAGAGGATTTCTGCCTATGGGCCAAGGGATTACTTTGAATAAGTCACAGTCTCCCTCCACCCCTAAGGAAATTGAACACATGAAGACCGTCCCTTATGCTTCCGCTGTTGGGTCTATCATGTATGCTATGATTTGCACTCGTCCCGACGTTGCGTATGCCTTGAGCATGACAAGTCGTTATCAAGCCAAGCCTGGTGAGAGTCACTGGATAGCCGTAAAGAACATCCTTAAGTACTTGAGAAGGACTAAGGATTCGTTCTTAGTGTTTGGCGGAGAAACTGAGTTGCGTGTAAGAGGTTACACAGACGCAAGTTTCCAAACCGATCGGGATGACATGAAATCCCAATCTGGATATGTGTTTATGCTAAATAGAGGAGTTGTTTGCTGGAAGAACTTCAAGCAAAGCGTTACTGCGGATTCTACAACAGAGGCTGAGTACCTTGCAGCGTCTAAGGCTGCGAAGGAAGCTGTTTGGATCAGGCAATTCATGGAGGGGCTAGGAGTAGTCCATTCCGCCAAAGATCGTATCACTCTATATTGTGATAACAGTGGAGCTATTTTTCAAGCCAAAGAGCTGAAGTCTAGTAACAAATCTAGACACATTGAAAGGAAATACCATGTAATTAGAGATTATGTGTAAAGGAAGGAAATTGACATTTGTAAGGTTGGGAAAGATGATAATATTGCTGATCCTTTAACCAAGACTTTATCAAAGGCTAAGCATGATGGTCATGTCGTCGCAATGGGATTGAGACGAGTACCAGATTTTCATTAGATTATGGATATGTAATAATTGGATAGTGTATCTCTTATTATATATATGATAATCACATTCATTGTTTTCGCATTCATTCTTTTATGAATCTTATATTTAGTGTGACTAAATTTTAAATACCTTGTTTATCTTAATAAGTTGTGGAGACAATGTTGAACACTATTCAAGTGAATAAGATGAATATTGTATTTTGTCCCTAGTCACTTAATGAGGTGACGTCTCGGAGTGACTAGATTGTAAGCCGATTAATGGTTGTTCAACACCATGAGGTCATACATGATGACTAGTCGATTACATAGGCAGAGTGTGTGACACTTTGCCGGACAGTGACCATTTAGAGAGTCCCCAAGTTCTATTATAGACGCCTGGTCGTGGCAAGGATCTCTAAGATGTTCCTATGAGTCGATTCTTTTGACTGGAGACTATTATCTGAGCAAGTGCAGTTTTCGAGTGACTTTGGTTTTTGTCCTAGGTCGTGCCATGAAAGGAGGCCAAAAGGGCATTTACGAGGTCATGGTGATCAGTATTGTGCAATAGGATAGATAGGGCATACAGGAATTGTCCACCCACGTTAGGTAACTATATCTCAAGGCCACTCGAGGAGTTAATGACTACAAATGCGTGGCCACGCTCGGAATTAATCTGTGAGAGATTTTTCCGGTCAGGTAGTCACACTCCCGATCGAGAAAATCACTCGCGATATGTTCATGTGCAAGTGCGACCTGAAAGACACCTTGCATTGAGTGGGAAATTTAAACGGACAAGAGAATTGGTAGCGCACACCTTGTGTCGGACAAGTGGGAGATTGTTGGAGTTAGTGTCCTCCACAATAGTGCGTTTACATAATAAATCTCATTAAAGGAATATCATCAGATATTTAATTATTTGATCCTCGTCAGTTGATTAACGTAAATCGATAACGGTTGGCTGACTAGAGTTTGACGTTATTGTCGTGAGACGGCGGTGATCAACTGACTCCTTTCGGTCACACCTAAAGGAACGAACCCCAATTGACAACTAATTAATTGTATAAGATACAATTTATTTAGTCCCTTGATTTGTAGACTAAAAGGTTAGTCGATTATTTTAGAGAGATTTCGAGTTGCGAACTCGAGGCACGAGAGTTATTATTTAATTATGCGATAATTGAATAATAAATTGTGGGAAACGGGTTTTAGTTAATTAATTGTTAATTCACTAAAATTGTACTAATTGATTAATGTGATTAATATTAGTACATAAATAATATGTGTAGCGGTACTTGTATATTTACGGAGTGATTTGGACGACATTAATTGGAAGCATTTAAACATGAAACGATGTTTAAATAAAATTTACACGTATTTGTGCGACAAATACAAAAACCAAAATGGACCCGTAAATGGGACATTGGACCATGTAAATGAAGTTAGTGGATGATCATAATCATTTCACTTTTACTTGTTTTTCTTCCATAAGTGTCATATGATCATTGTGCATGTCATAATGTTTTTAGACAAAACTTGAAACAAGTCCACTCCTACACACTACCCCTCCCACCCAGTTTTCCTCCTCTATTAAGACCAATTTTTGTTCATTTTTGCAAGGTAGCTCATTCATGTGTTTTGCATGTGAACAAAAACTACTTATCTCTCTAAACTATTTATCATCCTTTTCTAAGTTGTTAGTAAACTAAAATGAATAATTACTAAGAGTGTTAGTAATATTTACATATTATCAAGGGAATAATTCTAGCTAGTTACTAGTAAATACTTGTTAGATTAATTGGGTTGCGTTCTTGGGTGCACGTTGTTAGGAGATCTTCTCTTTGAAGATTTGTTAGGAGGATCATCCTTTTGTTATAAGCTCAAGAACAATCAAGGTAGGAGATTTTGATAGTGCCCATATTACCATAAAAATCAATGTAAAGAAATTGTTTTTCCTTAACTTTCTTTTTACGCTTTTATATTTGCATGCATGTTACATAGATCACCAAAATGATAAATTATGAGATAATTTATTTTTATTAGAGAGTCTAATATGGATCTATGATCTTTCAGTGAAAAAATGAGAAAAAAATTTCTCATCATAAAGAGGAGTGGCCAGGTGGGGTGAAGGCCACAAGCCAATGCATGGCCTCCTCTTTATCCTTTTTCTCTTCTCTAAATAGTAGGCGTGTAAGGCTAGTATAGAATAGGTATGATTATGTCTATTTTATCACATAAAATAAATCATCCACTAATGTTCGACCATATAGATATATGTTTAAGTGTTGATAATGACAAGTGTGTGCTTCGTTCTATATATACTCTTGCTCGTAATCGTTTGTTTAGTCTTTACTAGATTGACTTAGGTTTACAAGTTAAGCAAGTAATGTTATAACATCCTTGGTTATAACATTGACGATTTGTGAAGCATCGTTCAAGTAATGTTGTAGCAACTTGAGCTATATCATTAAAGATTCCTAAAGCATCATATTGACTGTAACAAGTTTCAAGTATCATGATCACTCAAGCAAAAGGCTGGATCAAGTCTATAACAAGCTCAAGATGAAGAGCTTATGATCAAGATGAAAAGAAGATCCTATCACTGAAGATCTCCAGGAAGATTAGCTAGTATAGGTGTTCATCTAATAACGGTACTTTAAGAATTAATATTGGAAAGGTAAAGTTATAGCTATTTCACCTATAACTTTACTTACCAAGCTTAATGTTATAGTTGTTTCTATTATAAATTTAAGTAGCAATTTTATGGCACAATTTTAATAATTTTAAAATCATTTTCAAAAGATAAAATTATTCAAATGTGTTTCAAAATCATGTGTATATATGATAGAGATGAAATATGGGTTGTTATAATGAATAATTTGCATTTCTCTATTGGTTAGTATAACGGCTTATGGGTCGTCATGCTACCTAGGGTTTGCTAGATTATTTGACCTAACCCTAACCGAAGGAGTGTATTTCAACCTAGCTGGACGCGGCCAAGGGTTCGGCCGCACGACCTTGAGCCGTCTTGGTTTCGTGAGTCCTCTAGTACAAGTAACCTATCCAATTAAATCTAATAATATTTTTACAAGATATTCTCATATCTTAAATATATATTTGACTGAATTTGTTTACTTATCCGAAAATCATAGAGATTAAATTAAGGTAAGATAAGATTTACTTTTATCTTATTTACCTAATTTAAGTTATCTCTTGGATTAATTTAAGGAAGAGATAGGATTTATTTCTTGCAAAATAGACTACCTATCTCACGGCACCTATTAGGGTTTCGATCCAAACCCTAATCTTCCTCTCTACTATAAATATACATGATAGTCGTTCATTGAAAATAAGCTTTTCGAAATACATAATTTCTTGCAAACAATTTTGAGTTTAATTTTAATCAGTTATTTTTATTGTCTTGCATTTGAAAATATTTACGAAAAATCGTGCTCTTTAAAATTGCTTATTACTCTTAAGGTTACATTATAATATAATAGTACTTAATATTTTTTCTTACTCGTTCAATTGTGGGAACACTTAGAAGAACAATCAAGTGCATTCTTAGTAACTTAAGATAGTCAAATCGAATATCTAGGGATATTCAAATTGAGTTATAACTAGAGTTAGTTATACGAGTTGGGTTGATAATTTTGTAATCCGGAGAAAGGTACTAAAATTATTAATCGAGAATAGTGGACGTAGGCTTCGACGTGTGAAGCTGAACCACTTCAAAACCGTGTGCCTTTGCAACTTTCGTTTTCATTCATTTCATTACGTTCATAATCACTTAGTTAATTAGTTAAAGTTTAATTAATAAACTTTAAGTAATTAATTGTTTTGATATAAAATAAAAGTGGGCATAAGTTTTAAATACTCAATTCACCTCCCCCCCCCCTCGAGTATTTCGATCTTGATAGACTCTTCAATTGGTATCAGAGCCTCGTGCTTTTGATTGCCTAACCGCAAAGAGGTTGATCCGTCTATCTTTTTATCTTTTTATTTTATTTTATTTCCGCTGCCTTACACGTGTGAAATGGATTCCAAGTACCTTAAGTGTCCTATCTTTGATGGGAAGAATTATGGACTTTGGAAAAACATGATGACACACTATATAAAAGGACATGATTGGGAGTGCTTGACGATCATCAAGACTGGACCAAACAAAATTTTGGTTGCATCTTCGGAAGGCACTTCCTATGAGAAAAAGGAAGAAAACTATATTGAGGCTGATTACAACAAGGCTGAGAAAAATTCGAAAGCGATAAGCCTGTTACAAAATGGCATGACATCGACCGAATTCGATCGTTTTTCTTCTTGCACTTCGGCCAAGGAAATATGGGACGGTCTTGAGTTGTCTTATGAAGGAACATCGGCTGCTAGAAAATATCGTATTGAGTTGCTGATTCAAAAATATGAACTTTTTAAAATGGAAAAGAATGAATCACTCGATAGCATGTCAGCACAATTTTCTACCATAGTCAATGAGCTCAAAAATCTTGGTAAAACTTTTAACTCTGAGGATATTGCTATAAAAGTACTTAGGAGTCTAACCCAAAAATGGCGTCCCACGGTCACGGTTATGGAAGAAGTCAGAGATCTCAGTTCTCTTCCTTATGCAGAACTTATTGGTGCTCTCATGGCTCATGAACTCGTCCTACAAGCTTCAACTAAGGAAGAAGAAGATGTAGAAATAGAGGACGAAACCGTTTTGTTTGCCAAACGATTTAATAAACGAATTTTCAGAAATAAGCAAGCAAAATCGTTCAACAACAATAATTCCTATAATAAGAAAACTTCCGAGTCTAAGAATACGTTTGCTAATAGAGGATTCTTCAAGTGCGGAGAATCCAGTCATATAATTAAGGATTGTCCCACATGGGAGAAAATTAAAGACAAAGCAAAACGTGAGAAGACCAAGAAGGAATTCAAGCAAGTGATGATGGCATCATGCTGGGGAGATCTCGACACTGAGGACGACGAAGCATCAGAAGAAGAAGAAGTTGTTAACCTATCTATGTCTAAGCAACATCAGTCTTGACCTCTTTTCAGACAATGATAAAGATAGCATGGACTCCTACTGCTGTTTTCTAGGAGCTTCTGATTCTGAAGAAGAAGAAAAAGAGGTAAGTTATCTTGAACTTAAGAAAAGTGTTAAGAAATTGCCTAAGAATGCTTTAATTGAATATTTTGAGCAATCTCTTGATAAGTGTCACAAACAAGAGATGGAATTGAAAGACTTGAAAGAACAAATTCTCGATATTGCTGAAGAGAATCATCTCCTTAAAACAAAGGCCAAAAAGCTCAAATCTAAAGTTACAGCTAATATGGCTACAACTTCAGACACGACAAATGCTGAGAAGAAGGCTCTTGAGTCTAAAGTTATACTTAATGAAGCTATAATCTCATACCTGAAACTCAACATTAAGCATCTTCAAGTCAAAGTTACAGCTAGTAAAGCTATAACATTGGAATTGAGGAATGTCAAAGAGCTTCTTGAGTCCAAAGCTACGGCTAGAGAAGCCGTGATCTCAGATCAAAAGAAAGAGATTGAATCTCTAATTCTACAATTAAAGGAATCTAAAACCGTTCTATCATATACTAAAAGAACGCATACCGAAACAGTATGAGTTCTAAATGACAGATTCCAAGACTTTCGTGACAATTATGAAGAGACTCATCCTCCCAAGGTCGTAGAGTCAGACCATTCCAAATGCAACAAAGATATACAGTCCTTAAAAGAATTACTCTTGCATGCTAGAAAGGTTCACGAAAAATGGGAAGGTAGCACACGTGTTCTAAATTTCCTAACTGAGCAATCAGATAATAACATGAAAATGGGATTAGGACACGAGTGCTATGGTCATCGAGATCATTCTAAATGCAAATCAACCCCTTCCGAACGAGATTTCAGAAGGAGAAAATATACAAATCTACCAGAATACTTGATTTGTAATTACTGTGGTCATACTGGACATATCCAACAAAATTGTGTCAAATATGCTCAGGATTTAAGAAAAGGAATCAACTTTGTTAAAGCATCTGACACTGTTTTCGAGGAAAATAAATTTACCCATATGAACCAAGTACAAATGAAGAACGCAACAATAATCATCTTTGATTCTATGATATGAGTTTTGACTTTAAGAAGGCTACCAAATCAAAACAAACACCTAAACCTAAAGAGCCCTTCAAAACCAAAGCGCCCCCAAAACAACCTAAAAGACCACGACATGAGGAACCCAGAAGTCAAACCAAGACGGTTCCCAGACAAACGCATTCGCCTCCAAAATGTAAGGTTATTAAAAGGGTTTGTGTTAGAAAGGATTTGGTTTTTAGAGTGACTAACGTCAAAGGACCCAACTTAGCTTGGGTACCTAAAAACTGTCTATAATTATTTTGCAGTTGTATTGAAGTAAAATAACTTATGGTACCTTGATAGTGGATGTTCAAGGCACATGACTGGAGATGTAAATTTATTTCTTTCACTTGAGCCCCTCTATGAAGGTAAGGTCACATTTGGCGATAACAAGTGTTGAACCATATAGCTTTTATGTTTATGTTTTGATGATGTCAAGGTGCTTTACATTTTATATACTTGTTGCGTATAATCGTTTGTCAAGTGTTTTAGAATTAACCTATTACGAGCAACAAAGAAGATTGTGACAATTGCATGTAAAGTTTGAGCCTCTATTCAAAGATCAAACGATTCAAGATTCATTCAAGAAGTATGTGAAGTCGGAGTTCGTCTAAAGATTAATCAAGCTTGGATGATGACGTAGCCTATACTCGAAGATCTCGTTGAAGATTAGAATAGTATAGGTGATTATCTCGTAATGATAATAAAGAATGAGTTTCTTGATTTGGTAAAGTTATAGCTTTGCAGCTATAACATTTCTAGTAAAAGAGCTCAATGTTATAGCTCCCCTACTATAACATTGAGATGCTGAGTTTTTATACACGACTTATAATTGTTTCGAAAATTGTTTTATAATTGTTTAAAGTTTATTTTAAATGTTTTAATGAAAGTATTTATATAATATAGCCCGGTTTAGTGAGGAGTTCGGCTTTGTATTAGACGTTAATTAGTAGTTGTAATGGATCAACTTATGAGTTGGACTTTGCTACTAATTAGGGTTTCAACATAGCCTCTCTTAAAACCTAAATTCTAAATCATATGTTAAGGCTAGGGTTTGCACGAGTCACGAGGCATATGAGCTGTGACATCTGGTGTTACCTAAGGTATATTAGGTAAGGATTTTATTCTATAATAATATCATTACATATCTTATATATCTTACTTAATATATTTGTTTATGATAAAAGATATTCTTGTTTTAGGAAATCTTATCATGATCTTAGAATTTATAGTAAAGATAATATTTGAATAGATTATATTCTATCTTTTGGAATATTCTTTATTATCTTTTAAGGCTTTTAGGAAAGAGATAATAAGAAGATATGATTTGTTTTTATATCTTATTATTTCGGCTATTAGGGTTTGTGTAAAACCGTGTAGCCTACTCCTTCCTTCCCTATAAATACTTTGTTATTTACGACATCTAAAATAGAGACCTTAAGCATAAAAATTGATTTTTACTTTGCAAAGCAAACCGTGTGTTTTCCAAGAAAAACCGTTTTGTTATTTTGAAAGGTCGTGTGTTTTAAAACTCGCATACTTGTTCTTATTTTATCGTTATAAGATAATAGTGCTTAGTTGATTTCTTAACTTGTTCATTAACGTGAACCTTTGATAGAATCATTAGTGCTTTCTTATTAGCGTAAGTTAGTCACTCGAGTATTTAACGGTACTCATTGAGTTACAGCTAGAGTTAGTTGTACGAGTTGGGTTAGTAAATTTGTAATCCGTAGAAAGGTACTAAATTTATTAATCGAGAATAGTGGACGTAGGTTTCGACTTGTGAAACTGAACCACTTCAAAAATCGTGTGTCTCTTCGTTCTTTCGCTTGCTTCGTTTATTTCGTTTAATTCCATTAGTTGATTAGTTAAAGCTTAATTAATAAACTTTAAATAATCAATTACACACACATAATCGAAAAATCTTTCAAAAGTTTTAAATCCTCAATTCACCCCCCCCCCCCCCCCCTCTTGAGTATTTTGGATCAATAGACTCTTCAATTAGTATCAGAGCCTCGTGCTCTTGATTGCGTAACTGCAAAGAGGCTGATCTATCTTGTTTCTCATTTATCTTATCGTTTTATATTCCGCTACCTATCACGTGATAAATGGATTCCAAATATCTCAAGTGTCCCGTCTTTGATGGGAAGAATTAAGGATTGTGGAAAAACATGATGACTCACTATGTGAAAGGACACGATTGGGAGTGCTGGAGGATTATTCAAAATGGACCGCACAAAATTCTTGTGGCATCCGAGGAAGGCACTACCTATGAAAAGAAAGAAGAGGACTATGTCGAGGCCGACTACAAGAAGGGCGAAATGAACTCCAAAGCGATAAGTCTCCTGCAAAACGGAATGACTTCTACTGAGTTTGATCGGTTTCTTCATGTTCCACGGCCAAGGAGATATGGGATGGGCTCGAATTAGCTTATGAGGGTACTTGCATTGTTAGGAAGCACCGAATAGATTTGCTTATGCAAAAATATGAGCTATTCATTATGGAGCCTAATGAGTCCTTAGATAGCATGTCTGCAAGGTTTTCGAGCATCATAAACGAACTGAAAAACCTAGGTAGGAAATTCAGTACTGAGAACATTGCTAGAAAGGTTCTTAGGAGCCTTACTAAGAAGTGGCGTGCTAAGGTCACTGCAATGGAGGAATCACGAGATCTTGAAACCCTTTCTTACCAAGAACTCATTGGTGCTCTCATGGCCCATGAAAGTACTCTTAACAAGGATGACGCTGAACCAAGTCGCAATAAGAGTATGGCCTTAAAGAGTGAAGAAGTTGAATCTGAAATAGAGGATGAAACTGTTCTGTTTGCACGCCGTTTTAAAAATAGGATATTTCGAAACAAACAAACAAAATCATCCTACAACAACAACAACAAAACGTCCAATAAGAAGGTTACTGATTCAAAGTCATCTTTCGCAAATAGAGGATGCTTCAAATGTGGAGAATCTGGTCATATGATCAAAGATTGTCCAACATGGGAGAAGATAAAGGACAAGACAAAACGTGAGAAGACAAAGAGGAAATTCAAACAAGTTATGATGGCTTCGTGTTGGGGAGACCTTGACTCAGAAGATGACGAGGAATCTGAAGACGACGAAGTGGCCAACCTTTGTCTCAGCAGTGTTAGTCTTGACCTAATCTCTGACAGTGACGATGAAAGCACAAATTCTCAATCAAACTATTGCTTTCTCGGAGAATAAGACGAAGATGACGATGAAGAGGTAAGTTATCTTGAGCTTAAAAAACGCGTTAAGAATGTTGGAGTACGTGTCCTCCGACAATATTGCGATCACAATTGTCGATCATAATGATCACATGTTTAAATCTCATTTTAAGAATACATGTGGGATGTAATCTTTTTACAGTCAACTGGTCCACACATATCGGTAATGATTGGCTGACTAGAGTTTGACATTACTGTCGTACGACGGTGGTGATCAGTTGATCCCCTTATGTCATACCTATAGGGAAATACTCTTAATTGATTATTTCATTAATCGTATACCGATACGAGTTAATTAAAATTGCTTAAAATTGACAGATGATTTTGTGAGTATAATTAACGTATCTTATTGTAATACGATTTAATGAGACACGGTCTAAGTAATCGAATTGTTTTATTAATTAGATGAAATTATTGTTTACATAAACAATTGAAACAGAATGAATAAATTATTATTAATACAGAATGTTGTAGTTTATAATTCGGAAACACTTTTGGTATAAGTAATTACGAATTACTAGTCGATTTTGTAAATGACATATTTTATGAGTATGTTGATTTTTAATATGTTAAAAATACATTACATTGTGACATGTCATGTAACATGTTACATGTGACAAAATTGACAAATGACAAAATATAAAATGGACTTTCCATTTTATAAGTGCCGAAAAATTGGAGGGTTTAAGGTGTATATTGTGTTTTTATTTTAAGTGAAAAACACTATGATTACTATCTCATACTAGCCATGCAACCCTATAGCTTTTGAGAAGAGCAACTATTGCATGCATTGGCTCCCTAATAAAGCCCCCCCCCCCCCCTCCAACCGGTTTTCTCTAATACAGCAACCCATATGGTTTTCTAATTATTCATTCATTTTTACCTAACATTTTTCTAGTGTAAGAAATGTGTCCATCTCTATCTTTTGTGAAAATCCTAGAGAAATAAAAACTCCATCATCTATTCTCTATAAACCGAAATACATGAGAGAACACAAATTATTTTTGTGTCATATTTTAAGTAAAACTAATATTGTTACTAGATCTAAACAATATTGGTTATTAAGAGTTTCCTTGGATATATGCTTTTGGGAGAGATTCTAAACTTGAATCTTGTTCATCCATTGTCGAAAAGCTCAAGAACTAACAAGAAGGAAACCTTGTTGGTGCCCATAAAAACCGAAATTATCAATGTAAGAATGATTATTTCTTCTTTCTATTTACTTATTGTTTGCATGCATAAGATTTGTAATTAATTTTATGACAAAATTAACTAGAACATATATGAATATGTTGTATAATGATATATAGATTTCTAACAAGCGGTATCAAGAGTCTTAGGTTGTTTGCATGCAAATCGGTTATTGTTTTTCCGAGTTATACGATTAACATATAAAACTTTTAAATTTGTGTTTATTATGATATATCACGAATTTACTATGCATGTTAAAGTTTCTGGTCCTAAAATGTATTTAGGATTTTTTGGTTAATTTATGGATTTTTATTGTTCATTTTATATAATAATGGCATTAAAAATGTGATTTTTTGATAAAAATGTCATTTTCGGACTAAAATTACCTAAACTTTGAATTTTCAAGTGGTTTTTAGATATGTTTTCACGTATATTATTTTTAGATGATCTGGAAATTGTCAGAATTTTTGGAGTTCTTATGCTCGAAATATGGATTTTTCATGATAAAAATCGAATTTAAATGAAAAATAGGTTAATATGAGAAATATTTCGAATCTGGTCATATAAATTTAGTATATTGTCACATGCAATTTTACAAGATGTGTGTAAAATAATAGGCTATAATGAAGTCTTCATGCATGATTTATGGATTTTTGATGAAAAATAGCATAAATAGTGACTTAATTAGTGAATAATTGCTAAAACATACTTCATGACTAAGGAAAAACGTCACATGTTGCATTTTATTATCTATTTCAGATCTAAAATTGAAAAGTTGATAAATATAATTTTTCCCCATGTTTTTATGATTATATTTGATAAATCCGATAAACCGCAACATTGTTTTTCCCGATAAATTTCGAAATTTTTAACCTAAGTTTTTGAACATTATGAGTGTCATGGTATTTTTCCTGAATGTTCATGAGTTTAAATTTCAAATTTTGAATTTATTTGAATTTTTTGTGATTTATTTGATGTTTATAGCATTTTATTGTAATTTTGGGTCCATTAATGAACAATTTTAAGAAATATGAGTTAATTATAGTCAAATAGTTAGTGGAGACCAATTTTGAGTCCTAAAAGGTTAGGGTAATTAACTTGTGCATAAATATGAATTTATGAAATTATCGTGATTATAAAACGTTGAATCACGCAAATCCGTAAAAACCGTGTAATATACGATATTGGCTACTTAAAGGCGATTTAGCATTAAATTGGGCATGTTCATACATATTATAATGTTGCATTTTATTTATGATTGTCATAATTTTATTTTATGTATTTTTTGAATTATGTAATTTTTACTTAGTATGGCCTTAGTTTTTAATTGGTATTACCCGAAATGTATGGGAATATCGATTCGGTTGTAATTTATTGTGATCTCGTATCACCGTTTTGTAATTTAATAGATTTATTTTATTTTAATTACAAATGTATAATAGGAAATTATGTAATTTGTTATGTAATTTAATTATTTCGGAGTTCCTTGAAGACGGTGTCACTCAAGAAGGCGATACATAAAGACGGTGTTACCTCGAGATGCGTGCCATAACCGAAGTTCAAGGGACCAATGGAGTTGGTTTCCGAATATGTAATAAATAATTAGATTTTCTATTTTAGGAAGGCCATAATAGGATTTAATTTATGCTTTGCATCTTATTTATATGTCGCATGCATCGCTAAATCGCCATAACTAAAACATGCATTTTCATTTAATCGAGTATTTCGACCGTGTCAATTACAATTATCGTAGTTCACCGCTTTAGTTCACTTAAATCGTGATAGATAGTAAATTGACATGACCTCTCGCTAAAATAAACAATTGAGACTTAGCCTTACCAAAAAGTAGAAACCATGAAAACCTATTTCGTGAGGGAGTGCACTCGGCCACACTGGGGTACAAACCTTGTTACGTAGGGGAAGCGGGTGATAAATGTCTATCCACCGAATTTATGTTAATGAAGGGTATTTCGGCACACCGTGCCCTATGTTGATATGAGTTTGGATCATGGGCACATTTGTTCGAAATTTGGGTTGAACTCAACGAAAGTATTCACGACGTATTTCCGGATGTGTTTCGGGCTAAAGATAAATATTAATGTAATTTTATCGACCAAGAGTTCTAAAAGTAGAATCGATTAAAGAGTTAATCCACCGAGTTATGTTAATAAAGGGTATTTCGGCACACCGTGCCCCAAGTTAATATGAATTTGGATCTTGGAATCCTTTATCATAGTTGGGTAGAGGTCACTATGTAAATGCTTTACTTGTTATTTACATGTATTAATAAAACGATAAATGTTAAGTTTTCCACTATTCCGTTATCATATTGTTCTATTTCTTTACCTCAATTTATATACGATATCATTTCGATTTTTGATTCAAATCTCCATTAAAACATCGTAACTAAAGACAAATATGAATTTTCTTCTAAAACCTCAAATGAACCATTGCTAAGGATCTCTTGTAAAGAGTATAGATTAAAGTTATTCATTATCAAACAGGTTTTTGATTCTTGACTAACACATCTACTTACAATGAATTGTTTCTAATTTTGGTAACTAGATTTGTTGGAAATCAAAATTGACCAAAATACAGCAACCACTTCAATGAAAGTTTTAAGACTAAAACAAACGAATGAAGAGTAGTCTTCATGAAATCCAATTTTTCTTCTTTAAGCAAAGACTCATTGAAATGAGTGGGAGCATTCTCTTAAACCGTTAAGAAAGGGACGGGGTTCAAGAAGTAAAATTAGAATGGAATTGATACAAGGTAATGTTAAAGGTAGAGTTATTGAGAATGACGATACTAAACCTATCAATCCCAACCGATAAAGTTTCCATGGTCTTAAATGTTGGACACTAGAAAGGAAACTACCCCAAATTATTGAAGAATCAACAAGTTAGTTGTGGGACATTTCATGGGACCTTCTTCTTTAAATATTTATTTGATTGGCATAAGTTTTGCTAGTACCATTTCGTCAATATTAGAAACTGATGGTGGTTTTCATCATTGTATGCGATACGTAGAATTATTAGAATATGACGACTAGAAACAATGATATCGAGAGATAGAGTCATTGTGTAATCAATCTAGTTTTGGGTTTATAGTTGTACTAAATTATGACTATTAAATACATAAACTCTAAATAAGAATATATACTTGTTAAGATACAAAAGAGGTTTCACTTTTGTGACCCTATACACCACGATTTGATGTATGGCTAGCCCATTATCAAGGTGAGCATATTCTAAACCAAACTAGAAAGATATATCATGTAGATGATGCAAGACTCAAATTGGTAATCCAAGATTAAACCTTAAATTCTAGAATGATAAACGCAGAGAGTTATCGAGTACTCTTGAAACCATTAGATTGTTAATGGTATATGCGTATCTTGTATTCAAAGCAAGATGTCTCATGCCATTTAATTGAAAAGGAAATAGAGGTTGTAAATCATTGATACAGAATAGGTTGATCATTTTCTTTTACCAACGTTTTAAGTTGACGCTAATATGTTCACTTAATAAGGTAAATGGAGAAATCTTTGAAGAAGCTTAAAGTGTTCAAAGAATCACGATTTAGTCGTGATGGGATTATCAAAGTGAAGACTTTGATATAAACCAAAGGAAATGTGATATAGTATCACAAATGAATCTCTCTTAGCACGCATTATGGGATAATGTGTGATTGGATAAGAATTCAAACGTTATTCGATATGGTTTGGACTTCAATCAAGTTACTTTGAGTTACTTGATCCTTTCGGGGATTTTATATTTTGTCTAAATTATTTTTCCACTAAATCTAAAATGAATCATATGAGATATGAAATGGTAGAATACCATATTTGTAAGTTTTCACAAGAAACAAATGCTCATTTTTCCTTGTCAATTATCACGAGTACGACGGGTTTGCGGCTCGTGAAGCTGTCTTTCTAAAATACAAATTTATTTCTAGAAGACAGAGTGGGAGAAATTATTCAAGCGCCACAAAGAATGCCACAGAGAATGTTATGTCGCAAGAAACTGGTCTTTCTTTACTACATGAGACGTTTTGTGTAAGATGTTGTTTCTTTAAAACCTAGGAGGTTAAATTCGTCACTTGTTGAAGATGATGAATTCATGCTACTTTTAAGAAAGTAAAGAGCTTATAACTTACAAAAGAAATCGTTTGATTCAAGTTGATTACTTCTAGAAAGTAATGAACATATGACTTACATGAGAGTGTTTAAAGTCACAACTCAATACAAGGCTTAGAGCCATGAAAATCCGAAATAAAAAGACTTGATTAGTGACAAAGGGTTTTGCACTAATAAAGAGAGATTTCAAAGCTTGATTGGTGGCAAAGAGTTTTGCACTGGTTGAAATGCTTAAGTCTATTTGGATCTTTTTAGGGATTGTGTTTCATTATTATGAAATACATAGCGAGAGAATCTAAAACCCACTTCTTCAATTAGAAGGAATATATTCAATACATGTCTTGAGTTTTCTAGATTCTTGCAATCCTAAGATAATGTGAAATTTAAGAGAGAATCTTAAGTAGGACATCAATGAGTTGGAATCAATGTTTTTGATCATGTTATAAAACTTTTCTTGATAAGTCGAGAAGTTGTGTTTATACATGGAGTTTAGTGGGAGTTACGGTAATTTTAATTAGTCTTATATGTGGATGACATATTGATCATTGAGAATGATTTAAGACTTTTGGAGTATTATAATACATCTTTAATATCCGGATTTATGAAGATAAATCTACATGATATTAGCGTCAAATAAGAAGTCTCATGTTGATAAGATTCATGACTAGTTCAATAAAATTGAACATATTTGATTGATTCCATTTGCTTCCGCTGCCGAATCAATTAAATATGAAATGATGTATAACACTTCATATACTTTGAGTATGATGAATTGTTTCAAAATCGAATTCAAGAAATAATTACCAAGTAACCATAAAGATTACCCTTAAGTTCTGGCAAATTTATATAGCCTGGTCGTGGCGAGAGCTACTATAGTATTCTAATGAGTCGATTCTTTTGACTAAAGACTGTTCGCCTAAGATGGCACAGTTTCAGATTAACTTTGATTTGTGTTACTACGACCTTCGTAAATGGGGTCAAATGGGCATATTTTGAGTTATGATGGCTGTGGCTAGTCGAAGGGAATAAGTGCGATAGGAATTGTCCACCCCCTTGTCAGGGTTAAAACAATATCTCAGGGCCACTCGAGGAGTAATGAACTGGAAATGCGTGGCCACGCTCGGATAGTATCTATGGTAGATAACTCCGGTCAATCCGTTATTCTCCAGATCGAGGAAACCACTCTCGATATGATCACTTGCAAGTACGACCCGAAAGACACCTTGCATTGAGTGGGAGATAGTAATAGGACAAGAGAATTGGTGACGCACACTTGTCGAGGACAAGTGGGAGATTGTTTGAGTATGTGTCCTCCGACAATAATGCGAGCACAATTGTCGATCATAATGATCACATGTTTAAATCTCATTTTAAGAATACATGTGGGATGTAATATTTTTACAGTCAACTGGTCCACGCATATCGGTAATGATTAGTGATGTGACCATAATTGGCGCATATTTAGCCCCCGAATTACCCTTGTTTCTATGCTTTTTAGTGCTTATTTGGGTCATTTCTTATCTTTAGTTCCTTGTTTTGCATATTCTTTGTGATTTTGATCTCTTGGTAGGAAAGGAGTAAGAATCTTGCATTTTCGTGGCAAAACAAGACTAAATTGATCAAATTCAATGACCAAGCATCAAGGAGAGACAAGATTAGAAGGCCTTTGTACATATCATAGTAGAAGAGCAATGTTGAGAAAGGATCCTTGAGTCCCCAAGGAAATCCTAAGGAATTTATGAAGAAAAGGGAAGAAAAAGAAGAAGTATCACGCTGACTGACAATCCGAGCGAATTGTCAGCAATCCGCCCGTCCCACCTAGCCACAATCCGAGCGTCCCAGCTAGAATCCGCTCGGATTCCCCTCAAAGCAATCCGCCCGGATTCCCAGAATCCGCTCGGATTCCATCGACCAAATCCGCCGTCCCGACCCTAATCCGCCCGGATTCCTTCACTGTGGGTTGTCTTCTTCAAGCTACGAAAAGAGAAGCCCTTCTCTCCAAAAATACCGGCTTCTCCTTGCTCTACTTAAAAAGTGTAATTACTAGTTTAGCCCTTAGTTAACCCTAATGCATCCTCCCTAATTTTCACTATAAATACCCCATTAGTCTAATTAGAGGAGCATGTTCTTCTTATCAATAATTAGTGTAGTTAATATCAATCAAATCTCTCTTCAATATTGTAATCAAGTATTAATCAAGTTTTAATCCAAGTTTTAGTTCTTTAATCTCTCTTTTGTTCATCCTTTATTTTGGGTAATTGAAGATTATTTGGGTTATTATTGGGAGATTGACAACCTCTCAATCTAGCATTCAAGTACTTCTATTATTCTTGCTTTATTATTGGAATCATTAGTAGGTATAATCTCTTAATCCCTTTTTAATTATTGTTAATTACTTTCATTTATTCATCATGTTTCATATTGTTGGTATGATTGACAACCTTGCTAGCATGATCAACATGATAATGAGTGAGTAGTCTCTTAGCTAGGGTTAATGGGTGATTAGGGAAACCAACATGGGGAATGATTCATGCTTAAATTAATATGCTTTCATATCTTATTTGCTTGCTTGTTTTGATCTCAACTCATGCACATGTTATATTTGATGAAATGCTAAGCCTATGAATCCTTGCATTTACTATCATCTCCTATCTTTTCAATGAGACTTGTAAGACATAACCCAACTCGAGTCTCATTAGACAATGCATGTTGTTGAGTAGGGAAGATTAAGTCGACTTGTAGGTGTTGTACAATCTAATCGATTCGGCTCCGGGACCCAAACTTTCCTAGGATTGTAAGATATAACCCAACTCAATCCATCACAACAATAATTGCTTGCTTATAATTTGAGAACATGTTTGTATGATTATATCCCATGATTCCCCTATGATCCCATGACACCCTAGTGCCTTTAATCAATTGTTTACACCCCTTTTTATTCATCTTGCTTGTTTATTTTCATTGTTATTCTAGTTTAGTAACCTTCTACATCAACCCAATTTGTGACACCCCTTAGACACCACTAGTTACAATAGAAATCTCATTTCAACTCCCGTCCCTTGGGATCCGGCCTTTACTTGCCTCTTTACTAATTGTAGAGTTGCTTGTTAAGCTATAAATTGTGTTTTGATTCGACCGTGACCAACGACCACATCTATCTATTTGTGAATATTTAACGGACTCGATCAATTAGCTGACTAGAGTTTGACATTACTGTCGTGCGACGGTGGTGATCAGTTGATCCCCTTAGGTCATACCTATAGGGAAATACTCTTAATTGATTATTTCATTAATTGTATACCGATACGAGTTAATTAAAATTGCTTAAAATTGACAGATGATTTTGTGAGTATAATTAATGTATCTTATTATAATACGATTTAATGAGACATGGTCTAAGTAATCGAATTGTTTTATTACTTAGATGAAATTATTGTTTACGGAAACAATTGAAACAGAATGAATAAATTATTATAAATACAGAATGTTGTAGTTTATAATTCGGAAACACTTTTGGTATAAGTAATTATGAATTACTAGTCGATTTTGTAAATGACATATTTTATGAGTATGTTGATTTTTAATATGTTAAAAATACATTACATTGTGACATGTCATGTAACATGTTACATGTGACAAAATTGACAAATGACAAAATATAAAATGGACTTTCCATTTTATAAGTGCCGAAAAATTGGAGGGTTTAAGGTGTATATTGTGTTTTTATTTTAAGTGGAAAACACTATGATTATTATCTCATACTAGCCATGCAACCCTATAGCTTTTGAGAAGAGCAACTATTGCATGCATTGGTTCCCCAATAAAGCCCCCCCTCCAACCCGTTTTCTCTAATAGAGCAACCCATATGGTTTTCTAATTATTCATTCATTTTTACCTAACATTTTTCTAGTGTAAGAAATGTGTCCATCTCTATCTTTTGTGAAAATCCTAGAGAAATAAAAACTCCATCATCTATTCTCTCTAAACCGAAATACATGAGAGAACACAAATTATTTTTGTGCCATATTTTAAGTAAAACTAATATTGTTACTAGATCTAAACAATATTGGTTATTAAGAGTTTCCTTGGGTATATGCTTTTGGGAGAGATTCTAAACTTGAATCTTGTTCATCCATTGTTGGAAAGCTCAAGAACTAACAAGAAGGAGACCTTGTTGGTGCCCATAAAAACCGAAATAATCAATGTAAGAATGATTATTTCTTCTTTCTATTTACTTATTGTTTGCATGCATAAGATTTGTAATTAATTTTATGACTAAATTAATTAGAACATATATGAATATGTTGTATAATGAGATATAGATTTCTAACAAAGAAATTGTCTAAAAGTGCTTTGGTTTGATTCTTTGAACAATCTCTTGATAAGTGTCACGAACATGATTTGAAATTGAAAGATCTAAAGGAGCAGATTCTCAAAATCGCGTAATCATACTCTCAAAGCTAAAGCTAAGAAGTTGAAATCTAAAGTTATAGCTGAGAAAGGTACAACACTAGATTCTACTATGGCTGAAAAGAAGGAATTAGAGTCTAAAGTTATAGCTAATGAAGCTATAACTTCCGACCTAAAGCTTAACATCAAGCACCTTCAAGCCAAAGTTATAGCTAATGAAGCTATAACTTTCGAACTTAGAAAAGCCAGAGAACTTTTGGAAACTAAGGTCACATTTGATGAAGCAGTGATCTTAGACCAAAAGAAAGAGATAGATTCTCTTCTAAAGCAATTGAAGGAATCTAAGTCCGATATGATCAATGTTAAGAAACAACACACCAATGTTGTATTCATTCTTAACAAACGATTCCACGACTTTCGTGATAACTTTAAAAAGGACAATGATGTAGATCACACGAAATGTCAAGAGGAAATTAAAACCCTAAAAGACCTACTTCTACATGCTAGAAAGGTCCATGATAAGTGGGAAGGTAGCACAAAAGTCCTAAACTTCCTAACCGAACAATCAGACAATAATATGAAGATGGGGTTAGGACATGAGTGCTACAGCCATAGAGATCACTCTAAATGCAAATCAACACTTTCGGATTTTGATTTCAGAAAAAGGAAGTATGCTGATCTTCCTGAATACCTGATTTTCAATTACTGTGGTCATACAGGTCACATCCAAATCAATTGTGTCAAAAAGGCTCATGATATACGAAAAAATGCCGAACATGCTAAAACTGTTGACACAGTTGTCGAGGATAAGGAAACCCCCACTAACAAACCTAACGAAGAAAGGAACAATAAATTTCGTTGGTTTTATGACATGGCCTTTGACTACGCTAAGAAACCTAGCACCTCACAAAACGCTTGTCGATCTCAACCTAGTAAACCTACTTACAAGAGAAATAGTCGTGAAAGATCTAGAGAAAACCCTAATCCTAGAACTCCTCCTAAGCCAAATAAACCAAGGGTTAGAAAAACGGTTATTAGACAAATTTGGATTCGAAAGGACTTAGTTTATAGAGTAACTAATCATAAGGGACCCAACTTAGCTTGGGTACCTAAAAACTGTATCTAATCCTTTCTGCATGAAGAAGTGAAAGAAAACAATCGATGGTATCTTCACAGTGGATGTTCAAGACACATGACCGGAGATAAGAATCTATTTCTTTCACTCAAGCCCTTCAACGGAGGAAAAGTGACGTTCGGGGACAACAAAAAGGGAAAAGTAATCGGCGATGGCAAAATCGGAATCTCTAAGTCTCACGCGATCAGTGATGTTTATCTCGTTGACGGTCTAAAACATAACTTGCTAAGCATATCTCAACTATGCGACAAAGGTAACAAAGTAGTTTTTCATACTGATAGTTGTCACATTATTATTGAAGGAACTAGCAATGTTATTCTTAAAAGCCACAGAAAAAGAAATGTTTATATGGTAGATTTAAATGTTGTGCCTACTAACTCTTTCTCATGCATGAAAGTTACTCTCGATGATCCCTGTCTATGGCATAAACGCTTTGGTCACATTAGCTCACTAACCTTGAATAAACTCAAGAAGTGGGACTTGGTTGAAGGGTTACCTAAGATCAAGTTCGACCAAGAAAAGATGTGTGACACGTGTGCAAGGTGTAAACAAGTAAGATTATCATTCAAACCAAAAAGAGTAGTAAGCACAAATCAAGCCTTCGAATTAGTACTCATGGATTTATGTGGACCAATGAAGGTAAGGAGTAGAGGAGGATCCAGGTACATCTTCGTTCTTGTAGACGACTACTCAAGGTATGTATGGCCTATCTTTCTTCATTCAAAAGACGAAACTTTTGATGAATTTGATTGTCTTATGAAACGTGTTCAAAACAAATATAAGACTAATCTTGTATCTATTCGTACGGATCATGGCACCCAATTTGATAATCAAACTTTTATAAAATATTGTAGAGTTAATGGTGTAGGGCATAACTTTTCTGCACCAAGAACTCCTCAACAAAACGGTGTCGTTGAACGTATGAATAGAACATTAGAAGATATGGTACATACAATGCTCTTGTGTAGTGGTTTACCTCGTAACTTTAGGGCTGAAGCCATTAGTACTTCTTGCTACATCCATAATCGTGCTATGATCCGACCTATTCTTAAGAAAACCGCCTACGAACTCCTTAGAGGTCGAAAACCTAATATCTCCCATCTTTGTTGCTTTGGGAGCAAGTGCTCTGTGCATAATAACGGTAAAAATCGTTTAAGCAAATTCGACCCTAGAAGTGATGAGGCGATTTTCATAGGATACTCAGATCATAGCAAGGCTTACAAAGTCTTCAATAAAAGAACTCTTTGTATTGAAGAAAGTATCCACGTTATTTTTAATGAAGATAACGTGTTCGATAAGCTTTTACAGGATGAGGAAGAAGACTTGGATGAACCCGACTTTCGTCTTTCAAGAGACGATCCCCCAGAGTTGGAATTAGACAACAATGAAATTGAGGGAATAAGTGATGAAATTACTCGTTCCTCAAAAGATAAAAAGGAGAAAGGCAAAGTTATAGTTGATGATACTATAACATTGACTCAAGACAAGAACTCCCAAACCAATGTTATAGATGATGTTACTATAACATTGAATCCAAATCAAAGTGTAGAGTCCGAGGTTATAATCGGCTCAAATACAACACCCGGATTGGATTCAGAGGGAACTTCCTCTAATTCTGAACCAAATGAAGTCGGGTCAAGCTCAAATAATGATGGAAGAACCAAGCACTTCAACAAAATGGAAATACAAGAACTCACACCCCATGGACAATATTCTTGGAAATATTAAGAAGGGTGTTCAAACAAGACGTTCCTTAAACAACTTCTGTTCTTTCTACTTTTTTCTATCCATGATCGAACCAAAGAATATCAATGAAGCTCTTGCTGATTCAGATTGGATTATAGGTATGCAAGAAGAGCAACAACAGTTCGAAAGAAACAAGTTTTGGCATTTAGTTCCTAGACCAAAGGATCGTTCGTTCATTGGAACTAGGCGGGTCTTCAGAAACAAATTAGATGATGTCGGAGTTATTGTAAGAAACAAAGCAAGATTGGTGGTCCAAGGGTATAATCAACAAGAAGGAATTGATTATGACGAGACTTTCGCACCTGTTGCTCGCCTTGAAGCTATTAGACTTCTGATAGCATTCGCCGCACACAAGGGAATGAAGCTCTTCCAAATGGATGTCAAGACGACATTCTTAAACGGATATTTACTAGAGGAAGTGTTCGTTGAACAGCCCCCTGGTTTTAAGAATATCAAATTTGAGGATCACGTGTTCAAATTGGATAAAGCCCTATATGGATTAAAACAAGCACCTAGGGCTTGGTACAATCGATTATCTAAGTTTCTACTTGACAGTGGATTCAGTAGAGGATCCGTCGACAAAACCCTATTTCTAAAAACTGAGGGTTCTGACCTTTTGGTTGTTCAAATATACGTTGATGATATCATCTTTAGATCGACCAACCGAAGCTTGTGCAAATATTTTTCTGAGTTGATGTCCGAGTTCGAGATGAGTATGATGGGAGAATTAAAATTCTTCTTAGGGCTGCAAATACAACAAACTGATGAAGGCATTAAAATCCATCAACAGAAATACATCAAGGAGTTGATTCGGAAATTCGGAATGGAAATTTCACATGCTATGCCTACTCCAATGGTCGAAACAAGAAATTGACATTGGATGAAAACGGTAAATCAATTGATGAAACTACTTACCGTGGAATGATTGCGTCACTGTTATATATGACCGCAAGTAGACCCGATATTATGTTTAGCGTATGCGTTTGTGCGAGATATCAATCATCTCCCAAAGAATCGCATATGACGGCCGTAAAACGAATTTTACGTTACTTGATTGGAACGGCCAACTTATACCTATGGTATCCAATGGAGTGCAATTTTGATCAAGTCGGTTATTCTGATGCCGACTACGCAGGATGTTCTCTAGACGGAAAAAGTACGTCGGGTGTCGCCACATTTGTCGGACCGTGTATTATTACGTGGGGTTCGAAGAAACAAAATTCGGTTTCTCTCTCAACTGCTGAAGCCGAATATATTGCTGCAGGACTGGTATGTACTCAACTCTTATGGCTTAAGCAACAATTACGTGATTATGGTATTGACGTAGGATGTATTCCTATTTTGTGTGATAATACTAGTGCAATTATAATTTCTAAAAATCCCGCACAACATTCACGTACTAAACACATTGAAATAAGACATCATTTTATTCGAGACCATGTTGAGAAGGGGAATATAAAACTTGAATTTTGTAGTACTGAAAAACAATGGGCAGACATTTTGACAAAATCATTAGCTAGAGAACGTTTTGAGACTTTACGGTTGGAAATTGGTTTAATCGGTGGTACCTAAGCTTCTATATTTGTTCAATTTCCTTATGACTGACTAGTTAAGTTGAGATTGTATGACTGTGTCCGTATATTGCGTTGCATGAATAATTTCGTTTGTAGAAATATTTTTATCATAAAATTCTATTTGTATTTTAGAATTTAATTATTATGCAAACTTATTACTTATCACAATAAACAAACACACCAAATCTTTTACCTTTCCAATTCACAAAAATCTTTCCAAATTGCTCTCTTGGTACACGGCTTACACTTCCTATACAAACTCAATTTCCTTATTCTTATCTTTTACCATAATAAATTTATCCCTTAAATTCCTATACCTACCATAATTCCTATTCCTAATTAAACATTTACCATAATTCATCTCCACTTGTTAACCCTATACCTAGCCTACACCTATTTCTACCCCCCTTGCGTGTTACCCGTCCAACCAACCCCACTTACATACTTTTCTTCTTCACAAAATTTTACCATCATCACAACTCATCTTCTTTACACAACCCATCACCAGCACCTCCTTTTTCAAACTATCATCATCATCATGAATCCAACCCATGCAAAAAATACCCGATCTTCAACCCGTCACCACCAAAACCGCCCCTTTCATAACCAAACATCACCACTACCACCATATGATCCTAGTTCAACTAAATGTCCTTCACCACAACTAAACCAAACTACACCCTTGTTTCGTGGTCGAGACGAGTCGGTGTCCGAAGGCAAAAGACGTCATCTTTTCAAAGGAAAAAATAAGGTAGTTGTCGATGAAAGTGAAGCTTTGGAGGAACCCGAGGTTATAGTTTGGAATGGTGTTGCTCGTACCTTGCTTAGGAATGCTTCGAAAGCCGCGACCAAGGAAGGGTTAAATCGTGTTCGGCCTACTCATGACGAAAGCATCCTAGTTAATCGAGTTTTGAGGTATTCCATTCATAGTGGAAGGTATTATCCGAAATCTTGGTTTGTTAATATTCCCGCTCTTGCTTTCTTTGTTAATTTTCTTGATTTTCAAGGGTGGAGTCACATTAGTAAGTTTTCGGGTCCTATTTATCCAGTTGAGGTGGTTCAATTCTTTGCTAGTGTCTCAATTAAGAAAGGAGTCTTGCATGCGGTTGTTAATGGAGTTGATGTGACGATCTCTGTTTCGGATTTTTGCTCTGCTTTTTCGGTTCCCGATGACGGAATTGAATTAAATCCGAGTCTTGAATGGTCTAATGTGGTGAGTGAAAAGGAGTTGTTAGTGAAAAAGTATTTTGAGGAGATGACGGAAGGAGGTAATATCGTGGTTCGTCCTCTCTCGGCAAAAATCAAGTTCCTCTTGAACTTTTTGTGGAACACAGTGGTGCCGAGGAGAGGAGGCCGTGATAAGGTGTCGAGTTATGAAGCTATAATGGTCTATTCTTGGTTGGAAGGTCAGAAAGTGAATTTGGGTAGTGTTGTGTTGCACCGTATAATTCAAACAAGTCTCACGGTGACAAAAGAGAAGTTGAGCACCACAATCGACTTACCATATGGGATGTGGGTGTCTCGGTTGTTGGAGATTAAGCGTGTGGTGAGACATGATAGTTACGGTGTTAGTGCTCGGGATTGTATGGGTGACAAGTTGATCAAGCTTATGGGTCTTGTTGTTGATGGACCCGAGTTGCTTCTTGTTAAAGATGTTGAGAAAACCTCGGGAGATTCGGGTTTGGGAGCTATGGAGTCGAAATTGGAAGGGTTTATGAGTGGTTTAATGGAGAAATTTGAGGAGCATTCAACTAATTTGGCTAAGGTGTTGTCACGGGTTGGACCATCTCTGTCCTTAGACTCGGGCTTGGATGCTACTCGGGTGTACTCTTGGATGGAGGAAGTGGACAAAAGGTTAGCGGGTTTTGAGAGGGAGTTGAAGACAATTCATGGGGAAGTGTTCCCACATGGTGATCGTCTCACTTTCCTTACAAGTCAAGGTGGAGCGTTGGTTATGCACAGGAAAGCCATGGCGGGTGATCAAGCGCTCACGTTGGAGGCCACAAAAGCTCTCTCCTTGAAAGTGCTCAACTTTGAAAGGAGCATTGGTACTCTTTCTCAGCTGGTTCGGAGCTCGTTTGACCGTCTTGATGCTTTAGAGCATCGTACTAGGCCCGACTACGTGAACCCGTATAAGACCCGTAACATTTGATTTCCTCTCGCCTTACCATAACTAGCCCTTACCTTATTTAGCTTTCTTTTTCTTTTCTGTTGGTGTGTTTAAACATTATCATTTGGCCCATATTGGCAATGCACTTGTGGTTATGGCCCAAGTGTTTCATTAGACATGTGTTCATTTGGCCCATTTTGGCTTAAACATGTTTAATTCCTAAGTTTGTATGGTACTTATCTTTTGGATGCTTATCGTTTTGCGTGACTATTTTTATTTCTTCTGACGTTTTATCTCTTGTCTCGTCGTATATTATTCTAGTCATTTTTTATTTGTTCTTAGCTTTTCGATGATGTCAAGAGGGGGAAAGAACGTCTATAGTAAGCATCTACCTAAGCTTGCTCCTTGTCAAGACCAATTGTCTCTTAAAGTCCTTACAGTTTCGGTTTTTGAAAAATCGTTTTGATCTTGCGTTAATCTTTATTATCAAGATAACGGTATTATATTGAGGGGGAACTACTACATATTTAGTCACAATTTTAGGAGACTTGCCATCATCAAAAAGGAGGAATTTGTTGAACCATATAGCTTATATGTTTATGTTTTGATGATGCCAAGGTGCTTTACATTTTATATACTTGTTGCGTATAATCGTTTGTCAAGTGTTTTAGAATTAACCTATTACGAGCAACAAAGAAGATTGTGACAATCGCATGTAAAGTTTGAGCCTCTATTCAAAGATCACACGATTCAAGATTCATTCAAGAAGTATGTGAAGACGGAGTTCGTCTAAAGATTAATCAAGCTTGGATGATGACGTAGCCTATACTCGAAGATCTCGTTGAAGATTAGAATAGTATAGGTGATTATCTCGTAATGATAATAAAGAATGCGTTTCTTGATTTGGTAAAGTTATAGCTTTGCAGCTATAACATTACTAGTAAAAGAGCTCAATGTTATAGCTCCCCTACTATAACATTGAGATGCTGAGTTTTTATACACAACTTATAATTATTTCGAAAATTGTTTTATAATTGTTTAAAGTTTATTTTAAATGTTTTAATGAAACTATTTATATAATATAGCCCGGTTTAGTGAGGAGTTCGGCTTTGTATTAGACGTTAATTAGTAGTTGTAATGGATCAACTTATGAGTTGGACTTTGCTACTAATTAGAGTTTCAACATAGCCTCTCTTAAAACCTAAATTCTAAATCATATGTTAAGGCTAGGGTTTGCACGAGTCACGAGGCATATGAGCCATGACATCTCGTGTTACCTAGGGTATATTAGGTAAAGATTTTATTCTATAATAATATCTTTACATATCTTATATATCTTACTTAATATATTTGTTTATGATAAAAGATATTCTTGTTTTAGGAAATCTTATCATGATCTTAGAATTTATAGTAAAGATAATATTTGAATAGATTATATTCTATCTTTTGGAATATTCTTTATTATCTTTTAAGGCTTTTAGGAAAATTTATTAATCGAGAATAGTGGACGTAGGTTTCGACTTGTGAAACTGAACCACTTCAAAAACAGTGTGTCTCTTCGTTCTTTCGCTGGCTTCGTTTATTTCGTTTACTTCCATTAGTTGATTAGTTAAAGTTTAATCAATAAAATTTAAATAATCAATTACACACACATAATCGAAAAAGCTTTCAAAAGTTTTAAATCCTCAATTCACCCCCCCCCCCTCCTCTCTTGAGTATTTTGGATCAATAGACTCTTCAACACGAAGGGTAAGATCATCGGTGTTGGTAAAGTTGGAATATCTTTTTCTCATACTATTAGTGATGTTTATCTTGTTAGTGGTCTCAAACACAATTTACTGAGTATCTCTCAATTATGTGACAAAGGAAATAAAGTTGTCTTTCATTCAGTTTCTTGTCGAATAATAATTTAAGGAACAAGTAGTGTTGTGCTTGAAGGACATCGTAGAAGGAATGTTTATATGAATGATCTAAATAATATTCCTACTAATTCATTCACGTGCATGAAAGTAACGACAGATGATCCATGTCTTTGGCACAAAAGAAGGAGAAAATATACAAATCTACTAGAATACTTGATTTGTAATTACTGTGGTCATACTGGACATATCCAAGAAAATTGTGTCAAATATGCTCAGGATTTAAGAAAAGAAATCAACTTTGTTAAAGCATTTGACACTGTTTTTGAGGAAAATGAATTTACCCCATCTGAACCAAGTACAAATGAAGAACACAACAATAATCATCGTTGGTTCTATGATCTGAGTTTTGACTTTAAGAAGGCTACCAAATCAGAACAAACACCTAAACCTAATGAGCCCTTCAAAACCAACGCTCCCCCAAAACAACGTGAAAGACCACGACATAAGGAACCCAGAACTCAAACCAAGACGGTTCCCAGACAAACCCATGCGCCTCCAAAACGTAAGGTTATTAAAAGTTTTTGGGTTAGGAAGGATTTTGTTTTTAGAGTGACTAACGTCAAAGGACCCAACTTAGCTTGGGTACCTAAAAAATGTCTAAAATTATTTTGCAGGTTGTATTGAAAGAAAATAACTTATGGTACCTTGATAGTGGATGTTCAAGGCACGTGACTAGAGATGTAAATTTATTTCTTTCACTTGAGCCCTTCGATGGAGGTAAGGTCACATTTGGCGATAACAAGAAGGGTAAGATCATCGGTGTTGGTAAAGTTGGAATATCTTCTTCTCATGCTATTAGTGATATTTATCTTGTTAGTGGTCTCAAACATAATTTACTGAGTATCTCTCAATTATGCGACAAAGAAAATAAAGTTGTCTTTCATTCAGATTCTTGTCGAATAATAATTGAAGGGACAAGTATTGTTGTGCTTGAAGGACATCGTAGAAGGAATGTTTATATGATTGATCTAAATAATATTCCTACTAATTCATTCATGTTGATGTGACTCATATTTGAGCACATTTAGTCCCCGAATTAGCCTCGTTCCTATGCTTTATAGTGCATAATTGGGTCATTTACTATCTTTAGTTTCCCATTTTGCATATTCTTTGAGGTTTTATTTCCTTGGTAGGAGAGGAGAGCAAACCTTTCATTTTTACGGCGAAATGGAGCTAAATTGATCGCATTCAATGACCAAGCATTAAAGGGAAGATGATACTAGAAGGCCTATGTAGATAATGAAGTAGATTGGGCAATGATGAAAGGATCCTTGCATCCTTAACAAGATCCCCGCGGATTTTTGAGGAAAGAAGAAAAGAGAAGTGCTTGTCTCCCAATCCGAGCGGATTGCAGCCAATCCGAGCGTCTCCCTGTCCACAAATCCGAGCGTCCCGATGCCAAGACACTCGTCTTGAAGCCAAGCAATACAAGCGTCTCTCCCATGATCCACTCGGATTCCCTTACAGACTCCACCGTGCCAGCTTCCTAGATGCTCGGGACGAGCATAACTTCGTGGGACTAGCAAAACGGAGATGCGCATCTCCGTGGAGAGGAGCACTTCCTCAACTTTTCTTAAGGGTCTCAATAGTCATTTAAGCCTTTAGTAACCCTAATCTTTGTACCTAATCTTTAGTGTAAATACTCCTTTGTACTACCGAGATTAGCATATCATCTCAATACAATCTTAACCCTATCTTAATCTTGTCTTCATCTTGTAATCAATATTTAATCTAGTATTAATACAAATCTCATTCCTTAATCTTTCCTTAATTTCTCTATTATTCATCATTTATTTTGGGTAATTAGAAGATTACTTGGGTTTATTTGGAGGATTGACAACCTTCCATCAATCATCAAGTACTTCTATTATTCTTTGCTTTATTATTTGGAATCATCTTCATAGATATAATTCTCTCTTAATCCTTTTTATTATTGTTAATCATTTTCATTTGTTCATTATGTTTTGGCTTGCTAGTATGATTGACAACCTTGTTAGCATGTTAAAAATGATAATGAGTGAGTAGTTTCCTTAACTAGGGTTAATGGGGAATTAGGGGAAACCAACATGGGGATTGATCCATGCTTAATCTAATATGTTTTCATAATTAATTTGCTACCTTGTTGTGATTCCAACTCATGCACATGTTATGTTTGATGAAATGCGAGCCTATGAATCCTTGCATTTTTTACCCATCACTTACCTTTTCAATGAGACTTGTAAGACATAAACCAACTGGAGTCTCATTAGACCATGCATATAGTTGGATAGGAAGGATTAAGTCGACTTGTAGGTGTTGTACAATCTAATAGATTCGGCTCCGGGACCCAAACCTTCTTAGGGATTGTAAGATATACACAAATTCGATCCCATCACAACAATAAGTGCTTGCATCTAGTAGAGAATATGTTTGTATGATCAAATCCCATGAATCCTCTATGAACCCATGACACCCTACTGCTTTTAATCAATTGTTTACATCTCATTTTAATCATCTTGCTTATTTTCATTACTTTATTTACATTGCTGATTAGTTTAGTTTATCTCCTACCTCAACCCAAATTGTGACACCCCTAGACACAACCATTTGCAATTGAAAATCCTACATCAGTACCCGTCCCTTGGGATCCGACCTTTACTTACCGCTTTACTAAGAGTAGAGTAGTTTGTGAAGTTATAAATATTGTTTTGGTCAAGGTAACTTTTGATGACGAGTAACAAAACCGACGAACAAAAAATTGCGCCGTTGTTGGAGACGGTGTTAACTTGATTTGATTTTCTTTAATTGTTTTTAGTTGTGTCTTTCTTTACCTTGGGGAAGTTAAACTCCTCAAGGTTCGTTCTAATTTTTTTCGAGTTGTTTGATATTTTGCATGTCTAGGAGATCACAAGGTAACTTGTTACCCATTGATCTTGAAATTGAAAGAACTTTGACCAACAATAGAAGACTTTCTAGAAATACTTTGAGAGGTATTGGTGAGATTGTGGACATTCAACCAAATAATATTGAGTTCATCAATCCTTTTGCAAGAGAAGGAGAAGATATCCCAACACAAAGTCAACCCACAATGCCTAAATTTTCATCACATTCCGTACCAACCGAGGAGAACTTACCAAATGGTACTCCTACCCCATAACATCTAACCGGTAATTTCATTGCAAAATCCGCATTTATACAACTAGTTGAGAGAAGTCAATTAGGGGGGATGCCTAGTGAAGACCCTCATTCTCATATGGAGACTTTTTGTGACGATTGTGATGTGATTTCTCAAACCGGAGTCACTCCATACCGAATTCGATGGGTCTTATTTCCTTTTTCTTTGATTGGTTCCGCGAAACAATGGTTGAAAAGCCTAGATAAGGCTACCCTTGGTATTGACTCTTGGAAGAAATTAGCACTTGCTTTCTAGAAGAAATTCTATCCTCCGGAAAAGACTAACATGTTGAGAGCCCAAATCACCGGGTTCAAACAAAGGGACGAGGAATTTTTTTATGAAGAATGGGAGAGATTCAAGGATACTTGACGATCTTGTCCATACCATGGACTTAGAGAGTGGTTGCTTGTACAACAATTCTGGAATGGTTTATATGAAGACTCCCGATACATTCTCAATATGGGGTCAAATGGTATGTTTACCGAAGTTGATGACAATCAAACATGGAACAATATTGAAGAAATGGCGGTCCATAACTCACAATATAGTAGACCTCGGAAGGCTACTAGAGGAGGAAAGCATGAGGTGGACTCTATTACTCAATTGGGTGCTCAACTTAGTGCTCACATTGACACCATTAATTTGAAGTTTGAGAAGGCTATGGCTAAACTTGAAGAGGCCTCCAAATCACCCAAGCAACATGTTAATGCTATGGTAGCATCATCATCAATTCCAAGTGAAGTATGTGAGAGTTGTGGAACTTTGGGACATGACCAAAGTGAATGTAGAGTAACAAGTGAATAAGTGAATGCTTTCCAAGCATACAAGAGTGGTACCCGTACCCCTTATTCCAACTATTACAATGAAAACACCAAATTCCACCCCAACCTCTCATACAAAAGCCAAAATGTTCAAAACCCTCAACCAACATACACCCCGCCTCCAATGAGAAACCAAGCTCAAAGACCCTTTTACAATCAAAACCAAAGTTATCAAAACCAACCTTCATACAATCAAACAAATGACCAAGGTTTTGATGTGTCAAAAAGCAATCCTCCAAATGCAAAAGAACCAACAAGAATTTTTCACTCAAATGCAAAAGGATAGTCAAGCAAAAGACATCACCATCAATAACATACTAGCTCAGACGAAGATGTTGGAAACCCAAATGTCTCAATTAGCATCTTCTAGTTCACAAAGACAAAAGGGGCAATTACCACTTCAAGGTAATCCCCCAAGACATTAGTCGGTGAGTGCCATCCATTTGAGGAGTGGTACAAGGTATGAAGGGCCGAAGAGGCCCGTTGATGAAGATGTTGTGAATGCTAGTGACAAGGAAAGAGTTGAAGACTCTAAGAAAGAAGAAGAACCCACCACCATTCAAGAAGTTTCAAAGGAGAATGACGAGAAGGCTAAGGAGAAAGAGCCTATTGTGATTCGACTTCCATTTCCAAGTCGTTAACTAAGCCTAAGTTTGATGAACAACTTGGAAAGTTTATGGAGATTGTGAAAAACATAGAAGTCTCAATTCCATTTACGGAATTGATCAATCACGTTCCGGCCTATGCGAAATACATGAAATATATTCTTACAAAGAAGAAATCCATCTGGAATCTTGAGACAATTGCTTTCACTAAGGTGAGTAGTGCCATCCTACAAGGAAGTTCACCTCCAAAACTAAAGGATCCGAGAAGTTTCTCTATTTCGTGCACCATTGGCGATACTACAATCAACAAAGCTCTATGTGACCTTGGGGCAAGTGTGAATGTCATGCCATATTCGGTGTGCAAAAGGTTAGGAATGGGAGAGCTCAAGTGCACTAATATCACACTCCAAATGGCGGATCGATCAACGAAGACATCTTTAGGGGTATGGGAGGATGTACCCGTAAGAATTGGCATGTTCTTCATCCCGGTGGACTTTGTTATTGTTGATATAGAGGAAGACTCCAATAGGAAGACCTTTCTTACACACCGCGGGAGCGGTGATTGACGTGAAACATGGAGAACTCACACTTGAAGTGAGAGATGAAACAATCACTTTTAATCTTGACAAGACAATGAGAGCTCCCCGACTACATGAGCCATGTTTCATGAATGATCATTATAGCCGAGAAAGTGATAGGAAGAAGTTGGCATCTCAATGCAAGGAACAAGCTATAGGTAAAGAATCACCACCCATGTGGAAGATGAAAATGGGTAATCTCCAAGATGCTCCATCCAAAGAGCAAGAATGTTTCAACAAGAATGAGAGCTTGAATAGCTCACTACCACTCATGACAAGAGAAGAAGAAGGCCTCATTGCCATAATGACAAGAAGAAAGAGGAGTTGTTCTCATCAACTCATGATACTATTGGGGGACAAGTAGATGAAGTATGCGGTCTATGGTATGATGAGTTTGAAGGGTTAGTCAACCCTTATATTGGTAATGCTATGACCCACGACCAGGGCTTTGGTGACCATTTCCACTCAAGTCACCACAATGAAGAACTCAATGTGCAAAAGTCTATTGAAGATTTTTATAATGACAATGAACAAGCTTTCGACTACTTCTTTAAGGTGTTGAGCAACATCAACAACACCTTGGCTATGCCCCCTTGACATCTCATACCTGGATGAGAGTTTGGTGGAGTCCTCCCTAAACCACTATTTGTAAATATTTTAACCCTTTAACTTGCATTTTACTTATTGTACTGCATTCTTGTCAATTTTGGATTTGTATCTTTATGCTTTGATCAAGATTTTCATTTTGAGAGAAAGTGAGGGAGGGACTTATATGTTTATTGATGTGTAGTGTTTTGACATAGTGTGGGGATAGCAATTGCCTAGGCTATCCAAGCCTTCGTAGTGTCCCCACAATGAAGACAAAGGAATGAAGAGTAAATGACTCGGGTTATGAAATACCCACGGGTGGAACTGAATCCGTGAGGTACAAGGACAATCCGAGCAGCCCGACAGCAATCCGCTCGTCCTGGAAGAAAATCTGAGCATCCTGTGAAGAAGACGCTCGTCCTGAGAGAGCTGGAAAGGTAAATTTTTGTCTGACTGAAGATCCGAGCGTCTCCATACAGAATCCGCTCATCTCAGCTAAGACGCTCGTCTCACTGAGGATCCGCTCGTCCTGTTGCTATTAAAATTTGGGATTTCTCCCTGACAAAGAATCCGAGCGTCCTCAGAAGAATCCGCTCATCTCCCTTCATAAAGACGCTCGTCTCCTGCTGAAGACGCTCGTCTCAGCACGGGCTCTCTTTTCTGAAATAAGGTAATAGAGAATCCGAGCATCCCGACCCAAAGACGCTCGTCTCCCCTGCTGAATTCAAAAATAGCGGGATTAAAACTCCCCTTTTCCCATTTCATTTTACTCATCCAAAACATAAACACATCCCCAAAACCCTCAAAACCCTCAATCCCTCCATCCATAAAAATCAATTTTCTCAACCAAATTCACCCAAATTAATTCCAAACTCCCTCAAAACTCAAATAAATCACTCCTTTGTCAACAACAAGCAATTAAAACGCCAAAATCCTCAAAGTTTGAATCGATTTTCTAGGGTACAAAGGCAAAATTCGAATTTCCTAAATCGATTTGGGTCTTATTGAAACGTGAGGAATTCAAGCAAATCTTTTGGTGTTACTACATAAAAGGAGAAGATGGCTAGGACAAAAGGTGGAAACAAGGCACTTCCAAAGAAGAATATCTCAAAAAGTCAACAAGCTCTTCAAGCTTCCAAAGCTTTGGCTTTGGTGGTTCAAAGTGCAAGGATGGAAATTCAAGAGACTACTTCTCCTATGGTGGAAACTACTACTTCTACTCCGGTTGTTGAGCAACTACATGATTATCCGGAGGTAATTTTCACATCCGATGCTTATAGGAAGAATTTGTATCCCTGATAGGACAAAGAGTTGGTCGTAACACATCCAATCAAACACAATTTATAACTTCACAAACAACTCTACGATTAGTAAAGAGGCAAGTAAAGGTCGGATCCCAAGAGACGGAATTGAGATAAGATTTCTATTGAAACTAGTGGTGTCTTAAGGGTGTCACAATTTGGGTTGATGTAGAAGGTCACTAACTAGATAGCAATGAAAATAAATAAGCAAGATGAATTAAAAGGGTTGTAAACAATTGATAAAAAGCACTAGGGTATCATGGGGTCATAGGGGAATCATGGGAATTGATCATACAAATAAGTTCTCAAATTATAAGCAAGTAATTATTGTTGTGATGGATTGAGTTAGGTTATATCTTACAATCCTAGGAAAGTTTGGGTCCCGGAGCCGAATCGATTAGATTGTACAACACCTACAAGTCGACTTAGTCTTTCCTACTCAACAACATGCATGGTCTAATGAGACTCGAGTTGGTTTATGTCTTACAAGTCTCATTGAAAAGATAGGTGATGGGTAAAAAATGCAAGGATTCATAGGCTCACATTTCATCAAACATAACATGTGCATGAGTTGAGATCAAAACAAGCAAGCAAATAAACCATGAAAGCATATTAATTTAAGCATGAATCATTCCCCATGTTGGTTTCCCCTAATTAACCATTAACCCAAGCTAGGTCACTACTCACTCATTATCATGCTGATCATGCTAGCAAGGTTGTCAATCATACCAACAAAATGAAACATGATGAGAAAATGAAAGTAATTAACAATAATTAAAAAGGGATTAAGAGAATTATACCTACTAATGATTCCAATAATAAAGCAAAGAATAAAAAAAGTACTTGATGCTTGATTGAGAGGTTGTCAATCTCCCAATAATAACCCAAATAATCTTCAATTACCCAAAATAAAGGATGAACAAAAGAGAGATTAAGGAAATAAAACTTGTATTAAAACTTGATTTATTGTTGATTACAATACTAAAGAGGGATTTGATTGATATTAACTACTCTAATAATTGATAAGAAGAACATACTCTTCTAATTAGACTAATGGGGTATTTATAGTAGAAATTAGGTGGATGCATTAGGGTTAACTAAGGGCTAAACTAGTAATTATACTTTTTAGATTGAGCAGGGAGACGCCGGTATTTTTCGAAGGAAGGGCTTCTTTCTTTGAAGCTTGAAGAAACGGATTCGTGCTGGGCTGGAATCCGTGCGTCTTAGGGACGGGACGGGCGGATTCAGGAGCCTCTGCCCGGGCGTCTTCAAGGGAATCCGGGCGTCTTCTAGGCTTGCTGCCCGGGCGTCTTTGGAGGAAGACGCACGGATTGTGCTGTGGAGGACGGGCGTCTTCCAGTCAATCCGCACGGGTTGCTGGACAGCTTCATTTCTTTCTTCTTTTCTTTCTTTCCTTCATAAAATTCTTGGGGATTTCCTTGGGGATGCAAGGATCCTTCCTCAACATTGCTCAACTATTATAATATGTACAAAGCCCTTCTAATCTTGTCTCTCCTTGATGCTTGGTCATTGAATTCAATAAATTTAGTCTCGTTTTGCCATGAAAATGCAAGATTTGCACTCCTTTCCAACCAAGGGATCAGAATCTCAAAGAATATGCAAAACAAAGAACTAAAGACGATAAATGACCCAAATATGCACTAAAAAGCATGGGAACAAGGCTAATTCGGGGGCTAAATATGCGCTAATTATGGTCACATCAAATATCCCCAAACCGAACCTTTGCTCGTCCCGAGTAAAGAGGTGACAAAGACTAGGACCATTATTTAAACTAACCTAATAACATAGCCGATATGAGACAATTAGCGGGTCTCACTCCGCCCCTTCAACTCACAACAAGACAACCATGAGGTAGGATGCCTTCTTGTAAGGCAAGGTGGGTCTTGCGAAAATGGCGACACATCCAAACATTAAGCACACAAAATCAAATAATGGATGCATCAACAAAAGGAATAGCCACTTCCTCATCAAGTGGCGGAGGCAACTAAGAGAGAACAAATTTAAGAGCATATAATCCTTCACAAATAGTAGTTCAACAAATTACTAAGGCTAATAGGATGGCACAAAATCACCTCCAAATGGTGTTAAACTAGACTACTTTCGTCCTCAATTTCCAAATGCTTTCGTCAAGAGCGATCGGATGGTGGTGGAATGATGATCCCTATAATGCTAGTAGCATATGACATGACAATTCTCGAATTCTCTACAAAAGTAAAGGTCATGGATCGTCCCAAGCTCGACAAAGTGGCTTGACAAAAAGGCTTTTTGGGAATGAAATGCTCAAATCATTATAAACAAAGGGTGGATATGACTAGTATTCAAAATTTGACCTCATTTAACTTTCACATTTCAAAAATTTAAGATGGGGTTTGTCCCTTCCGGGCTAGTGTCCTTTGCTTTCGCCAATCGCTTATTAGGAAACCGGTTAACCTCTAGACAATAGCTTTTCGGGGTGATAGTCACTCTGTCTCTGGGCGGTTGAATTCACAACCGTGTGGGGGCCCAATTCAATGGATCCCTCTCCAAAGCACATCGAAGTGGTACGCCTCCATCAAAACAACTGAAATTCTCAACATTTCAACATTTCATAACATTTGAGGTTTCCTTGGCAATAAATTACTTCCACATACAAAATCTTTGAAATGAGCACTTCAAACTTATTGATAGAAAATATTTTTGGGTTGCCTTACCACAAGGTCAATCAAGGTCACCTAGACAAGTTAACCAAGTCCACATCGCATCACGGGGTTGGAATAGGGGACTCACATGCAAACCCTTGACTAGGCTTTGGGTCATGGGTCAAAAGACACTAGTATGACACAACCTATGGTGTTTTACAACCATTCTAGTAGGCAAAGTCTTAAGTTGAAAAAGTATTTGTAATGCCTTAGTTGCTCTTGTCAAAGTTCTCAATTAGGCACTTTTTCAAAATATTTTATCTAAATGCAACTACATGCCATGATGCAACTATTATATACATCCTAATACAAGTGATTCAATCAACTAATATGACATATAAACTAAATGCAAGTCCTAAGTTCACATTGTTATACCGCATCAATCAAAATAAAGCCACATAGTCATTAACATAAAGAGGAAAAAGGAGATTGGAAAGATCACACCATGCGGTCTTCATGATCCTCATGTCTCGGATGTGGCGTAGTCAATCAATGTGAACAAGGATAGAACAAACAATATATACAATATATACATAACTACACTACAAAAGAAATAAACATGTTTTTGGGTTTTTCAATTATCAAATTTTTATGGTTTTTCGAAATTTTTCAAATTTTTTGGATTTTTGAATAAAAGTTAAGTTAGAATTCCCCATCCCCACACTAATATGGGCATTGTCCTCAATGGCCAAAATGATGGGAAATTATGCAAACATGATGCATGATTTCTACACTAAATGCAAGCTACACTAATCTACACTACATGATGCATGGTTTTTGTTTATGACGGAGACGATAATTTAGATTACCTCCCGTTCTGTATGCATTGACTTCCCCAAACCGATCTAGACATTATTGCTAATGTCCTAAGGTTGGGTGTAGTTCATGCATACACTATGCAATGCATGAAACTAATTTTGTCATTTTGGATTTTGAAAGGTGGGAACAATAAAATGAGAACACCTCAATGGGGCCGAGGTGTTAGTCCTCAATGGTGCTAGGACTACTCCAACAATGATCAAGATTAATAAATAGAACAAAGAGAGAAATAGACAAACCTCAAGAGAGTAGGAGCCTCTAAAGCTTGCTAATCTTCCATCATATCATCATTATCATCACCTTCCTCACTAGAAGTGGTCTCATCACCACTTTCTTCTTCACTTTCTTCACCTTGCTCATCATCCTCTTCTCCTTCTTCACTAGCTTCTTCGTCAATGTTATCATCAACCTCTTCATTACCGACAACCTCATTATCACCCGGAACAACCCTAGATGCACTATGGAAGAAGACTTCCCTATCTGCCCAGCTAGGCAAAGGACATGAAGGGTCAAGTAGTCCTTGCCTAGCTAAATGAAGGAGGGGTGGATATTGGGCTAAGTAAGCATTTTTCCGATCCTTGAAAGCTTGCTTGTGCATCTCTTGCATGAGAAGAGTCAAATAATCATTTCTTGCTTCAAAGCCTTCGGGCTTGAACTCTTGGTACTCGAGAGGATAGGTTGGTGTGACAATGGAAGAGGAGGGCATTTCAATTTCACGCTTTTGTTGTCGGATAATGTACTCGGCCTCTTTTGAAAGGGGAAGTAGATAGTTGGTCCGGTGGACACTCAATCGACAAATCTTTGAAGGCAAAGTGAAGGATCTAGCCTCACTAGTGAGCCATCCATACTTGGTGTCAAGAGGGTTATGGGTAACCCACTTGTACTTGTATATCATAGTATTAATATCAATGAGATGACCACCCTCTTTCGCCTCATACTTGCTATCTTTGTTGAAGTTTGGATCAAAGTATTTAGCTAGGATAGTGACTAGGCCTCCATTCACAATAACGGTGGTGCCTTTCTTCCCACAATCAATATTTAGCCATCTATCCACCAAAAGCCTTAGAGAGTTGAAAGGCTTAGTGAATTCCCTTCCAATGTTCAAAGCCGACTCAAGAAGAACAAAATCGAGTTTGGTAAAATGGTTAGTGTCTTTTCTTGCATTGATAGTGTTCGTTATGACCTTGTGCCACACTCCAATGCCCGGATGGTGGACTAATAGAGCGCGACTAGCATGAAAGTCCTCAAATTTCCTTCCGAAAATCGCCTCCCAAAGAGGGTCGGGGTCATACTTGCCAACATTCTTAAAATAACTCGGTGAATCACTAAGACCCAAAGCTTTACCCATTTCCTCAAAGGAGATGCGCCTACTAACATTAGCTAGACGAAACTCGATGGTCTCCATAGTCTCAACCTTGTTAACTTTCAAAGAACTCAAAAATTCTATGGTAAGGGAGGGGTATGTCAATTTTTTGATTCAAACAATTTCTCCAACCCCGTGGCTTTGAAAAAGGCTCTAGTTTGCTCAAGGACACCCAACTTATCTAAGGTATCTTCACAAATAAACTTGGTGGATAGAAATGATTTCCTAGCAAACTTGGCAAAAGTGTCCCTATGGGATTTGGAAATGAAAATTACCTCCGGATAATTCGAAAGTTGAGCAATTTCCGGAGTAGAAGATGTTGTTGCTTCCATGGGAGGTTGTTGTTGTTGCATTTCCAAGTTTGGGCTGGCTACCACCATAGCCAATGCTTTCTTTGCTTGAAGACTCTTTTGTCTTGATGAGAGTGCCTTTACCTTCGGTGCCTTTCCCTTTATTGCTTTTGTTGCTCCCTTAGTCATTGCCATTGATGAATAAACCAAGAAAAGAGTGAAAGATCTTCAATTTCTAGTGCACCCAAATCGATTTAAAGATGAAAGGCTTTGCCTTTATGAATTCAAAAATCGACTCAAAGGTTGAAGATTTTGTGCTTGGTTTTGATTTTTGTTGAAAGAGGAGTGATTGATTTGTTGTTAAAAGGATGTTTTGATTTGATTTTGGTGAATGTTGTTGAGGAATCTTGTTTTTGTGATGGAGAGGATGAGGGTTTTGGAGTACTCAGTAGTGTTATGAATGAAGGAATGAAGAAATGAATGTGGGAGGGGGTTTATAAAACCTGAAAAATTTGAAATGCAGGGGCAAGACGGGCGGTTTCTACTCGGGACGCCCGGATTTGGCCTTTTCTGGGTTGGGAAAAACTCGCCTAAAGACGGGCGTCTTTCAGTGAAGACGCTCGGATTTGCAAACACGGGACGGGCGTCTTCTACAGAAGACGGGCGGATTCCTTTACAGGGATTTTTCTTGTTTTCCTCAGCCAAGAAGATGGGCGTCTTCCTTTCAGGACGGGCGGATTTTTAAAGACGGGCGGATTTGAATGCAGGACGCCTGGATTCGTTGGCAGTCAGAAATTTCAAATATTCAGCTCATGTTGGACGAGCGTCTTCTACCCAATATGCCCAGATTGCCTGAAGACGGGCGGATTCTCCTGAATCTGCTCGGATTCGACCCTTTTGTACCCGGATTCAGTTCCATCTGTGTACTTTGCATATTCCTTGTCATTTTTCCATTCTTCTTCATATCTCGTGTTCTTCATTGTGGGGTCACTACTAAGGCATGGATAGCTTAGGCAATTGCCATCCCCACACTAAGCTAAAGCACTACAAATTAATTGAAATTATTAGTCCCTCCCGCACTTCTCTCAAACATGATAATTATCTTGATCAAAGTATAAAAATCCAAGAATGACAAAAAATGCAATATAAGAATTGAAATGCAAGTTAGGGAGATAGAAATATTTACAAATGGTGGTTTAGGGAGGACTCCACCAAACTCTCATTCTTGATGAGATGTCAAGGGGGCATGTTCAAGGTGTTGTTGATGTTGCTCAACACCTTGAAAAAGTAATCAAACGCTTGTTCATTATCATGATAGAGGTCTTCAATAGACCTTGGCCCTTGTTGTCGGTCTTGATCGATGGCATTACCAATGTAGGGATTAAAAATCCCTTCAAATTCTTTGTCCCAAAGACCACATACTTCATTAAGTTGATCATTGAAAATCTCTTGATTTGATGGAGACAACTTTCCCATTTCCTTTTCTTGGCCAATAAGGCCATCTTCTTCATTGCTTGACTTTGGTGAGCTTTACAAGCTCTCTTTGTCACAATTCACTTGCTCTTTGAATGGAGCATCTTCAATTTTCTTCTTCCATTGGAGTTCCGACTTTTTCCTTTCATCCTTCCGACTATAATGATCGATCATAAAACACGGTTCTTGTAAACGGGAAGCTCTCATAGTCTTGTCAAGATTAAAAGTTATACTCTCATCTCTCACTTCTAGAGTGAGATCTCCATGTTTCACATCAATCACCGCACCCGCGGTGTGTAAGAAGGGTCTTCCTAGAATGATTGGAATGTTGGAATCTTCCTTCATATCAACAATGACAAAGTCCACCGGGATGAAAAACTTCCCAATTCGTACAGGGACATCTTCCCATATCCCTAATGGTGTCTTTGTCGATCTATCGGCCATTTGGAGTGTGATATTGGTGTATTTAAGCTCTCCCATCCCTAACCTTTTACTCACCGAGTACGGCATAACACTCACACTAGCCCCTAGATCACATAAGGCTTTGTTAATTGTGGTGTCGCCAATGGTACACGGTATTGAGAAGCTTCCCGGATCCTTTAGTTTTGGAGATGAACTCCCTTGAAGTATTGCACTACTCATCTTAATGAAGGCGATAGTCTCAAGCTTCTGGATCAACTTCTTCTTTGTGAGGATGTCTTTCATGTATTTCGCATAGGCCGGTACGTGATTGATTAATTCTGTGAAAGGAATTGAGACTTCCAAATTCTTCACAATTTCCGTAAACTTTCCAAGTTGGTCATCAAATTTGGGCTTGGCTTGACAACTTGGAAAAGTAAGTCTAATCACAATGGGCTCCTTCTCCTTGGCCTTGTCTTCATTTTTCTTTGAAATTTCTTCTTTTGATGATTCTCCATCTTTGGAGTTTTGCACAATTTCTTCCTTATCACTACCTTCCACAACTTCATCCTCAACTTGCTTCTTCGGTGCTTCATACCTTGTACTACTTCTCAAGTGAATGGCACTAGCCGTTTCATGTCTTGGGGGATTACTTTGAGGTGGTAATTGCCCCTTTTGTCTTTGTGAGCTTGAAGATGTTAGTTGAGTCAATTGGGTTTCCAACATTTTGGTGTGAGCTAGAATGTTGTTGATGGTGGTTTCCTTTGCTTGACTATCTTTTTGCATTTGAGTGAAAAACTCTTGTTGATTCTTTTGCATTTGGAGGACCGCTTTTTGAACATCAAAACTTTGGTCATTTTGGTGATTGTATGGATTTTGATTTTGGTAACCTTGGTTTTGGTTGTAAAAGGGTCTTTCATTTTGGTTTCTCATGGGAGGTGGGGTGTATGTTGTTTGAGGGTTTTGAACATTTTGGCTTTTCTATGAGAGATTTGGATGGAATTTGGTGTTTTCATTGTAATAGTTAGAATAAGGGGTACCACTCTTATATGCTTGGAAAGCATTCACTTGTTCATTTGTTCCCCTACATTCACTTTGGTCATGTCCCAAAGTTCCACAATTCTCACATATCCCACTTGGGATTGATGAGGATGCCGTCATGATATTAACATGATGCTTTGGTGATTTTGAGGCTTCTTCAAGTCTAGCCATAGATTATTTAAACTTCAAATTGATTGTGTCAATGTGAGCACTAAGTTGAGCACCCAATTGAGTAACGGAGTCCACTTCATGCCTTCCTTCTCTAGTAGCCTTGCGAGGTCTACTATATTGTGAGTTATGGACCGCCATTTCCTTAATCTTGTTCCATGTTTGATTGTCATCAACTTCGGTGAACATTCCATTTGATCCCATGTTGAGAATGTTCCTTGAATCTTCATATAGACCGTTCCAAAATTTTTGTACCAAGATGTGGACAGCGGGCCGCCCACGGGGGCGCTTGGTGAAGGGGCTCGAAAACAAGCGTTTGCATTTTGTATGGAGTCGCCACCAATTTTTATGGGAAATTGGAACCGTTCGAATACCTCGTGTCATGTCAAGACACAAAGTAGTAACATGAACACTAAGCAATCGTTACCCTTATCATTCTATGTCTAGAATGACTCTCGTGGATGCCAATGAACACGGGTGCTCACGGAGATCTGGAGTAAGGGGTGAGGGTACGTATTAGGAAGCTCTTTTGATCGAACACCTAATCCCGCCCGCCTCGATAGCGGCCTCTACTAATGATTAGGGAAGTTATTCGTACTTGATATACCGTCAGCTATATGCATGCAATGCAACATCCATAGATTAATCCTAACATGTGAGAATTAGACTAAGTCGGTTGACACGTAATTAGCATACAATTGATGTCGAAGTTGAGATTTAAGGTTCATTTACATGCGGAAACATACAAACAATGAAAGAAATACAATAATTATAAATTGCAATAATGAAAATTACATTAATTACAACGGAATAGGCGATTTACGTCGAAAATACCGCTAAAACGGATGATTTGATAAAAAAGAATAAAAAAAAATAAAACAAAGAAATACGAATAAGTCAGAAGGTGATAATACGATTATTAGTTGATTAATACGTAGCTAATTAAACTAGGTCAAGGCAGAAAAGGAGTTCAGGGACAGAAATCACTCTGGAACAGGCGCAGCAGGCACTGCGCCCTTTGGAAGAGGCGCAGCAGTTGCTGCGTCTGTTCCAAGGGTGAGTTCTGGCTGTGAAGCCGGAACTGCAAATCGTTAATGTTATTTGGTAATTTTATGGATTGATTACGATTTTAGACTCGGATGAAAGTTGTTAATGAATTATTTACATATGATTGAGGTCATAAAACAGTAAAACATGGATGAGACGGAAATAAACGGATTAATTATGTGAAGGGTCGATGAATGATTAATTAAACCAACTAACTAAACGAATTAAACTAAACATGATGAATGACGACGAATTAACGAACAAACAGGTGAAAATATATCAACAATGAATCCCAGAAACCCAATATGAACGAATTGAATCCCTAAAACTCGAATTGAATTTAATGACGAAAACCCGCAAATATTGATTATTTGGGATTTGAGTTGGATTTATGACGATTTAAACATGTTAATGATGATGGTTAATATACATATGAATTATTAAACTATCATGTGAACGAATTAACAGACGAACAAAACAAAAGAAATAAATTTAAGACGAATTACGAGAGGACGGGGAAGAAGAAAAGAAGCGAGAAGCTGCGGCGGCCTCACGAAGAGGCGCAGCAGGTGCTGCGCTCCTTCGAAGAGGCGCAGCGGTTGCTGCGTCTTTTCTCGACGTCTGTCTACTGGAAATCCGCAAAAAAGGTTTTAAAGACGGTTTTAGAAATCGGTTTTAATGGTATTTTCGACATAAACCTTAAAATCGTTATACAATAATCAAAATACAATAAATAAAAGAGAGATTAATACACCCTCAGACTTACATGTTGACGGAACGAGAAGAACTAAGAAGATCGATTAGTGATGCTCGACGCGAATGCAAGGAAAGAGTGCCCTCTTAAGAGGAAAACGATTTAACAAGTTGATTAATTAGATTGATTGAGTGTAGTGGTCAAATTGGTCGGTCATGCAACGGAGAGGCTGGTACCCGGAAAGATCCGAGCTTACGTGGTCGGAAGTCCAAGCACGTAGGCGCCAATTAGTAAGAACGAAGTCTAGAATGCAAAGGGAGAAGAGAAGGGCGGACACTCGCGTGAGAAATATGAGGAACGAAAGCTCCTATTTATACTAATCACGTGAAGAAATAGGGTTTCGGAGACTCTTTGGAAGTGAATCTCGGAAAGATATAAAAAAGATACGTAAATCATGCAAAGAAGGGCCTGGGAAGAGGCGCAGAAGCCACTGCGTCTCTTGGAAGAGGCGCAAAGACTGCTTGCGTCTATTCCCGGGAGGTTTCCTCCTGCTTAAGAAAGATTTCCGTGTTTAAGTTATGGTAGGACGGAAATAATTCGATTATCTCATGAATATTTCGGGATATTATTTGCCAAAAGATAAAATTTGAGGAATATGGAATAGAAATATCCGGAACATTCCAGAACATTCTGACTCGGGATTTAACAGTTATCAGAAAATGGAGACGGTTTTTGACCCGGACTCCGAATGTACTCTAATTACTGCCAAAACGACCGTATCGGCACGTAGATGACATTTAAGAGGTTGACATTTATATTTGAGCAATCATTTGACGATAATCTTACGAACTGTCACAAATCGTTCCGCGAATCAAACATGCGGCCCAATCATCACCGGGTGGTTTGCGTGGGGTGCAGAAACGAGGTGTCTACAGAGCCCCCACATTGACTGAGGCTTGGACAAGGCGAAAGTCAAAGTATAGCCATCAGGTCAATCGAAGATTACAACCTGACGACTATGGCGACGCGAGGCGGCTCAAGGGGTCTGAGCCAAGGACCTGTCGTCGGGAACATTTTAGAGTCTGTCGACTATCGGGGAGGGTCGTTTAAAGTCCATTAGACTACGTAAGGAGGCTCGCCAGCCATAAGAAGAGAAAATACCTGAGACTTTGGTCGAACTTCGCGGGAAACAAGAGATATATTGAAAACAGCAGGACGTCGGTAGAAACTGCTGGGGATCCGCTTGCGTCGGTCTCAAGCGAACTCTGGCGAAATTTGGAGGGTTGAATCTGCTTGCGTTGGTCTCAAGCGAACTCTGGGTTGGAGAATATGTCGACGACTAGGAACATCTTGATCGTCGTAGGGGAAACCTTGAGTAAGCAGTACTGCAAAATACTACTGCACTGGGGACAGACGACCAGGAACATCTTGATCGTCGTAGAAAGAAAGTCTTGAATGAGCAGTACTGCAAAATACTACTGCGCTGGACATAAATGAATTTGGACGATCTTTGCAAAAATCTTTGTCGCTGGATAAAACGCGGGCCGGAACGAAAGGAAATCGTCGAAACGGACCAAAATGATAAAATGTCATCGAGGAAGAGGCGCACCAAAGATGGGCCCACGAATAACGAACTCATAACGGATTTTTGAAAATCCATATGGAGGGAACAAAAGGAAGAGGCGCAGCAAGAGCTGCGTCTCTTGGAAGAGGCGCAGCGCCTGCTGCGTCCTTTCCCCGATTTGCTACTTAGCGTAAAACGCGAAATCGAAGGATTATGTTTCATTATTTCGAAACTCAATTCCTTCAATTTCTCTCTCAAATCTTCACCATTTCCGCCAAGGTTGGATTCAAAAGCTTGCTTAAAATATGACTAATCGAGGTATGTGCTTTAATCTTGCATTAATCTTCCACATTTGTTGAATTTTGAGCCGCGAACATTTAGGGTTTTCGACCCTTTTGATCGAAAATTTGGGGCTTTTCCCCCAAATGGATTTGTCTTGCCAAATTGATGCTAGAAATGGATAATAGGTAATGTTAGGAACATAACCATGTATTTACTTTGAATTTTCATCGAGTTTTGAGCCCTTGAGCGAATTTTGAGACGGTTTCACAGCTAGATCGTAAAGTGCTTCGAAAATGGCCTTAGGATTGCCCATTTGTGATGAAACTTGATATTTGGGACCCTTGGATAATGGGTAAACTTTCTACCATCTTGGAATTTTGGTTTGTGACAACTTTTTCAGGACACTTTTTAGGGCATAACCGCCATTATAGCGAAATGCTGCCGAATTTCCGACTCGAACCCGAGACTAGGCGTTGACTTTGTCTTGACTTGACTCAATTCATCACATGAGTGATTAAATTGGTGGGAATATGGCCAAGGATGGCCAGAAATGGGGAATTCCGGGGCCTTGAAGGCTCGAAAATTTCTTAACAAAGGCTTGTCGTCATGGGACGCGGCCTAAATTTGCTTTAATGTTTGCAGGTGACGATGCTTCTACTTCTGGGAGAGATCCCATGGACATAGACGCCGCTGTTGTTGAGGAGGCGCTAGAGCAGGCCTTCACCGCTGCGGTGATGGCTGCTGCGGACGAGGTTCCCGAGGAGGAGGCTGCTGAGGAGGAGGAGATTCCGAGACGGGCCCACCTCGGACGAGGAGGTCGTCAGCTGAGAGGTGCTCCTGCGTGGGCTGAGACCTGGGAGAGTAGGCACCTTGTGTGGGCTGCAGAGGGTCACTTGTCCTACAGGACGGTGAAGAGCTTGGTAAATAGGAATTCCCTAACTCATTACCTATCCTTTTCTATTTTTGGTCAAATTTCTTTCAAATTCACTCAAAACTAAAGATAGCTTTATTTCGAATCATAATAGGAGGCCGGGAACATCCGGTCGTTCTCGGGGTACACGACAGCGATGGAGCATTACGAGCGGCTGTCGGAGGAGGAGAGGGCCATGATCAAGCGTGGAGCATTTGGTCCTCTGGTTCAGGTCTGGAGGGATATCGTGAAGAGGAAGTTGCGGGCCAACCTTAGCCTGGTCCGCGCTTTCTTGGATTGATTTTGGGATACGACTTCCACGTTTCACCTGCCTTTTGGTGAGGTGGGAGTCACTTTGGAGGACTACGGCATGATTTTCGGTCCGTGCGGGGATCGAGGAGATGGTGTGGCGGAGGCGGCATGAGGGCGGATTCGGCCGAGGCGAGGAGGTTGATCGGTGGAAACTCGTCGCCGAAGGCTGTTGCGGTGCGGGTTTGGTACCCAGTACCTACGTTCGAGATTACTTTGCGGGGAAGACCCCGGCATCGGTGGTGATCGACGGGAGGGAGACGGCTCCTCCTCCTTGTACAGTGAGCGAGAGGGCTCGTCGTGGCTTTGGTGGTTCTTGTCTTCGATTTACCTCGGAGACAAGGGTGAGAGGTTGTCGACGAAGCTTCTCCCCTTTCTTTCGACCGAGTTCCCTAGGGCGTTGGGGACCGGGTCCTGCTGGTTTTGCGGTCCTCATCCGCTTCATGAGGGCCATGGTTCGTCCGGAGTTGATGGAGAAGGGGACTTCTCTGGCGCCGTTTGTCGGACCGGGACTCTTGTTGGAGGTATGAACCTTCCTTTAGACCAAAGTAAATTCCTTTCTTTTATCAAAGATCGAAAGATCGTCATTGACTATTCTGTTTTGCAGGCGTGGGTGTACTCTTACTTTCCGGGCCTCGCGCCCAAGAGGACGGAGCCGTTGGAGAGGGCCTACCCCGTGGTGAGGGATTGGGTCATGTGCCGGACGAAGAGCAAGCGTTCTTCTCACAATGTCTACCGGCGGGATGTGAACGCTCTTCAGCTGAGCAGCGTGAGTATCCCATTTGTACACCTTCTTATACTTTGTTTTAAATTGATCACAGGAATGACCTTTGCACTTATATTGTCGCAGTGGGTGCCCAGACCTTGGGCGGAGTACGCTGGAGCGCCTCCTTTTGTCGCTGAGGTCCTTCGACCTAGGAGCTCGAGTCGGCTGTTGTTGTGGACGTCGATGGGTCATGTGTGGTATCTGGGGGAGCGGTTAGCTCGTCAGTGCTTTTGGGGCGCGTTGACGGTTCCCGTCGATCCTCCTAGGACGATGTTTAGGGAGCCTTCTGAGGCTGAGAGGGAGGCGGACTTGGCTGGTGCTAGTGGCGACGACCTTCTTCTCCCTGACGAGGATTACTCGGCGTTCCTTTACGGGAGGTTGGCGTATTGGCCGGTAGTGGTGAGTATCTTTTGTTTTTTTGTTGGATTTTGATTTTCGAGAATTGCGACGAAAGATCATCGATTAACGAGAGCCATTTGTCTTTTCAGGAGGTTGAGGCGGCGGGCATCGAGCCCCCAGAGTACCCCGAGACCCTTGAGTACACTGACGCTACTGGGAGGACGACGATCTCCGAGCTGCGTGACTTTGACGTGGCTGAGACGGATGCTGGCCTAGATGATTGGCAGCATCTGATTCGGAGGGTGAGTTCCCATTTTGCATAGTTTTCGTGTAAGAACACATTTGATTGAATTTGTTCAATTTTTTTTGAGAATTTTTTGAAATGCAGGTCGCGCCATCTCGGTTCGTGGCATTATGGAGGGTGGCCAACCGGCTGCGAGCTACCGCCATCGAGGCACTCATCGGTGGTCGGGGTCGTCAGGTATGAACCTCACTTGACTTCTTGATCTTTGGTTTTTCAGTTTTGTTTGAATTGATTGACATGAGTCAATTTATTGTTGTCCATGAGCCGATCATGAGTGGAGCGAGAGTTTGACCCGGTCTCGGGAGGAGACGGCTCGTTTGTCGAGGGAGCTCGAGTTTCGGGACGCCGAGATTGCCGCTCTTACGGCTAGGGTTGCCGAGCCGGGAGGGTGCCAGCAGTAGCTTTTGTGTACATTTGGACATCCGTTTTTGAAACATTTTTGGACTTGTTTTGGGCGCAAGCCCCGGTTACTTGGATTTGGACTTGTTTGGGCGAAGCCCCGATTGTACATTTGGACTTGTTTGGGCGAAGCCCCGATTTGCTTGTATATTTGCTTTTTTGTTGTATATACGACGGCCCGAGTGCCTTTTCTTCTTTGGGTGGTGTTGTTTGTACTGCGCAGTTAGCTTTTGAACAGTTTGGTAGACAACGGTTTATGCCGTCATGCTGCCGAAATTTACATAGAAAATCACGTAACACATACATTTTTATATTCACATAGGGCCTTTAATTAATGCAAAATGAGACTCGAAAGGACGTGAAAATGCAAAAATTTTGTCGGAAATGACCGGACGGTAGGGAGGGTTACCCCCGAAAAAAAAAGAAAAAGAGAAATCTATAAGTTAGAAAATGGGAAAAAAAATAAAAAAAGAAATTAAGAAAATGAAATGACTAAGTAAATGTTGAAATAAAAAAGAGAATTAAAATGAAAACTAAATATAAAAGTGTGAGAAAAATGGCGGAAAATGTCGATGTCGCCTCGAAATGCGTGTCCGCGGATTAAGGAAACCTGAAGCATGGTAAATTTCTCGGATTTACCAAAATAAAATCCCGTAGGAATAGGAAATTATTTGTTTATAGAATTAGGAAAGATCCAAACGCGGAAATCACGAAGTGAGGTGGGGATGAGGCGCGACATGAGTGCGTCCCTTTGAAGAGGCGCGGTGGTCTGTGCCGCTTTGTTCCCAAGCAGGTCGGTTCTGACGGATTTTTGGAAACAGCAATTAGTATAAATAGAAGCGTCGACGAAGCTTTAAATCATATAATTCTTCCGTCTCTCTTTCGTCGATTCACACATAAAAACTCCCAATAAATTTTCAAGAGAAAATCATCATCATGACTATTTTGGAGATTCGTTTGAAGGAATGGACTAATGAGTTCTCGAACATCGAGAAGCACGATATGGGTGCTTATAACCTTGGGTCTTTGTTGAGTTTGAAACTCATTAAGGTTGTAAAACCGTTCTTGGATGCTTGCCTTGATTATTGGGACCCAAATTATCACGTTTTTGCGTTCCCAGGAGCTGATATTTGTCCTTTTCCGGAGGAAATTGCTGCTATTGGCGGGTGGGACCCCGAACATTTACCTGCCATCCCTTCTACTGCTCAAGGGTATAAGAGTAAGTTTAGAGATTTGCTTGGACTTACTAGACTTGAGGTGGATCGCTTAGTTACCTCGAAAGGCGTGAGAATGTTGGACTTTGTAGACCGATTCATCAACAGGGCCGACCCTACTGTCTCTTATGTTGCTAGGAGGAGAGCATTTGGCTTCTGTTTGCTGCACGTTTATGTCTTTCAGGGACATGTTGATGAAGAACTACGAGGTGATCCCCGTCTATTGGGTCTTATTGAGCAAATGGAGCTGCGCAGGAGCCCAGCTTGTCTATGCCTAGGGGAGATCATTTTGGGCTTGGATAATAGGAAATCCAACCGCGATCTTCCATTTTTGGGGAGTCCCGTTATTTTGCAGGTAAAAGACACCTTTCTTTTTTTTTTTTTTTTTTTTTTTATTTTTTTTTTTTTTTCGTTCTTTTTTTTTATTTTTCGTTTTTTTTTTTTTTTTTTTTTGCGGGTGTCTAATACCTGTTTTTTGGTAGGTTTGGCTTATGGAACGGCTCCGATTGCTCGAGCCCCCAGTTCATGCACTTTCCTATCATGCCCGTATGATTTCGATGAGGACACGGCTGTACATGGTGGACTTCACTCGGGTCTGCGATTATTGGAAGAACAAGCTGAAGACCGATGATGGCCCGTTGATCAGGTGGGTCGTACCGTGGTGGCACCTCAAGTCTGTTACTGGAGTGTCTTCTTTAGATCCCACTAGGTCCGTGCGCATTCCTGGATTGGAGTTTATGATATGCATCTTCCGTGAGAGATTGATGAGGCAAGTTGGGTTGAAGCAGATGATTCCTAGGCTTGACACCGTTCCGCAAACTGCTATGGCGCTTACTACAGAGAGCCGAAGAGAGTGGGCTATGAAGTGGGCCCAAAGAAACATGTGGTTCTTGAGCTTCTCCGCCAATGCCTTGTGGGTGTCGGACTCTTATCTGAGGTGGAGGAAGGCTGCAACTTCGGAAGAGCGCGAAAAACTGAGGAAGCGCGAGCCCGTTGATTACAAGGTGCGCGAGGGAGAGAAAGAGAAAGAGAAGCATCTGACCGAAGGAGAAGAAGAAGCCGGTTTCCAAGTCATTCATCCTTCGAAGAAATCGAAGAATACTCCTGTCGCAGAGATTGTGGTTGGCAAGAATGGAAGAGTCAGGCCTCGAGAAAGACCGTTGGTGATTAGGTCTGAAGTGGTGCAAGAGCGCCCGGCTCGAGGTCGTGACAAGAAATATGACAAGAACGACAAGGGCAAGGGAAAGATGGAGGAATAGCCCAAGTCTTATTTATTATTTGATTATTATTTATTGTTGTAATAAGAAAGGAGGGATTTTTAGAATCCTAGCCTAATCTATTTTTATTATTTGTCGTACTATTATTATTAGAAATTGAATGAAATAAAAAGGTTAAATGGTTATGAAACCGTTCCGATTTTCTTTAATTATTCTTATCGAATTTCATATGCAATGCAAATGTCCTTCTTTTTACATTTTAAATATAATGGTGGGTTGAATCCCGTGAAGGATTGCCTACGTATTCACTTAGAGAAAGCGAAATCAAACCCTTGCGCGTAGTTCGAGTAAATGTAAAAGAATAATTGTTCGAAGCAAGAGCTTGTAATGAACATAGAAAATAAGCATGAGCTTTTGCTTACTCGGGAGGTGCGAATTTAGTTTGTTTGACGATATGAGGATGACAAGTTTGCCAAGATGCAAGAGCATAGTGACATTCAAATGGGCCAGGGGCCGTTTATTTAGTGCCACAAGAGCGACACTTAGGTTTACGCGAGGCGCGTTTTTATCCTATTCTAGGCATAGTATCGTTTCAGTTGGTCGAGATTTGTGGGGTTTGAAAACTCATTCCCATCTAGGTCTGTGATTCTAACCGCACCCCCTGGGAGTATGGATTTGACTAGATATGGTCCGGCCCAATTAGGTTTGAATTTTCCCCTTGGGTCGACAGGTAAAAGAGCTCTAACCGATTTGAGTACTAAGTCTCCTTCTTTGATGTTTCTTGGCCTAACCCTTTTGTTGAAAGCTCGTTTGATACGTGCTTGATATGTTTGGACATTATGTAAGGCACGTAGCCTACGTTCATCCAGGAGGATGAGTTCTTCGTATCTATCTTTCTTCCAATCGGCCTCCGGGATTTGACTTTCTAGCAGAATACGCAAGGATGGTATTTCTAGCTCGACTGGTTGTACGGCTTCCATGCCGTAAGTCAAATAGAAAGGAGTAGCCCCAGTGGGCGTCCTGACGGATGTTCGATACCCCCACAAAGCGAAGGGTATTTTGCTTGGCCAATCTCTATAATTGTCAGTCATTTTCTTGAGGATCGTGACGACATTTTTGTTAGCCGCCTCTACCGCGCCGTTAGTACGTGGTCGTAGGGCGAGGAGTGATGATGCTTGATCTTGTATTTGGCTAGCAATTGTTCGGTTTCGGCTTGGAAGTGGGACCCATTATCGCTGATGATCTCATGTGGGCAACCATATCGACAGATGATGTTATTTTGTATGAATTTGGCTACGTTTTTGGCCGTAAGAGCGGTGTAGGAAGCCGCTTCTACCCACTTGGTGAAGTAGTCAATTGCCACTAGGATGAAACAGTGACCTCCTGTCCCGGCTGGGGTTATTTTCCCAATTATGTCAATTCCCCATGCGGAGAATGGCCAAGGAGATGTCATCGTATAGAGCAACGAAGGAGGGACATGTTGTACGTTCCCGAAGATTTGTGTTGTGGCAATGTCTCACATATTTGATGCAATCGGATTCCATTGTGGTCCAATAGTACCCTAGACGTGTGATTTTCTTTGCCATCATAGGTCCACTCATGTGAGGACCGCATTCTCCGTCGTGGACTTCTTCCATTACTTTTCGTGCCTGTGAATGATCAAGGCAACGTAGGACTACACCAAGAGGTGTTCTTTTGTATAATTCTCCTTGCATGAGAACGTATTGTGAAGACAATAGGCGTATGGCTCGTTGTCCCCTCTTGTCCATATCTGGTGGATAGGTACCATTTAAGCTTGAAGTTCAGGATTGCTTGGAACCAGGGTTCCTGTGCGATTTCTTCTTCATCGGTAATTTGATGGACATAAGCCGGCTCCGACCGTCGTTCGATACACAAAGGCATTTCCATCATGTAATCTGGCATGTTTATGAAAGATGCAAGTTTCGCAAGAGCGTCTGCAAATTGATTTTCTTCTCGAGGTAGGTGTAAGTAAGTTACGTGATCAAAGAATTGAGCGACTTGGTCTATCCTAGCCTGATAGGGTGCTAGGCTTTCACTTCGGATTTTCCAGGATCCTGTAACTTGGTTGATGATCAGTGATGAATCTCCGTGCACTCGGAGGTTTTTGATGCCTAAGCTTATCTGCCCGTAGTCCAATTAGACAAGCCTCATACTCTGCGGCGTTATTTGTCACCTCGAAGTCGAGTTTGACAGCGATCGGTGTATGCTCACCTTCAGGAGAAATGAGCAACACTCCTATCCCAAATCCTCTTAGGTTTGATGCTCCATCGAAGTATAGATCCCAGGAGTCTATATCTGTTTGAAGTATATCCTCGTCGGGAAATGACCAAGTATCTATAGTTTGTGCGTCGTTGATGGGATTTTCTGCGAAGAATTCGGCGACGGCGCGACCCTTTATTACTTTCAGTGGCACATATTTGAGGTCAAATTCTGAGAGCATCATGGTCCATCTTGCCAGACGTCCGTTGAGAACGGGTTTCTCGAAGAGGTATTTGACTGGATCCATTTTGGAGAATATCTTGACAGAGTAGCTAAGCATGTAGTGACGTAGCTTCTTCGTTGCCCACACAAGAGCGAGGCATGTCTTTTCGAGTTGTGAGTATTTGCACTCGTATTCCAAGAACTTCTTACTTAGATAGTAAATAGCTCTTTCTTCACTTCCTACGGTTTGAGCTAGCATGGCACCCATGGCGGTTTCGGTTACCGTGAGATATAAACCAAGAGGTTGATCTTGTTGTGGTGGCATGAGCACTGGTGGTTTAGCCAATATCTCCTTGATTCTGTCGAACGCCTTTTCACAATCATCGTCCCACATGGTGTGGTCTGTTTTCTTGAGTTTCTTGAAGATAGGCTCGCAAATCATCGTAAGTTTCGATATGAATCGGCTTATGTATTGAACTTTTCCCAGGAATTCCCTGACTTCCTTTTCTGTTTGAGGTTGTGGCATTTCGATCAGAGCTTTGATTTTGGAAGGATCTATTTCTATGCCTCGTTGGCTAACGACGTATCCTAGGAGTTTGCCAGATGTTACCCCAAATGTGCATTTCTGAGGATTGAGTCTCATGTTGTACTTCCGTAGCCTTGCGAAGAACTTGCGAAGGTTCGCAATATGTCCCTCTCTTTCCTTGGATTTGACGATCATGTCATCTACATATACCTCGACTTCTTTATGCATCATGTCATGTAGGAGTGTAGTTGCGGTGCGTTGGTATGTAGCTCCGGCGTTGATCAATCCGAACGGCATTACTGTATAGCAATAGGTTCCCCATTGGGTGACGAACGCGATCTTATGCATGTCTTCCATGGCCATTTTGATTTGGTTATAACCCGCATATCCATCCATGAAGGATAGTAATGCGTGGTCTGCAGTATTGTCCACTAATATGTCGATGTGGGGTAGAGGGAAGTCATCTTTCGGGCTTGCTTTGTTCAAATCCCTAAAGTCAACACAAACTCGGATTCTCCCATCCTTTTTGGGTACGGGTACTATGTTAGCTACCCAGTCAGAATACTCGGAAACTTTGATGAACCCGGCTTTGAATTGTTTGTCAACTTCTTCCTTAATCTTTAGAGCCCACTCTGTTCTCATTCGTCGAAGCTTCTGTTTCACAGGTTTGAAACCTGGCTTAATCGGAATTCTATGTTCGGCGATATCCCTGTCGAACCCTGGCATGTCTTTGTAGGACCAAGCGAAAACGTCTTTGAATTCATTTAGGAGGTCTATGAGGTCGGCCCGTTCGGTAGAGCTCAAGGTAGTCTCTATCCTGAGTTCTTTGGGTTCTAGTTCAGTTCCTACATTGATGGGTTCGGTGTCTTCAATTACTGGTCCCCCTTCCCCTTCCTGTAGTATTTCTTTGGCTACGTAGGGAGGTATTTTGGTCAAGTCTGGGTCTTGGTCATCCTCAGTATCATCATAAACAGAATTGCACTCAAGATAACGCAAAGAGTAAGCAGAACCTGATTTATTCATATTAAGATTCGAGTAAAGTTGAAACAAAGAAGCCAACTGATCCATGGTCGGTGGCGGTAAAGGGACGATAATTGGGGCATTTCCCGAACTCGTGGCTACTTGAAAATAAGCTAGGAGAAACGAAGGGAGTGGGGATGACGACGGGAGTAGACTCTCTAATGACTTCTCTAGACTCTGACTCTGACTCCGACTCCGACTCGATTCGATTCGAACTCGTCGTCTTCGGTTCTTCTTTGAACATCTCTCCTTCTCCAAAGTGGTGAGCTTGAAGAGTCTTCCTTGATTGTTGGTCCATTTGATTGATTTTCTCCATCCTTTTCTCGCTTTGCTTTGTGTCGATTTCGTGATCAATGCGGTGGGGTTGAAGCGATCGTCTTGAAGTATCGTAGTAATGATCTCATCCTGCGCGGCCTTAACAAATCGGTCCTCTCCAAACAGGAGGCTCACAGCTTGCTCGTCTAAGCAAGGTGCTTGACGGGTTTTGACGGTAGGAACCGTTTCTGGAGGAATGAAGTAGCAATCGTGAAAGATCTCGATTACGGCTAACTTCCTCTCGAGGTAATGCCAAGGTTCGGGAAATCCATGAAAGAGTTCCGAACTTCCTTCTTGAACGAAGTATCCATTCAAGGTAGGGAGATATGGTCTCATTTGGACTCCTACATACTTGCGATTTTGGACTTGGGCAAGCATTTCGAGAACTTCTTCTGTTGTGGGTTTGTACCCTAGTCCAAGTGGTATTCTCGATGAGTTGCCTTTCTTGTATGGTGCAAAGGTGTTCTTCCGAACTGGGTTTAAAGGCATTCCAGGGAAGTATCCCTAATTTTTGAGTATGTGGTTGACCACCAAGTTAGAGTAGGGATTATAGTATAAGGGTGCCAACTCACTTTCTATGACATTTACACTTTGGAAGCCCCCAAGTTCGTATATGGGATCCGCAAGGACTTGATTATTTGATTGCTTCTCGATTATGGCCTTGATGGGTGACGAAGTGATCGTCACAACTTTGCCATTTAGTGGGATCTTGAACTTTTGATGAAGGGTGGATGTTACTGCTTTGGAAGCATGAATCCAAGGCCTTCCCAGAAGTATGTTGAATGAAGCTTCGATGTCCACTATCTGGAAGTTAACCTTTCGTTCAATTGGTCCCGTTGCTATGGTTAGGTTAGCAAGTCCTACCACCTTTCGTCGTGTACCGTCATATGCACGTACACCTTGATTTGTAGGGGTCCAGTCCGACTCTTTCGTGCCTAGTTTATATGCCGTTTTGAGGGGTATGACGTTGACCGCGGAGCCATCATCTACCAAAGTCATTGGCACATTCTTCTTTAGACAAATGACGGTGATGTATAGAGCAAGGTTGTGACTAGCGCCAAAAGGTGGCAGGTCTTCATCTGAGAAAGTAATAGGATTACTTAGCTTCGGTGATTCTTGGAAGACCAAGTTGACTACATCTTCAGGAGTAGAGTTGTGTGCTACATTTAATTTGGCCAAAGCTTGCAGTAAAGCTTGGCGGTGTGGAAAGGAGCTTGCCACTAGTTGCCAGACTGAAAGATCAGCCTTGGTTTTCTGTAATTGCTTGAGCAAATGATCAGTGGGGTCGTCTTCGTTGTCATTTGGTGTGATGACGTTGGTTGGACCGTTTTGAGTGGTGCTTTGATATGGGCGACCCGAACGAGTTAGGTGGTCCACATCTTGGTCTTCACCATTTTGGACTATTTCCTTTACCAAAGAGTTTTCAATGAGATACTCGTCTTCATCATCATCGGCCCAAACTCCATTGATTGCAGCTAGTTCCTTCATCCTCATGATGTCACTTTCTAGTTGTATGATTTGATTGACTAGTTTATCGACCACGGCGACTACTTCTTGCATAGTGGCATTTTGAGAGAAGGTCAATGGTACGCGCTCTTTAGGTGTTGCATTGGGATTGCGCAAGGTCATTACCATGTTTTCTAGTTCCCACACTTGTCTATCTACGCTCCTTGCCCATGCGATGAAGTCGGAAATGGTAGGGGAGATGGTAGAGTAGAGTCTTTCTTTCTCAATTGCATGAATTTCATTTTCGGTGGGAGAAATGAGATGTGAGCAATCTAAGGTAGATTCGTCACTTGTAATCACTAGAACTCCAAGAGGATTCTGAGTGTTGTTGGGCTTACCTCCTGGTGGAATTGGAAGTCGACCATCTTCAATCATATCTTGTAGCACATGTTTCAACTTGTAGCATTTTTCTGTGTCATGCCCCTTGCCCCTATGGTATTCACAGTAGGAATTTTCATCCCAGAATTTGGACTTCCTTTTAGGTTCGGGAGTAGGCCCAATGGGTTGCAGTTTACCTTGCTTCATTAGTCTTTTTAGAGCGTTGGAGTACGTATCTCCAAGGTTTGTGAACTTCCTTGGTGGGCTAGTTTTCTTGGATGGCTCGAGAAGGTTAACTTCGTCGGTCTTGCTAGTAGAGCCGTATGAACGACTTGTGGACCCTTGATATCCTCGACCTACCGTTTTGGACAAGAGTCCTTTGCGGATGTCGTCTTCAATTCGTGTCCCTAGTACAGTTAAGTCTTTGAAAGTCTTGATATTTTGATATCTCAAATGGTTGGCATATATGGGCTTGAGATTGTCCACGAACTTCTCCACAAGAGTGGCCTCATCCGGGCGTTCAACTAGTTGAGTACTAGTCTTCCTCCACCTACTTAGGAAGTCGGTGAATCCTTCCTTGTCATTTTGGGTAAGAACCTCTAGAGTACGCATATTGACTTGGATTTCAGCATTATCCGCGTATTGCTTTGAGAACTCGATGGCGGCGTCCTCCCAAGTAGCGACCTTTTTGTGATCTAAAGTGTAGAACCATTGCTTTGGGATGGTGTCAAGAGATGAAGGAAAGATCCTTAAGAACATCTCGGGTTTGATGCCTTTGATAGACATGTAGTCCTTGAAGGCGCGGATGTGGTTCAAAGGGTTCTCATGTCCTTTAAACTTAGGGATATCCGTCATGCTAAAGTTAGTGGGCAATTTGGAATTGACGGCTTCATACTTACGATTGTTCTCCCTGTAAATGTCATCCCCCTTAAGGTACATCAATTGCTCCTCTAGGTATTGGAGTCTTTTCTCAGCTGCGGTTGTTCCTAGGACAGGATTCTCATCTTTAGACTCGTCATCGGAAAATTGTAGCACTCCACCTTTAGGGGGAGGTAGCTTTCCCTCTACATCAAAGATACGGCCTTCGATAAGCTCAAGGCGGTCATAGGTTTGTTCTTGAGTAATTTGCATTTGGGCTATCGCGGCTAGGATTCGATCATTACTTTCTTGAATTTGCTGGAGGTTCGTTTCATCACTTGACCCAGGCATCTTGGAAACTGGATAAGAGATCGGCGACGAATCAAAACACGATCGACCATTCTATCACACTTGCTAAAAGAGGAAAAGACTTGACTCGTGAAGTGGGTGTGTGCCACTTGTGTTGAGTGAGTTTTGAAGAAAGACAAGGTCTTTGAAAATGTGTGTCCTAGCCAACTGTAGTGTAGTTGTAGGAGTGGACTCGAGGTGAGGTTTGAAATGGGCTTGTGGCCCGAATTTTGACGCGACAAACGGACAGAGTTTTGACCGGATTTTGTACTAATTAAAGGCCCTATTTCGAAGTTCTTGATTGAAAACGGGTTTTGATTTTTTTGAAAATTCGTCATCGTTTTGTTTTGAAATGGTGATCACATAAGGTTTACACATTTATACAAGCATTATAACGGGATGCTGAGTGCATTTAGAAGGGTTTTGGTTTAAAGGGTGGGTTGCCATACCGAACCATCAAACCCGAAGTCTGTGGAGAGGCTCGTGCCAAACAAGAGTAAGGCCGATTCCTAGTCCATTTCCTCAAGTAGTGAAGGCCCTTGATACAAACAAGAGTAAGCATCATGGTATGGATGACGTCAATCGCTATCCATCTTTAGGCCCAAATAAGAATTAGGACCGTTTAGACGGGACGATTGGTCGAATGGGTTGGGTTGGGCCTAGGAAGGCCGAATTAAACGGTCTAGGAAGACCGAGTTATGAAAACCGACAATTGTCTTGTACAAACTTATTCCCTAACCTTGTTCAAGTTTCACCCTTGCTACACGTAAGTGTAATATCCCCAATGAGTCGCCAAAGCGTGGACAGCGGGCCGCCCACGGGGGCGCTTGGTGAAGGGGCTCGAAAACAAGCGTTTGCATTTTGTATGGAGTCGCCACCAATTTTTATGGGAAATTGGAACCGTTCGAATATCTCGTGTCATGTCAAGACACAAAGTAGTGACATGAACACTAAGCAATCGTTACCCTTAGCATTCTATGTCTAGAATGACTCTCGTGGATGCCAATGAACACGGGTGCTCACGGAGATCTGGAGTAAGGGGTGAGGGTACGTATTAGGAAGCTCTTTTGATCGAACACCTAATCCCGCCCGCCTCGATAGCGGCCTCTACTAATGATTAGGGAAGTTATTCGTACTTGATATACCGTCGGCTATATGCATGCAATGCAACATCCATAGATTAATCCTAACATGTGAGAATTAGACTAAGTCGGTTGACACGTAATTAGCATACAATTGATGTCGAAGTTGAGATTTAAGGTTCATTTACATGCGGAAACATGCAAACAATGAAAGAAATACAATAATTATAAATTGCAATAATGAAAATTACATTAATTACAACGGAATAGGCGATTTACGTCGAAAATACCGCTAAAACGGATGATTTGATAAAAAAGAATAAAAAAAAATAAAACAAAGAAATACGAATAAGTCAGAAGGTGATAATACGATTATTAGTTGATTAATACGTAGCTAATTAAACTAGGTCAAGGCGAAAAGGAGTTCGGGACGAAATCACTGGAACAGCGAAGCAGCATGCGCCCTTTGGAAGAGGCGCAGCAGTTGCTGCGTCTGTTCCAAGGGTGAGTTCTGGCTGTGAAGCCGGAACTGCAAATCGTTAATGTTATTTGGTAATTTTATGGATTGATTACGATTTTAGACTCGGATGAAAGTGGTTAATGAATTATTTACATATGATTGAGGTCATAAAACAGTAAAACATGGATGAGACGGAAATAAACGGATTAATTATGTGAAGGGTCGATGAATGATTAATTAAACCAACTAACTAAACGAATTAAACTAAACATGATGAATGACGACGAATTAACGAACAAACAGGTGAAAATATATCAACAATGAATCCCAGAAACCCAATATGAACGAATTGAATCCCTAAAACTCGAATTGAATTTAATGACGAAAACCCACAAATATTGATTATTTGGGATTTGAGTTGGATTTATGACGATTTAAACATGTTAATGATGATGGTTAATATACATATGAATTATTAAACTATCATGTGAACGAATTAACAGACGAACAAAACAAAAGAAACAAATTTAAGACGAATTACAGAGGACGGGGGAAGAAGAAAAGAAGCAGGAACTGCGGCAGCCTCACGAAGAGGCGCAGCTGGTGCTGCGCTCCTTCGAAGAGGCGCAGCGGTTGCTGCGTCTTTTCTCGACGTCTGTCTACTGGAAATCCGCAAAAAAGGTTTTAAAGACGGTTTTAGAAATCGGTTTTAATGGTATTTTCGACATAAACCTTACAATCGTTATACAATAATCAAAATACAATAAATAAAAGAGAGATTAATACACCCTCAGACTTACATGTTGACGGAACGAGAAGAACTAAGAAGATCGATTAGTGATGCTCGACGCGAATGCAAGGAAAGAGTGCCCTCTTAAGAGGAAAACGATTTAACAAGTTGATTAATTAGATTGATTGAGTGTAGTGGTCAAATTGGTCGGTCATGCAACGGAGAGGCTGGTACCCGGAAAGATCCGAGCTTACGTGGTCGGAAGTCCAAGCACGTAGGCGCCAATTAGTAAGAACGAAGTCTAGAATGCAAAGGGAGAAGAGAAGGGCGGACACTCGCGTGAGAAATATGAGGAACGAAAGCTCCTATTTATACTAATCACGTGAAGAAATAGGGTTTCGGAGACTCTTTGGAAGTGAATCTCGGAAAGATATAAAAAAGATACGTAAATCATGCAAAGAAGGGCCTGGGAAGAGGCGCAGCAGCCACTGCGTCTCTTGGAAGAGGCGCAAAGACACTGTTGCGTCTATTCCCAGGAGGTTTCCTCCTGCTTAAGAAAGATTTCCGTGTTTAAGTTATGGTAGGACGGAAATAATTCGATTATCTCATGAATATTTCGGGATATTATTTGCCAAAAGATAAAATTTGAGGAATATGGAATAGAAATATCCGGAACATTCCAGAACATTCTGACTCGGGATTTAACAGTTATCAGAAAATGGAGACGGTTTTTGACCCGGACTCCGAATGTACTCTAATTACTGCCAAAACGACCGTATCGGCACGTAGATGACATTTAAGAGGTTGACATTTATATTTGAGCAATCACTTGACGATAATCTTACGAACTGTCACAAATCGTTCCGCGAATCAAACATGCGCCCAATCATCACCGGGTGGTTTGCGAGGGGTGCAGAAACGAGGTGTCTACACAAGAACCACTCGCTAAGTCCATGGTGAGGACATGAGCGACAAATTCCCTTGAACCGCTCCCAAGCTTCATACAAAGATTCTTCATCCCTTTGCTTAAAACCCGTAATTTGAGCTCTTAGCATGTTAGTCTTTTCCGGTGGGTAGAATTTTTTGTAGAAAGCTAGAGCCAACTTCTTCCAAGAATCAATTCCGAGAGTGGCCTTATCAAGGCCCTTCAACCATTGTTTCGCGGTGCCAATTAGAGAAAAAGGAAATAAGACCCATCGAATTTGGTCTTGAGTTACACCGGTTTGAGAAATCGCATCACAATAGTCACAAAAGGTTTCCATATGAGAATGAGGGTCTTCACTAGGCATCCCCCCAAATTGGCTCCTTTCGACTAATTGGATAAGGCGGATTTGGCAATAAAATTTCTGGTCAAATGTTGTGGTGTGGGAGTACCATTGGGTAGGTTCTCCTCGGTGGGTACGGAATGTGATAAAAACTTAGGCATTGTGGATTGATTTTGTGTGGTATTTTGTGTTAAGTTCTCCTCACCTTCTCTTGCAAAAGGGTTGATGAACTCAATAGTTGGTTGAATATCCACAACCTCACTAATACCTCTCAAATTCAAGGTAACACCGTCCCCGGCAACGGCGCCATTTTGATAGGACAAAAAGTTGGTCGTCACACATCCAATCAAACACAATTTATAACTTCACAAAAAACTCTACAATTAGTAAAGAGGCAAGTAAAGGTCGGATCCCAAGGGACGGGAATTGAGATGAGATTTCTATTGAAACTAGTGGTGTCTTAGGGGTGTGACAATTTGGGTTGATGTAGAAGGTCACTAACTAGATAGCAATGAAAATAAATAAGCAAGATGAATTAAAAGGGTTGTAAACAATTGATAAAAAGCACTAGGGTATCATGGGGTCATAGGGGAATCATGGGAATTGATCATACAAACATGTTCTCAAATTATAAGCAAGCAATTATTGTTGTGATGGATTGAGTTGGGTTATATCTTACAATCCTAGGAAAGTTTGGGTCCCGGAGCCGAATCGATTAGATTTTACAACACCTACAAGTCGACTTAGTCTTTCCTACTCAACAACATGCATGGTCTAATGAGACTCGAGTTGGTTTATGTCTTACAAGTCTCATTGAAAAGATAGGTGATGGTAAAAAATGCAAGGATTCATAGGCTCACATTTCATCAAACATAACATGTGCATGAGTTGAGATCAAAACAAGCAAGCAAATAAACCATGAAAGCATATTAATTTAAGCATGAATCATTCCCCATGTTGGTTTCCCCTAATTACCCATTAACCGTAGCTAGGTCACTACTCACTCATTATCATGTTGATCATGTTAGCAAGGTTGTCAATCATACCAAAAAAATGAAACATGATGAACAAATGAAAGTAATTAACAATAATTAAAAAGGGATTAAGAGAATTATACCTACTAATGATTCCAATAATAAAGCAAAGAATAAAAGAAGTACTTGATGCTTGATTGAGAGGTTGTCAATCTCCCAATAATAACCCAAATAATCTTCAATTACCCAAAATAAAGGATGAACAAAAGAGAGATTAAGGAAATAAAACTTGTATTAAAACTTGATTAATTGTTGATTACAATACTGAAGAGGGATTGATTGATATTAACTACTCTAATAATTGATAAGAAGAACATACTCTTCTAATTACACTAATGGGGTATTTATAGTAGAAATTAGGTGGATGCATTAGGGTTAACTAAGCGCTGAACTAGTAATTACACTTTTTAGACTGAGCAGGGAGACGCCGGTATTTTTCGAAGGAAGGGCTTCTTTCTTTGTAGTTTGAAGAAACGGGTTCGTGCTGGGCTGGAATCCGTGCGTCTTAGGCACGGGACAGGCGGATTCAGGAGCCTCTGCTCGGGCGTCTTCAAGGGAATCCGGGCGTCTTCAGGGCTTGCTGCCCGGGCGTCTTTGAAGGAAGACGCACGGATTGTGCTGTGGAGGACGGGCGTCTTCCAGTCAATCCGCACGGGTTGCTGGACAGCTTCATTTCTTTCTTCTTTTCTTCCTTTCCTTCATAAAATCCTTGGGTATTTCCTTGGGGATGCAAGGATCCTTCCTCTACATTGCTCAACTATTACAATATGTTCAAAGGCCTTCTAATCTTGTCTCTCCTTGATGGTTGGTCATTGAATTCAATCAATTTAGTCTCGTTTTGCCATGAAAATGCAAGATTTGCACTCCTTTCCTACCAAGGGATCAGAATCTCAAAGAATATGCAAAACAAAGAACTAAAGACGATAAATGACCCAAATATGCACTAAAAAGCATGGGAACAAGGCTAATTCGGGGGCTAAATATGCGCTAATTATGGTCACATCAATCCCTTGCTAAGAAATCTATTTTACCCACCAAGTTTCTATGCCAAGAGACCTTGACCATATTGGGTGTCTTTGAACAAACCAAGATTTTCTTCGAGTCCATGGGATTGCTTACTTTGTTTAATATACAAGAGTTGACCTACTCATCCCTCACCTTGGAGTTTTTAAGCTCATTGAAAGTTACGAAGGTGGAGACTCGAACAAACATTGAATTCCGCCTTGAGAATATTGATAGGAAAATGTCTTTTAGCGAGTTTGGTAAAGTTTTTGTCCTTATTGATACGTGCATTTTATATAGTCTTTTTAGCCTATTTTATGCACGTATTTCTATGCTTTTATTGTGGTTTTATGCTACGAAATGCCCCGAATATGCTACTTTGGTTTGTTTTGCCTTATTTACAGGAATGAACCCAAAAGTAGTGAAATCAAGCCTTTTACCATCCTTTTAGCTTGCATTTGGAGGAAGAGTGAATTTGGAGCGGAAATGAAGCTATTTTGAGATGCGCATTGGAGTAAAGAAGTTAGGCGAGCCAAGAGAGTGCTTCAATTTGCTAGTTCCTGCTTGTAAGAGCCATATCTCGAGTTCCACAACATATATTCAGGTGATTACAATTGGAGATGAAATTTTGTCCTTTTAGCTTTCCAATGCCACCGGAATCACCCTGTTTTACCAAGTAACGAAGAAATGGCAGCCATTTGAAGTTCAGTGCGCGAAGCAGGAATTACGCGCTGAGAAGTGCTCGATCGAGAACTACTTCTATTCGATCGAGAGCCCATTTGCTCGATCGAGAGCTACTTCTACTCGATCGAGTGGTTTTAGGATGAATAAGTACTCGATCGACTATTTTTCCTTTCGATCGACCAGTTCCTTTTATGCCTTTGCTCGATCGAGTGATTTAGTTACTCGATCGAGTGGATTTTGCTGACGGGCTGGGCTTTTTAGTTATTTTCCGTCATTAGGTTTAATTATACTCCTATTTTCTTATAAATAGGAGTTAGGACGTCAGTTACGTTATGCTTTTTTATCCGGAGACACTCTGACTCTCTCTTTTCTCTTGGAACGATACACTGTTACTTTGCTTTTTTTATTAGGATCATTATTTGATAACGTTTCTTCCCTTTTCTTTCTTAATTTAATGTTTAATTCTCTCTTAATTCTTGTTCTTGTTTATTTTATCATGAGTAACTAATTCCCCATAGTATGTTAGGATTAGGGAAACCGTGGTAGCAATGTTTAATTGACTTAAATAGGTTAGTCTTGCGATAGGAATTGTATTAGGCAATTTAATTGTTATCCGGTCGAATGAATGCATGCAGGAGACCATAAATCTAGTTAACCCCGACCTAGATCGAAAGATTGGAAGGGAAGGCTTGCTTAATTACAATAGGGTATTGCAGTGAGGGCGAAAGTTAAGTTGTTTACGCTCTAGGGCGGTTTAAGGACCGAAAGGTGACGACCATAGCTCTTCTTATCAATAGTCTAATCGCCTTAGTATTTCCGACAGTGTAGCTGCCACGGTGGACCGACTCTTAGCATATTCCTTTCTTTTATTGTTAACTTCCTTTATTCCCTTTCTCTTGCCTTTAGCTTCAGTAATTTAGTTAGTCCAAATCAATCAAACCCCAGCATTGTGACATTTAGACAGATAAACAGACAAATAGATAGTACACCGCCTCCCTGTGGAGATCGACCCTACTTACCGCTAACTTCTGTTAGTTGTACTTAGGTATTTTATTTTTGGTACGAAACGACAGTATCAAATTTTGGCGCCGTTGACGGGGAGGCAATCTATTTATTTATTTGTTAAATTTTATCCGTTTTTAGCCTCGGGGATTTTTCCTTGAGGCGATTCTAATCTTTTTCCTTTAGTCTTTGTTTTGATAGGCCTTACAGGGTACTACCTAGACAGATTCTAGGTGAAAGACGATCAAAGGGAAGGCTTGAGTACCTTTGACCCATCACCGATGTCCCATTATATGGAACAAGGTGTGATCCGTCATGGGGATGTGGTTCTGCCGAGCACAATGCACTGTAGTTGTGCCGCCACATCCACCCTATCAATGGCCACCGCAACAAGATCCTCCTGAGATACAAGAAGAAGAGATTGCGGAGCTGAAATCCTTGATGGAGACACTTGCATTCCAAGCGCAAGAATACTTCTCGCGAGTTGATAAGCTCGAGTCTGTAGTTGCTCAGTTAGCAGCTGAGATGGAGATAGAAGAAATCGCGGAGCTGACATATTCAATGGTGACGCTTGTATCACAAATGCAAGAGAGCAATAAAAATATGGACGCTCGATTCCTTAAGCTCGAAACTAACATTGCTCGATTAGCGGTGAGATGCAAGAAGAAGAGGTATACCTTGCTGAGAGCGGTTTTTCCCCTGAGGAAACCGTGTTGCCCAATGCTGAGGATGACCTCTATGACTCGGATGACGAGTTTCTATCATATTTCACTGCCCCACACGAGGATTTCAGCGCTGTACAGGAGGAATCACTCGATCGAGTGACAATTATTGGTCGATCGAGTGATTTTCCAGGAGAAAGTGCTCGATCGAGTGAACATTCCACTCGATCGAGTGGAAATCGGGAGGAAACTGCTCGATCGAATGAAGATTCTACTCGATCGAGTAGTTTGGCCATTGGGAGCTTTGGTTCGTCATTTGGGTTTGATTTTGATGACGATAATGGATACGGTGAATCTTCCCTATTCAAAGCCGAATTGGATGCACTTGAGGCTGCGATTTACGGGACGAATTCCACTGAGAAGGGTGTCAAAGAGGCAGCTGAGTCGGTAATTGCTCCTAGCACGGAAGAGGTAATATCTTCCTTTGTCGATGATTCCGTCATTGAGAGTGACCGACACGAGGTAGTAAACGATAATTTATTTATTGTTTGTTTTAATAGTAAATTGCCTCAGTTGACTTTTGCTGCGCATCCCAATGCTTTGCCCCTTCCCAGTAGGTCGTATAATTTAACGATTTTTCACCGTCCTTGTCATTTTAATTTCGTTAAACTGAATAGATACCCTACTATATTGACAATTGCTCCCGCGCTCCTTTATTATGTGGATAAATTTAGGAGCTCACATAGGAAATTTGTTAGACTCAAACGGTTGTTTAATTTTATTTCCTATTTCGCTATTCCACTTTGGTGCTACTTACTCTTCTGTGTAGCACATGCGCAGCTATTTGACAGGTTGCTGCGCGCTTTGAGCTGTTTTGATTGTGATTAATTAGAGAGGCTCGAAGAAAAAGAAGGTCGAGCTGGGACCTGACTGAAGCTAGCGCTACCCGGGAGGCAACCCGGAGATTTTATTTTGCATTTTCATTTACTTTCAGTTGTAATAAATGGTTTTTATACCATAGACTTTATCAGTGATGCTTGCCTTGTTAGTTTGCAGGCTGCTTTATTTGCGTTTTGCAGGAAATACACCGAGGATCACTCGATCGAGTAGTCATTCTACTCGATCGAGCACTTTTGCTGATGAATTCACTCGATCGAGTGGCAATTGTACTCGATCGACCACCTGCAGATTAGAGAACCACTCGATCGATCACTATTCCAGTCGATCGAGCAGTTTTGGATGCTCATTCACTCGTTTGACTTGGATTAGCTTCCTGAGACGGTTTTCCGGGTCCTTAGCAACCTCCCATTTCATGGTCGGTTTGGGGAGGTCCCCTTATTCGCGCAATCTTGTGAGTTTTTCCGCATTTACTCTCTTTCTCCTTTCAGTTTGCATTTCCATTCCATGTTTTGGTACAATGGGGGCATTGTACAGTTTGGTTTGGGGAGGTTATGCATCCATATCTGTGTCTGCATCTTGTTTTTTTTGCATTTCTGTTATCACGTTCAATTTCAGTATGCATTGTTGTTTATTTTCATAAAAATCAAAAATCTCATAAAAATTGAAAATTTTTCAAAAATTCAAAAATATTCACGTTTATTTTAGCATATAGGTTGAGTCGGAACGGTAGATTTCCATGATGATATTGCACTGCGTTTGTCTTTTTGCTTAAGCCTTGCATTGAACTTTTATCTTTTAGCATTGTCTTATTGCATAATCTACGAGTTTATGTTTACATTTAGCTGAACGAATAGACTTGACCTGAAATTTTGGCAACCTACTTATAAATTCTAAGGAATTAGAGCCGTATAAACTGGTGTCATTTGTGACCAGTTTCATGTAGGATTGTGAGTAGTTACTCCTTGCATAACATGTATCATCAATTTGCACATATATGAAATTCAATTGCTTTTTGCCGTCATACATTCGGGTTAGTGGTTGGTGTCACATGCAGGGAGGTGCTTACATTTTCCCTTTCTTTCATTTTTACCCATTAAACTCCACATTAACCAAATTTGCCTGTTGACCCTTAGCTACATTCCAAATTTAGCCTGCCTTGTCAAGCTAGTTTAGATTGTTCTGCGGTATATTGTCTATTGTATCAAGTTTGGCTCATATCATTTTGATTTGGAGTTGGTAATTTATGAAGAAAAGGAGGTTGATGAAAAAAACGTGAAAAAGAAATAGAAAAAAAAAAGAAAACGAAAAAAAAAATAAGTTGAAAATAAATAAAGAAAAGAAGAAGAAACCGGAGAAAAAAATAGAAAAAGAAAAGAAAAATGAAAAAAAAATGGTTGACGATTTCTGCTCCTATGTTCTATCTTATATCATTTGAGGAGTGTTTGCAGTTTGGTTTGGTGAGATTTTATGCCAACTGAAGGGCATGTGCTTAATTTCAAAATTGAGTTTGAAATGGATATGTTTCATATGGTTCTGTTTAGGTACTAGCTTGGCCGCCTATACCTCCACATTCCCATAAATGTTTTGCCTTTTCCTACCCATTGCCTCACTTTACCATATCTTTGTAAGCCCTCGGCTGTGACAGGACCTTGTTTGGTTGGAATGTATGTACGGTAGCTAGAATTGTCTATCATATTAGTTGCATGCATGTTTATGTGGGTCGTAGTCTAAGTGAGCGACTATTTTTCTTCTTCTCTCTTACATTCATTTGCTTACCCTTTGCTTCATGAGAGAAGAGTGACCCGTGAGAGTCCATTATTAAAGGTCTTGCAAAGTCGACGGTTCAGCTACTTTTATAAACATCTTATAACTCGTTTGCATTTGACTGTCTTGCTATAAGTGTTAGTTTGCTTGCATTAAATTGGTTTAAGTGGGCATTTGTAGCTAGCTCTGAGTTATCTTTTCCATTCCTTTAGTTGCATTTAGTTTACTCGGGGACGAGTAAAGGTTTGGTTTGGGGAGATTTGATACGTGCATTTTATATAGTCTTTTTAGCCTATTTTATGCACGTATTTCTATGCTTTTATCGTGGTTTTATGCTACGAAATGCCCCGAATATGCTACTTTGGTTTGTTTTGCCTTATTTACAGGAATGAACCCAAAAGTAGTGAAATCAAGCCTTTTACCATCCTTTTAGCATGCATTTGGAGGAAGAGTGAATTTGGAGCGGAAATGAAGCTATTTTGAGATGCGCATTGGAGTAAGGAAGTTAGGCGAGCCAAGAGAGTGCTTCAATTTGCTAGTTCCTGATTGTAAGAGCCATATCTCGAGGTCCACAACAGATATTCAGGTGATTCCAATTGGAGATGAATGTTTGTCCTTTTAGCTTTCCAATGCCACCGGAATCACCCTGTTTTACCAAGTAACGAAGAAATGGCAGCCATTTGAAGTTCAGTGCGCGAAGCAGGAATTACGCGCTGAGAAGTGCTCGATCGAGAACTACTTCTATTCGATCGAGAGCCCATTTGCTCGATCGAGAGCTACTTCTACTCGATCGAGTGGTTTTAGGATGAATAAGTACTCGATCGACTATTTTTCCTTTCGATCGACCAGTTCCTTTTATGCCTTTGCTCGATCGAGTGATTTAGTTACTCGATCGAGTGGATTTTGCTGACGGGATGGGCTTTTTAGTTATTTTCCGTCATTAGGTTTAATTATTCTCCTATTTTCTTATAAATAGGAGTTAGGACGTCAGTTACGTTATGCTTTTTTATCCGGAGACACTCTGACTCTCTCTTTTCTCTTGGAACGATACACTGTTACTTTGCTTTTTATTCCGGATCATTATTTCAGTAACGTTTCTTCCCTTTTCTTTCTTAATTTAATGTTTAATTCTCTCTTAATTCTTGTTCTTGTTTATTTTATCATGAGTAACTAATTCCCCATAGTATGTTAGGATTAGGGAAACCGTGGTAGCAATGTTTTAATTGACTTAAATAGGTTAGTCTTGCGATAGGAATTGTATTAGGCAATTTAATTGTTATCCGGTCGAATGAATGCATGCAGGAGACCATAAATCTAGTTAACCCCGACCTAGATCGAAAGATTGGAAGGGAAGGCTTGCTTAATTACAATAGGGTATTGCAGTGAGGGCGAAAGTTAAGCTGTTTACGCTCTAGGGCGGTTTAAGGACCGAAAGGTGACGACCATAGCTCTTCTTATCAATAGTCTAATCGCCTTAGTATTTCCGACAGTGTAGCTGCCACGGTGGACCGACTCTTAGCATACTTCCTTTCTTTTATTGTTAACTTCCTTTATTCCTTTTCTCTTGCCTTTAGCTTCAGTAATTTAGTTAGTCCAAATCAATCAAACCCCAGCATTGTGACATTTAGACAGATAAACAGACAAATAGATAGTACACCGCCTCCCTGTGGAGATCGACCCTACTTACCGCTAACTTCTGTTAGTTGTACTTAGGTATTTTATTTTTGGTACGAAACGACAGTATCACTTATCAATGACTCGACCTATGTGATGAAACCCGTAACAAAATATGAACCCGCTCCTTTATGGAAGGCTATTACCGGAAGAAAGTTTACGTCTTACCATGATTGTCGTGTCCTTTATGTCCATCATCCGGGCATAGGGGTGTGGCACAAGGTTGTTGGGCACACTTTGATTGCTAGAAAGGGAACAAACCACTTCACCGAGCTTGATTTTATCTATCTCGAGTTGACCTTGAATGTTGGTAGAGAGTTCACCACAAATTACAATATTCTTCAACTCTTAATTGAGAGGTGGCTAAATATCGATCATGGCAAGGAAGGTGCGGCCTACATTGTTAATGGGGGATTGGTAAATTATTTGGCAAAACACTTCAACCGGAATTTCAACAAAGATGACACTTATAACCCGGTTAAGGGTGGCCATATCATTGATCTAGCCACTATGGTTCAAAAATTCAAATGGCTCAAGAACGACACTCTTGACAACAAATTCGAGTGGTTAACAAAAGATGCCAAGTCCTTCACTTTACCGAACAAAATTTGCCGACTCAATGTCCATAGGCCACACTACCTTCTCCCACTCATCGAGGAAGCCGAGTACATTATACAACACCAAAGGGAGGACATTGCCGAGCCCTCCTCCTCTATTCTCACACAACCCTACCCATTCACCTACCATGAGTTTCAATCTGAAAATGTTAAGGCGGGGAATGACTACTTGACTCTTTTGATGCAACAAATGCACAAGCAAGCCCATGAGGATAAAGTCGACACATATAAAGCACAATATCCGCCTCTCTTACATCTAGCTAGGCAAGGACTTCTTAACCCATCTTGTCCTTTGCCTAGTTGGGCGGATACGGAAGTCTTCTTTCCTAGTGCTTCTAGGGGTGCTAGCTTGGGTGAAGAGGAGGTTGTTGTTGAGAGTGGTGGAAATGAAGGTGAAGTAAATGAAGAGAATGAAGAAGGTGAAGAAGAAGAAGAGGGTAGTAAGGAAGAAGAAGGAAGTTCAAGTGAAAGTGGTGAAGCCTCCGGATCTATGGAGGTTGATGAAGGTTCTAGTGAAGAAGTTGGTGATGTTGATGGAGATGGGAGTGATGTCGCCATGGCCGATGATTGAGGATTAGCAAGCTCTTGGGAGGATGCCACAATACTTTGTGAGTCTCCTACACCTCCTTTAGGCTTTGTTTATTTCTCTTGTTTTTCATATAATTTTTATCTTGATCATGATTTTGAGTCCAGGCATCATTTAGAGGACTCACACCTCGGTCTCATTGAGGTTTTTCTTTTATTGTTCCAACCATGTAAAATCCAAAATGACAATTGTAGTTTCATGCATAACATCCTTATCCATGAACTCCCCCAATTTTTGACATTAGAAATAATGTCTATTTTGGTTTGGGGAAGTTTATGCATATGCATTGGGTGTTAATTTAAATTATGCTCTCCAACAAAACAAAAACTCATGCATCATATAATATAGTGTAGTTGGATTCACTTTTGTATATACATCATATAGTTTGCATTTAGTTTAGGAATCATGCATTTCATATAGCTTGCATAATTTCCTATCGTATTGGACATTGAGGACAATGCCCATACTAGTGTGGGATGGGAAATTCTAACAAGACTTTTAAAAACAAAAATGATAAAAATTGAAATTTTTTGAAAAATACAAAAACATGTTTTTATTTCATAATCATAAAACCATAAAAATTTGAAAAATGAAAAAATCCAAAAACATGTTCATTTCCTTTATAGTGTAGTCTTGTATATATTGTGTTTGTTCATCCTTTTTCACTTTGATCGACTACGCCACATCCGAGACATGAGGATATTGAAGACCGCATGGTATGATCTTTCCAATATCCTTTCTCCTCTTTATGTTAATGACTATGTGGCTTTATTTTGGTTGATGCGGTACAAACAATGTGATTATAGGATTTCATTTAGATTATTTGGCATACTAGTTGGTAGAAGCATATGCATTAGGATGTATAAATGTTAGTTGCATCATGGCATATAGTTGCATTTAGGAAATTGTTTGTGAAAACATCTATTTGGGAAGCTTGACAAGTGTTGATGGGGCATATTCTGCACCCGCTAACCGAGTCAACATATTCAAAGGACAGCAAGTCAACGTGTTAGACAGCCTAACCGACGCAGCCTGTCGGCCTGTCACTTGGGTCTCGTCCCCGGCAACTAGCCGGCAAAGAGGCATATCCGCGTACTCACATCTAAGTCCCCTCGGCATGGAGTCAACCAGGCCAGCAGGCCTGCCATGGGTCCCTCGGCCGAGGGTAGAACAGTCTTTCCACCTGCTAGCCACTTGGCCACTTGGCCACTACGTGACAAAAGGTGAAAGTCTATAAATACTCCACTTCTCTCATTGAGAAAAGGATCCGAAAACTATCCCAAAACCTAACATAAGATCTGGTATAAACTCCCTTGTCTCTCTACAATATACTTTGCCAAGTTAACACACAACTTATCTCTTTAAGTTTACTGACTTGAGCGTCGGAGTGAGTACGCTCGGTACCAACCCGAGCCCTCAATTTGTTTATCTATACAGGAGAGAGCGAAAGAAAGAGACGAGCAAAAAGACGTCATTCATCAAGCTTACGTGGTCACAAATACTGCTCCGGAATTACACCCGGAACAATTGGCGTCGTCTGTGGGAAAAGATACTAAAAGCTAGTCACCTCCCTTACAAAAAAAACCAAACAAAAACAAAACCCACTCAACAAACTAAGAAGATGTCAAAACAACAAGAAATAATTGTGAGCGACGAAACTGCATTCTACCAGGATGACACGTTCCCCAATTCTGAGATCGGGCAGTCCCCCACCGGCCGAGTCATAGAACCGGCGTACGGGATGCCAAGAGAGCCAGAAACACCGCTGCCTACCGGCCAAGTCACTGTCATGGGACATGTGGTCGATGCAGCCAAACTAAAGCTATTCCTGGACCTGATGGGTAGTACGCCGATCACCCCCGCCGCAACGACGGTGACGGCAGCGCACCCACAGGTGACCAGGGCCCATAAAGTGACCCCGAACAACTTGTTCGGGGTGATACAAGGAGCCGCGCAAGCTAGGACGGTGGCGGAGCCCGTGGTGCCAGTGGCAGACCAAAGTCTTTCCCCCCACTCGCGGGAGGACAGCGTCGCTGCGGCAACAATGAGGCCCGCCCCGAAGAAATGAAAGAAGCCCGACTCTCCAAAGTCGGACAACAAGAAGCCCTTCCCGCCCGATGGAGAGAAGCCGGACTAGGGTTGCGAGGAGTCGATCGCCGCGTGTTATTCGACACGTGGTCAGACAGCCCCTCAGTGCCTATGTCCTCGAAGTCTCTGTGCCGACTAAACTGAAGCTGCCGCCCCTATCATAAAAAGGGGATAGCGACCCAACCGACCATGCCGAGGCTTTCGAGTCGTACATGTCGGTATGGGAGCAGCCTGATGAGGTGTGGTGTCGAGTCTTCCCAACGACCCTGCATGGGATGGCCCAGAGTTGGTACAAGGGGCTACCTAATGGTTCGGTATACTGCTACGCCGACCTAAGGGATAACTTCATAGCCCAGTATGCTTGCAACAAGAGAAGGGCCATGGAGACATCAGATCTCCTCACTATCCGACAGGGGGAGGACGAGTCTCTACGAAGTTATGTGAAGAGATTCGACGCAAAGGTTCAGCAGATCCGAGAGCTGAACACCGAACTAGCGGCCTTCGCACTGATGAAAGGCCTCCCGAAAGGCGAGTTCAAAAACGAGCTGATCAAATGCGAGGACCTCAACCTAGACACCGCCAGAAAGATGGCCGACCGAGTTGTAAAGGTGGAGGACTATCACAAGACCTAGGTAGGCCACAGCGAATCTGGGCACCTAGAGAGGAAGAGCCGCCGGGAGAATGTTGTGAAGGTCGTCGTGACATGAATCGGTCACGGCCTGAGAGATTTAATAGGAAGCAGAACTCAGCGGGTGCCGGGGGGAGTTCGGGGCCATACACCCAGAAGCGGTACAGCAGTCTCACCCCCCTGGTCAAATCACCGGCCGATGTCTTTGCCCTAAGCAAGAATGAAGGGCAGAAATGGGCAAGGCCCCCCAAGGCGAGGGGGGACGGCGACATGAGCCAGTTTTGCGACTACCATGGCCAAGCCGACCATAAGACCGACAACTGTCGGCATCTGAAGAACGCCATCGAGGAGCTGATCCGAAAGGAGGCCCTCAGCAAGTATGTTGCTGGAGGCCCAGAAACAAGCTACGACGGGGCGAATAGATCATCAGTATTCCATCGAATGGGAGTGATCCAGGTTGTCATCGGGGGGAACGAGAACGGTGGGTCAGCTAATGGGCACAAATGGCACCTGAATGAGCTATACCAAGCCATCAACTTTCTGCCCAAAACAGCGATCCCCGCTTCCATAATCCCCGATATAACCATTGGGAAGAAGGACTACGAGGGAGTCGTCACTCCGCACAGCGACCCGCTTGTAGTCCACTTAGACATAGCCAACCACTTGGTCAAAAGGTGCCTGATTGACACAGGCGCCTACACAAACATCATGTTCAGGGAGTGCTTTCTCAATCTCGGTCTGAAGATTGAAGACCTGAGCCCCTGCACCAACCCGCTATCTGACTTCTCCGGGGGGCACTGGTACCCCTGGGGTCAATCAGACTGCCGGTGATATTTGGCCAAGCCGATGCGGCCAAGAATGATTTATCTGAGTTCGTGGTCATTGATGGTTCGACTGCCTACAATGTTCTCATAGGCCGAGTATAACAACCCGACCCACCACGGTCGTAACACAACCCCAATAATATGGGTGTGCACCTTTGGGCCCATTACTTGTCCTCACTTAAGCCCAAAAGCACAAGGTCTTGTTACTAAGTGGTGGGTGAAATCCCTTATAAACATATCACAACTTCCTTAATTCCCCGATGTGGGACAACCTTACTCTCAATAACTTGGGGTGTTACAATCTCCCCCACTTAAAGAACACAACGTCCTCGTTGTGCCTCCAACTTGACCGCAGCCAAGCCCAAAATCCTCCCCCGCTAGGTGTTTGACCTGGGTACTCCCGACCACGGGCTCACCACACGGTCGCAGGGTCGCTCTGATACCATTTATAACAACCCGACCCACCACGGTCGTAACACAACCCCAATAAGATGGGTGTGCACTTTTGGGCCCATTACTTGTCCTCACTTAAGCCCAAAAACACAAGGCCTTGTTACTAAGTGGTGGGTGAAATTCCTTATAAACATATCACAAATTCCTCAATTCCCCGATGTGGGACAACCTTACTCTCAATAACTTGGGGTGTTACACCGAGTCACTTTGAGCGAGGCCGACGCAGTGATGTCCATCCGGGCCCTGACATTGATGTATGTCTCGGACCGGGGGGAAGCGCAAAAGCTCGTCTCAAAGGATGAAAGAGACGAAATAGTCAATGTCCAAGTATCTGCCAGGGGGTGCAACATGCAATCCCTCAAAGTGGCTAAAAAAACAGAGAAAGGGAAGAGCCCATCCTTACAACAGGAGGGTGATCCGATGAGCACCAACAACGTCGGCATGGTCGAAGGAGCCCAGACCGAGGAATTGGAAATTGACCCAGGGCGCACCGTAATCGCGTCGGTGTCGGCACGGAGCCAAAATTCAGAGCCGATCTCCTGGACCTGCTGAAGAAGAACAAAGATGTCTTCGCATACTCAGCCGCCGAGATGCCAGGCGTGAGCCGGGAGGTGATTGTTCACAAGCTGAACGTACTCTCCACCGCTCGCCCTGTCAAGCAGAAGCTGAGCAACTCCTCGGCCGAGAAGGATGAGGCCATCAAAGCTGAAGTAGACAAACTATTAGCGGCGGGCTTTATCATGCCTTGTACTTACCCCGAGTGGCTAGCCAATGTTGTAATGGTGAGGAAATCGTTAGGGGCGTAGAGGATGTGTGTTGATTTTACCAATCTTAATAAAACGTGCCCTAAAGATTTTTATCCCTTGCCTCGAATAGATAGTTTAATTGACGCAACGGCAGGCTACACCATGCTAAGCTTGCTAGACGCCTTCTCAGGGTATCATCAGGTGTTTATGGCCGAAGAAGACATGCCTAAGTACGCATTCATCACCGGTAACGGCACATACATGTATAAAATGATTCCGTTCGGTTTGAAGAACGCTGGCGCAACTTACACTAGGCTGGTGGACAAAGTGTTTCAAGATCAAAAAGGGCGAAACATCGAGGCTTACGTCGACGATGCTATTGTAAAAAGCAAGTCTGACAGCGAGCACTTGCCGATTTGAGCGAGACATTTTGTTCACTAAGGAAATATACGATGAAGCTTAACCCAATGAAATGCAACTTCGGTGTTCGGGCCGGCAAGTTCCTCGGCGTGCTTGTCAGCGCCAGGGGAATTGATGCCAATCCAGTGAAAGTCCAAGCGATACTAGACCCGCCGGAGCCGAGAAATCGAAATGAGGTTATGACGCTGACCGGGAGAATGGCGACTCTTGCCCGCTTCATCTCTCGGTCGGCCGATAAGAGCACTCCGTTCTTTACGGTGCTGAAAGGGAATAAAGACTTTAGCTGGGGAGAGCAACAGAGCACAGCTTTCAGGCAACTGAAAGCTCACCTTCTGACACTGCCGACCCTGTCCAGGCCGATGCTGGGGGAGACGCTATATCTATACTTAGCAGTCACCTCGGCCACGGTCAGTGCCGTAATCGTCCGGGAAGAAAATAAGCAGCATCACCCAATCTACTTTATCAGCCATACACTGCTGGCCGCCGAAAGAAATTATCCACTTATCGAAAAAGCAGCCCTCGCCGTCGTCGTTGCCGCAAGGAAACTGAAACCCTACTTCGACGTGCATCCTGTGACGGTCTTAACCGACCAGCCATTGGAGAAAGCGTTAGAAAAATTCGAAAAATCCGGCAGACTTATCAAATGGGCAGTGGAGCTCTCCGGTTTTGGCATCCAGTACAAGCCGAGACCCTCGATAAAAGGGCAAGCGCTTGCAGACTTCCTGGCGGAGTGCACATATCAAGAAGAATCACATCCCGGTGTGTGGGAAGTGTATACCGACGGGTCCTCCACGGCGAACAGCTCAGGAGCCGGCATCCTTATCACCAGCCCTAACGGGGACGAGTTTGAGTACGCCTTGAAGTTTACCTTCTCGGCCTCAAACAACGAATCCGAATATGAGGCGGTGATAACTGGAGTCGAGTTAGCTAGAGCTGCCGGGGCGGAGCATATTGTGTTGAAGACAGATTCACTTCTAGTGACCAATCAAATCAGAGGAGAGTATGAGGCTCGAGACGACGGGATGGTAAGGTACCTGGAAAGGGTCAAAGCTGACACTGCAAAATTGAAATCTTTCCAAATACAGTGCATCCCCAGGTCTGAGAACAACCGAGCCGACGCTCTCTCAAAACTTGCCAGTTCAAGCATCAAGAATGTCAGTCGAACCGTGCTGGTGGACATCAGGAATGCTAAAAGCATCACTGAGACCGTCGGCATGGTGGGCGACATCAAAACCGAGACGACGTGGATGACTCCGATAATGAAATACAAACTTACAAAAGAGTTACCAGAGGACCGCAGTCTCTCTCAGAAGATAAGAAGGATCGCCGCAAGGTACTTGGTATTTGAAGGAGAATTGTATAGAAGGTCCGTAATAAGACCACTTTTGAAATGTGTTGGCCCAGCCGTTGCGGAGCTAATACTGACAGAGATTCACGAAGGCATCTTTGGACACCACATGGGGGCGAGAACGCTGGCCCAAAAAGCTCTCCGAGCCGGCTACTTCTCGCCTACCATGTTGAAAGATTCCAGAGCAAAGACCAAGAAGTGTAAGAATTGTCAGATGCATGCTCCGGTAATACGTGCACCTTCCCGAGACCTACAACCGGTACTTAGTCCCCTACCATTTGCACAATGGGGGATGGATTTACTAGGACCATTTCTGACGGCCTCCGGAGGAAGGAAATACCTGATCGTCGCCGTTGACTACTTCACCAAATGGGTCGAGGCTGTCGCGGTACCTGCCAAGACCACGACGGCCGTAAGAATGGTGATTTGGGAGAACATCATAACTCGTTTTGGGTTACCCCAAGTCATGGTATTTGACCACGGCCGAGAGTTTTGGAGTGACATGGTGATGAACTGGCTGGAATAGCTCGGTATCAAATTCGCATACTCCTCCGTCGCCACCCTCGAGCAACGGGCAAAGGCGGAGGCGGCTAATAAAACAATATGGAACGGGTTGAAAAAGAAGGTTGAAGATCTAAAGGGAAGGTGGGTGATGAACTACCCGGCGTCCCGTGGTCACTTCGAACCACGGAAAAAGAAGCAACGGGGGTGTCCATTCCACCTTGTCTATGGGTCCGAGGCCGTCCCGCTAATTGAAAGCGGTGCCGAGCATTTAGAACGCAAACCTTTGACCCGATCGAAAATGAGGAAGGCCGAGAGCCTCCCTAGACCTGGTCGAAGAAAGTCGAGATACGGCACGGCTCAACTTGGCAGTATATCAAAACCGAATGAGAAGAGCATACAACCGTAGGGTCCACAAAAGGGACATAAGAGTAGGAGATCTAGTCCTAAGAAAGTCGGCCGCAACAAACAAAGGAAACATCCATGGAAAAATGACGGCCAACTGGGAAGGACCCTACAGAGTGGTTGAAGAAATGAGGCCGGGGACATACCGGCTCACAGACATGGAGGGAGTGCCTCTAATGAGCCACTGGAACACAGACAACCTTAGAAAATACTTCATATAGCGGCGGAGGTGTCCGAGACCGTTGTGGGCACCCCAAAGCGTGATTATATCTAATGAAGAGTGATCCAAGTTTTCCATCAAAATGAAGAGTCCCCTCCGTAGTCGTACCAAGGTAGACGCCACGGCCAAGGTCGGGCAGTCACCACAATGGCAGTTGATACTCGCGAAAGCGACTAACATTCTTAGTAGACGCCAACTGGGCAGTCACTACCAATGAAGTTGATACTCGCGAAAGCGACCAACATGCTTAAGAAAGTATAAGTACAGTTGAGAACGCAAATCTGACTGCCCCGGCCAATCCGGGAGTGGTAGAGGAAGCGATCAATATGTCTATAGATACGAACGCTGCCGAGCCGTAACCTCGATTGCCTCGGCCAAAGCCGGGAGTGACGGGGAAACAACGACCGATACGCTAACATGTTCACAACGGCAGTTGGGAAGCGCAAATCTGACCGCCTCGGCTAAGACCGGGAGTGGAGGAGGAAGCGACCGACATGCCAACATGTTTGAAGACATGTTTACAACAGCAGTTGGGAAGCGCAAATCTGACCGCCTCGGCTAAGACCGGGAGTGGAGGAGGAAGCGACCGACATGCTAACATGTTTAAAAACGTTTAAGTACAGTTGAGATACGCAATCTAACTACCTCGGCCAGGCCGAAGGTAAAAACAAAAAAGCGCTCAATATGTTAAAAACGTAAGAAGACAAATCAATGGAGAATGAGATCAAAGCCTCGGCCAAGCCGAAGGCAAATAAACAAACTTTATTAAAAAAATGTTTACAAGGCAAAACAAAGTCGACGGCCGTCCCCATAGGGATAGCCTAAATACAACCTACCAAAGTTTATCAAAAAAAGAGAAGGTACAACAAAAGGTTACAAACATAAGACTTGAAGCGCCAAAAAGGATGGCAGGGAGGAAAGGCTTAATAGTTGGCCCCCAAACAGCTGAAGCTGTCAGAAGGGCCGGGTGAATTTGGTGACGACCGCCCATCTGCCTATGCTTGTTGCTGCTCGCCACCGGCAGCAGTAGCAGCATCACTAACGGTGGATGGCGCAGAGGAGAGCTTGGCAGCTTCACTGGCCTTTGCCCTCTCAGCCTCCTCTCTGGCCTCCTTCACCATAGCATCCCGGGCCGCCTTCTCCTCGGCTTCCTGAGCAGCCTTCGCTGCCTTCGCCTCATCCGCAGCCTTGGCCTCCGCAGCAGTCAAACTCTTGCCACGGGAAGTTGCCTTCTGGAAGGAGCTCTTTGATCATATCCCTGGTAGCATCTTCAGCTTGGTCCCGGTACTGGGCACACATGTCAGGGATGATGACGGTCTTCAGCGTCTCAATGTCCTTCTCCCTCAGAGCAAGGATAGCCTTGTTGTTCTTATGCTCCTTCGCCTCAGCTGAATGCAAGGTCTTCCATATCTCCTTCTGCCCAGCCATGGCGTTATAGTCGCCCTCAAATTTGTCCCGCTTCTCCCGCAACTTAGCGGCATCAGCCAATGCAGCCTCAACCTTGGCCCTCCCGGCTAGGACCGCCTTCTCAGCGTCCTCCCTAAGCTTTCGCTTAGCGAGGAAATCATTTTTGGCGGCCTGGAAGTTCGACCTCTCTGCCTCCTTCTTAGCGGCGGCAAGCTCGAGACTAAGCCGTTTAAGCGCAGGGGAAGCTCGAGCCATGACCTTTTCTTGCTTAATAATATGAGCACCGGCTAGCTCAGCCCACTTCACCAGCCTCTTGGACAACCTTATGCCTTCCGCCGTAAGCTGAGCGGGGGAAACCTTCTGGGATGAGGAATCAACGGTGACATTCTTACCGCCCGTCTGCACAGGCTGCTTCTCCAACTGCTGTTCAGTGAGAACGATAGCCGGCGACGGCTGATCTACAAAAAATCCAGACAAAGCATCCATGTCAACATTCATTAACATGTCAGAGAGCCTGTCATCAGGAATGCCCAATGAACCTGCTAAATCCGAGCCGTGGGTTAGATCCGTTGCCACTTTTCTCTTATTTGAAGGAGGAAGACCCTCTACAACGGTGACCTCCTCTTCAACATCGACGACCACCTGCTCCTTTTGGATTACGAGGATTGAAGATTGAGCTGGAGTTAACGCCGTTGCCGCCGTAGACGTTGTCTTTGGTCTCCAGCGCGGCACGTTACCAGCAATCTGCGCTTGAGCCGCCGCCACATCCATCGCCTTCAACTGATGCTCCATAAGTTCGTGAGGGGCCGGTCTGCGATCACGTGGCGCGGCCTTAGGATGCAGCTCAACAACTCTCCCGTTCTCGTCAAGTCCCAACCTCTCGAGGACGGAGACAGGCGATTCCGGCCAAATCGGTCCGCAAAAGAAACGAAGCGGGAGTTAAGCAAAAGAAATAAACCAAGGCTCAAATACGAAACATAAAAAGCAAAGATGGGCCTCATACCGACCCCACTCACCCTGGCCGAGGGCCGGGATGAGGCCGACGTGGCAAAGCGGCTCATCCTGAAGAACGATCTGCGTCGGGGGCATCCATCCCTTCGGCGTGCCATCCTTCTCAGCCTCAAACAGCCTCATTGCCCGCGTTTCGTCCTCATTAAGATAGACCTTCAAGGCGTCAATCTTAAGCTTATTCCGGGAGACATATCTGTCATGCTCCCCCTGACTCTCACACCGCAAATTAACGCGGCTTTGAAAGGACCGGGGCAGCGGATAGTCCTCCGGAACCTCGACGTATACCCACCGCCCCTTGCAGTCCTTGCAAGATGTCAACTTGGAAACGGTAACATAACCCGCCTCGGTCTGTATGCTATACCACCCCGTGCCACCTAGGGTAGTCTGCCGAAGATGGTGGAGCCGGCGGAAGAGGTTCACCATTGGGGCCTCCCCTTTAAAAAGACATAACCATACAAAGCCAACAATCGTCCTAATGGACAACGGATGCAGTTGGGCCACGGCGACATTCATGGCTTTAATTATGGCAGCCACGTATTCATTAAGAGGAAACCAGAGCCCATACTCCAAGTGTCTGATGTACACGCCGATACAACCTTCGGGAGGGCAACAGACGACCTGATCACCCTCAGGAACAATTATTCTATACCCCCTGCCGAAGGAGTAATGATCTTCAAAAAGGTCAGAACCGGAACAACTAGCGAACTTGTTCGTCCAAGCACGATCAGGATTGATCGAACATGCGTCGCCGTGCCACGAGAAATACGGCCACTTTACGACAGAAGGGGTCGCCTCATCATCGTCATCATCAATACCCTCCAAAAATCTTGCATCAATTTCAGGAGAAGGAGACTTGGGGCCCCCGAACCCTATCGGGGTGACGACCAGTGGCTCCTGCTCATCAGGATGCGACGGTTCGCCCCCCGGCGCAGAGGTACTAGGCATAGCATCAGCAGAAGACATAGTGGCAACAATTATTTAAACAAGTAAAAAGTTGGAAAAAATTTGTTTGTTTACCTTGGAAGAAAGTGTTACGCCGAGTAACGCTTTGAAGACTAGAGAGAAATTTCTTCGAAAAAGCTAAGAGAGAGGAAATTTTTTGAGAAAACAAAGTTTGATGGCCAAAATGAGGGGGTAACTGCTCTATTTATAGAGCAAAGCCCATGAGGCGGACCAATCAGGGCAAAGCCCATGAAACGTCCACCAATCAATGCCAAGCCACGTGTCAAGCATGCAGCCACGGAATCTCAATCGACATACATTTATTCTTTCTTAACTTATAAGATATTATTTTTGTAAAGATAGAAGGAAAAAATTGAGTAAATCTTTTAAAATAATATTTGATTAGAGATTTGTTATCTCTTTATTATTTGATTTATTACTTTCTATCTTATAAAAATATTAGGGATGAATAGTGCTGTGAATAGTAAAACATGAATAGTGCCGTGAATAGTAATTTCCTTCTTGCACAATAAATCTTTGCTTGGATAAGGGTTAAGGTATTAGGATAATATTTGTTAGAGATTTCTTTATCTCCTTATATTATCTTTCCTAATCTCCAAGATATTGGTGAGTTGTTAAAATAGGAAAATATTATTTATTAAGGCAAGTCTTGGAAAAGAATTAAGGAAAGATTTAACCTAATTCCTTCTTGCTTTACAAGACACCACACGGCATTTAGGATTTTTGCTAAACCAAAACCCTTGCTCCTCTTTTACTATAAATACTCCATACTTTACATCATTAAAAGTAAGACCTTTGAGCATAACTTTCATATATTTTCACAAAACAAAAACCGTGTTTTAAAGCAAGAAAACTGTTTTGTTTATTTTCGAAAAAGGTCGTGTGAATTATAAACTTGTGCATTCGTTCTTTCATTATCGTTATAAGATAATAGTGCTTAATTGATTTCTTACTCGTTCATTAACGTGAACTTTTAGTAGAATCATTAGTGCTTTCTTATTAGCGTAAGTTAGTCACTCGAGTATTTAACGGTACTCATTGAGTTACAGCTAGAGATAGTTGTACGAGTTGGGTTAGTAAATTTGTAATCCGGAGAAAGGTACTAAATTTATTAATCGAGAATAGTGGACGTAGGTTTAGACTTGTGAAACTGAACCAGTTCAAAAATCCGTGTGTCTATCTTTCTTTCGTTTATTTGCTTTGCTTTTAATTCGTTAATTAGTTAATTAGTTAAAGTTTAATCAATAAACTTTAAATAATTAATTATACATACATAGTCGAAAAAGCTTTCAAAAGTTTTAAATCCCCAATTCACCCCCCCTCTTGAGTATTTTGGATCAATAGACTCTTCAATATTCTTTGAGGTTTTGTTTTCTTGGTAGGAGAGGAGTGCAAACCTTGCATTTTCATGGCAAAATGGAGCTAAATTGATCGAATCTAATGACCAAGCATCAAAGAGAAGACAAGACTAGAAGGCCTTTGTACATATTATAGTAAATGGGCAATGATGAAGAAATCCTTGCATCCCCGACTAAATCCCGGAGGATTATTGGAAGAAGAAAAGAAGGAAAGGGAGCTGTGACACAATCCGCCCGTCCAACTAAGAAGACGCCCATCCAAGACGAGGGAAATCCGAGCGTCTTTGCAGAAGGGACGCCCGTCCAGCAACGCCACAATCCGCTCGTCCTACCCAACAATCCGCCCGTCCAACCACCAGGTAATCCGCCCGTCCCGACACCTTGGACGCTCGGATTCCCTTACAGTCCCATATGTCCTTTCTTCATGCTCCATGAAAGATGCGCATATTTATGAAAGACCGGCAAAAAGGAGACCGACATCTCTTTTGAGAGGAGCGATTTCTCAAGGACTTAATCGTCATTTAAGCCCTTAGTAAACCCTAATTTGTGTACCTAATCCCCACTATAAATACCCCATTAGTCTAATTAGATAATCATGTTCTTCTTATCAATCGCTAGTGTAGTTTATATCATCCTAATCTCTTCTTAATCTTGTAATCAACTTTTAATCAAGTTTTAATACAAATCTCATTTCCTTAATTTCTCTTTTGTTCATCTTTTATTTTGGGTAATTGAAGATTATTTGGGTTATTATTGGGAGATTGACAACCTTCCAATCAATCATCAAGTACTTCTAGTATTCTTTGCTTTATTTTGGAATCATTAGTAGGTATAATCCTCTTAATCCTTTTTAATTATTGTTAATCATCTTCATTTATTCATCATGTTTTGCTTTGTTAATGTGATTGACAACCTTATTAACATGCTAAATTTGATAATGAGTGAGTAGTTTCTTTAACTAGGGTTAATGGGTAATTAGGAGAAACCAACATGGGGGATGATTCATGCTTAATTTTATTTTTTTTCATAGTTTATTTGCTTGCTTGTTGTGATCTCAACTTATGCAAATGTTATGTTTGATGAAATGCGAGCCTATGAATCCTTGCATTTTTTACCCATCACTTACCTTTTCAATGAGACTTGTAAGACATAAACCAACTCGAGTCTCATTAGACCATGCATATAGTTGAGTAGGAGGGATTAAGTCGACTTGTAGGTGTTGTAAAATCTAATCGATTCGGCTCCGGGACCCAAACCTTCCTAGGATTGTAAGATATAAACCAACTCGATCCATCACAACAATAATTGCTTGCTTATAATTTGAGAATATGTTTGTATGATCAATTCCCATGAATCCCCTATGACCCCATGACACCCTAGTGCTTTTAATCAATAGTTTACATCCCTTTTTAATCATCTTGCTTATTTACTTTTATTGCTATTTAGTTTTACTGATCTTCTCATCTCAACCCCAAATCGTGACAACCCTAGACACCGCTACTTGCAATCGAAAATCCTACATCAATACCCGTCCCTTGGGATCCGACCTTTACTTGCCTCTTTACTAATAGTACAGTTGTTTGTGAAGTTATAAATATTGTTTTGGTCTAGGTGCTCCTAACGACAAGTAACCGAAAAGTAAAAGCTCCGAGTGAGAAATTTTGACCGAAAATGGTGCCGTTGCCGGGAACGGTGTTAACTTGATTTGATTTTCTTAGATTGTTATTAGTTGTGGCTTTCTTTGCCTTGGGGAAGTAAAACTCCTCAAGGTTTGTTCTAATTGTTTTAAAGTTGTTTGATATTTTGCATGTCTAGAAGGTCACAAGGTAACTTGTTACCCTTTGATCACGAAATTGAAAGGACTTTGACAAACAATAGAAAACTTTCTAGAGGTACTTTGAGAGGTATAGGTGAGGTTGTAGATATTCAAACAAATACTATTGAGTTCATCAATCCTTTTGCAAGAGAAGGTGAGGAGAACCCAACACCAAATCCAACACAAAATCAACCCACAATGCCTAAATTTTCATCACATTCCGTAGCAACCGAGGAGAACCTACCCAATGGTACTCCCACACCACAACACTTAACCGGAAATTTCATTGCAAAATCCGCATTTATCCAATTAGTTTAAAGAAGCCAATTTGGGGGGATGCCTAGTGAAGACCCTCACTCTCACATGGAGACTTTTTGTGACTATTGTGATGCGATTTCACAAACCGGTGTGACTCAAGACCAAATTCGATGGGTCTTATTTCCTTTTTCTCTAATCGGCACCGCAAAACAATGGTTGAAAGGCCTTGATAAGACTACTCTTGGAATTGATTCTTGGAAGAAGTTGGCTCTAGCTTTCTACAAAAAATTCTACCCTCCGGAAAAGACTAACATGCTAAGAGCTCAAATTACGGGTTTTAAGCAAAGGAATGAAGAATCTTTGTATGAAGCTTGGGAGCGATTCAAAGGAATTTGTCGCTCATGTCCTCATCATGGACTTAGCGAGTGGTTTTTAGTACAACAATTTTGGAATGGTCTTTATGAAGACTCAAGAAACATTCTCAACATGGGATCAAATGGTATGTTCACCGAAGTTGACGATAATCAAACTTAGAACAAGATTGAGGAAATGGCTGTCCATAATTCACAATATAGTAGACCTCGCAAGGCTACTAGAGGAGGAAAGCATGAAGTGGACTCTATTACTCAATTGGGTGCGCAACTTAGTGCTCATATTGATACCATAAACTTGAAGTTTGAGAAGGCTATGACTAAACTTAAAGAAGCCTCAAAATCAGCAAAGCATCATGTTAATGCCATGGTAGCATCTTCATCAATCCCAAGTGGGATATGTGAGAATTGTGGAACTTTAGAACATGACCAAAGTGAATGTAGGGGAACTAATGAGCAAGTAAATGCTTTTCAAGCATACAAGAGTGGTACCCCTTATTCCAATTATTACAATGAAAACACCAAATTCCACCCAAATCTCTCATATAAAAGCCAAAATGTTTAAAACCCTCAACAAACATACACCCCACCTCCCATGAGAAACCAAAATCAAAGACCCTTTTACAACCAAAACCAAGGTTATCAAAATCAAACTCCATACAATCAACAAAATGACCAAGGTTTTGACGTTCAAAAAGCGGGCCTCCAAATGCAAAAGAATCAACAAGAGTTTTTCACTCAAATGCAAAAGGATAGTCAAGCAAAAGACATCACCATCAACAACATTCTAGCCCACACAAAAATGTTGGAAACTCAATTGACCCAACTAGCATCTTCGAGTTCTCAAAGACAAAAGGGGCAATTACCACCTCAAAGTAATCCCCAAAGACATGAAACAGTTAGTGCCATTTACTTGAGGAGTGGTACGAGATATGAAGGACCAAAGAAGAAAGTTGAGGATGAAGTTGTGGAAGCTAGTGACAAAGAAGAAGTTGTGCAAAACTCCAAAGAAAATGAACCAACAAAAGAAGAAGTTTCAAAGAAAAGTGAAGAGAAGGCCAAAGAGAAGGAGCTCATTGTGATTAGACTTCCATTCCCAAGTCGTCAAGCTAAACCTAAATTCGATGTCCAACTTGGAAAATTTATGGAAATTGTGAAGAATTTGGAAGTCTCGATTCCTTTCACGGAATTAATCAATCACGTACCGGCCTATGCAAAGTACATGAAGGATATCCTTACGAAAAAAAAGTCGATCAGGAAGCTTGAAACTATCGCCTTCACTAAGGTGAGTAGTGCAATCCTTCAAGGGAGTCACCTCCGAAACTTAAAGACCCGGGAAGCTTCTCAATACCATGTACCATTGGCGACACCACGATCAACAAGGCTTTGTGTGATCTAGGAGAAAGCGTGAGTGTTATGCCATATTCGGTTAGTAAAAGGTTAGGGATGGGAGAGCTTAAATGTACCAACATCACACTCCAAATGGCCGATAGATCGACGAAGACATCGTTAGGGATATGGGAAGATGTTCCCGTGAGAGTTGGGAAATTTTTCATCCCGGTGGACTTTGTCATCGTTGACATGGAAGAAGACTCCAATATTCCGATCATTCTAGGTCGACCTTTATTTCACACCACGGGTGCGGTGATAGATATGAAGCACGGAGAGCTCACTCTAGAAGTGGGAGACGAGAGCATAACTTTCAATCTTGACAAGACCATGAGAGCTCCCCGTTTGCATGAGCCATGCTTTATGGTTGATCACTATAGCCGGAAGGATGATAGGAAGAAGTCGGAATTCCAATGGAAAAATAAAGTCGATGATGCCCCATTCAAAGAGCAAGAGAATAGCAACAAAGAGAGCTTGAAAAGCTCACCCATGACAAGTGAAGAAGATGGCCTCATTGGCCAAAACAAGAAAGAAGGAGAGTTGTCTCTATCAACTCAAGAGATTTTTAATGATCAAGTAGACAAAGTTTGCGGTCTTTGGGATGATGAGTTCGAAGGGATATTCAATCCCTACATTGGTAATGCTATGAACCAAGACCATCATGGAGAACAACAAGTGCAAAGATCTATTGAGGATCTTTATCATGACAATGAACAAGCTTTCTACTACTTCTTCAAGGTGTTGAGTAACATCAACAACACCTTGAACATGCTTCCTTGACATCTCACATTGGATGAGAGTTTGGTGGAGTCCTCCCTAAACCACCATTTGTAAATATTCTAACTCCCTAATTGCATTTCAATTTTTACATTGCATTTTTGTCATTTTTGGATTTATATCTTTGTGCCTTGATCAAGATATTCATCATTTTTGAGAGAAGTGAGGGAGGGACTTATGATTTTATTGATGTGTAGTGCTTTGACTTAGTGTGGGGATAGCAATTGCCTAGGCTAATCATGCCTTTGTAGTGCCCCTACAATGAAGAACACGACCATTGAAGAATGAAAGTGTTACGGGTTATGCAGCACCCACGGATGGACCTGAATCCGTGTGGACAGGGAAGAATCTGAGCGTCTCAAAAGGGAATCCGCTCGTCTAGCAGAATCCGAGCATCCTATGTCACAAAACGCTCGTCTGGCTGAGCTGTGGAATTCAAAGAAATGGTCTGTTGAAGAATCCGAGCGTCCCAGTGAAGAATCCGCTCGTCTGATACAAGACGCTCGTCTTGCAGCAAAGACGCTCGTCTTTATGCTGTTGGATTTTAAGAAATCACCCTATAACAGAATCCGAGCGCCTTTTGAAGAATCCGCTCGTCTCAGATTTAGGAATCCGCTCGTCTTTTCACAAAGACGCTCGTCCCATAGCGTCTTTTTCTGAAGCAAATCGTGCAGAATCCGAGCGTCCCAGACACCAATCCGCTCGTCCCTGCTGCTGTTTTCAAAATTAACGGGTCTTTTAAACCCTTACTCCCTCATTCATTTTCATTTCTTTTTCATTCAAACACTACCCACTACCCAAAAACCCCCAAAACCCTCATCCTCTACATCAACAAAATAAGATTTCCTCAACCAAACTCAACAAAATCAAATCCAAACTTCCCCACAACAAAAATTAATCACTCCTTTTACAACAACAACTCATTCAAACACCAAAATCTTCAACCTTTGAGTCGATTTTTAAGAAACAAAGCAACATTATTTCATCTTAAATCGATTTGGGCATAATTACAAATTGAAGATTTCATTCTCTATTTGGTGTAATCAACAATGGCAAGAACTAAAGGAGGTAACAAGGCACCCCCAAAGAAGACATTTTCAAAAAGGCAACAAACTCTTCAAGCAAAATAATTGTCTAAGGCATTGGTAGTTCATGAGGCAAGGTTGGAGGTTCAAAAAGGCCCCCTATGGAAGCTACAACATCAACAACTCCGGTCATTGAGCAATTATCTAATTATCCGGAGGTAATTTTCACTTCCAACTCTCATAGGGATAAATTTGTTCTCTTTGCTAAGAAGACCGTTATGCCTCCAAAATTTATTTGTGAAGATGCTTTTTCTAAGTTGGGTGTTCTTGAACAAACCAAAACCTTCTTTGAGGCAATGGGATTGGGTAAATTTTTCACCATGAAAGAATTGACATACCCTCCCTCACATTGGAATTTTTGAGTTCCTTGAAAGTTACAAGAGTGGAAACTAGAACCCACATCGAGTTTCGTCTTGCAAATGTCAATAGACGAATCACTTTTGGTGAATTGAGTAAGATTTTAGGCCTTAGTGATACCCCGTACTATCACAAGATCCCCGAAAAATATGACCCCGCTCCTCTTTGGGAGGCAATTTCCGGAAAGAAATTTGTGCGCTTTCATGATTGTCGTGTTATATTAGTTCACCATCCGGGCATTAGGGTATGGAATAAGGTCATTGGGAACACTTTGATAGCAAGAAATGGCACTAATCATCTTACCAAGCTCGATTTTGTTCTTCTTGAGTCGGCCTTGAACGTAGAAAGGGAATATACTAAGCCATACAATGCTCTAAGACTTTTGGTTGAAAGATGGCTTAATGTTGATTGTGGTAAAGAGGGCACCGCTTTTATCGTGAATGGAGGACTAGTTACCTATTTGGCCAAGTACTTTGACCCAAATTTCAACAAAGACAAGACTTATGTGGCGGTCAAAGGGGATCATCTCATTGATATGGACACCATGATTCACAAGTTCAAGTGGGTTAAGCATGCATCTCTTGACACCAAATATGGGTGGCTAACCAATGAGGCTAGGTCCTTCACTTTGCCTTCAAAGATTTGCCGATTGAGTGTTCACCGACCAAACTACCTTCTTCCATTCTCCGAGGAAACCGAGTACATTATTCAACAACAAAGAGGCAAGATTGATGAGCCCTCCTCCTCCATTGTCACACCACCCTACCCATTTGAGTATCACGAGTTCAAACCCAAGGATGTCGAGGTAGGAAATGATTACATGACTCTACTCATGAGGGAAATGCACAAGCAAGCTTACAATGATAGAGTGGATGCTTACAAGGCCCAATATCCGCCCCTCCTACATCTAGCTAGGCAAGGACTTCTTGATCCATCATGTCCTTTGCCTAGTTGGGCGGATAGGGAAGTTTTCTTTCCTAGCACCTCTAGTGGTGGAAGACCGGGTGGAGAGGAGAATGTTGATGAGGGTGTTGATGAAGAAGGTGAAGAACAAGAGGTTCAAGAGAATGTTGAAGAAGAAGAAGCTCAAGATGAGGAAGGAGAAGAAAGTGAGGAAGAGCAAGGAAGCGAAGTGGGAGTGGAGATGATTCCACTTCTATGGAGGAAAATGATGATATGATGGAGGATTAGCAAACCTTGGAGACTCCTACACTCTTTTACCCCTCTTACGGTTTGTCTACTTCTTTTGTTTTCTTTATTGTATTTTGATCATTTGATTGAGGAGTCCTAGCAACATGGAGGACTAACACCTTGGCCTCATTAAGGTGTTCTTTTTATTGTTCCCATATGTAAAATCCAAAATGACAATTTGTAGTTTCATGCATTGCATTCCGTGTGCATGAACTACCCCGAAATTCAAGACGTTAGAAATAATGTCTATCTTGGTTTGGGGAAGTCCATGCATACGCATTGAGAGGTAATCTAAATTACGCTATCCACCATAACAAAAACTCATGCATCATGTAGTGTAGCTTAGTATAGCTTGCATTTAGTTTAGAAATCATGCATCATAGTTGCATAATTTCCTATCGTATTGGCCATTGAGGACAATGCCCATACTAGTGTGGGGATGGGAAATTCTAACTTGACTTTTATTCAAAAATTCAAAAAAAAAATAAAAATAAAATTCGAAAAATCAAAAAATTGAAAAATTGAAAAATCAAAAACATGTTCATTTCCTTTGTAGTGTAGTCTTGTATATATTGTTTGTATATATCATGTTTGTTCATCCTTGTTCACATTGATTGACTACGCCACATCCGAGACATGAGGATATTGAAGACCGCATGGTATGATCTTTCCAATCTCCTTTTTCTTCTTTATGTTAATGACTATGTGGCTTTATTTTGATTGATGCTGTATAAACAATGTGAATTTAGGACTTGAATTTAGTTTATATGGCATACTAGTTGGTAGAATCATATGCATTAGGATGTATAAATGTTAGTTGCATGATGGCATGTAGTTTGCATGTTAGAAAAATTTTGTGAAACCATCTACTTGGGAAGCTTGACAAGTGTATATAGGCCCTAGTAGATGTTTTTTCTTCTTAAGACTTTGCTTGTTAGAATACTTGTAAAACACCCTAGGATGTGTCATGCTAGTATCCTTTGACTCATGGATTAAGGCCGAGTCAAGAGTACCTTGTAGTGTGATAACTCCTTGGCTACCGTTTATTCCAAGGTGACCCCTAAAACCATGCAACCATCATTCATCCATGTTCTACCATATTTTGTCATCAAAGGGAATGGGCACAAAAAGAAATTGTTTAAAAATTTGAGTTCAAGAAAAGAAAAGAAAAGAAAAAGTTTGCTAAATGCATCAAAAGAAAAGAGGAGTAACAAAAAAAAAATGGGAACTCTTATGCTTCAAATATAAGGCACCCTCGTTACTAATTGGGGTGACTTTGAAAATGTTCAAAAGAAAAATGCAAAAGTTGAAAAGTTGTCAAGTGTTGAAATGCCAAAAATCAAAAGAAATGGCAAAAAGAAAATATTCTCAAATGTTATATGCCACAAGAAATTGGGGGGAAAAACAACAAAAGCAAACTCCCAAATAAAACTCAAATACTATCGATCCCTTTATCCATCGTATCCATTTTTGTGCATGGTAGAGAGGGGACGACCCTTCTTCTTATCTAGGCAAGAGGGGGAATTCCACGATCCTCTAGTGTTTCTAACACCATAGGGAGTCCATTCTTGACAAAAGCATTTAACGATTGAGGACAAAGGTACCCTAGCTTGACACAACTTGGAGGTGATTTGTTGGTATCCTTCTAGGCTTAGTAGTTTGAAGAAATTGCATCTATGAAGGAGTGTGTACCCTTGAATTGCTTCCCTTGTAGATAATTTCCGCCACTTAGATGAGGAAAGTGGCTATTTTTTTTGTAGATGCATCCATTACTTGATTTCGTGTGCTTAATGTTTGGATGTGTCGCCATTTTGGCAAGACCCACCTTGCCTTGCAAGAAGGCATCCTACCTCATGGTTGTCTTGTTGTGAGTTGAAGGGGCGGAGTGAGACCCGCTTATTGTCTCCTATCGGCCATGCTATTAGGTTAGTTTAAATAACGGTCCTAGTTTAGTCACCTCTTTGCTCGGGACGAGCAAAGGTTCGGTTTGGGAATATTTGATGTGACCTTTATTTGAACACATTTAGTCCCCGAATTAGCCTCGTTCCTATGCTTTTTAGTGCATAATTGGGTCATTTACTATCTTTAGTCCTTTGTTTTGCATATTCTTTGAGGTTTTGTTTCCTTAGTAGGAGATGAGTGCAAACCTTGCATTTTCATGGAAAAATGGAGCTAAATTGATCAAATCTAATGACCAAGCATCAAAGAGAAGACAATACTAGAAGGCCTTTGTACATATTATAGTAGATGGGCAATGATAAATAAATCCTTGCATCCCCGACTAAATCCCGGAGGATTATTGGAAGAAGAAAAGAAGGAAAGGGAGCTGTGACACATTCCGCCCGTCCAACCAAGAAGACGCCCGCGCAAGACGAGGGAAATCCGAGCGTCTTTGCAGAAGGGACGCCCGTCCAGCAACGCCACAATCCGCTCGTCCTGTGATGTGACCATAATTAGAGCATATTTAGTCCCCGAATTAGCCTTGTTCCCATGCTTTTTAGTGCATATTTGGGTCATTTATTGTCTTTAGTTCTTTGTTTTGCATATTCTTGGAGGTTTTGTGTCCTTGGTAGGAAAGGAGTGCAAACCTTGAATTTTCATGGCAAAACGAGACTATATTGATTGAATTCAATGACCAAGCATCAAGGAGAGACAAGATTAGAAGGCCTTTGTACATACTAGAGTAGATGGGCAATGATGAGAAAAGATCCTTGCATCCCCGAGGAAATCCCCAAGGATTTTATGAAGGAAAAGGAAGAAAAGAAGAAGAAAGTACGCTGCATGATAATCCATGCGTCTTCTTAAGAAGACGCCCGTCCACCAAGCCACAATCCGTGCGTCTTCCTTACAAGACGCCCGGGCAGCAGCAACCAGAAGACACCCTGGCAGAGACACAAGAATCCGGCCGTCCCGAGCCTAAGACGCACGGATTCCAAGGCAGCACAACTTCGTTTTTCAAGCTTCAAAGAAAGATGCCCATCCTTCCAAAAATACCGGCGTTTCCCTAAGTAGGGACTTAATCGTTATTTAAGCCCTTAGTTAACCCTAATTCCTACACCTAATCCCCACTATAAATACCCCATTAGTCTAATTAGAAGAGCATGTTCTTCTTATCAATCTCTAGAGTAGTTAATATCAATCAAATCTCTCTTTAGTTTTGTAATCAACAATTAATCATGTTTTAATACAAGTTTTATTTCCTTAATCTCTCTTTTGTTCATCCTTTATTTTGGGTAATTGAAGATTATTTGGGTTATTATTGGGAGATTGACAACCTCTCAATCAAGCATCAAGTACTTCTTTTATTCTTTGCTTTATTATTGGAATCATTAGTAGGTATAATTCTCTTAATCCCTTTTGAATTATTGCTAATTACTTTCATTTGTTCATCATGTTTCACGTTGTTGGTATGATTGACAACCTTGATAGCATGTTCAACATGATAATGAGTGAGTAGTTCCATAGCTAGGGTTAATGGGTAATTAGGGGAAACCAACATGGGGAATGATCCATGCTTAAATTAATATGCTTTCATGGTTTATTTGCTTGCTTGTTATGATCTCAACTCATGCACATGTTATGTTTGATGAAATGCGAGCCTATGAATCCTTGCATTTTTTACCCATCACCTATCTTTTCAATGAGACTTGTAAGACATAAACCAACTCGAGTCTCATTAGACCATGCATGTTGTTGAGTAGGGAAGACTAAGTCGACTTGTAGGTGTTGTACAATCTAATCGATTCGGCTCCGGGACCCAAACTTTCCTAGGATTGTAAGATATAACCCAACTAAATCCATCACAATAATAATTGCTTGCTTATAATTTGAGAACATGTTTGTATGATCAATTCCCATGAATCCCCTATGACCCCATGATACCCTAGTGCTTTTTATCAACTGTTTACAACACTTTTTAATTCATCTTGCTTGTTTACTTTTATTGCTATTTAGTTTAGTGACCTTCTACATCAACCCAAATTGTGACACCCCTAAGACACCACTAGTTGCAATAGAAATCTCATCTCAATTCCCGTCCCTTGGGATCCGACCTTTACTTGCCTCTTTACTAATTGTAGAGTTGTTTGTGAAGCTATAAATTGTGTTTTGGTCTAGGTGCTCCTAACGACAAGTTACCGAAAAGATATAGTCCCGACCAAAAATGGCGTCATTGCCGGGGACGGTGTTAACTTGATTTAGATTTTCTTATATTGTTATTAGTTGTGTCTTTCTTTACCTTGGGGAAGTAGAACTCCTCAAGGTTTGTTCTAATTGTTTTCGAGTTGTTTGATATTTTGCATGTCTAGGTCACAAGGTGACTTGTTACCCTTTGATCGTGAAATTGAAAGATGACAACCAATAGAAGACTTGCTAGGAGAAATTTGAGAGGTATTAGTGAGGTTGTAGACATTCAACCAACTATTGAGTTCATCAACCCTTTTGCAAGAGAAGGTGAGGAGAACCCAACACAAAATACAACACAAAATCAACCCACAAGGCCTAAGTTTTCATCACATTCCGTACCCACCGAGGAGAACCTACCCAACGGTACTCCCACACCACAACATCTAACCGGAAATTTCATTGCCAAATCCGCATTTATCCAATTAGTCGAAAGAAGCGAATTTGGGGGGATGCCTAGTGAAGACCCTCATTCTCATATGGAGGCTTTTTTGTGACTATTGTGATGCGATTTCTCAAACCGGTGTAACTCATGACCAAATTCGATGGGTCTTATTTCCTTTTTCTCTAATTGGCACCGCGAAACAATGGTTGAAGAGCCTTGATAAGGCCACTCTCGGAATTGATTCTTGGAAGAAGTTGGCTCTAGCTTTCTACAAAAAATTCTACCCACCGGAAAAGACTAACATGCTAAGAGCTCAAATTACGGGTTTTAAGCAAAGGGATGAAGAATCTTTGTATGAAGCTTGGGAGCGGTTTAAAGGAATTTGTCGCTCATGTCCTCACCATGGACTTAGCGAGTGGTTCTTGGTACAACAATTTTGGAACGGTCTATATGAAGATTCAAGGAACATTCTCAACATGGGATCAAATGGAATGTTCACCGAAGTTGGTGATAATCAAACTTGGAACAAAATTGAGGAAATGGCGGTCCATAACTCACAATATAGTAGACCTCGCAAGGCAACTAGAGGAGGAAAGCATGAAGTGGACTTCGTTACTCAATTGGGTGCTCAACTTAGTGCTCACATTGATACCATCAATTTGAAGTTTGAAAAGGCTATGGCTAGACTTGAAGAAGTCTTAAAATCACCAAAGCATCATGTTAATGCCATGACGGCATCTTCATCAATCCCAAGTGGGATATGTGAGAATTGTGGAACTATGGGGCATGACCCAAGTGAATGTAGGGGAACAAATGAACAAGTGAATGCTTTACAAGCATACAAGAGTGGTACCCCTTATTCCAACTATTACAATGAAAACACCAAATTCCATCCAAATCTCTCATACAAAAGCCAAAATGTTCAAAACCCTCAAACAACATACACCCACCTCCCATGAGAAACCAAAATCAAAGACCCTTTTACAACCAAAACCAAGGTTACCAAAATCAATCTCCATACAATCAACAAAATGACTAAGGTTTTGATGTTCAAAAAGCGGTCCATCAAATTCAAAAGAATCAACAAGAATTTTTCACTCAAATGCAAAAAGATAGTCAAGCAAAGGAAACCACCATCAACAACATCCTAGCTCACACCAAAATGTTGGAAACCCAATTGACTCAACTAGCATCTTCAAGCTCACAAAGACAAAAGGGGCAATTACCACCTCAAAGTAATCCCCCAAGACATGAAACGGTTAGTGCCATTCACTTGAGAAGTGGTACAAGGTATGAAGCACCGAAGAAGCAAGTTGAGGATGAGGTTGTGGAAGCTAGTGACTAGAAAGAAATTGTACAAAACTCCAAAGATGGAGAATCATCAAAAGAAGAAATTTCAAAGAAAAATGAAGACAAGGTCAAGGAGAAGGAGCCCATTGTGATTAGACTTCGTTTTCCAAGTCGTCAAGCCAAGCCCAAATTTGATGACCAACTTGGAAAATTTATGGAAATTGTGAAGAATTTGGAAGTCTCAATTCCTTTCACGGAATTAATCAATCACGTGCCGGCCTATGCGAAATACATGAAAGACATCCTCACAAAGAAGAAGTCGATCCGAAAGCTTGAGACTATCGCCTTCACTAAGGTGAGTAGTGCAATACTTCAAGGGAGTTCACCTCCAAAACTCAATGATCCGATAAGCTTCTCAATACCGTGTACCATTGGCGACACCACGATCAACAAAGCCTTATGTGATCTAGGGGCTAGTGTGAGTGTTATGCCGTACTCGGTGAGTAAAAGGTTGGTAATGAGAGAGCTTAAATGCACTAATATCACACTCCAAATGGCCGATAGATCGACGAAGACACCATTGGGGATATGGGAAGATGTTCCCGTACGAATTGGGAAATTTTTCATCCCGGTGGACTTTGTCATTGTTGATATGGAAGAAGACTCTAACATTCCAATCATTCTAGGAAGACCTTTCTTACACACCGCGGGTGCGGTGATTGATGTGAAACATGGAGAGCTCACTCTAGAAGTGGGAGATGAGAGTATAACTTTCAATCTTGACAAGACTATGAGAGCTCCCCGTTTGCATGAACCATGTTTTATGATCGATCATTATAGCCGGAAGGATGATAGGAAGAAGTCGGAACTCCAATGGAAGAAGAAAATTGAAGATGCTCCATCCAAAGAGCAAGTGAATTATAACAAAGAGAGCTTGAAAAGCTCACCAACGTCAAGCAATGAAGAAGATGACCTCATTGGCCAAGACAAGAAAATGGGAGAGTTGTCTCTATCAACTCAAGAGATCTTTAGTGATCAAGTAGATGAAGTGTGTGGTCTTTGGGACGATGAATTTGAAGGGATTTTCAATCCCTACATTGGCAATGCTATCGATCAAGACCGACAACAAGGGCAAAGATCTATTGAAGATCTTTATCATGACAATGAACAAGCTTTTGATTACTTCTTCAAGGTGTTGAGCAACATCATCAACACCTTGGACATGCCCCCATGACATCTCACTAAGGATGAGAGTTTGGTGGAGTCCTCCCTAAACCACCATTTGTAAATATTTCTAACTCCCTAACTCGCATTTTAATTCTTGAATTGCATTTTTGTCATTTTTGGATTTTTGTGCCTTGATCAAGATAATTATCATTTTTGAGAGAAGAGAGGGAGGGACTAATGATTTCAATTGATGTGTAGTGCTTTAGCTTAGTGTGGGGATAGCAATTGCCTTAGTAGTGCCCCCACAATGAAGAACACGAGATTTTGAAGAAAAAATGACAAGGGATATGCTAATACACGGATGGAACTGAATCCAGGTAAAAGGGGAAGAATTCGAGCGTTTTCAAGGGAAAACGCCCGTCTTCAGGCAACCCGGGCGTCTTGGTCTGAATCCGCCCTGATGGAAATGTAGATTCATATACACTTTAACATACTCATATATGTCGAAATTAATTTGTCATAAAATTAAAACGGATCTTATGCATGCAAACATTAATAAAAGAGGAGAGAAATAATGTCCTTACATTCAATATTTCGGCTATATTGGGCACAAGAGAGATCACCTTTCTCTTCTTGTTCTTGAGCTATTCCAATGGATGAACAAGATCTAAGAATAAGATCTCTGCCTAAGCTTTATACCCAAGGCTTAACACTTAATCTAATTAATATTATAAGTACTAGTATAATATTAATATAGTGAAAATTGAACCAAAAACTTTATAAAACCCTTATGTGTTTTCGGTTTTTAGAGAGAAGAAGAGAGGATTTTATTTCTCTAGAAAATCTCTATATTTGATGATGGAATTAGAATGAATACACTACTAAACATTTTTAGTGTTATTAGGTGGAAAAATAGGAAAAACAATGATGGCATTTTACTTCCCAAAACCGTGTAAGAGGAGAAGGAAAAAGAAGCCAATGCATGGAGAAATTGTTCTTCACAAGGAACAATAGGTTTGCATGGCTAGGGATGCCTTTAATCATTGTGTTTTCCACTAATTATAAACAACATATAATTAGCTAAACACCTTCTAATTTTCGGCCCTTTGCATAATATGGTGTCCATATTATTTTTGTCAATTGTCTATATGTTACATGTCACATGTCACATATATTTGTTTATGTATTTTTATCATATTAAAAATCAACGTATTAATAAAAATACGTCACATACAAAAATTGACTTAGTAATTTCATAATTACTTGTGCCAAAAATTTTACCAATTTATAAATCACAACATATTGTATTTATATCAATTCATTCAATTTAATTGTTACATTAAACAATTTATTTCATCCGAGTAATGATACAATTCAATTACTCGGACCGTATCTTATTTAATCACATTTCAATATGATACGTAAATTTTACTTCCAAAATCGTCCGTCAATTTTCAAGTAATTTAATTAACTCGTAACATTATACGATTAATTAAATAATCAATTAAGTGTATTGCCCTTTAGGTATGACCTAGGGGGTCAACTGATCACCACCGTCACACGACAGTAATGTCAAACTCTAGTCAGCCAATCATTACCGATATATGTTGACCAGTTGTGAGAATAATATTACTTCCCAATTGTATTCTTAAAATGAGATTTAATAATGATATTTAAATCATGTGATCGCACTATTGTTGAGGACACATTTCCCAACAATCTCCCACTTGTCCTCGACAAGTGTGCGTCACCAATTCTCTTGTCCTATTACTATCTCCCACTCAATGCAAGGTGTCTTTCGGTCGTACTTGCAAGTGATCATATCAAGAATGGTTTCCTCGATCTGGAGAATAACTGATTGACCGGATTTATCCACTCGGGATACCTTCCGAGCGTGGCCACGCATTTCGATTCATTACTCCTCGAGTGGCCCCGAGATATTGTTTTAACCCTGACAAGGGGATGGACAATTCCTATCGCACTCATTCCTTTCGACTAGCCACACCCATCATAACCCAAAATATGCCCATTTGACCCCATTTACGAAGGTCGTAGTAACACAAATCAAAGTTAATCGAAACCGAGCCATCTTAGGTGAATAGTCTTTAGTCAAAAGAATCGACTCATTTGAATACTATAGCAACTCTCGCCACGACCAGGCTATATATAAATTGCCGAACTCTATAAGCGGTCATAAGGCCCGACAAAATGTTCCTAACAGATCGCCTATGTGATCGACTAGTCATCTCACATGACTCTATGGCACTTGAACTTGCCATCAATCGCCTCACACTCTAGTCACTTCGAGACGTCACCTCATACAAGTAACTATGGGCAAATACAATGTTAATCCGTGTTCACTTTAACGGGGTTCAATTGTCTCCACAACCCGTTTGGATGTAACAAAGTATAATAAAAGAGTTTTAAAAATAAAACTCGAACGACAAATGCGATTATCACACATGAATAGTCAATGCCTGATTACTATTTCATGTTCTATAATCTAATTTGATCTTGTACGTAGTTGTTCATTTCAATTCAATTGAAATGACATGACTCATCATGTTTAGCCTTTGAGAATGCTTTGGTTAGTAGGTTTTATCAATTTCTTGCACCTTACTCAACCTCACTACATACTCGTTTTCCTTTGTAATGTATACATTTGCATCACAAACTTTTCGAGTACGTGTCGAGATCCAATCAAGACATAGGCCCTCTAGCCTAAGAATAGCTCCCGCTGTTTTCACAGTGTGCGGGACTCATCCTTCTTGCACATCTCATGATCGCAAGTGTACTCAATTTCCGTTATAAATATCTCTCATTGTTCTTTATTGTCTAGAACGATTCTAGAAAATCTACTTCTTAATTATCATAACCACAATGGTATCTTAACCATCCTAATGTGTTTTGATTATGGTTTTGTCGGAAACCATGCGCAACCTCAATTGTCAATTGTCACTTGTGTAACACCCTTACACAAAATTGCATCATAAACACTTTGCATTATAGCCTTAATGCTTCTGCAAGCACTTAAGGACAATCTTTATGGCGTACTTGGCAAAGATTACTTAAATTCGATTTTGAAAACAATTCATCATACTCAAAGTATATGAAGTGTTATACATCATTATTCATTTAATTGATCCGGCGAATGAAGCGAATGGAATCAATCAAATATGTTCAATTTAATTGAACTAGTCATGAATCTTATCAACATAAGACTTCTTCGATGCTAATATCATGTGGATTTGTCTTCATAAATCCGGATATTCAAGATGTATTATAATACTCCAAAAGTCTTAAATCATTCTCAATGATCAATATGTCATCCACATATCGGACTAATTAAAATTTCCGTAACTCCCACTAAACTTCATGTATAAACACAACTTCTCGACTTATCGAGAAATGTTTTATCACATGATCAAAATGTTGATTCTAACTCATTGATGTCCTACTTAAGACTCTCTCTTAAGTTTCACATTATCTTAGGATTGCAAGAATCTTCAAAACTCAAGACATGTATTGAATACATTCCTTCTAATTGAAGAAGTGGGTTTTAGATTCACTCGCTATGTATTTCATAATAATGAAACACAATCCCTAAGAAGATCCAAATAGACTTAAGCATTTCAATTGGTGTAAAAACCCTTTGCAACCAATCAACCTTGAAATCTTTCTTTATTAGTACAAAATCCTTTGCAACTAATCAAGCCTTTTTATTTTGGATTTTCATGGCTCTAAGCCTTAGTATTGAGTTGTGACTTAAACACTCTTATGTAAGTCATTTGTTGATTACCTTCTAGAAGTAATCAACTTGAATCAAACAATTTCTTTTGTAAGTTATAAGCTCTTTACTTTCTTAAAAGTAGCATGAATTCATCATCTTTAACAAGTGACGAATTTAACCTCCTAGGTTTTAAAGAAACAACGTCTTACACAAAATGTCTCATGTAGTCAAGAAAGTCCAGTTTCTCGCGACATAACATCTTTGTGGTTCTTGAGACATAACATCTTGACATAACATCTTTGTGGCTCTTGAATAATTTCTCCCACTCTGTCTTCTAGAAATAAACTTGTATTTTAGAAAGACAGCTTCACGAGCCGCAAACCCGTCGTACTCGTGATAATTGCAAGGGAAAAATGAGCATTTGTTTCTTGTGAGAACTTATAAACATGGTACCCTTACCATTTCATATCTCATATGATTCGTTTTAGTGGAAAAAAAAATTTAGACAAAAATGATAAAATCCCCAAAAGGATCAAGTAACTCAAAGTAACTTGATTGAAATCCAAACCATATCGAATAGCGTTTGATTTCTTATCCAATCACACATTATTCCATGATGCGTGCTAAGAGAGATTAACATGTGATACTATATCACATTTCCTTTGGCTTATATCAAAGTCTTCACTTTGATAATCCCATCACGACTAAATCGTGATTTCTTGAACTCTTTGAAATTCTTCAAAGATTTCTCTATTTACCTTATTAAGTTAACATATTAGTGTCAACTTAAATCGTTGGTAAAAGATAATGATCAACCTATTTTGGATCGATGATTTACAACCTCGATCTCCTTTTCAACCAAAAGGCATGAGACATCTTGTTTTGAATACAAGATACGCATATACCATTAATGATTTAATGGTTTCAAGAGTACTCGATAACTCTTTGCGTTCATCATTCAAAAATTTAAGGTTTAATCTTGGGTTACCAATTTGAGTCTTACATCATCATCATGATATATCATTCTAGTTTGGTTTAGAATATAATCACCTTGATGATGGGCTAGCCATACATCAAATCATGGTGTAAAGGGTCACAAAGGTGAAAACCTCTTTTGTATCTTAACAAGTTTATATTCTTATTTAGAGTTTATGCACTTAATAGTCATAATTAAGTACAACTTTAAATCCAAAAACTAGATTGAGTACACAATTACTCTATCTCTCGATATTATTGTTGCTAGTCGTCATATTCTAATCATCCTATGTATCAAGTACAATGATGAAAACCTCCATTGGTTTCTAATATTGACGAAGTAGTACTAGCAAAATTTTATGTTTAATCAAATAAACAATTTAAAGAAGAAGGTCACATTAGATGTCCCACAACTAACTTGATAATTCTTCAATAATTTGGGGTAGTTTCCTTTCTTGTGTCCAACATTTAAGACAATGGAAACTTATTATCGGTCGGGATTGATAGGTTTAGTATCGTTATTCTCAACAACTTTACCTTTAACATTACCTTGTATCAATTCCATTATAATCTTTACTTCTTGAACCTCGTCTTCATCTTAACGGTTTAAGAGAATGCTCCCACTTATTTCAATGAGTCTTTGCTTTGAGAAGCAAAATTGAATTCATGAAGATTACTCTTCATTTGTTCGTTTTAGTCTTAAAACTTTCATTGAAGTGGTTGCGTTATTTTGGTCAATTACGAATTCTTACAAATCTAATTACCAAAACAATTTATCGCTTCAAGGTACTTAATTCAATTAAGTATATGAAACATAATTCATTGTAAGTAGATGTGTTAGTCAAGAATCAAAAACCTGTTTGATAATGAATAACTTTAATCTATACCTTTTACAAGAGATCCTTACAATGCATAATTCGAGGTCTTAGAAGCAAACTCATATTTGTCTTTAGTTACGATATTTTAATGGAGATTTGAATCAAAAACGAAATGATATCGTATATGAATTGTGGTAAAGAAATAGAACAATATGATAACGGAATAGTGGAAAACTTAACATTCATCGTTTTATAAATACTTGTAAAAACAAGTATAGCATTTACATAGTGACCTCTACCCAACTATGATAAATGATTCCAAGATCCAAATTCATATTAACTTGGAGCACGGTGTGCCGAAATACCCCTCATCAATATAACTCGGTGGATTAACTCTTTAATCGATTCTACTTTTAGAACTCTTGGTCGATGATATTTACATTAATATTCATCTCTAGCCCGAAACACATCCGGAAATACGTCGTGAATACTTTCGTTGAGTACAACCCAAATTTCGAATAAATGTGTCCATAATCCAAACCCACATCAACTTAGGGCACGGTGTGCCGAAATACCCCTTATCAATATGAATTCGGTGGATTGACATTCATCACCCACTTCCCCTACGTAACAAGGTTTGTACCCGGTGTGGCCGAGAGTGCACTCCCCTCACGAAATAGGTTTTCATGGTTTCTACTATTTGGTAAGGCTATGTCTCAATTGATTGTTTTAGCGAGAGGTCATGTCAATTTATTATCTATCACGTTTTAAGTGAACTAAAGCGGTGAACTACGATAATTTGAATTGACACGGTCGATAAACTCGATAAGATAAAAAATGCATGTTTTAGTTATGGCGATTTAGCAATGCATGTGACATAAAATAAAATGCAAGCATAAAAGTAAATAAATCCTAGTATGGCCTTTCCTAAAATAGAAAAAACTCTTAATCTATTACATATTCGGAAACCAACTCCATTGGTCCCTTGAACTTCGGTTGTGGCACGCATCTCGAGGTAACACCGTCTTTATGTATCGTCATTCTTGAAGAAATCCGTCTTTGGGAACTCCGGAATGAATAAAATTACATAATGAATTACATAATTTCCTATTATACATTTGTAACTAAAATAAAATAAATCTATTAAATTACAAAACGGTGATACGAGATCACAATTAAAATTACAACCGAATCGATATTCCCATACATTTCGGGAAATACCAATTAAATCTAAGGCCATACTAAGTAAAATTACATAATTCAAAATTACATAAATTAAAATTATGACAATCATAAAGAAAAATGCAGCATTATAATATGTATGAACATGCTCAATTTATATGCTAAATCGCCTTTTAATAAGCCAATATCGTATATTACTCGGTTTTTACGGATTTGCGTGATTTCAACATTTTATAATCACAAAAATGCACAAACTCATATTTATGCATAAGTTAATTACCCTAACCTTTTAGGACTCAAAATATAGTCTTCACTAGTAATTTGACCATAATTAACTTTTATTTACAAAATTGTTCATAAATGGACCAAAAATTACAAAAATAAGCTATTAAACTTCAAATAAATCCAAAAATTTCAAATAAATTCAAAATTTGAAATTTAAATTCATGAACATTCTGGAAAAATTCCATGACACTCATAATGTTCAAAATCTTAGGTTAAAATTTGAAATTTTTAGGAAAAACAATGTTGCGGTTTATCGATATTTAATAAAATAATCATAAAAACATGGAAAAATTATTTTCATTAACTTTTCAATTTTAGATCTGAAAAATATAATAAAATGCAACATTAGACGTTTTTCCTAAGTCATAGATTATGTTTTATTAATTTTCAACTAATAATGTCACTATTTATGCCATTTTTCTTCAAAAATTCATAAATCATGCTAAAAGACTTCTTTATAGCCAATTATTTTACACACATCTTGTAAAATTGCATGTGACAACATATTAATTTTCTATGACCAGATTCGAAATTTAACTCATATTAACCTATTTTTCTCTTAAATCCGAATTTAATAATGAAAAATTCATTTTTCGAGCATAACAAGTGCAAAAATTATGAAAATTTACAGGTTATCTCAAAATAATATATGTAACAACATATCCAAAAACAAACTTAAAATTCGAAGTATAGCTAATTTTCGACCAAAAATGACATTTTTACTCATAAAATCACATTTAAATGTCATTATTATTAAATATGAACAATAAAAATCCGAAAAATTAACCAAAAAATCCTAAAACACTTTAGGACCAGAAATATTAACATGCATGTAATTATTTCGTGATATATCATAATAACACAAATTTTACAAGTTTTATTTTGTTATTCATATAACTCGGAAAAACTTTTAACCAATTTGCATGCAAACAACCGTGGCTCTGATACCAATTGATGGAAATGTAGATTCATATACACTTTAACATACTCATATATGTCGAAATTAATTTGTCATAAAATTAAAACGGATCTTATGCATGCAAACATTAATAAAAGAGGAGAGAAATAATGTCCTTACATTCAATATTTCGGCTATATTGGGAACAAGATCTAAGAATAAGATCTCTGCCTAAGCTTTATACCCAAGGCTTAACACTTAATCTAATTAATATTATAAGTACTAGTATAATATTAATATAGTGAAAATTGAACCAAAAACTTTATAAAACCCTTATGTGTTTTCGGTTTTTAGAGAGAAGAAGAGAGGATTTTATTTCTCTAGAAAATCTCTATATTTGATGATGGAATTAGAATGAATACACTACTAAACATTTTTAGTGTTATTAGGTGGAAAAATAGGAAAAACAATGATGGCATTTTACTTCCCAAAACCGTGTAAGAGGAGAAGGAAAAAGAAGCCAATGCATGGAGAAATTGTTCTTCACAAGGAACAATAGGTTTGCATGGCTAGGGATGCCTTTAATCATTGTGTTTTCCACTAATTATAAACAACATATAATTAGCTAAACACCTTCTAATTTTCGGCCCTTTGCATAATATGGTGTCCATATTATTTTTGTCAATTGTCTATATGTTACATGTCACATGTCACATATATTTGTTTATGTATTTTTATCATATTAAAAATCAACGTATTAATAAAAATACGTCACATACAAAAATTGACTTAGTAATTTCATAATTACTTGTGCCAAAAATTTTACCAATTTATAAATCACAACATATTGTATTTATATCAATTCATTCAATTTAATTGTTACATTAAACAATTTATTTCATCCGAGTAATGATACAATTCAATTACTCAGACCGTATCTTATTTAATCACATTTCAATATGATACGTAAATTTTACTTCCAAAATCGTCCGTCAATTTTCAAGTAATTTAATTAACTCGTAACATTATACGATTAATTAAATAATCAATTAAGTGTATTGCCCTTTAGGTATGACCTAGGGGTCAATCGATCACCACCGTCACACGACAAGTAATGTCAAACTCTAGTCAGCCAATCATTACCGATATATGTTGACCAGTTGACAGTAACAATATTACTTCCCAATTGTATTCTTAAAATGAGATTTAATAATGATATTTAAATCATGTGATCGCACTATTGTTGAGGACACATTTCCCAACACGCCCGTCCTTCATGAGCTGAATTTTTGAAATTTTGGGACTGTTAGCAAATTCGGGCGTCCTGTAAAAGAATCCACCCGTCCTCAGAAAGACGCCCGTCCTGCAAGAGAAGACGCCCGTCTTTTTGGCTGAGAAAAACAAGAAAATCCCTGGAAAGGAATCCGCCCGTCTTCACTGAAAGACGCCCGTCCCGCAGTTACAAATCCGTGCGTCTTTGCTAGAATCCGCCCGTCTTTAGATGGGAATTTCCCAACCCAGAACAGATAGAATCCAGGCGTCCCGAAGGAAATCCGCCCGTCTTCCCCCTGCATTTCAAAATTTTCGGGTCTTTTATAAACCCCCTCCCACATTCATTTCTTCATTCCTTCATTTAAAACACTACCCATAAACCCCAATACTCAAAACCCTCATCCTCTCCATCACAAAAACAAGATTTCCTCAACCACATTCATCAAAATCAAATCAAAACATCCTTCTAACAAAAACTAATCACTCCTCTTTCAACAAAAATCAAACCAAGCACCAAAATCTTCAACCTTTGAGTCGATTTTTGAATTTATAAAGGCAAAGTCTTTCATCTTAAAATCGATTTGGGTACACTTGAAAATTGAAGATTTTCACTCTTTTCTTGGTTCAAGCATCAATGACAAGGACAAAAGGAGCAACAAAGGCACCAAAGGCAAATGCACTCTCAACAAGACAAAAGAGTCTTCAAGCAAAGAAAGCCTCATTGGCTATGGTGGTAGCTAGCCCAAACTTGGAAGTGCAACAACAACAACCTCCCTTGGAAGCAACAACTTCAACTACTCCGGAAATTGCTCAACTTTCGAACTATCCAGAGGTAATTTTCATTTCCAAATCTCATAGGGAAACTTTTGCCAAGTTTGCTAGAAAATCATTTCTATCCACCAAGTTTATTTGTGAAGATGCCTTAGATAAGTTGGGTGTCCTTGAGCAAACTAAAGCCTTCTTTAAAGCCATGGGGTTGGAAAAATTGTTTACAACAAAAGAATTGACATACCCCTCCCTTACCTTAGAATTCTTGAGTTCTTTGAAAGTTAATAAGGTAGAGACCATGGAAAACATCGAGTTCCGCCTAGCTAATGTTAGTAGGCACATCTCCTTTGAGGAAATGGGTAAAGCATTGGGTCTTGATAATTCACATAGTTATTTCAAGAATGTTGGCAAGTATGACCCCGCTCCTCTTTGGGAGGCGACTTCCGGAAGGAAATTTGAGAACTATCATGCTAGTCGCGCTCTATTAGTCCACCATCCGGGCATTAGAGTGTGGCACAAGGTCATAGGGAACACCATCATTACAAGAAAAGACACCAACCACTTTACCAAGCTCGATTTTGTTCTTCTTGAGTCGGCCTTGAACATTGGAAGGGAATTCACCAAGCCTTTCAACTCTCTAAGGCTTTTGGTGGATAGATGGCTAAATGTTGATTGTGGGAAGAAAGGCACTACCGTTATTATGAATGGAGGTCTAGTCACTCTTTTGGCTAAATACTTTGATCCGAACTTCAACAAGGATAGCAAGTATGTGGCGAAAAAGGGTGGTCATCTCATTGATATTGATACTATGATAAACAAGTACAAGTGGGTCTCTCATAACCCTCTTGACACCAAGTATGGATGGCTCACTAGTGAGGCTAGATCTTTTACTTTGCCTTCGAAGATTTGTCGTTTAAGTGTCCACCGGACCAACTATCTCCTTCCCCTTTCAAAAGAGACCGAGTACATCATCAAACAACAAAAGGGTAAAATTGAAATGCCCTCCTCTTCCATTGTCACACCACCCTATCCTTTCGAGTACCAAGAGTTCAAACCGGAAGGTGTTGAAGCAAGCAAAGATTATATGACTCTTCTTATGCAAAAGATGCACAAGCAAGCCGTCAAGGATCGGGAAGATGCTTACTTAGCCTAATATCCACCCCTCCTTCATTTAGCTAGGCAAGGACTACTTGATCCTTCATGTCCTTTGCCTAGTTGGGCGGATAGGGAAGTCTTCTTTCCGAGTGCATCTAGGGATGAGAGTCCGGGTGACGATGAGGTTGTTGGTGATGTGGTTGATGAGGATGATGATGATAAAGAGGCTAGTGAAGAAGAAGAAGAGGATGATGAACAAAGTGAACAAGAAAGTGAAGAGAAAAGTGGTGATGAGTCCACTTCTATTGAGGAAGATGATGATAGTGATGATATGATGGAGGATTAGCAAGCTTTGGAGGCTCCTACCCTCTTAAGGTTTGTCTATCTCTCTCTTTGTTTTATTTATTTAATCTTGATCATGATTGGTAGTCCTAACAACATAGAGGACTAAGACCTCGGCCCCATTGAGGTGTTCTTATTTTATTGTTCCCACTTTTGAAAATCCAAAATGACAAATTTAGTTTCATGCATTGCATTGTGTGTGCATGAACTACACCCAACCTTAGGACATTAGCAATAATGTCTAACTCGGTTTGGGGAAGTACATACATACACAACGGGAGGTAATCTAAATTATCCTCTCCGTCATAAACAAAAACCCATGCATCATGTAGTGTAGATTAGTGTAGCTTGCATTTAGTGTAGAATTCATGTATCATGCTTGCATAATTTCCCATCATTTTGGCCATTGAGGACAATGCCCATATTAGTGTGGGGATGGGGAATTCTAACTTAACTTCTATTCAAAAATCCAAAAAAATTGAAAATTTCAAAAAACCATAAAAATGTGAAAAATTGAAAAACCAAAAACAAGTTCATTTCCTTTGTAGTGTAGTCATGTATATATTGTGTTTGTTTTACCCTTGTTCACATTGATCGACTACGCCACATCCGAGACATGAGGATATTGAAGACCGCATGGTATGATCTTTCCAATCTCCTTTTTCCTATTTATGTTAATGACTATGTGGCTTTATTTTGATTGATGCGGTACAACAATGTGAATTTAGGACTTGCATTTAGTGTATATGTCATATTAGTTGGTAGAATCATTTGCATTAGGATGTTTATATATTAGTTGCATCATGGCATGTAGTTTGCATGTTAGAAAAATTTTGCGAAACCGTCTACTTGGGAAGCTTGACAAGTGTATATAGGCCCTAGTAGATGCTTTTTCTTCTTAAGACTTTGCTTGCTAGAATACTTGTAAAACACCCTAGGATGTGTCATGCTAGTATCCTTTGACCCATGGATAAAGGCCTAGTCAAGAGTACCTTGTGGTGTGATAACTCCTTGGCTACCGTTTATTCCAAGGTGACCCTTGAAACCATGCATCCATCCATCATCCATGTTCTACCACATTTTTGTCATCAAAGGGAATGGGCACAAAAAGAAATCAATTTGAGTTCAATGAAATGAAAAGTGAAAGAAAGTTTGCAAAAAAAATGCATCAAATGAAAAGAGGAGCAAAAATAGAACTCCTATGCTTCAAATATAAGCCACCCTCACTACATATGGGGTGACTTTGAAAATGTTCAAAAGAAATGCAAAGAAAAGTTGAAAGTTGTCAAGTGTTGAAATGCCAAAAATCAAAAAGAAATGGCAAGAAAGTGTTCTCAAATGTTATATGCCACATGAAATTGGGGGGAAAAACAAAAATGAAAGCAAACTCCCAAAGTGAAACTCAAATATCTATCGATCCCTTTATCCACCGTATCCATTTTTGTGCATGGTAGAGAGGGGACGACCCTTCTTCTTGTCTAGGCAAGAGGGGGAATTCCGCGATCCTCTAGTGTTTCTAACACCATAGGGAGTCTACTCTTGACAAAAGCACTTATACGATTGAGGACAAAGGTACCCTCGCTTGACACAACTTGGAGGTGATTTATTGGTATCCTTATAGGCTTAGTAGTTTGAACAAATTGCATCTATGAAGGAGTGTGTACCCTTGAATTGCTTCCCTTGTAGATAATTTCCGCCACTTAGATGAGGAAAGTGGCTATTCTTTTGTAGATGCATCCATTATTTGTTTTTGTGTGCTTAATGTTTGGATGTGTCGCCATTTTGGCAAGCCCCACCTTGCCTTGCAAGAAGGCATCCTACCGCATGGTTGTCTTGTTGTGAGTTGAAGGGGCGGAGTGAGACCCGCTAATTGTCTCATATCGGCTATGTTATTAGGTTAGTTTAAATAATGGTCCTAGTCTTTGTCACCTCTTTACTCGGGACGAGCAAAGGTTCGGTTTGGGGATATTTGATGTGACCATAATTAGAGCATATTTAGTTCCCGAATTAGCCTTGTTCTCATGCTTTTTAGTGCATATTTGGGTCATTTATTGTCTTTAGTTCTTTGTTTTGTATATTCTTTGAGGTTTTGTGTCCTTGGTAGGAAAGGAGTGCAAACCTTGCATTTTCATGGCAAAACGAGACTAAATTGATTGAATTCAATGACCAAGCATCAAGGAGAGACAAGATTAGAAGGCCTTTGTACATACTATAGTAGATGGGCAATGATGAGAAAAGATCCTTGCATCCCCGAGGAAATCCCCAAGGATTTTATGAAGGAAAAGGAAGAAAAGAAGAAGAAAGCACGCTGCATGATAATCTGTGCGTCTTCTCAAGAAGACGCTCGTCCACCAAGCCACAATCCGTGCTTCTTCCTTACAAGATGCCCAGGCAGCAGCAACCAGAAGACACCCGTCTTCTCCCAAAGACGCCCGGGCAGAGACACAGGAATCCGGCCGTCCCGAGCCTAAGACGCACGGATTCCAAGGCAGCACAACTTCGTTTTTCAAGCTTCAAAGAAAGATGCCCATCCTTCCAAAAGTTCCGGCGTTTCCCTAAGTAGGGACTTAATCGTCATTTAAGCCCTTAGTTAACCCTAATTCCTACACCTAATCCCCACTATAAATACCCCATTAGTCTAATTAGAAGAGCATGTTCTTCTTATCAATCTCTAGAGTAGTTAATATCAATCAAATCTCTCTTTAGTTTTGTAATCAACAATTAATCAAGTTTTAATACTAGTTTTATTTCCTTAATCTCTCTTTTGTTCATCCTTTATTTTGGGTAATTGAAGATTATTTGGGTTATTATTGGGAGATTGACAACCTCTCAATCAAGCATCAAGTACTTCTTTTATTCTTTGCTTTATTATTGGAATCATTAGTAGGTATAATTCTCTTAATCCCTTATTAATTATTGCTAATTTCTTTCATTTGTTCATCATGTTTCACTTTGTTGGTATGATTGACAACCTTGCTAGCATGTTCAACATGATAATGAGTGAGTAGTTCCATAGCTAGGGTTAATGGGTAATTAGGGGAAACCAACATGGGGAATGATTCATGCTTAAATTAATATGCTTTCATGGTTTATTTGCTTACTTGTTATGATCTCAACTCATGCACATGTTATGTTTGATGAAATGCGAGCCTATGAATCCTTGCATTTTTTACCCATCACCTATCTTTTCAATGAGACTTGTAAGACATAAACCAACTCGAGTCTCATTAGACCATGCATGTTGTTGAGTAGGGAAGACTAAGTCGACTTGTAAGTGTTATACAATCTAATCAATTCAGCTTCGGGACCCAAACTTTCCTAGGATTGTAAGATATAACCCAACTAAATCCATCACAACAATAATTGCTTGCTTATAATTTGAGAACATGTTTGTATGATCAATTCCCATGAATCCCCTATGACCCCATGATACCCTAGTGCTTTTTATCAATTGTTTACAACACTTTTTAATTCATCTTGCTTGTTTACTTTTATTGCTATTTAGTTTAGTGACCTTCTACATCAACCCAAATTGTGACACCCCTAAGACACCACTAGTTGAATAGAAATCTCATCTCAATTCCCGTCCCTTGGGATCCGACCTTTACTTGCCTCTTTACTAATTGTAGAGTTGTTTGTGAAGCTATAAATTATGTTTTGGTCTAGGTGCTCCTAACGACAAGTTACCGAAAAGATATAGTCCCGACCATCCTGCCCAACAATCCGCCCATCCAGCCACTATGAAATCCGCCCGTCCCGACACCTTGGACGCTCGGATTCCCTTACAGTCCCATACGTCCTTTCTTCATGCTCCATGAAAGATGCGCATATTTATGAAAGACCGGCAAAAAGGAGACCGGCAAAAAGGATACCGGCTTCTCTTTTGAGAGGAGCGATTCCTCAAGGACTTAATCGTCATTTAAGCCCTTAGTAAACCTAATTTGTGTACCTAATTGATGTGAACATTATTTGCAAACATTTAGTCCCCTAACTGAGCCTATTTTGCATACTATTATAGCATTTCATGGCCATTTTATCCGTCAAAACCTTCCTATTTGCTTTTCTATCGCATTTCATATGTTTTGTAGAAAAGGAGATAATAAGGCGGAAATTCCCGTCTTTCGTGCATATTTGGAAGCTTATTGATGATATTAGATGGACTAGTATGAAGAGAAGGCAAGAATGATGACCAAAGATGTAGGAATAAAGTGTATATAGAAGGATCAAAGGGTTAAAAGTAAGAATGACGAGAGGGAAGGCATTACAAGAAGAAATCGCTCGAAAACCGAACCAAGGGTTGCTCCTTTGACTCTGAAAATATGCTAGATGGAACGGCGTCGAAAAAACAAGTGATCTAGGCTTTTGAATCACTCCAATAGGAGTCCGGATGATAAAATGACGTCCATTTTACAATCCGAGCTCAAACAAAGAAGCTGTTCGCCAAGACGCCCGTCTTCCCCACAAGACGCCCGTCTTCTGGCTGGGAAAAACAAGAAAATTCACTGGAAGAGAATCCGCCCGTCTTCTCAGGAATCCGCCCGTCTTCTCAGAAGACGCCCGTCTTCCCCCAAAGCCGCCCGGGCATAATCTCCAGAAACCGCCCGTCTTCTCCTCAAAGACGCCCGGGCCCAGACCACCGAATCCGCCCGTCCCGTGCCTAAGACGCTCGGTTTCCAGTCCAGCACAAATCCGTTTCTTCAAGCTTCAAAGAAAGAAGCCCTTCCTTCGAAAAATACCGGCGTCTCCCTGCTCAAATCTAAAAAGTGTAATTACTAATTTAGCCTTAGTTAACCTAGTGAATCCCTACTATATATACCCCACTTGTAAATAATCAGGGGGGGGATCCTTTTATCAATCTTTTTAGCTAGAAAATCCTTCTTTAGATTAGATTAGGAGTAGATTAGAATAGATTACTCTTTAATCTTTCCACAAATCTCACATTAATCTCTCCTTAATTATTGTTCAAGTTTATTATTTCAAGTTCATCACTTTTGGGTAATTGAAGATTATTGGGTTATTATTGGAGGATTGACAACCCTCCATCAATCAATCAAGTTTCGTCTATTATTCTTTGCTTTATTATTTGGATCATCTCAAGTTTGGTATAATTCCTTTACTCTTTAATCTTTATTGTTCATTTCTTCATTCTATTATCATGTTTATACTTGTTGTGATGATTGACACTATTAATAACATGTTCTCCATGATAATGAGTGAGTAGTCTCTTTAGCTAGGATTAATGGGTAATTAGGGGAAACCAACATGGGATTGATTCATGCTTAATCTAATATGTTCACATAATTAAATTGCTTGCTTGTTGTGATGTCAACTTTATGCACATGTTATGTTTGATGAAATGCTAAGCCTATGAATCCTTGCATTTACAACCATCTCTTATCTACTCAACTTGACTTGTAAGATATAAACCAACTCGAGTCTTGTTAGACCATGCATAGAAGTTGAATAGGTGGAAAGTAAGTCGACTTGTAAGTGTTGTACAATCTAATCGATTCGGCCCCGAGACCCAACTCTTCCTATGAACCGTAAGACATAAACCAACTTGGTTCCTCCACAACATTAATTGCTTGCAACTTTGTAAACATGTTTGTATGATCAACTCCCATGAATCCCTTATGAACCCATGATATCCTAGCACTTTTAATCAATTGTTTACATCTTCCCTTTCATTGCTTGTTTTACTCTATTGCTTTTATTAGTTAGAACACAACTACAAACCCAAACAATTGTGATACTAGCATAAATTGAGATAGATAGACTTAGAACCCAAAGCACACCGTCCCATGGATTGACCTCGACTTACCACTAACTAGTTGTTTGTTGAGTATTATAAATGTGTTTGATTGGATGTGACCCGACGACATCACCCACATCAAAATGGCGCCGTTGCCGGGGATGGTGCTATGTGATTAAGTTCTTACTTGTTTGTCTATTTTAATTTTGCTCTCACCTTGAGGATCTTGTTCCTCAAGGATTGTTCTTACCGTTTTTGTGTAGTTTCCATGCTTGTAGTTGTTTCCTTGTCTTAGCTATGATGGACCAAGACTTGGTATATGGAGTATGTGGCAGATCTTTTGAGTATGACTATGGGTATGGGGAGTTTGAGGAGCAAGTCAACACAAACCTACCTTACACCTCATACAATGAAAATCCTAAATACTACCCCAACTTTCCCCACCAAAATCACCACATCCAATACCCACAACAACCAACCACCCAAAACTCACTTTACAACCAATTCCAAATGCCACAATACAACCACTTTCACACCTACCCACAACAAGAAGATGAACCCATTCAAAATGTGATTCTCCAAATGATGGGAGATCAACAAAACTTCTTCAAACAAATGCTAGAAGAGAGCCAAAGAAGGGACATTGTTCTTCAAGGCATTGTTACTCAAGGTGAGGAGTTGGATATTCAAATTGCCCAAATAAAAGAAACCCAACTAACTACCCCTCACCACTCTTTAGACATTGACCATGAATGTGAGTTTGAAGGAGTTACCTTTGATGAGAAGTGGGAAGAGCCAACCTCATTGAGCTCTTGTGAGTATGAAAGTGTGGTGTTTGATGAGGAAGATATGAAGTTGAGTAAGCCAAATACACTTAACCTTTGTGAGTATGAGGATGTATCATTTGATGTGAATGTTGAGATGGTGGAGGAAGAATTAATGAAGAGGAGTAAAGCCCCATCTATGATTCATATGGAGATAGCGATGATGACGAGCCTATGGAAGAAGCTTATGCGGGATATGTGTCTTGCAATGAAGAAGAGGAATTGAGTTGTGAGATTGCCTTACTTGAGGAGCCCATCCTTGAGAAGTTTGAGGTATGCTTCCATGAAGAAGATGAATTCTTTTTCCCCATTTCCCATGAATACTACTTGGCCCCTACCATGGAGCCAATGATTGTTGGAGAGGATATGGTGGACCTTCTTCAAAAGGTCAAGGCATCATACAAAAGCTACTTGGTGGCAAAGCTCAAAGAGAAACTTGCACGTGAAGCTACTTGTGGAAATTTGGCACCCACAATGTCCATTTCCAAGGAACTCGGTCATCAAGGTCATAAGGATTCTCCTTCTACTCATGAAGGATTGATAAATTCAAATGCTATCATCATCACCGAAAGTGAAAGAGAAGGTGGCAAATGGAAATCTCCGGATGAAAATAAACCATACTTCATACCTAGTGATGAAAGGAATCATGGGCTAATTGGTTTGAAACATCGTGAATATCCAAGTGCCAAGAAGAGGAAGAAAACAACAATGAATGACAAATTCCTTTGGCCAAGCTTCGTCTTGAAGTTAAGCAAACCATACTTGTGCTTATTTGGAGCTTGTTCACAAGCTTTTGATCTTCTTTTAAGAGCCTTGAGCTCTATGGACAAAACAAAGGACCTCAACAAGGAATGAGTTTGGTGGAGTCCTACCTCACCACCTCCATTTGTATGATACCCATCTCTCCCTCTCTCTTTTATACTCCCTCCGACGCAGACGAAAGGTAACATGGTGAAAAATGGGTTATTTAAGAAAAGAGGTAAAAAGGAGGGGCAAAGATGGAAAGATGGGTGAGTGGGCCACATAGGTAGTGGGTATAATTAAATGAGTTTAGGTGAGTTAAATAAGGAGTTAGTGGGTGGGCCACATGATGACATTTGTGTAAATATGAGGAGGGTATAAGGATTATATTGTCCAAAAATATGCCATTTATAGTATGTTACCTTTGGTATGGTTCGTCCATTTTAGGTAACTGTTACCTTTGGTCTGGGTCGGAGGCAGTATATACATTGCATTTAGTGTAGTTTTCACATGCATTTGTACCACACTTCATTTTCATTAGTTAGTCCATATAGTATAGTTTGCATTGTAATATATTTCATATGATTCATGTAGTTAGTTGCATATAGATTAGAATTCATGCATAGTTACTAATGGCCAAACCTATTCATTTCTACACTAGAAATAGTGTTTAAATCGGTTTGGGGAGGTTTGATCATAAGTGACCATAGTTTACTAGAAATCATGCATCATTTAGTATAGATTAGATTGCATTCATTTGTTATATATGTCATATAAAATTGCATTTAGTTAGAGCATGCATTCATTCATATCATATCATATCATTCCATTTGTGCTTTATTTCAAAAAAATCAAAAATCCAAAAACATGTATTTCTCTTTCATTCCTACTCCTACATGTACATTGAGGACAATGTCCAAAATAAAGTGGGGGATGGGAATTTATATTCCAAAATCTAAAAATTGAAAAATTTCCAAAAAAACCCAAAAATATGTTCTTTAATTTCATAAAATCAAAAACTATAAAAATTTGAAAATTTCAAAAACCAAAAACATGTTTTTTAATTTAGTAGTGTAGGGTTGTATATACTTGTGCTTTTGTTCTCTTCTCACATAGATACAACACTACATTTGAGGCATTAGCAAGGGAAAATGAAGACCGCTTGGTATGATCGTTCTAATGTCTATTTCCCTTCCATTTCTTTTTCATTATATGAGGAGGATGGACTTACATGTCAAGGAGGATGTGGTGTATTTTGTTGTTGTGGTTTGTGTATCTATGTGTTGTTAGGAGTTGTATTTAGTTTATATGACATATTAGTTGGTAGAATCATATGCATTAGGATGTTTATATGCTAGTTGCATCATGGCATGTAGTTGCATGTTAGAAAAATTTTGTGAAACCATCCACTTGGGAAGCTTGACAAGTGTATATAGGCCCTAGTAGATGCTTTTTATTCTTAAGACTTTGCTTGTTAGAATACTTGTAAAACACCCTAGGATGTGTCATGCTAGTATCCTTTGACCTATGGATTAAGGCCTAGTCAAGAGTACCTTGTGGTGTGATAACTCCTTGGCTACCGTTTATTCCAAGGTGACCCTTGAAACCATGCAACCATCATTCATCCATGTTCTACCACATTTTGTCATCAAAGGGAATGGGCACACAAAAAGAAATTGTTTAAAATTTGAGTTCAAGGAATGAAAAGAAAAGAAAAGAAAAAGTTTGCAAAATGCATCAAAAGAAAAGAGGAGTAACAAAAATACAAACTCCTAAAGCTTCAAATATAAGCCACCCTCACTACATATGGGGTGACTTTGAAAATGTTCAAAAGAAATGCAAAGAAAGTTGTCAAGTGTTGAAATGCCAAACATCAAAGAAATGGCAAAAGAAATGTTCTCAAATGTTATATGCCACATGAAATTGGGGGGAAAAATAAAAATGAAAGCAAACTCCCAAAGTGAAACTCAAATATCTATTGATCCCTTTATCCATCGTATCCAATTTTGTGCATGGTAGAGAGGGGACGACCCTTCTTCTTGTCTAGGCAAGAGGGGGAATTCCGCGATCCTCCAGTGTTTCTAACACCATAGGGAGTCTATTCTTGACAAAAGCATTTAACGATTGAGGACAAATGTACCCTAGCTTGACACAACTTGGAGGTGATTTATTGGTATCCTTCTAGGTTTAGTAGTTTGAAGAAATTGTTTCTATGAAGGAGTGTGTACCCTTGAATTGCTTCCCTTGTAGATAATTTCCACCACTTAGATGAGGAAAGTGGCTATTCTTTTGTAGATGCATCCATTATTTGATTTTGTGTGCTTAATGTTTGGTTGTGTCGCTATTTTGGCAAGACCCACCTTGTTTTTCAAGAAGGCATCCTACCTCATGGTTGTCTTGTTGTGAGTTGAAGGGGCGGAGTGAGACCCGCTAATTGTCTCATATCGGCTATGTTATTAGAATAGTTTAAATAAAGGTCTAGTTTTAGTCACCTCTTTACTCGGGACGAGTAAAAGTTCGGTTTGGGGATATTTGATGTGAACATTATTTGCGAACATTTAGTCCCCTAATTGAGCCTATTTTGCATACTATTATAGCATTTCATGGCCATTTTATCCGTCAAAACCTTCCTATTTGCTTTTCTATTGCATTTCATATGTTTTGTAGAAAAGGAGATAATATGGCGGAAATTCCCGTCTTTCGTGCATATTTGGAAGCTTATTGATGATATTAGATGGACTAGTATGAAGAGGAGGCAAGAATGATGACCAAAGATGTAGGAATAAAGTGTATATAGAAGGATCAAAGGGTTAAAAGTAAGAATGACGAGAGGGAAGGCATTACAAGAAGAAATCGCTCGAAAACCGAACCAAGAGTTGCTCCTTTGGCTCTGAAAATATGCTAGATGGAACGGCGTCGAAAAAACAAGTGATCTAGGCTTTTGAATCACTCCAATAGGAGTCCGGATGAGAAAATGACGTCCGTTTTACAATCCGAGCTCAAACAAAGAAGCTGTTCGCCAAGACGCCCGTCTTCCCCAAGACGCCCGTCTTCCCCACAAGACGCCCGTCTTCTGGCTGGGAAAAACAAGAAAATTAACTGGAAGAGAATCCGCCCGTCTTCTCAGGAATCCGCCCGTCTTCTCAGAAGACCCCCGTCTTCCCCCAAAGCCGCCCGGGCAGAATCTCCAGAAACCGCCCATCTTCTCCTAAAAGACGCCCGGGCCCAGACCACCGAATCCGCCCGTCCCGTGCCTAAGATACACAGATTCCAGTCCAACACAAATCCGTTTCTTCAAACTTCAAAGAAAGAAGCCCTTCCTTCGAAAAATACCGGCGTCTCCCTGCTCAAATCTAAAAAGTGTAATTACTAATTTAGCCTTAGTTAACCTAGTGAATCCCTACTATATATACTCCACTTGTAAATAATCAAGGGGGGGATCCTTTTATCAATCTTTTTAGCTAGAAAATCCTTCTTTAGATTAGATTAGGAGTAGATTAGAATAGATTACTCTTTAATCTTTCCACAAATCTCACATTAATCTCTTCTTAATTATTGTTCAAGTTTATTATTTCAAGTTCATCACTTTTGGGTAATTGAAGATTATTGCGTTATTATTGGAGGATTGACAACCCTCCATCAATCAATCAAGTTTCTTCTATTATTCTTTGCTTTATTATTTAGATCATCTCAAGTTTGGTATAATTCCTTTACTCTTTAATCTTTATTGTTCATTTCTTCATTCTATTATCATGTTTATACTTGTTGTGATGATTGACACTATTAATAACATGTTCTCCATGATAATGAGTGAGTAGTCTCTTTAGCTAGGATTAATGGGTAATTAGGGGAAACTAACATGGGATTGATTCATGCTTAATCTAATATGTTCACGTAATTAAATTGCTTGCTTGTTGTGATGTCAACTTTATGCACATGTTATGTTTGATGAAATGCTAAGCCTATGAATCCTTGTATTTACAACCATCTCTTATCTACTCAACTTGACTTGTAAGATATAAACCAACTCGAGTCTTGTTAGATCATGCATAGAAGTTGAATAGGAGGAAAGTAAGTCGACTGTAGGTGTTGTACAATCTAATCGATTCGGCTCCGGGACCCAACTCTTCCTATGAACCGTAAGACATAAACCAACTCGGTTCCTCCACAACATTAATTGCTTGCAACTTTGTAAACATGTTTGTATGATCAACTCCCATGAATCCCTTATGAACCCATGATATCCTAGCACTTTTAATCAATTGTTTACATCTTCCCTTTCATTGCTTGTTTTACTCTATTGCTTTTATTAGTTAGAACACAACTACAAACCCAAACAAATTGTGACACTAGCATAAATTGAGATAGATAGACTTAGAACCCAAAGCACACCGTCCCATGGATCGACCTCGACTTACCACTAACTAGTTGTTTATTGAGTATTATAAATGTGTTTGATTGGATGTGACCCGACGACATCACCCATCATTAATCCCCACTATAAATACCCCATTAGTCTAATTAGATAATCATGTTCTTCTTATCAATCTTTAGTGTAGTTTATATCATTCTAATCTCTTCTTAATCTTGTAATCAACTTTTAATCAAGTCTTAATACAAATCTCATTTCCTTAATTTCTCTTTTGTTCATCTTTTATTTTGGGTAATTGAAGATTATTTGGGTTATTATTGAGAGATTGACAACCTTCCAATCAATCATCAAGTACTTCTATTATTCTTTGCTTTATTTTGGAATCATTAGTAGGTATAATCCTCTTAATACTTTTTAATTATTGTTAATCATCTTCATTTATTCATCATGTTTTTCTTTGTTAATGTGATTGACAACCTTATTAACATGCTAAATTTGATGAGTGAGTAGTTTCTTTAACTAGGGTTAATGGGTAATTAGGGGAAACCAACATGGGGGATGATTCATGCTTAATTTAATATGTTTTCATAGTTTATTTGCTTGCTTGTTGTGGTCTCAACTTATGCAAATGTTATGTTTGATGAAATGCGAGCCTATGAATCCTTGCGTTTTTTACCCATCACTTACCTTTTCAATGAGACTTGTAAGACGTAAACCAACTCGAGTCTCATTAGACCATGCATATAGTGGAGTAGGAGGGATTAAGTCGACTTGTAGGTGTTGTACATTCTAATCGATTCGGCTCCGGAACCCAAACCTTCCTAGGATTGTAAGATATATACCAACTCGATCCATCACAACAATAATTGCTTGCTTATAATTTGAGAATATGTTTGTATGATCAATTCCCATGAATCCCCTATGACCCCATGACACCCTAGTGCTTTTAATCAATAGTTTACATCCCTTTTTAATCATCTTGCTTGTTTACTTTTATTGATATTTAGTTTTAGTGATCTTCTCATCTCAACCCTAAATCGTGACACCCCTAGACACCGCTACTTGCAATCGAAAATCCTACATCAATACCCGTCCCTTGGGATCCGACCTTTACTTGCCTCTTTACTAATAGTAGAGTTGTTTGTGAAGTCAAATGGATTAATGGGGTCTCCTAAAACAGGCTCATCATCGATATCATCATAAGTATCCCATCTAACCTCTAGACTATCACTCTCCTCATCGCTAGACTCGTCAAGATGGAGGTTCTCAAAGAGAGCCTCCAAATCGTCCTCACTAACATTGCAAGGATCATAAAGGGGTTCTAGACTATCCTCATAAAAAGGATTGTCAACCACGCTAATGGTCTCCTCTATGTCTCTGTCGGTATTTCCTAGATTGGTTTCTAAGGTCTCACCCACCCCCTCATCTGAGTCAACATGAAGAGAAAAAGTAGGTTTAAGAGATTCAGTAGCAAACCAATTAAAGAATTCTAATACCTCAATTACGGGGATTCCTTCGAAATCCCACTTACCTATAGACTCGAGGTATGCTCGCGTAGGGTCATTCATATGCCGGACAATAGTGCAGCATATTTGGAGATAAGAAAAGGCATGTCGTCTGGGCTCAATAAACTCCCAAAGTCTGGCTAAATAAACACCAAAGATTTCATCCTCTTCCTGTGGAAAACTCAGAACATGAAACATGAGAACTGTCTCAAGAAACCGAAGTTCCCTGAGACTAAAGAAAGAAAGACTAAAATTAAAGACAACAAAAACTAGCGCTGCCTCCCCGACAACGGCGCCAAAATTTGATACCTGTCGAAGTGAGTACCAAAAATAATATTTATAATTTCCAAACTACAACTAGCAAGCGGTAGTAAGGGTCGATCCACAGGGAGGTAGGGAATTTATAGTTGATTTCTATTCTAGTCTTAACGGTAACAGTGAGGGGGTTTTGATGAGAATTATAACTAAATCTAATGACATAAACTAAATAAACGAATAATAGTAGCAAAAGAGGTAAACAATGATTAATGAAAAGCTAAGACGGTCGGTTCACTATAGCTGCGATGGCACAAAATCCTAGGTAACCTCGAAATACGGTCGCGAAGGATGGGGAAAACAAGTCCTCTCGGTCCATGTTAAATAGTAGCTACCTCTCGGCCTATGCTACTAATCCCTAAGTTTCATTAATACTAACTCTCGTTCTTGATTAAAGATTCCTAATGCAAACTAAATCACGTATCTCTCGATCTTAGCAATTTAGTCGTTTTAATTCGTTAATTATTGTCCATTCCTATCTCTCGATCTACGGGATGGTCAAGTTTAAGCATCTATCAAGTCTCCTCTCGGTCTCATTGAAAGATAAAGCACTTAACGAAACAAACAAAGCAAAACCAGACGCGAAGTCAGTCGATCGACCAGCTACCCGGATCGATCGACCAACCGCTCGATCGATCGCCGACCAATGGCAAGCTCGATCGACCGACTAGATAAGCGATCGATCGACCAAGCCCTAATGCGAGGTCACCTATTCTAATGCCATCTACGCCATAGATCCCCTACATCTTAGCGGGGTTGATTTAGCTAGACATAACAACGATAATAACAACAATGAAATTCGTGATTAAAGCATAAGAATTCATAATTGAAACACAAGAATAATTAAAGTGCATAAAACTAAATCTAGGGTTCCGGGATTCTAACTACACAATTCTAATACTAACAATGAAATAAAGCAATACCGAAAATAAAGAGCAAGAAAATACCGAATTGAATAGCAAGAAAGCAAATCCGAGAGCCAAACAAGAACTTTATTGAATAAACTAAAAATAATGAATGTGGATTATGCTAAACTCGAGACCTAATGTCTCTGCTCTAAAACTGATGACTATTCTGAAAACATAGGTTAGTTATATAGGAATATCACGCACTCTTATTCCTAAACCTAAGAATACATTGGCCTTTCTAATTCTCGATCTTTTAATTTGCGCATCAGCTCGCGTGGTGATCGATCGACCACTGAGGCCAGTCGATCGACCAAAGGTGCTGTACAGAATTGCATTCTGACGAATTCTACAGCGCGCACCGATCTTAAAACAGCTGCCAATTCTTCGTTACTTGGTCAAATCGAGCGTTCTACACGGCGTTGGAAAGCTAAGAGGATAAGCTTTCACCTCCAATTTGAATCACTCGATTATCAGCTTTAGAACCCGAGATATAGCCATTTTAAGCAGCCTGCAATGTCGAGAAGCACTTCTTCGCTTGTTAAACTCGTACACACCCATGCTTTTGCTATCTTTAGGCCTTGAAACGCGCACCAAGTTCGCTTCCCGAGTATTTACTCCATGTCAAATGCAATGCAAGGTAGTCGGGGACGGATTCGGCTTATTTTCCACTGAAATCTTCATATTCCTACAAAATCACAAGAAAAGGAAGAAATACACGAAACAAGGGAAATAGTAGCATAAACTACTTAATTGAGCTCTGAAATGCGTGTAAAATAGGGTGTAAAACATCATATAAATGACACGCATCAAACTTCCCCAAACCAAACTCTTGCTTGTCCCCAAGCAAGATCTAGACTCGATCCTAAAACCTAATGGAACGAGTTCAATCTGAGAGCGAATTGCAAACTGTCAAGCCTAAACCAATTTAATGCAATAACCAACAATCAATTAGCAATGTGAATCATGCAAACGAGTTATGTAGTTGTTAAAAATTGCTGAACCGTCAACTGTAGAGACTTATCAAATTGGACTCTCACGGGTCGCTCAAATCACTCAAATAAGCACAGGTGAATAATGTATAAGATAGAAAGAAGTTATTTTGTAGTGACTCTCACCTAACTACGACCTATAAGAACATGCCTACAATCTAATATGAAAATAATCTCTACAACCGTACATATGCATTCCAACCAAACAAATGACCATGACACATGCCGAGGTATATATGTGGATATGTGAGGTATGGGTAAGAAGAGGCAAAACATTTATGGAAAAGTGGAGGTACAGGTGATCAAGCTAGTACCGAAACGGAACCATATGGCAACATCCAACTTCTTGCTCAAAAACAAATGAAACGGTGCTATAGCAAGCACAAATCTCACAATCTCCAGGTATAAAAGTAATCAACTAACTCCCCAAAAGAAATGAATAATACATGGGAGCAAAAATCGCTATAAGATAAAGGCTTGAATTATGCGAATTGATTTTCTTTTCTGTCTCGGGCTGCAGTCGATCGACCAATGATTCCAGTCGATCGACCGTATTGAACAGTACATAACTCTTTTTTTTTCTTTTTCGAATCATTTTTTCTTTCTTTCTTTCTTTCATTTTTTTTTTCTCTTTCAACTTTTCAACTCCTTTCCTCCTTCATTCTTTTTATCCAACTAAATCTCAATGAGAGCAAATGCTACCAAAAACTAAGTAACAATCCCAAGAACATAGACTACTAGCTTGACAAGGGCAGGCTAAATGTAGGATGTAGTAATGGGACAAAAAGGCTGTTTTTGGCAGTGTGAAGCTTATGGGTAAAATGAGAAAAGGGAAACCTCTACCACATGTGTCAACAAACCACAAACCGAATGCATACAGGTATTAAGCAGATTAAATTCATATTTATGCAAATTTATGTAACATGTCTCATAAGGAGTAACTACTCACATCCTAGCTAAACCGGTCATGAATGTCACCAGTTATAGGCTCTAAACCTCAGAAATATGATGTAGCTTGCCAAAAATTAAAGTCAAGTCTCAAGTCCAGCAAGTAAATTAACAAAAACTCGTAGATTATGCATTTATGATTCTACTAATAACATGTAAATTAGCAAGGCTTAGACATAAACAGCTGCAAATGCAATGTCATCATTGAAATACTACCGTTCCGACTCGACCTATATGCTAAAATAAACATGCATTTTTTTGAATTTTTTTGAAATTTTTGAAATTTTTTTTTTTTTGTATTTTGGTATTAATGAAATGAAATAAACATATGCAAAACAAAATTGTAAACGTGAAACAGAAATGCAATAAAACTTATGCAAATGCGACGCAAAACCCTTCCCCAAACAAAATCACACAATGTCCCCATTGTGCAAAATCATGTAATGAAACAAAAGAGAAACGAGAATTTGCGAGAAAATAAGTAAATATGACATGAAGTGGAACTTTGGAACTCACAAGACTTTAAGCGCAGCAAAAGGAAACCTCCCCAAACCAGCGTGAACTAGGAGGTTTCAGTAGCCAGCAGTGCTACCATAAGTACCTGAAAAGAGACAAAAGTACCGCGCATAAAATCGAGAAAACAATAATGAAGCGGTAATTATGTGCAAAAATAAGAAAAACAGAGAAAATCAGAAATTAAGCGGAGAATAAAGTGAAGGGAATACTCCCTTGACTCCGCAAATTGACCAAACACAGCAGAGGAATGATCGAAAACAGGTACAGCAGCTCTGGGTGGTCGATCGACCACATCACTCAGTCGATCGACTAAGGTGAACAGCAACATGAGCTTCTGGAATTCGCAGCCCAGTCGATCGACCATAGGATTCAGTCGATCGACTGGAAAACCTGCTGTAACTTTCTGATTTCGTCTAATTAACTCAATAAGTTGAGCTAACATGGCCTATAAACCTGCAAATACACATAATAACGCGCCCAAAATTTGCGCTAAACCCAAAATTATAGTCTAAAGTCTTTAAAATCCAAGCACACGACGAAGAGTTTTTATTTCTAAACAACTATGAAGTTTTTATTCAAAACAAAAACAAAACACATCCGGGTTGCCTCCCGGCTAGCGCTGGTTTCAGACCGGTCCCGCTCGACCTCTTTTTCTTCAGCCAGCTTACTCTAATGGAGCCCAATCAAAACAACTCAAGGCTCTCAGCAACCTATCATACATCTGCGCATGTGCTACACAAAACTGTAAGTAGCACCATAATATAGTAAAAACATAGGAAATTAAAATGCAAAATCGTTTAAGTCTAACAAATTTCCTATGACAGCTCCCAAAATTGTCCACAAAGCTATTCTGCCCTCCAGCTAAGGGCGAAATATAAAAGCTCAAGTTAACCACAGGTGGAGAATTAACGAACCCAAGTGCATACGACTCAATAATAACGCGAGTAGAATTAAAATACTCTGACGGGTATCAAATGTGAGGTGGAGGAGTCTAGTCAACTAAGGGGGAAGGTGGATAATCGTCCCAAATGCATGGGATAGTAAAGTCAAATGGGTTAATGGGGTCTCCTAAAACAGGCTCATCATCGATATCATCATAAGTATCCCATCTAACCTCTAGACTATCACTCTCCTCATCGCTAGACTCGTCAAGATGGAGGTTCTCAAAGAGAGCCTCCAAATCGTCCTCACTAACATTGCAAGGATCATAAAGGGGTTCTAGACTATCCTCATAAAAAGGATTGTCAACCACGCTAATGGTCTCCTCTATGTCTCCGTCGGTATTTCCTAGATTGGTTTCTAAGGTCTCACCCACCCCCTCATCTGAGTCAACATGAAGAGAAAAAGTAGGTTTAAGAGATTCAGTAGCAAACCAATTAAAGAATTCTAATACCTCAATTACGGGGATTCCTTCGAAATCCCACTTACCTATAGACTCGAGGTATGCTCGCGTAGGGTCATTCATATCGGACAATAGCAGCATATTTGGAGATCGAGAAAAGGCATGTCGTCTGGGCTCAATAAACTCCCAAAGTCTGGCTAAATAAACACCAAAGATTTCATCCTCTTCATGTGGAAAACTCAGAACATGAAACATGAGAACGATCTCAAGGAACCGAAGTTCCCTGAGACTAAAGAAAGAAAGACTAAAATTAAAGACAACAAAAACTAGCGCTGCCTCCCAAGAACGGCGCCAAAATTTGATACTGTCAAGTGAGTACCAAAAATAATATTTATAATTTCCAAACTACAACTAGCAAGCGGTAGTAAGGGTCGATCCACAGGGAGGTAGGGAATTTATAGTTGATTTCAATTCTAGTCTTAACGGTAACAGTGAGGGGGTTTTGATGAGAATTATAACTAAATCTAATGACATAAACTAAATAAACGAATAATAGTAGCAAAAGAGGTAAACAATGATAAAAGAAAAGCTAAGACGGTCGGTTCACTATAGCTGCGATGGCACAAAATCCTAGGTAACTTCGAAATACGGTCGCGAAGGATGGGGAAAACAAGTCCTCTCGGTCCATGTTAAATAGTAGCTACCTCTCGGCCTATGCTACTAATCCCTAAGTTTCATTAATACTAACTCTCGTTCTTGATTAAAGATTCCTAATGCAAACTAAATCACGTATCTCTCGATCTTAGCAATTTAGTCGTTTTAATTCGTTAATTATTGTCCATTCCTATCTCTCGATCTACGGGATGGTCAAGTTTAAGCATCTATCAAGTCTCCTCTCGGTCTCATTGAAAGATAAAGCACTTAACGAAACAAACAAAGCAAAACCAGACGCGAAGTCAGTCGATCGACCAGCTACCCCAGTCGATCGACCAACCGGCTCAGTCGACCGACCAACCGGCTCAGTCGACCGACTAGATAAGCTAGTCGATCGACCAAGCCCTAATGCGAGGTCACCTATTCTAATGCCATCTACGCCATAGATCCCCTACATCTTAGCGGGGTTGATTTAGCTAGACATAACAACGATAATAACAACAATGAAATTCGTGATTAAAGCATAAGAATTCATAATTGAAACACAAGAATAATTAAAGTGTATAAAACTAAATCTAGGGTTCCGGGATTCTAACTACACAATTCTAATACTAACAATGAAATAAAGCAATACCGAAAATAAAGAGCAAGAAAATACCGAATTGAATAGCAAGAAAGAAAATACGAGAGCCAAACAAGAACTTTATTGAATAAACTAAAAATAATGAATGTGGATTATGCTAAACTCGAGACCTAATGTCTCTCCTCTAAAACTGATGACTATTCTGAAAACATAGGTTAGTTATATAGGAATATCACGCACTCTTATTCCTAAACCTAAGAATACATTGGGCTTTCTAATTCTCGATCTTTTAATTTGCGCATCAGCTCGCGTGGTGGTCGATCGACCACTGAGGCCAGTCGATCGACCAAAGGTGCTGTACAGAATTGCATTCTGACGGATTCTGCAGCGCGCACCGATCTTAAAACAGCTGCCATTTCTTCGTTACTTGGTCAAATCAGGCGTTCTATGCGGCGTTGGAAAGCTAAGAGAATAAGATTTCACCTCCAATTGGAATCACTCGATTATCTGCTTTAGAACTCGAGATATAGCCATTTTAAGCAGCCTGCAATGTCGAGAAACACTTCTTCGCTTGTTAAACTCGTACGCACCCATGCTTTTGCTATCTTTAGGCCTTGAAACGCGCACCAAGTTCGCTTCCCGAGTCTTTACTCCATGTCAAATGCAATGCAAGGTACTCGGGGACGGATTCGGCTTATTTTCCACTGAAATCTTCATATTCCTACAAAATCACAAGAAAAGGAAGAAATACACGAAACAAGGGAAATAGTAGCATAAACTACTCAATTGAGCTCTGAAATGCGTGTAAAATAGGGTGTAAAACATCATATAAATGACACGCATCAAATTACCTCAGTCACTTCTCCTTGATTCACTTCTCCTTGATTTATATTGTTCGATTCATATTCGTTCTATGTAATATATTATGATTTGTTGAGAATTTCGTATTGGAGTTCATAAGTTGATTTGTGTTGAATTTCAATTAGGTTGAAGCAGATCATCTTTTAATTTAGCTAAGGTGATAAACAAAAGTGAATAATCTGACAATTAATCAAGCGCCTTTGTAAAGATGGCAGAATAACATCAGGTAAAACATCTTTTTATTTTTCATTTTTTACTAATGGTTTTGCATTTTTAAGAATTAGGAAGATCTATGACTTACTTGTTAAGATTTTGAGGTAAAATGTATGTCTAACCCAAGTTATGAAATTGCATGTAATGAAAGATTATTATATAAGACTCAATTTTATGATGATTTTATAATTACTCCGTATTTTAATCAAGATAAATAACGACAACATAAGTAAAAATTATTAAATAAATTAAATACAAGCTTACAATCATGGCATCGAAACCTTACAATAAATTAAACAACTAATAAGAATAAGAAAATAACATTAAAGTAGTCTTTCGAAATAAGTATAAGCAAATACCAAGTACTCCGTAGAACACAACTGATTACTAAACATTATTAGTAGGTGCCTTGATATGATTGCCACGTTCAGACGGAAATATCGCCTTTAGTTATTCTCAATCTTGACTTTTACCATCTCCTTGGTTGTCGAATGATCTTCTGCCATAATTGACTTCCCATTGCTTGCATTTGCATCATAATCAATCACTTCTGTTATTTTGCGGTTTTGGGGGTGATGAAATCTCCATCATTGTCTACTTGTTGAGATTGAGTTTCCTATTGTAATATACAATAAAGTAAATTACATGGCATAAAGCAACACAAATTGATTTTTACCTATACTGTTAGAATATAGATAAATTATACCTTTGTTTCCTTGTATTTTGCCCTCCATTGCAATGGACTCCTCAATTTTATAGACAGAGCTGTGTAACAGTTGGATTTCAGATCGATATTGTATCTTCTGGACACTTCAATTTTGGACACCCACGTCTTGCCTATTAACACCTCAAGTTCCTTCCGTATACCATCCTTGACACCAGCCTAGAGTTCAAAACCATTATTAGTTATTAACAACTCTCATTCAATTGAAACAATAAGAATATGATCAGTTTTCTTGTCTTTCTCAGGTAAGAAAGACACTGGACTGTTGTCTTTTTTATATGCCCTTCCAGCTGGGTTTCAAAGAGCAACAACTTAGAAATGTTTCCATCACGATTCTCAACCACTCCACCGCTGTCTTTTTCATCTGCGACATGGTATCTAACCTGAAACCTATAGTTAATAAATAAACAGACAGGTCAGTATGTTAGCTACTCTTTAAATCTGCACTGCTCTTAAAAATGAGTTAAAATGGTATGACATGATAATGGACCAAGGAATAACTTCGATCATAGCCTCATAGGTTCATGATGCCCCTTCCAGTGTTCTTTTTACACCTCCATAAGATGTCATTAATCTAAAACTGCTTTCCCACGACAGAACTTGCATGGATATTAATACCACTTGAAGTTTGCATCCAATTCAGTTATAGTTGCAAGGGTGCTGAAAATTCCGGCCTGCAATTTTAAGTTTATTAGAATTGAATTAGACTTGACAAATAAAATGATGAGAACTAATTAGTTAAGAAGTATACAATTTGTATCACCTTGACAATGTTATTGAGTTCGGTAGTCGCCTTGAATGTTATCCTTGGACGGATGGTGGCCTCATTGTTTGAATTGGTAATAAGTGAGTTATCTGAGGTTGACCCACTTGCCCTGGATAGTTGCTTGCATACTGATACTTGTGGAATCTCAGGATTAACATGAATTCGGGTTGCCTCGAATGCGCTAGTGATTCGAACGTCACCTAAAACATAGACATATCAAAGAAAATTATTGAACTCTTTAATGCATGACTATTTTATGTACTTGGGCTGATAGTTGTAATTACCTTTCCATTCTACACGACTAACACATTTAATGCTAGTACTGGTCTTTCAGTTTCATTAGCGTAATCATTGATAATCTTCACAACTTGTCGGACATAATCACCAAATACATAAAATGGTAGCATGTTACCCCTGCATTTAGTAAGTCAATGGAATTAGCATGAGGTATATTAATTTAAATACCGTTATTAATTATTAATACAGACATGACAGCTTCTGTTACGTACTCTTTGTCGATTAAGTCAATATGAGTCCACTCATTCCCTTTATCAGACACATCAATCGGATGTGATGCCTCAAATTCTCCAATCACATCTGTTAATGCATGCAAGTATTTGTAGTCAATTGATAATAGAAACTGAAAATGGTATCATAGTAAAAGTAGAGGTCATATTCTCACCCAAGTACACATCTGGCTTGACATTTTCATGAATGACGTCCGCAAAGCTTGTGAATTGAAACCTACGCTTTGGAATGTCTTCATCACTTGTCTGAATGAGAAATGTTGAATACTCGAACAAAATCCTCCAAGGGTTTTTTGGCGCCAGTCTTATAGCCAACATTTTTCGAGATAGTGAACTTGCCCTGCTTATAAGTACGACCTTCAGCTATTCTGCTTTTGAATTTGTACAACAGTGACTTGTTGTACTTGCTTGTATGGTATCACCCTGAAGTTATGCATTAACAAAAGTCAGGAATAATGGTGTAACAAACCTTGCACTTATTTGCTAGCATCTGTTACTAATATCTCTTATTTGCAGTATTGAAAGAGACGTGCTGTTGGGACCGTGGGTGTGTGAATCAGTGTAGGATTGTATTCATTGGTCATGAAAGTTAATAGAAACAATTCAATGATTTATTAATGAGAATTGTTATAGGCCCAATGATGTTATGAGGGCATTGGTGGATATCTGTGTTGAACGATATGATCATGCAAACTGTAAGTAGTTCCCTTGTGTCCATTTTGTATAGGATTTTACCCCTCATTTTAGCTCGGTTTTTATTGAATATCACACTTTTATTAGTGTTTTTATGAGCTAATCTTGTGTTCTAGGTGTGTTGCTTATATTTGTTGCATTTTGTAGGAAATTGAGCATTCAGTATCTATTCCCGTCATTTAGCAAACACCGAAGTTCACTAAGCTAAGTGGAGGCAAGTATGATGACAAGTAGAAGATTGGAGCCCAAAACAAAAGAAGTGAAAGTCAAGCCCAAAAGGAGGTCCAAAGACCAAGTCAATTGGGAACTTAGGATGCCAAATGAAGCATTTATCTGGGTGAATTAAGAGACATTAATCATATACATTGGAACCTTTTGAGCATTTAATCAAGAATTGAAGAAGAAAAACCGGAAAACACTCGGCCCTGATCGGGGTTTGCTTTCCCCATGAATTTTACGTTATGCCCCTATTTTACTATAAATAGGGGCCTTAATCCGTCATTAGGGGATATCTTTTCTTACATCATTTTACACTCCTTATAGCCTTATGCACCAATTCTCTCTTAGTTTTCATATTGTTAAGCTTTTGGTTCTTATTACAATACAATCTTTCCATTCCAAGTCATTTGGGTTTGTAATTCTTGTTCAAGTTCCAAGTTCTTTTGTTACGACAGTTTCGATCCTTGTTCATTTTGTTATCGCATTCTTCGTTATTGTTATTTCATAGTTTTCGTCATTGTTTTTAGCATTACAATATTAGTTGGTTGTTACATTTTATTAGCACTAGTTTATCATTAGCATTCCATTTTACACTTCTTATATTCATCATTTCACTAATTTACATGTTATTACTACTTAGTTTATTTATAATTTATAATATTTCATTTAGTCATATTTACATTATTATCATGTTTATCATTTCTTACATTGTTGTTAGTTTCAATTCCAACATGAGTGAGTAGTTCCTTTTTTCTAGGAATTAGGGAAGCCATGCATGATTAATATTTGTAAATGTTAAATTTGATTGAGGTAATATTGTCTACTTGTTTCTACCACATATTTGCATTATCATGATTAATCTTTGTTTAGTGGCCATATTCATTGATTAGGTTTGTTAATTCATTCTATAAGTTGAGAGGCACGAAATCGAATTAGACTAAGCATGTGTTAGTAGGAAGACCTAGTCATAACGAGAGTTCTCTCGGACCCGGTCTATGGTTGACAATAAGGCCGAGAGGTGGTTGTCTTTAAGCTTACACAATTGACAATGTTATTTATTCCGAGTTTAACATGAGCATCTATATACAATTGCATGTGTGACCCGACTCCCCTAGACTCCTTTACCATATATTTATTCATCGTTTTATTTGCTAGTTACCAAACCAATCAAACAAATAATCGTAATCGACCTTGATAGAATTCTATTCATAACATTTTATAGCGCAATTCCCATCTCCTTGTGTTCAACCCCTCGTACTACATTAATTTGTGTCTAGGGAAATTTATCTTTGATTAGGTGTGCGACAAAGCCTATCAAATTTTGGCACCGTTGCCGGGGAGCACGATTTTATTGCGTTTAGAATTGTTGATTTCTATCTTGTTTTCTTTTGTCTTGAGGAACACTTTTTCCTTGAGACCGTTACTTACGAATTTCTTGAGATTGTTGTCTTATGCCGAGGTCTTCTCGTATTGAAGAATTGCTTTCACCGGATTCCGAGCCCGAGAAAACCTTGCGTAGAAGACGACGCTTTTTGAATAAAAACTAAAGAAGCCGCTTCTCTCGTGCAAATTGAAAGTGCAAGAAAGTCTTACTTAGACGATCTTAAAGCTTTTAAAGAGGAGGAGGTTTCTTGTTCATCATCTCCACCACCACCACCATCTCCAACTAAAAAGATGGTGAAATGTTTCGATCATTCCAAGCCCACCGCGGCTATGCTTCTGGCAGGTATTACTACTACTCAAATTACCGCCCCGGAATTCGAGATCAAACCGGCTTTTATTAGCCTTGTGGAGAGGAAGCAATTTGGGGGAAGTCCTTTGGAGGATCCCAATTTGCATGTTCAAAGTTTTTGTGACTATTACTCCATGATTCGGCAAACAGGAGTCAATCAAGCTAAAATTAGGGAAATACTTTTACCTTTCTCTTTGAAGGACAAGGCAAAACTATGGATCAATAGCCTTGATCGTACCGCCATGAGAGTCACCAATTGGGAAACATTGGCTCTTGCTTTCTATCAAAAGTTTTTTCCACCGGAGAAAACTCAAACTTTGAGGAGCCAAATCACGGGATTCCATCAACAAGCTCTTGATGCTTGGTTCCTAGCCACATCATGGGTTGGATGCTTGGTTCCTAGCCATAACATTCTACAATGGATGTTGTGCCGAGTCCCGAAGAATTCTTGATTCCGCCAACAATGGGCGTTTGATCAAATTGACACGGATAATACTCATGCCACGATTGAATCCGGCGATTCATGATGCCCAATATGTCAATTCCCGAAATGTGACACTCAAGGGTAAGGAGGAATATTCCGATAACTCCATTTTGCACGTTCAAATTGCCTTACTCCAACAACAATTGGCGGACCGAGATGCAAATGCTTCCCTTCAACAACTCAATGTCGTGTCCTCTACTAGTCAAATTGTTGTTTGTGACGGTTGCGGAGGTGCGGGTCATTACGCCTCTCATTGCCAAGCTACTTTGGAGGAGGTAAATGCTTATCAAACTTTTAGACAAAGTTCATTCCCATCGGGTACATTTTCCAATACTTATAACCCGAACACAAAATTTCACCCGAACTTGTCTTACAAAAGTAACAATGTGCTTAACCCTCAACCTCTGTTGAACCATATAGTATATATGTTTATGTTTTGATGATGTCAAGAGTGCTTTATATTTTATATACTCGTTGCGCGTAATTGTTTGTTTAGTCTCTTCACATTAGACTTACTATTTGTCAAGCTTACAAAATTGTGATGAACGTATACAAGACTATGTTATGATCAAGCCCTCAATTACGGATCAAGATTATAGAAGAATTATTCAAGCATTATGAGAAGACGAAGCTCGTCTGAAGATTAATCAAGCTTGGATGATGAAGTAGCCTATGCTCGAAGATCTCCTAAGAAGATTAGAATAGTATAGTTGATTACCTCGTAATGATAACATAAGAATGAATTTCTTATACTAGTAAAGTTATAGCTTGACAGCTATAACATTACTTATGAAAGAGCTCAATGTTATAGCTCTTCTACAATAACATTGAGATGCTGAGTTTATACTACACGATTTAAAATGTTTTCAATATTGTTTTTGAAAAATGTTTTTGTCTCATTTAAATGTTCTAGAAAAAGTATTTATTAACGAAGCTTATATTAATATGGACTATGGTTTTATTTTAAACTTATAACTAGTAATCATGTTGGATCAACTTATGAGTTGAGCCATATTACTAATTAGGGTTTTAACATAGCATACTCTTAACCCTAAAAATGTAACCTAATTTCAAGCTAGGGTTTTTCACGGAAAACGAGGCATATGGGCCGTTGTTATTTCGTGTAAACCTAATGTATAAAAGATTGTTATTGTAAAGATTTTATTATATAGAATTATCTTAACATATCTTTTATATTTAACTTGATATGATTATTTATGATAAGGATATTTTTGTTATGGAAAATCGTATCATATCTTAAGATTTATGGAAAAGATAATAGAAGCATAATTTATATTTTATCTTTTGGAATATTCTCTATTATCTCTTAGGGTTTTAAGGAAAGAAATAATAAAAGATATGATTTGTTTACATATCCATATTTCGGCTATTAGGGTTTCGGGCAAACCGTGAGCCATGCTCTTTCCTTCCCTATAAATACTTTGCTTTTGCAACATTTGAAAGTAAGACCTTCAAGCATAAATTGATTTTATTTTTAAAAGCAAAAACCGTGTGTTTCAAAACAAAGAAAACCGTTTTGCTATTTTCGAAAAAGGTCTTGTGTTTATAAACTCGTATATTCATTCATTAGTTATCGTTATAAGATAATAGTGCTCAATCGATTTCTTACTCGTTCATTAACGTGAACTTTTAGTAGAATCATTAAGTGCTTTCTTATTAGCGTAAGTTAGTCACTCGAGTATTTAACGGTACTCACTTAAGTTACAACTAGGGTTAGTTGTACGAGTTGGGTTAGTAAATTTGTAATCCGTAGAAAGGTACTAAATTTATTAATCGAGAATAGTGGACGTAGGTTTCGATTTGTGAAACTGAACCACTTCAAAAACCGTGCGTCTCTCTCTTCTGTTCGTTTGTTTATTTCATTCTTGTTCGTTCATTAGTTAATTAGTTAAAGTTTAATCAATAAACTTTAAATAATTAATTATACTTATACAATCGAAAAAGTAGTAAAAGTTTTAAATCCTCAATTCACCCCCCCTCTTGAGTATTTTGGATCGATAGACTCTTCAACCTCAACAACAACAACAACAACATGTCTTTGTACCACCACAACAAAGGTATAATTACCCACCGGGCTATCAAAGTCAAAACCAACAACAAAGGCCACCTCAACTAAATTTCCAACCAAACCAAGGTCCACCCAAAATGTCCAACAAAACAACTGGGGGGGGGGGGGGGGGGGTAAACTTGAGGCCTTGATAACTCAAATGCAAAAGGAAGTGTTGGCTCAAATATAAAGGAGTGATCAAGCTCACAATGCCGCCTTCAAGATGCTAGAGCAACAAATGGCTCAACTAGCCGCTTATAGCTCTCAAAGAAAGACGGGTCAACTACCAACCCAAGGTGAGCAACCACATGAAACAGTTAATGACATTCAATTGAGGAGTAGTACAAGCTATGATAGGCCATCCATGACTTTGGATGATGAGGTGGTAAGTAAAGGGACCAAGCTTGGGGGAATTGACAAAAGGAAGACTAGTGAAGAGCCTCCTATTAAGATTCGTGTTCCATTTCCTCACCGCTTATTAATACATAAGAGAAAGAGTAAGCTTGATACCAAGAATGATGAGCCCCTTATGCCCAAAGAAAGTGAAGAGGTGCTTGTTGGGAAGGAGATCTCTCTTAATGCTAAGGTAGATGATGTCGTTTCAAAGAAGGTTGGGGTGGATGACCATGTTGTGGTCGAGAAAGAGAAGGATGTGGAGGATGCTCCTCCAAAGGAAGTTGTTTAAGTGCCGTTTCCCACCGTCTAGCAAAGCAAAAGAAGGAGAGTAAGTTTGGTGAGTTCTGTGGACGCGGGCCCACAGGGGCGAAAAGCGAAGCAAGCTTTTCACTCTCTTGGTTTGTTTGCATTTATGGAGTCGCCACCAATTTATTGTAGAAAATTAGAAACTGTTCGAATACCTCATGCCATGTCAAGACACAAAGTAGTGACATGAACACCAAGAACTCGTTACCCTTAGCATTCTATGTCTAGAATGACTCTCGTGGATGCCAATCAACACGGATGTTCACAGAGATCTGGAGTAAGTGGTGAGGGTACGTATTAGGAAGCTCTTTTGATCGAACACCTAATCCCGCCCGCCTCGATAGCGGCCTCTACTAATGATTAGGGAAATTATCTATACTCGATATATTGTCGATTATATGCATGCAATGCAACATCCAATAAATTAATCCTAACATGTGAGAATTAATACTAAGTCGGTAAACACGTGATTTAACATACAATTAATGTCGAGGTAGGAATTTAGGTTAATTACATGTGAAAGCATACAAACAATACAATAAAAGAAATACAATAATAAATATAATAATGAAAAATTACAATAATTACATCAGATTTAAAGATTTATGTCGAAAATACATTTAAAACGGATGATTTTAGAAAAGAAAAAATGAATAAATAAACGGACAGATTATGTGATAATACGAGTAATAGTTAATTAATACTTAATTAAACTAGGTCAAAGCAGAAACGGGAGTTCAGGGACAGAAATCAACCGGGAACAGGCACAACAGAGCTGCGTCCCATGGAAGAGGCGCAGCAGTTGCTGCGTCTGTTCCTGGGTTGAGTTCTGGTTGTGAAGCCGGAACCGTAACTCGTTAATGCTCATTGGTGATTTTAATGGTTGATTAATGGATAATTGACTCGGATGAAAGTGATTAACATATTATTTACATGCGATTGAGGTCATAAAAATGATAAAACATAGATAAAACTAATTAGAATGAAATATTTACAAGATTTATAAGATTATTTACAAATTAACAAACTAATACAAATTAATTAGGTTAAACAGATATTAATGATGAACTAATGATGGTGACGACAAATAACAGATACAAATATATCAACGACGAATTCCAGAGACTCAATATAGATGAATCGAATCTCCAAAAACCCGAATTGGTTTTAATGACGAAAACCCGCAAATATGAATTACTTGGGATTTAAGTCGAGATTTAATGATGAATTAATTAATAATGAATTATTTACATGTTAAAATTATCATACTCAAATTATTGTGTCGATAAAACAATGAACAAACAAAGAAAACGAAAACGAACAGACTACAAGAGCCGAAGGAAGATGAAAGGAAGCAGAAACTGCGGCAGCCTCAGGAAGAGGCGCAGCAGGTACTGCGTACCTTCGAAGAGGCGCAGCAGTTGCTGCGTCCTTTCTCGACGGTTGTCTTCTGTAGATCCGTAAAAAGGGTTTTAACACAAGGTTTTACAAATCGGTTTTAAGAATACTTTCGACATAAATCTTACAATATTAATTACAATAAATAAAGAACAAAAATAAAATAGGGATAATACACCCTCAGACTTACATGTTTGACGAAACGAGATGAACTAAGTTAACGTTTAGTGATGCTCGACTCGAATGTACGACGAAAGTGCCCTCTAAGAGGAAAACGAATAAGATTGATTAATGTTGATTGATGTGGAGTTGGTCAAATTGGTCGGTCATGCAAAACGAGGCTGGTAGTCAGAAATAGACGAGCTTACGTGGTCGAAAGTTCAAGCACGTAGACGCCAAAAAGTAAGAACGTGGTGTAGAATGCAAAGGGAGAAGAGAAGGGCAGACACTCGCGTGAGAAATATGTGAGACCGAAGGTCTCTATTTATACTAATCACACGGAGGAAATAAGGTTTTCGGAGAGACTTTGGAAGTGAATATCGAAAAGATACGGAAAATACGCAGAAAAGGACTGAGGAAGAGGCGCAACAGGCACTGCGTCTCTTGGAAGAGGCGTAACACTTGCTGCGTCCTTTCCTCAGTGGTTTCCTCCTGTGGAAGAAATATTTCCGCGTTTCTATTATGGAATAGCTGATTAATCTCGTTTCCTTAATATTTTGTGTGAATATTACGGGAGATATTTTACCAAAGATTAAAAGATTGAAAAATATGGAATAGAAATATCCGGAACATTCCAGAACATTCTGACTCGGTTATTAGAAAATGAAGACGGTTTTTGACCCGGACTCCAAATGTACTCTAATTACTGCCAAAACGACCGTATCGACACGTAGATGACAATTAAGAGGTAGACACAAGTGTTTGAGCGATCAGTTGACGATAAACTTATGAACTGTCACAAATCGTTCCGTATACCAAACATGCGGCCCAATCATCACCGGGTGGTTTGCGGGAGGTGCATAAATGAGGTATCTACAGAGTCCCCACTTTGACTGAGGGTTGGACAAGGCGAAATTCAAAGTATAGCCATCAGGTCAATCAAAGATTACAACCTGACGACTATGGCGACGCGAGGCGGCTCAAGGGGTCTGAGCCAAGGACCTGTCGTCGGGAACATTTTAGAGTCTGTCGACTATCGGGGAGGGTCGTTTAAAGTCCATTAGACTACGTAAGGAGGCTCGCCAGCCATAATAAGAGACCAGACCTGAAATTCCTTGAAACTCCAGGGGAAACAAAACGCGATACTGGAAGGAGGCAGCAAGACGTAGTTCGGAATTGTTGGGAGAAATCTGCTTGGGTCGGTTTCAAACAAACTTCGAAAGAGCTTGGGGTCGATGTTGATCTCCATGTCTCGAGAGGGACGATTGCCTGTCCGTGAAATCTCGCTGGGGGGAACATAATCGGGAACTGATCTCCATGTCTCGAGAGGGAATGTCTGTCCGTGTACTCTCGCTGGGGGAACATAATAGAGGTGTGTCGAAATACCTGTCAGAGAATATTCGCTCGTTGTGACAAGCAAGGTCTTGATAAAAATATGGCGACAGTTTGCAGTTGGCTTGGAAATACAAGTCCGGGCGAAGAATTAATGTCAAACGGACCAAATATGCGATATGACATCGAGGAAGAGGCGCACCAAAGATGGGCCCACAAAATAACGAACTTATAATGAACTTCGAAAATTCGTATGGAGGGAAACTGAGGAAGAGGCACAGCAAGAGCTACGTCCCTTGGAAGAGGTGCAGCACCTGCTGCGTCTTTTCCTGAGCGTGGCTTTCCTGGGTAAAAATCCGATGAAACAGAGGTTTTGTTTCATAATTTCGAAACATAATTCTCTAATTACTCTCTCAAATTCCAACAATTTTTCGTCAAAATTTGATCAAAAACTCGCATTTGCCATGAATAATCGAGGTATGTGTATTATTCTTGCATTAATCTTCTATAATTGATCAAATTGAACCGACAAATTAAGGGTTTTCAACCCTAATTATGTCGAAAATTTGGGGCTTTTCCCCCAAATGATTTTGCCTTGCAAAATTGACCTTGTAAATGGCTAATTGGTAGTATAAGGATCATAACCATGTATTTGTTTCGAACTTTTGTTGAGTTTTGAGCATTTGAGTGAAATTGAGACAGTCTCACAGATAAACCGTAAATCGCTTCGAAAATAGCCCTAGGATTACCCATTTGTGACGAAACTTGACATTTGGAATCCTTGTATGATGGGTAAACTTCCTATCATCTCGGAATTTTGATTTGTGACGGCTTTTTCAGGACACTTTCTAGGGCATAATCGCCGTTATAGCGAAATGTTGTCGAAATTCCGACTCGAACCCATGACCAGGCTTCAACTTAGGCTTGACTTGACCCAAATTACCACATGAGCAGACGGGTTTGTGGGAAAATTGCCAAAGATGGCGAGAAAAGAGCGATTTCAGAGCTCCGAAAACTCGAAAATCCCCTAATTAAGGCTTGTCGTCACTTGACGCGGCCTAAATTACTTTAATTTTGCAGGTGATGAGGCTTCTATGTCAGGGAGAGCTCCCATGGATGTGGACACATCTCTTGACCCTTCTCGTTCGCTTGAGGAGGCGTTAGAGCAGGCTTTTACTGCCGCGGTGACGGCTGCTGAGGACGAGGTCCTAGAGGAGGAGGTTCTTGAGGAGGAGGAGGCCCCGAGATGGGCCAACGTTGGACGGGGTGGTCGCCAGCTGAGGGGAGCACCTGCGTGGGCTGAGACTTGGGACAACAGGCACCTACTTTGGGCTGCAGAGGGTCACCTGTCCTACAGGACGATGAAGAGTTTGGTAAATCGAATTCATCACTCTTCATTCATCTTCTTTCATTTCTTCTTGTTATTCATTTTCTTCTTCATTAAAGCTAAAGATAGCTTTTGTTTTGAACCCAAATAGGAAGCCGGGAACATCAGATCGTTCTCGGGCTATACGACGGCGATGGGGTGCTACGAGAGGCTGCCGGCTGAGGAGCGAGCCATCATCGAGCAGGGAGCGTTCGGTGCTTTGGTGCAGGCTTGGAGGGATATCACGAGGAGGAATCTTCGGGCTAACATCAGCCTGGTCCGAGCTTTCCTGGACCGGTTTTGGGATACGACCTCCACATTTCACATGCCTTTTGGTGAGGTCGAGGTCACGTTGGAGGATTACGGCATGATTTATGGTATGCCATGTGGGACTCAGGTGGTGGAGTGGCCGAAGACAGCCATGAGGGTAGAAGCGGCTGAGGCTAGGAGGTTGATTGGCTGGAACTTGATACCGAAGGCTGCTGCGGTGCCTGGATTGGTGCCTAGTTCTTGCGTCCGGGACTATTTTGCGGGGAAGACCCCGGTGTCGGTGGTGATCGAGGGGAGAGAGATGGCTCCTCCTCCCTGTACTGCAGAGTAGAGAGTCCGTTTGTGGCTCTGGTGGTTCCTGTCTTCGATCTACCTCGGAGACAAGGGAGAGAGGCTATTGACGAAGCTCCTTCCCTTTCTTTCTGACCTAAGCAACCTAGGCCGTTGGGACTGGGTCACTACTGGTTCTGCGGTCCTCATTCGCTTTATGAGGGCCATGATTCGTCCAGAGTTGATGGAGAAGGGGACTTCTCCTACCGCTGTTGGCCCTGGGCTGTTGTTGGAGGTATAAACCTTCATCTTATTTCATGAAAGATCATTTCCTTTTCTTATCGAACCACGAAAGATCGTTGTTGACTATCTTGTTTTACAGGCGTAGGTGTACTCCTACTTTCCGGGCCTCGCGCCCAAGAGGACGGAGCCGGTGGAGAGGGCCTATCCCGTTGTGAGGGATTGGGTGATGTGCCGTACGAGGAGCCAGCGTTCCTTACACGACGTCTGTCGAAGGGAGGTGAACGCTCTTCAGTTGGACGGCGTGAGTACTTCACCTTGCGTTGTTTGTCTTTCTTCTTTACTTTTTAGAACTGATCATAATAATGACCCTTCGTTTGCTTTTCTTAGTGGGTGCCCAGGCCTTGGGTGGACTACACTGGCGCTCCTCCCTTTGTGGCTGAGGTCCTTCAACCTAGGAGCTCGAGCCGATTACTGCTTAGGACGTCGATGGGTCATGCGTGGTACTTGGGCGAGCGTTTGGCTCGTCAGTGCTCTCGGGATGTCTTGACGGTTCCCATCGATCCTCCTCGGACGATGTTTAGGGAGCCTTCTGAGGCTGAGAGGGAGGCTGACTTAGCTGGCGTTGGTGGTGACGCCCTTCTTCTTTCTGGTGAGGACTACTCGGCGTTCCTCTACGGGAGGCTGGCGTACTGGCCGGTTGTGGTAAGTGTTACTCTTACTTTTGATCATTTTGAGAACACGATGAATGATCATCGGTTAAAGGAAGTCATTTGACTTTGCAGGAGGTCGAGGCTGTTAGATTTTATTAATCTCATTAATTTGCATATTCATATATGGAAAGATTTATTTAGTCATAAAATAAAAGTTAGATCTTATGCATGCAAACATAAATAAGATAAGAGAAGAAATCGTCACTTCTTACTATTGTAGTTTCGGATTTTGGGCACAAATGAGTTCTCCTTCTCACTTGTTCTTGAGCTTCCTTATAATGGATGAACAAGGATCCAAAATAGAATCCCACCCAAAAGTGAATACCCAAGGTGTAACTCTTAATAATTAACAATACTATGAACTAGTAATATTATTAATCTTGCTTAGAAATTGACCCAAAATATTATTTTGCTCTCTTGTTTATTCGGCCAAGAGAAGGGAAGAAATGGAGTAATTATCTCTCTAAAATTTCTATAAGTTTTAGATGATAAAAAGAATGAATATCTCACACTAGTAATTGTAGTGTATATTAGAAAAAATAGAGAAAAAACCCTTGGCTTTTACCATGCAAAAACCGGTTGGAGGGGAGGAGGATGTCCAATGCATGAGCAAGTTTTTCTACCCAAGAAAACATAGGTATGCATGGCTATATTAGGTTGTAATCATCATGTTTTCCACTTAAAAATAATTAACACAATTTAAACCTAATACTCCCTCCATTTTCGGCACTTACATAAAATGGGAGGTTCATTTTATTTTTTGTCATTTGTCAATTGTCACATGTTACTAGTCATGTGTAATTGTAATGTATTTTTAACATATTAAAAATCAACGTATTAATAAAAATACGTCATGTACAAAATCGAATTAGTAATTCATAATTACTTGTACCAAAACGATTTATCAATTATAAATCACAACGTCTTGTATTTATAATAAATTATTCATTCAGTTTCAATTGTTTCGTAAACAATAATTTTATCTAAGTAATAAAACAATTTGATTACTTAGACCGTATCTTATTTAATCGAATTACAATAAGACACGTCAATAATACTCACAAAATTGTCCGTCAATTTTAAGCAATTTAATTAACCTGTATCAACATACCATCAATTAAATAATCAATTAAGAGTGTCACCCTTTAGGTATGACCTAAGGGGATCAACTGATCACCACCGTCGCACGACAGTAATGTCAAACTCTAGTCAGCCAATCATTACCGGTATGTGTGGACCAGTTGACTATAAAATATTACATCCCACATGTATTCTTAAAATGAGATTTAAACATGTGATCATCATGATCGACAGTTGTGATCGCATTATTGTCGGAGGACACATATTCCAACAATCTCCCACTTGTCCTCGACAAGTGTGCGTCACCAATTCTCTTGTCCTATTACTATCACTCACTCAATGCAAGGTGTCTTTCGGGTCGTACTTGCAAGTGATCATATCAAGAGTGGTTTCCTCGATCTGGAGAATAAGTCATTGACTGGAGTTATCTACCATATATACCTTCCGAGCGTGGCCACGCATTTCCAGTTCATTACTCCTCGAGTGGCCCTGAGATATTGTTATAACCCTGACAAGGGGTGGACAATTCCTATCGCACTTATTCCCTTCGACTAGCCATAACCGTCATAACCCAAAATATGCCCATTTGACCCCATTTACGAAGGTCGTAGTAACATAAATCAAAGTTAATCTGAAACTGTGCCACCTTAGGCGAACAGTCTTGAGTAAAAAGAATCGACTCATTAGAATACTATAGTGGCTCTCGCCATGACCAGGCTATATAAATTTGCCAGAACTCTATAAGCGGTCATTGGCCCGACAAAGTGTTCCTAACAGTCTGCCTATGTGATCGACTAGTCATTCTCATATGACTTTATGGCACTTGAACTTGCCATCAATCGCATCACACTCTAGTTACTTCGAGACGTCACCTCATATAAGTGACTATGGGCGAATACAATGCTAATCCGTGTTCACTTTAACGGGGTTCAATTGTCTCTACAACCCGTTTGGATGTAACAAAGTATAAGGTGAGTTAATAGTAACTCAAACGACAAATGTCGACATCACATTCGGGTAGTCAATACCATATTACCACCTTGTGATTTATATTGTAAGTGTGTAAACACTAGTTATTTGCAACACGATTTTAACACGCCATGTGTCCATGTGTTCAAACTCTTGAATTGCATTTTCCTCTATTTTCATGTTTGTCTCACATAGCATGAATCTTACCAAGTACATATCTAGTTTCCCAAACTAGGTACAGGTTCTTTACTTTGAGAGAACTTTCTTGTTGTTTATCACATAACAAACGAATTATGGTAGACGACATAACTTGCACTAGTCAAGTGTTCTTTCAACTCATAATGCACTAGGTATATGTTTTGTAGGATCTTGCAACAATTGTCAAGATGATTAGCCTAGCGCTTCTCATAAGTCCTATCAATTTTGAAAATACTAGTTTTGAGTAACTTCTTACTATAACCAAGTATCTTCTCAAACTTTTTATTTCTCTTTTTAGCTTCAATAGCTTAGGATTTTCATAAATCCTTACACGTTTTCGAACTTCAGTATGTGCAACTTCTTGTCACATAAGCGAGTGTTCTGTCAAACAATAGAATAGCTCATTAGTTCTTCTCGAGAATTCATGACGATTCTTCTATGGCTTACCAATGACTCATCATGCTCTTAAGCATATGATTCATTATTGGACATGTGCATGATTATTCTAATGGCGGAAACATTAGTAATCTTTAATCATGTGATCAACCATTCTTAGGTTCAATGAATGACCATGACTGCTTATGGTAATTCCATTTTCATCGATAAGAATAACCTACGTTTCTCGTTGATTTGATGTGCATATATCAAAGCCAATCCAACATCCCATGATGTGATTGGATTCATCTTAGTCCATTTTGTAACACCCCCATTTATTTAGGAGCCTTTAGCTAGACATTACCAAGTAAATGAGAGCGTTACCATCTCGGTTTCCCGAGGTAGTAGATAACAAAGTCCAACTCACCAAAGTACTTTAAATAAAAACTTTAATGATTATATATGTCTTACAATTTTTAATCAACTAGAACTTAATGTAAAAATAAATACAACTCGCAGCGGAAATTAAATAAGTGATATAACTACATTTGTGATCTAGACTCTTGCAGGTCCGAAAGCTCACACGCCCAAGCTCCCCATATCCAGCTAACTCAAAACCTGCTATTTAAATCTGCTCCCCATTTAACCGGAAATATTAAATGGTTCACCACAGGATGCCATCAATTAAAGCAGGCATCAATTTTATTTTGACACAGAAGCAAACACGTCAACCAATGGTTGAGTAGGAATAACCAACAACAAGTCAAAGTAAAATGATATGACATATAATACAAATACGACTGAGCTCATCACCCGAAACACCCATTCATCGCGCCAATCCCTGGCCCGGGGTATCCATCATTTCAACCGAAGTTGAAGTATACACCATCCCAACCGAAGTTGAGGTATCCACCATCCCAACCGAAGTTGAGGTATCCATCATCCCAGTATAAAACTGAGGTATCCAACAATTACAATATATAGAAATAACAATACAATAACAATAACCCATCTCAACACGAGGCTGAGGTATCCACTCAAAGATATGTATTACTAATAATAACCATAACTCGTCTCAGACCGAATCTGAGGTATCCAATAAACAATATAAATAAACCAATAACCAAAATATATTTCCATGACATATAATTCACATCCGACAATTCATCCAATGGCAATTATCCACACAGTTTCACAATTCCTCTTATCAAATAAATAGCAAGACAAGTTGAGTAGTTATCCTACCTGATCAGCAAATTCCAATAACGCAATCCGAATAAATAGAAATCCAATTAACAAGGCTTCTTAACAATTCCGTCACCTAAGACAAGTAATAATAACATTTAATTACTAATTACATTATTTACTAGTTATAAATTAATTATATAACAATTACGTTGTTAATATTCAAAACCCGTCATACCCGTCGAACAACCTATTGAGCTCACCCACACACATATATAAATTATTAACAACCTTTATCATTTATTAATTATTAATTAATTATAATCTTCCATCATGTGATGATCATTACTAATAAAATTCATACAAACACGTTTTAAACTTGTCCAACCGTGTTACACTTTACCCCCAAACACCCCTTATTTCACGGTCTAACAACCACCATGACCACCCCTCTTCACCACCTACTCATCCACCCACAGCCACGGTCTAGACAGCCCTAACCACCGCTACCAACACCTCCATACATGTTTCTAAACTCACGCCATAACTCCCCACAATAACCTTCGACCATTCCCGCAATATCAATAACACCTTCACGGCACTCACCTTAGACCACCTACAACACCACCCACACACCCAAAACCCGAGCAACCACTACCACCAGCCACCACCTTCAACTCTCCCTATCACCCTAACCACGACACTAACCGACACGACGCAACCAACCACGTCCAATCCCGTTATGCCCTAGTACAACACCCGCGGCATCGACAACAAGCAATTCACAATTTTCAACAAACACAACCACCACACACCACTAATGGCCACCCTATGACCCACGGTGGTCCACCAGAAGCGCCCTCGTCCCCTGGTCACGGTCTTAATCAAGCACGAAGTGTCAGGTTGGTTATACATTCACGTGTCACTGCAAACACCAACACAAACACTCACCCTTCGAATTTCCGGCCACCCCTACGCACACCACCACCTTTGACAGCCCCCGACTACCCACAAAGGTCGACGCACCACCACGGACCAACCCAACCCAGGTTCGGTCTTAAAACAGGCGAGGCAAGGGTCTAAACCCGTGTACAACCCACGGTTGCAACCGAAACCACAACCACCAAAATCACCCTATAAACCCTAACCCCAGCCGGTCAATGGTGGTCAAGCTAAGTCCTGGGTCAGTCACGGTGGTCTTGGGTCGAGGTTATGGTCAACGCAAATCATACGGGGGTCTAGCATGCGTGTTAGCATAATTACAAAATTAATATATTATATAATAAGACGGTCTTACCTTGAGACGATAATAAAACTATATTCTCTTCCTCCTTTTTCTATATATCTCCCTCTTTCCCTTTATGTGTGATACTTGTGCAATTTTGTGAATAAAACTATATGGTAGGTCTAGCTTTGCTTTTATACTAGTAGAAGGTAGTCTTATTAGGAAACTTACTAAATAACAATATGTATTTTATTATTATTATTATTATTATTATTATTATTATTATTATTATTATTATTATTATTATTATTATTATTATTATTATTATTATTATTATTATTATTATTATTATTATTATTATTATTATTATTATTATTATTATTATTATTATTATTATTATTATTGTTATTATTATTATTATTGTTATTATTATTATTATTATTATTATTATTATTATTATTATTATTATTATTATTATTATTATTATTATTATTATTATTATTATTATTATTATTATTATTATTATTAAATTTCGGATCATATGAGAATGGCACAAGCGTGAGAACCGTGAGAACGCGCGTCAGTCGTTGGATCTTGTCTGACGCGGCTAATCTAAGGGCCTATAACGCGCGCTGCTTTACCAAAACTTGAGGGCTTTGTCTTTCTTTTTCACTGAAATTTACCTCGCGCTTCTTCGTTAAGCTTTCAACCATGGATTCCGACCTTCTTTGTTAAGCTTTCAACTATTTATCTCTCCTTATTCTCTCGTGGAGTTGCATTTTCGTCTTTTCGTTGGATTTTCTCTTACCTATTTCGTCATGAAGGTGAGTATTGTTTAGCTTCAAGCTTTTCTCGATTTCGTCCTTAATTTATGTAACTCTCTTGTAATCTAAATTAATGTTTCTTATGTTCATTTTTTAGGATTATTCATTTTATTGATGAATTTTGAGTTGATATTGTTTTTAAAATCGAAATTTGTGTTTTCATTTGCATGCTATCAGAATTTGTATTTGTCGCATTGTTTGTTGAGTTCGTAACTTGCTTATACATTTCGATTTGTTTGTTGTTTTTTAGTTTGATCTAATTTGTGCTTTTTTGAATTTTTGTTGAACTTTAAGTACTTTTAACGTAAGTAGCATCAATTTAAGACCACATGCAAAAGGTCATAATTGCGTGCACATTATTGTTGTAGATCATGTACATTTCAATAAAGCGATAGGACATTTCTTCGTGAAACGTGTATAACACAATGAACCGATTAATATTACATGCAAAACGCTTTCGATTATTGAAGCGCAAAGGCGATCCCGGAACTGTTACACGCCGTATTTCTCCGAGGTTGAACAACCTCGGTCCCTCGTTGATGATCCTACTCCAACGTTCTCCCGTATTACCACCCGGATGTCACCTAAAAGTTTTGTTGATGTCCTTCGATACCTTGATTACAATCAATGGTGTGCTCTGGAAGAGATTGGTTTTTCTTCATTGTTTTGGCTAAGGGTTACAAGGCTTCCTTTACGCCTTGGTTATTGGTTAATTGAGAACTACAACCCGTATTCGGATTTCATCATTCTACCCGATAAACAGCGCTTTCGTGTTTTCGCTTCTTGTATTCATGATCTTTGTTGGCCTCCCAATTGGAGGAAAACCTGTTTTACTTTCATCTTTCGTAGTGATGAAGATGCAGAATGTGATGCGTTTTACGCGCATTGGAAAGCTCAATTTCATGTTGATGGTCAAGTGGATATCAAGACCCTTGCAGAGCATATTATTTGTCATGATGATTACAGTGATCAATTTAAGATTAATTTTGTGGTGCTTCTTTGTGTCTTTGTTAATGCGCAACAATCGAAGCCGTTCGTCAATCACCATGTACTAAAATCGTTGAGGAATGTGTCCGCCATTGGTCACTTGATTGGTGTCAATTTGTCATGGAGAGTTTGCGGTATAACACAAAGGATTGGGTCAAGAAGGGGAAGAAGAATCACTTTGGTGGACCTCTCCTGTTTCTAATGGTACAAATCTTCTGGGTTACTTTTATTGTTAGTTATTATGGTTTTAAAACCTGCCATTTTCCAATCATAATCCTGTTTTCCCTTGCAGCTTGTTTATGTTGATCGTGTTGTCCATGAAAAACGATTCGTAGAAAGAGATTACTATACTCTTTTGAATTGGACATCTGCTGCACTTTTCTCAAGGGAAAAGCAGGAGATGGAAGTTGGTCAGTTTAGGCTTGGTCGTGAAAAAGCTCGATTGCTGGAAAGAATTAGATTTTCTAATCCATGTAGACAAGTGGTTGAAAAAGTACGGAGAGTGTCGAGGGATGTTAGTACTGATACAAAATCTCCAATTTCATACTCGTCTCCGGAGGTATATCCATTAATTCTCGAAGTATTCACTGTTCCTTTTCAAGATTCACTTTGAAATATTTTCTTTGTACCTTCATAGTACTAAAGATGTACCTTCATAGTACTAAATATGTACCCTCATACTGTGCCTTGTCCAGGAGTTTGCAGATGACTACACTGCTTCAGCAAAGAGAGTCATGGAAGATATGGTTGTGTTAGATGAGAAATACGCGGTTGGTTTGCAATGTTTCCCAGGCGAAGAGTGTGTCAAACAGGCCCATTCGGCAACTGAATTTGTATATTTGACATATGGTGGTGGTACCGAAGATGTGTCGTGTGCACCACCGTGGGAATCCAGCACACTAGATGAGGATGAACAGTTTATTGTTGTAGCAAATGCAGCTGAGAAAGCGTACAAATTGAAACTTGCTCGTGCTAAACACAGAGAACAATGTGCTAAGTTGAGAAATTCATTTGTACCTGTCACTGGTGAATTTTCATTCGATTTAGGGGTGGAGAAAGACTTTCTTGAGAGTGAGGCAAGGTTAGCCGCGACTAAAGGGGTTAAACGGGATCGCCGTGTCACTTTGGTGAATCTTCTTGCTACCAAAAGGGTTCATTTCATGGCAAGTCCTTCTTATATACCTCTATCCAAAGAACAAGCAACAGTCTTTCGTTTTGATCCGTTGTTTTCTGCTATCCAAGATGACACCAATGTGTTAACACCTCTTACTGCGGTGCACCTTCAAGTGGCTGATTATGTTTTCAGTGACCGGGGCACTAACAATCGTCGTTGCAGGTAATCTAAAATGTGTACTTGCTAAATTACCATTTTGTGTATGTCATTTTCAGTGTTTCACACCTGACAAGTAATTTGTTATATTTTTTGCTCTGGTGAGGACTTATATTCGTACAAGACTTATTTTGCAACGCGAATGCATTTGTGGTCATTAAAGCCGTCTGAACATGTTTCGAGTGTTGTAATTGATTGCTGGTCATCATATTTGAATTGTAAAGAGGAAGAAAACAATCTTGGTACTCCGAAGCGGTTCTTTTTTACCACGCTTGTGCATGTAAGTACATTTACATACACTCTTAAATGCTGTGTGTAATATGTATTTTGAAATATTGTACTTCCCTCTTTCGTTGCTTTCCCATGCGATCAGATTAGCGAAACCCAGCCCCAGGTTTAAGTGATGAAAAAATTTATGAATTATTCGAGGCTCGTGTAAAAATGGAGTTGCAGCTTTTCCCGGGAATAGACATAGCTTCAATCGCACTCGTAAGTTGTTATTGTTTGCTTGACATACTTTGCAATTTTCTTTGCCATTGTTGTATTGCATTTTTAAAAAATTGAGACATACTATTATCGCATAAGTCCTTTCTTTTTTTGATTAATTCCAACTACTAAACTCATTTGAACCTCAACTTGTATATACCCATTTTATATTAAAAAAATTCAGATTAGGCCAAAGTAGGATAAATGGCCATTTAACACAATGTTAATGCTATAATTTCTCAATGTACTTTCTAAACGTACTAAATGTACTTTTTAAACATTTACAATGTTAATGTTGTAATTTCTCAATGTGGGGAATATCTAATATGCATGAGCAGTTGCAACTATATGCACACGTTGGGAACATAGACCATGAGTCATACTATCATTCCATGTCTGCATTCTGCTTTTGTTTTATTTGAACTGCTTGAGTCAAAGGGAATTTTCTTTGCGTTTGTATTAAATAAGGTCACTTTTGTTGGGAAATGTGTCCTCAACAATAGTGCGATCACGTGATTTAAATATCATTATTAAATCTCATTTTAAGAATACAATTGGGAAGTAATATTGTTACTGTCAACTGGTCAACATATATCGGTAATGATTGGCTGACTAGAGTTTGACATTACTGTCGTGTGACGGTGGTGATCAGTTGACCCCCTAGGTCATACCTAAAGGGCAATACTCTTAATTGATCATTTAATTAATCGTATAATGTTACGAGTTAATTAAATTACTTGAAAAATTGATGGACGATTTTGGAAGTAAAATTTACGTATCAAATTGAAATGTGATTAAATGAGATACGGTCTGAGTAATCGAATTGTATCATTACTCGGATGAAATTATTGTTTAAAGAAACGATTGGATTTGAATGAATCATTATAAATGCGATTTATAAGTTGGTAAAATTTTGGCACAAGTAATTATGAAATTACTAAGTCGATTTTTGTATGTGACGTATTTTTATTAATACGTTGATTTTTAATATGTTAAAAATACATAACATATTTATGTCACATATGACATGTGACATATTGACAATTGACAAAATAATATGGAATCCATATTACACAAATGTGCCGAAAATTTGGAGGAGGATTAGGATTAATATTGTGTTTACAATTAGTGGTAAACATAATGATTATATTAGGAGAGTAGGCATGCAACCCTATTTACCTTGTGAAGGCAAACTAATGCATGCATTGGGTCTTTCTCTTCCCCTCTCCTCTCCTCTTACACGGTTGAAAAAGAAAAGGGCAAAGTGTTTTTGTCTTTTATTTTTTTAACATACACTACATGCAAGAGTGTATTATTCATTCATGCAATTACACTTCTAAAAGTATTAAGTTTTAGAAAGATAAAATCCTCTAAAATCTCTCTCTCTCAACCGGTTTTTGAGAGCTCAAAACCAAATATTTTTGGTTCAATTTTTCTACAAAATTAATATCACACTAGTATTTGTAATATTAATTTGATTAAGAGGAAGCCTTGGGTATAATACATAGGGAGAGATCTTACACTTAGATCTTTGTTCTTCCATTGGAAAAGCTCAAGAACAAGAAGAGAAAGGAGATCTCTCTTGTGCCCAAATAGCCGAAATATTGAATGTAAGGACATGATTTCTCCTCTATTCATTTCATTGTTTGCATGCATAAGATCCGTTTTAATTTATGACAAATTAATTTAACATATATGAGTATGTTATAGATGTATATAGATCTACATTTCTTTCAATCGGTATCATGAGCCACGGTTGTTTGCATGCAAATTGGTTAAAAGTTTTTCCGAGTTATATGAATAACAAAATAAAACTTGTAAAATTTGTGTTATTATGATATATCACGAAATAATTACATGCATGTTAATATTTCTGGTCCTAAAGTGTTTTAGGATTTTTTGGTTAATTTTTCGGATTTTTATTGTTCATATTTAATAATAATGACATTTAAATGTGATTTTATGAGTAAAAATGTCATTTTTGGTCGAAAATTAGCTATACTTCGAATTTTCACTTGGTTTTTGGATATGTTGTTACATATATTATTTTGAGATAACCTGTAAATTTTCATAATTTTTGCACTTGTTATGCTCGAAAAATGAATTTTTCATTATTAAATTCGGATTTAAGAGAAAAATAGGTTAATATGAGTTAAATTTCGAATCTGGTCATAGAAAATTTATATGTTGTCACATGCAATTTTACAAGATGTGTGTAAAATAATTGGCTATAAAGAAGTCTTTTAGCATGATTTATGAATTTTTGAAGAAAAATGGCATAAATAGTGACATTATTAATGAAAATTAATAAAATATAATCTATGACTTAGGAAAAACGTCTAATGTTGCATTTTATTATATTTTTCAGATCTAAAATTGAAAAGTTAATGAAAATAATTTTTCCATGTTTTTATGATTATTTTATTAAATATCGATAAACCGCAACATTGTTTTTAGGAAAATTTTTGAAATTTTTAACCTAAGATTTTGAACATTATGAGAGTCATGGAATTTTTCCAGAATGTTCATGAATTTAAATTTCAAATTTTGAATTTATTTGGAATTTTTGGATTTATTTGAAGTTTAATAGCTTAATTTTGTATTTTTGGCCCATTTATGAACAATTTGGTAAATAAAAGTTAATTATGGTCAAATTATTAGTGAAGACTATATTTTGAGTCCTAAGAGGTTAGGGTAATTAACTTATGCATAAATATGAGTTTATGCATTTTTTGTGATTATAAAATGTTGAAATCACGCGAATCCGTAAAAACCGAGTAATATACGATATTGGCTAATTAAAAGGCGATTTAGCATAAAAATTGAGCATGTTTATACATAATATAATGCTGCATTTTCTTTTTGATTGTCATAATTTTAATTTATGTAATTTTGAATTATGTAATTTTACTTAGTATGGCCTTAGATTTTAATTGGTATTTCCCGAAATGTATGGGAATATCGATTCGGTTGTAATTTTTATTGTGATCTCGTATCACCGTTTTGTAATTTAATAGATTTATTTTATTTTAGTTACAAATGTATAATAGGAAATTATGTAATTTTATTCATTCCGGAGTTCCAAAAGACGGATTTCTTCAAGAATGACGATACATAAAGACGGTGTTACCTCGAGATGCGTGCCACAACCGAAGTTCTAGGGACCAATGGAGTTGGTTTCCGAATATGTAATAGATTAATAGTTTTTCTATTTTAGGAAAGGCCATACTAGGATTTATTTATCTTTATGCTTGCATTTTATTTTATGTTACATGCATCGCTAAATCGCCATAACTAAACATGCATTGTCTTATTTTATCGAGTTTATCGACCGTGTCAATTCGAATTATCGTAGTTCACCGCTTTAGTTCACTTAAAACGTGATAGATAATAAATTGACATGACCTCTCGCTAAAACAAACAATTGAGACATAGCCTTACCAAATAGTAGAAACCATGAAAACCTATTTCGCGAGGGAGTGCACTCGGCCCTACGGGGTACAAACCTTGTTACGTAGGGGAAGTGGGTGATGAGTGTTAATCCACCGAGTTCATGTTAATGAGGGTTTCATCGGCCATACCGTGCCCAAGTTGATGTGGATTTGGATAATGGACACATTTATTCGAAATTTGGATTGAGCTCAACGGAAGTATTCGCGACCGTAGTTGCATGTGTTCCGGGCTATAGATAAATATTAGAGTAAATTTATCGACCAAGAGTTCTAAAAGTAGAATCGATTAAAACGTTAATCCACCGAGTTATATTGATAAAGGTTTCATCGGCCATACCGTGCCTAAGTCGATATGAATTTGGGTCTTGGAATCATTTATTATAGTTGGGTAGAGGTCACTATATAAATGTTCATATCTTGTTAAATTTGCAAGTATGATTTAAAAAGACAAATGTTAATATTTCCTTTCCTCCATATTTGTAGTGCATTACAATGAATCCAACAAATGCTACCGCACCAATTACTATTGAGTCATATCACCATGTTCTTGACGACGTATGCTCCAACAATAATTTCGATACAACTAGAGAACTTCATTTCGGGATAGGTTCGGATGGAAACCTTAATTTCATCACCACTTCTAAACCACCCACTACTACTAGACCACGTGTGAGTCCGTCTCAGGAAGACTACCTCACACGATCTATAGGGTCTTTATCTCTAGAAGATAAGGATGCCAAAGCTAGTGGGAGCTCTAGCAATCAAGTTCTTGCTTCCAAGGGTAAAAAGGTTCAAGAAGAAAGGGAAGAAAGTCAAAAACTTCAAGCAAGTTAATGATGAGTGCCATTATTGCTATGGCATGGGACATTGGCTAAGGAATTGCCCTATGTATTTGCGAAATATAAGGGAGGGACTCATTACTCCAAAAGGTACAATTCCTAAAGAAATTTATGTTATTGATATAAATTATACTTCCACTACGACATGGGTACTTGATACCGGTTGTGGTTCTCACCTTTGTAATCATTTACAGGGTTTAAGAGATGTGGAGAAGCTTAGCAAGGGAGATGTGGATCTTCGACTTGGAAATGGAGCTCGGGTAGCGGCCGAATCCAAAGGAACTTATGTTCTAGCTTTGCCAAATGGTTTTGAGTTGTATTTGCATAATTGTTTTTATGTTCCTACGCTCTCTAAAAACATTATTTCAATCGCCATGCTAGACATGGACGGTTTTTGTTTTGTCATTAAGAACAATCGTTGCTCTATTTCTAGGAATGATTTGGTTATTGGCCAAGCTTCTTCCATAAATGGCATTTACATTTTAGAGACCTCAAATCCGACAAATGATATTTATAACATACAATCAAAGAAACTCAAAACAAGTGACCCAAGTGAAGCGTTCATTTGGCATTGTCGATTAGGTCACATAAACGAGAATCGCATCAAAAGATTAATTTCTACTAATGTGATTACACCATTTGATTATCAATCATTTGGTACATGCGAATATTGCCTACTTGGCAAAATGACTCGTAATCCTTTTAGCGGTAAAGGGACGCGAGCTAGTGAACTATTGGGACTCATACACACCGATGTATGTGGACCAATGAGTATCACCGCTCGTGGTAATTATGACTACTTTATAACCTTCACCGATGACTTAAGTAGACATGGGTATGTCTATTTGATGAAACATAAGAGTGAAGCATTTGAGAAATTCAAGGAATTTCAAAACAAAGTAGAGAACCAATTGAACAAGAAGGTAAAAGCACTACGTTCCGATCGTGGTGGTGAATACCTAAGTCTTGAATTTGATTCACACTTGAAAGGTTGTGGTATTATATCACAACTTTCTCCACCCGGAACACCACAACTCAATGGTGTTGCCGAAAGGAGGAATCGAACCCTACTTGATATGGTTCGATCCATGATGAGCCAAACCGAGTTACCGAACTCGTTTTGGGGATTTGCGCTTCAAACCGCAATTAGATCTTTGAACAATAGTCCCACTAAATCCACCGAAAAGACTCCATATGAGATGTGGACGGGAAAAGTTCCTAATATATCCTATATGAGGATTTGGGGATGTGATGCTTACGTCAAGACTAAAGCCGACAATAAGCTTGCCCCAAGATCCGAAAAATGCACCTTTGTAGGTTACCCCTCGCATTGTCGAGGATACTACTTCTATAAACCTCAAGAAAACAAAGTGTTTGTGTCTAGTGAGGCTGTCTTCTTAGAAAGTCAATTTATTTCTAAGAGACAGAGTGGGAGAAATTTTGAACTTGATGAAGTTCAAGAGCCACAAACCGAGGTAGAGACGCAAGAAGATGTTCCTTCGTCGTCTAACGCAGTTGTACCTCCTCCACTAAGAAGGACGGGCCGAGTAATTCGCCATCCCGATCGATATGTGGGACTTATCGAGGAAGATGGAACACTCGATGTGTTGCTTATGGAAAGTGACGAGCCCGCCACCTACAAGGCCGCAATCTCTAGTCCTAATTCCAACTTATGGCTTGAAGCCATGAAGTCCGAAATGGATTCTATGCTTGAAAACCAAGTTTGGGACTTGGTAGATTTGCCTAAAGGGGCAAGACCCCTTCAATGCAAATGGATATTCAAAGTAAAGAATGGCATAGAAGGACATGACGATGTCTACAAAGCTAGGCTAGTGGCAAAAGGATTTACCCAAGTCCAAGGTCTCCATTATGATGAGACCTTCGCCCCGTAGCCATGCTAAGATCCATACGGATTTTGTTAGCGATCGCCGCATTTCATGATTATGAAATTTGGCAAATGGATGTCAAAACCGCTTTTCTAAATGGGCATTTAGAAGAGGAGGTGTACATGATACAACCCGAAGGTTTTGTTGATTCTAAAAATCCTAACAAAGTGTGCAAGCTTAAGAGATCCATTTATGGTCTTAAGCAAGCATCTAGAAGTTGGAATCATCGATTCAATCATGTTATAAAAGAAAATGGGTTCACTCGAAATGTTGAGGAACCATGTTTATACATGAAATTCAGTGGGAGCAATGTTGTGTTCCTAATCTTGTATGTCGATGACATACTACTCATTGGAAATGATATTCCAATGTTGTCTTTGGTTAAGAAGTGGTTAGGTAACCACTTCCAAATGAAGGATTTAGGAGAGGCACAACGCATATTAGGTATCCGGATCTATAGAGATAGACCCAAGAGGATATTGGCACTAAGTCAAGAGTCTTATGTTGATAAGATTCTTCGACGATTCAGCATGGACAAATCCAAAAGGGGTTTGGTACCAATGGTAACCGGAACGATATTGAGCGGACTCAATGTCCCTCCGAACCCCATGATGTTGAACGCATGAAGTTGATCCCTTACGCTTCCGCTGTTGGATCAATCATGTATGCCATGATATGCACACGTCTCGATGTCTCGTATGCCTTGAGCATGACGAGTAGATATCAAGGAAATCCAGGTGAGAGTCACCGGATTGCTGTCAAGAACATCCTTAAGTACTTGAGAAGAACTAAGGACTCTATCCTTGTGTTTGGAGGAGACACTGAGTTGCGTGTTACAGGATACACGGACTCAAGTTTTCAAACAGATAGAGATGACATGAAATCACAAGCTGGTTTTGTTTTCATGCTCAATGGTGGTGCCGTAAGCTGGAGAAGCTTCAAGGAAGTCAGAACCGCGGATTCAACAACGGAGGTCGAGTACATAGCAAAGATCGTAGAGGCGCCAAGGAAGCTATGTGGATCAAGCAATTCACGGAAGGTCTAAAAGTAGTACCTACCGCCGATGATCCCATCACTCTCTATTGTGATAATAGTGGGACGATCTTCCAAGCTAAGGAGCCAAAGTCTAGTAATAGATCTAGACATGTACTTAGAAAGTATCATGTAATAAGAGATTTCATTGAAAGAAAGGAAATTGCGATTTGTAAGGTTGGGACGGATGACAACATAGCCGATCCACTCACCAAGCCTTTATCGCAAGCTAAGCATGATGGGCATGTTGCGTCCATGGGACTTAAACGTGTACCAAATTTTTGTTAGATTTTGAAATGAAGTAAAAGTGTTGTTTTTGTTCATGTTCATAATCTCATTTGTCTTTTATCCTTAATTTATACTTTGTTACATCCAAACGGGTTGTAGAGACGATTGAACCCCGTTAAAGTGAACATGGATTAACATTGTTTTGCCCATAGTTACTTATATGAGGTGACGTCTCGAAGTGACTAGAGTGTGAGGCGATTGATGGCAAGTTCAAGTGCCATACAGTCATGTGAGATGACTAGTCGATCACATAGGCAGACTGTTAGGAACTTTTTGTCGGGCCTAATGACCGCTTATAGAGTTCTGGCAAATTTATATAGCCTGGTCATGGCGAGAGCTACTATAGTGTTCTAATAAGTCGATTCTTTTGACTAGAGACTATTCGCCTAAGATGGGACAGTTTCAGATTAACTTTGATTTGTGTTACTACGACCTTCGTAAATGGGGTCAAATGGGCATATTTTGGGTTATGATGGCTGTTGCTAGTCGAAGGGAATGAGTGCGATAGGAATTGTCCACCCCTTGTCGGGTTATAACAATATCTCGGGGCCACTCGAGGAGCAATGAAATCGGAAATGCGTGGCCACGCTCGGAGAGTATCCGGTGTGGATAAATCCGGTCAATCGTTATTCTCCAGATCGAGGAAACCACTCTCGATATGATCACTTGCAAGTACGACCTGAAAGACACCTTGCATTGAGTGGGAGATAGTAATAGGACAAGAGAATTGGTGACGCACACTTGTCGAGGACAAGTGGGAGATTGTTGGGAAATGTGTCCTCAACAATAGTGCGATCACGTGATTTAAATATCATTATTAAATCTCATTTTAAGAATACAATTGGGAAGTAATATTGTTACTGTCAACTGGTCAACATATATCGGTAATGATTGGCTGACTAGAGTTTGACATTACTGTCGTGTGACGGTGGTGATCAGTTGACCCCTAGGTCATACCTAAAGGGCAATACTCTTAATTGATCATTTAATTAATCGTATAATGTTACGAGTTAATTAAATTACTTGAAAAATTGATGGACGATTTTGGAAGTAAAATTTACGTATCAAATTGAAATGTGATTAAATGAGATACGGTCTGAGTAATCGAATTGTATCATTACTCGGATGAAATTATTGTTTAAAGAAACGATTGGATTTGAATGAATCATTATAAATGCGATTTATAAGTTGGTAAAATTTTGGCACAAGTAATTATGAAATTACTAAGTCGATTTTTGTATGTGACGTATTTTTATTAATACGTTGATTTTTAATATGTTAAAAATACATAACATATTTATGTCACATATGACATGTGACATATTGACAATTGACAAAATAATATGGAATCCATATTACACAAATGTGCCGAAAATTTGGAGGAGGATTAGGATTAATATTGTGTTTACAATTAGTGGTAAACATAATGATTATATTAGGAGAGTAGGCATGCAACCCTATTTACCTTGTGAAGGCAAACTAATGCATGCATTGGGTCTTTCTCTTCCCCTCTCCTCTCCTCTTACACGGTTGAAAAAGAAAAGGGCAAAGTGTTTTTGTCTTTTATTTTTTTAACATACACTACATGCAAGAGTGTATTATTCATTCATGCAATTACACTTCTAAAAGTATTAAGTTTTAGAAAGATAAAATCCTCTAAAATCTCTCTCTCTCAACCGGTTTTTGAGAGCTCAAAACCAAATATTTTTGGTTCAATTTTTCTACAAAATTAATATCACACTAGTATTTGTAATATTAATTTGATTAAGAGGAAGCCTTGGGTATAATACATAGGGAGAGATCTTACACTTAGATCTTTGTTCTTCCATTGGAAAAGCTCAAGAACAAGAAGAGAAAGGAGATCTCTCTTGTGCCCAAATAGCCGAAATATTGAATGTAAGGACATGATTTCTCCTCTATTCATTTCATTGTTTGCATGCATAAGATCCGTTTTAATTTATGACAAATTAATTTAACATATATGAGTATGTTATAGATGTATATAGATCTACATTTCTTTCAACTTTATATTGCAATGTACTGTTCTCATTTTTTACATGTGCCTCATGATTAGTTAAAATGTACCCTTTGAAGAGTTTGACTGTACTTATGGTTGTACGTCATTTGTTTTGTAATTTCAGTTTTTTTTCCCAATTGTACACGAGAAACACTTTTTCTTATACGTGGTTGACCTGGTGAGGAAGCGTTTCGTCATTCTTGACAACTCACTCTCAGATGAAGATGCCATCAAGAAATATGGTGTATCTCCACTATTAACAGTATGTTTGAATTTGACACATTTTTGTTGTTCTATTGACTTTTGACTATTAGTCATGCTTAACACTGGTTTACAATGTTTTGTCATAGATTGATGCTTTTGGAAGATTTTTGGGTGAGAACCCAAAAACTTCTGACTCTAGCAACATTGTATTGGCTATGGATCCCATTGTTGCAAAGCTTAGTTGGAGAAATAACTACAATGTTGATGACTGTGGTATATACACAATGAGACACATGGAAACATTTATGGGATTAATCTCTTGGAAATGTGGCCTGATGAAAAATGATGTGAGTGTTGGTTCTTATTTTAAAGAAATTCATGTTCATTGTGTTTTGCCTATCTTGTTAATTGTTGACTTCTGTTTTGCAGCGGAGCGTGCTTAAAATGTTACGATACAAATATCTATGCACATTACTTATGTTCGAGCACAACGATTGCCATGAAACTGTTGCTGATCATGCGAAGAATGGTCATTTCTCTAAAGCTAGTGATTACATTTAATGTTCAGATATTATCTACGCAGTATGTTAGAATTTGTCTGATGACATCCCTGTTCATGTAGTATGATGTTTTAAATTCTAGTGTACGTTAGTATGTGTAATGATTTGTAATTGCATAAGCAAAATGTTGAATTTGTGAACCAATGTTTTGTTGCACTTAATTAAAGTACTTTTTTGTCTATTTTTGGCGTGCTATTTACTTGAACGTTATTATCTCCTTGAATAGCGACTTATGATGTACTGAATTAGCAAAATAATATAATGTACATTTTAGGTCTGCTTTTAAATCTCTTTTGTAAAACAGTACATGCACATTATAACATACATAATGGACATTTGAATTAAATTGAAAGCACATTTATTTCTATTATACATTGAAAACAGGGAAATAGGTCTAAAATCACGTCAAAGATCTATCTATAGCGACATCATAATCTAAGTATATGAATGAACTTTTGAAGTTTTCTATCTTATTAAACGATCACATGCATTACAATTTAAGTAATCTTTCATGTTCTTTTTAAAATAATTCAATGTACCTTTAAATATAATATAATGTACATTTTCCAAACAGTGCTTAATGATATTTTAGTTGCACCTAATTATCAAAACATGCACATTATGAATATAGATAATGGACATTTTAATTAAACTGTTTAGATAAATTACATAATATATACAGTGTAAACAGGAAAACCTGTTTAATAAACTGTCAAAGGTCTATTTTTAATCCCTTCCCAAAAAATGGATTCACTCGCCCCTTGTTGGGTGTCTTTTGGTCTTGCGGCTATACAAACCACACATAAGGGAAATGGTTTAGAGTTGGATTAGGTGGATTCGCGGTAGCGGTCTGCCTAATGCAACCCTAAACGCTTTCCCGTCCCATTTTAGGATACCTGACCCCCTAGATTTAATCCCGTCCCCAACAAGGGTTCAGTCGCCTCCTCTAGGGTGCCTTTTGGTCTTGTGGCCGTTCATAATCCAACCGTAAACCCTTTTCCATGCCGTTCTAGGATACTTGGTCCCCTAGTTTTAATCCCGCCCCAACAAGCGTTCACTCGGCCCCTCTATGGTGTCTTTTGATCTTGTGGTCGTTCGTAATCCAACAACTTGATCTAATTTGTACATTATGAATGTCGAAAAAGTACATTTAGAACTTTTAGAAAATATATTGACAAATTATAACATTACCATTGTGTTAAATGGCCATATATCCTAATTTGACCTAATCTGAAGTTTTAAATTATAAAATGGGTATATAAAAGTAGAGTTTCAAATGGTTCTAGTAGTTGGAATAAAAAAAAAAAAAAAAAAAAATAAAAAATGGACTTGTGGAATTATAGTATGACCCAATTTTTTAAAAAAAAAACCGCCACTTTAAACTTCTTCTCTTTAATATCTTATTACTTTTTGATAAACTTGTCAATTAAATTGTACAAGACGTTTTCTCATTCTCGGATCGTTCATTTACTCTTATCGCTCTCTATCGGAATGAAGGTTATATTCTTTGCCTTTAATTATTTGCTAAAAACAATTGTGTTTACTTTTCATCCGCTTGAATTTAACATAGTTTCCTTAGTCGTTAGTGTTCGAAGATGTTCATTATAAATCAGTCCTACTATTATTTCTTAGGTGCATCAATATGTCTAAATTTATACGCATTGTTTCCTAATGATTTTGATGTACTTTGCTATGGCTTAATATTTTTAAATGTTTAGGATGTATTTTCTTCATGTACTTTTTAAATGTTTAGCATTTACTTTCTGGATACGTGTCCTTCATATCAATATGTCGGAATTTATACGAATTGTTTGCTAATGATTTTGATGTAGTTTGTTACTAATGTTTAGCATTTACTTTCTGGATACCTGTGCTTCATATTAATATGTCGGAATTTGTACACATTATTTCCTAATAATTTTGATGTTCTTTGCTATGGCTTAATATTTAGGATGTATTTTCTTCATGTACTTTCTTAATGTTTAGCATATTCTTTCGGATATCTCGTATTTTTAAAGACTTTATGTTTTGTCTAATATGTTTTTTTTTCTTTTTATTTTAAAAAAAAAACAACATTTAAAATCGAAGAACACAGATGTCACTATGGTTGTGCAAATCAGTCCCTGATTCACCTACTGTTTGTCAACCTCCATCAAGATTCAACACAGACTCTTCTTCTCTTTGAGATAATTGAAGTTTCGACAGTCCTACAATAGGAGTAGTACATCATCCTAGCATTTGTCATACTTTACAAACAGTTGACAAAAAATATTCTTCATTGCGATAATTGATGTTGCCGATGACCCTACAATAGACGAGATTGTTAATCGTCCTAGAGTTCGCCGCACTTCGTGTAGCATCTTAAAAAACTCCTCTTATCCTTTGTTGATTGATGTTCTGACAGCCTCATTGAAGATGGGATTGTTGATCCATCTTGTAATCGGCCACGCATAAAAACAGATGTGAGGGACAAACATGACATTGTTAGGGCTACCTTAGGAACAAGCTGTGCAGAAGTGCCACCGATAGAAATTCTTGCTCATTTAACTGAATCACCAATTCAAACGTCATATCAAACAGACCAAGTTTTCAACAAACAACCCACTTCTGCTAGGAAACACATAGCGGCTCTTCGTAAAGTGAGAAAATTAATTGCTGAAAGGAATAAGGATGCGCCTACAAACGCTGTTGTGTCATTCAGTTTAGGTGTGTTCCCAGAAGATGAGGACTCTTCTGTTTATGCAGCACCGGAGCGGGGTAAAAAAAGAAAGAAATTGTCTGTTGATCGTCCATCTTTATATCCGAAAACAGGGAATCAATATCATTTTAGTCAGAGTCCTTCCTGTGAACCTCTCTTTGATGCTATTGACGACACGAATCCCTTCATACCTTTGACATCAATGCAATATCAGATTTCAAATTATGTGTTCACTGGCCACGGCTCTGTGGATAACAGTTGGTAATTACATACAGAAGATTTAATATTTTATATTCATTTACATAGTTCATCTTTACATATCTGCTGCTAATCATAATTCTATTACTGTTTTGTGCAGTAATACGTTATTTGAGTTCAAAAATAATGTCCTTGGTTGGGATCAACTTTTGTCATTAAAACCGTATCACTATATCTCAAGCTTTGTCATAGATTCTTGGTCGGCATATCTAAACTACAAAGAAAAGGATGGGAATCCAACCAATCCCACACGATTCTTTTTTAGTACACTTACATATGTAAGTTTGGTCATTGTTTTCATGTGTTTCAGTTTACTATTTCCAACATTTTCACATTACTAAAATTTTATCTTCATTGTGCAGTTGTTATTAATGAAGAACACAGGTGCTTCTATTGATGATCATCGTTACAAACCTTTCAAGCGCCGCATCGAAGTAGAATTAAATGAGTTTGAGTGGATTGATCTTCCATCCATTGAACTAGTGAGTCCCTCACTTCATTTAGTAATTGAAATTAAATTCAGATTATTCGTAGTAGTCTATTTAAATAGAAGTCGTGAATGTCTTGTCAAAGTTTTCAAAATGTGCTATTACTTAACATGAAATTAACCTTTATTTGTCAGTGATCTTACAATTGTTTCTTTCCCTGATGCTAGTTCTTCTTCCCTATTGCACTTGAGAATCATTTTGTGTTGTACGTTTTCGATCTGCCAAGGAAATGTCTCATTATTCTTGGCAACCGCATTAGAAGGGGGAGTGTCTTAGAAGAGTATGGTGATAGTGTACTTGAACTGGTAAATTTACATTCTCCTCAACTATGAATTATTATCGTTCACTTGCATTGGTAAATTCATGTATATTATGGTTCATCTCGTCTAATTTTTATTATTGTGTTACAGGGTGATGATTTTGCACGGTTTTTGGGTGAAAATCAATCAACTATGGAGAAAAGTAATATAGTAATGGGCATGGATCCTACAATAGCAATGCTTCCATGGAGAAATAACAGAAATATTTTTTACTGTGGTATTTACACCATGAGGCACATGGAAACATTTATGGGAATAGCCACTTGGGACTGTGGACTGTCCAAAATTGATGTCAGTTTTACATTTTAATTGTAACTTATTTAGAACAAATCAATGTTATTTTGTTGGTTATTAAATTCTAATTTCATGTTTTTTTTTTGCAGATGAGATCGTTGACAATGCTGAGATTCAAGTACCTATGCATGCTACTAACATTTGAGCACACCAAACATCGTAACAGCATTATTACACATGCATTAGCGTGTAACGACATTTCCAAATAGTTCCTGAATATGATTTATTAGTTTTCTTTTGTACTTTTGATCTTTGGCGTATGTACATCGAAGTTGTACTGGATGTGCATTCACCCAAGGTACTTGTTATAATGTACATTCTATAATGATCAGTTGTCCATTTTAAGGAAAACAAATGTTCACCAAAATCAATGATGTTGTTACTTTAATACGAGAATGTTCATTTTAAGGAAAACAAATTTACATCCTGTGTAACTTTCTTGCTTTAGGATCTCACAATTGATACAATTAATTTATATCGTGCGTGGTCATTTTAATACAAGAATGTTCATTTTAAGGAAAACAAAAAAATATACTCCGTATACACTAATAGCAATATTCGAAATTGAGTAAATATGTACAATTAGTACGTAGTATTTTAATTTAACTATTACTTCTATATCATATGTTGCACACAATTTTCCTACTTGCCCAAATAACCCCAACACACGTAAATCTAGGGTGGACCTAATAATACCCTATTATGGAAGTATAGCCAATTTATGTTCAATTATAAAACACACAATTAGGTGTAAATCTAAAATAGATAAAAGGAATACTTCTTTCAAACAATCTTTCCAAAGAAAATAGTTCTTTCAACTACGGAGTATTAGGTAACTTCTCCATAAATTTTGGTTATACTCCACCTTCGTTTTCAATACTTCTTCATTGCCAGGTAATCACGTTCATTTACTAAATTGTCCTGAATTTCGTCCATTCTTTTGGTGTATTTCTTAGGTAATTATACTTGGTTGATTTAAATCATTGACAAAATCACCTGAAAATCACGCCTCTTTTGTTGGTTACATTTTCATCTTTTCCAGTTTAATTGGATGTTCATGTCAAGTTTAATGGGATGTTATTTATTGATTACAATTGTGTGAGATTTTACGTGTGTTGGGATAATTGGGGCAAGTACGAAAATTGTGTACAACATATGAAATACGAGTAATAGGTAAATTAAAATACTAATTGTACAATTTACTCAATTTCGAATATTGCTCACAGTGTTCATCGTTTAATTAATAGTGTTTTTAAAGTTTACAGTATGATGTTCTAAATGCTATCGACCAATCAACATTTTGGCATAACCATTTTAAATCTGTCTACAGAGCAAATCATGTCATTATTTTGCTTGGGATTGGTAACAAATTCTGAAGAGGAAGACAAAAAACAATTCATTGCACATCATCTTGATGCAAAGAAGACAATGCTAGGATGGCTATTCAATGGGAAGGACGCCATAATTGCAGGGGTGGAGGATAACTATGCAAAAAACACAGTACTACAAGATGAAACTTACATGCTACAAATCTTTCAAAAAGTTAATCAAGCTGACAAACATAACATGGAAGCAGTATGCAAGTGTTGGGGGTAAGATGTTTATCTTACACAATGAGGAAGCCCGTTTAAGAGAGGAATATGAAAGCAGATTAAAGACAAGCATTTCATTTGGGGTTAGAACGACTACCAGGGATAATGTAGTAGTTTTCCGAAAGTGTCTTTGTTACTTGACAGACAATCTCTTAACAAGGAGGACATTGCACCTGTTTCAATATCATTTGGCACCCGAGTTAGAAAATCTTGTTGTTGTAGACAGTGAAGAAGAAGATTTTGACTCTATCCCAACGTCAATTTCCCGACCAGCGGTCGAACTTGCTTTTATTCTATTAAATCAAACCGAGTAATACTATATATAAACAGCTGAGGTACATTTGAGTATAAGTTTTATATTTACCTCATACCCCTTGTACCTACTGTTGATTTTCAATGTCCATTCAGAATATAAGAATATAAGTACATTCTCTTATTTGTTAATGATATTTCATTATATTGACGTAGTACCTTTTGTAACTTTTGAATTTTCGATACATCATGAAAAGAATTGTCCCATCACTGTATTTACAATGTCCATTATGTGCATTAACAATGTACCATTTAAATTAAATAATATAAAGTAATGCATCTAATAATTACACTCTCAGATGCAAGCTGTAAAATAATTCAGGTGAAAAGACACCACTATTCATGATTATTTGCTTAAATGAGACATGTGTCAAATGGCAGTTGTAAACTAATGCATGTGAAAAGACAAATAATACTACACTCATAAATTGTAACTTCTCCTATTCTTATCCAAAGCAGTTTATATATAAAAGTCACTATAAATACTTACCTAAACTAGTGTGGTAATTACAAAATCTAAGGAATAATCATACAAACCGTCTTCTTTGCCTTAAAAAGGTACTCTAATTTTTTTTTTTTTTGTTCTTATTATTTTTTCCCTGCAAAAGAAATGCATATCTTCATGTAAATAAGTATATCGAATATTATTGCAAGAATAATGCAAGATAATGGAATTGTAATATGCTCGGTAATTTATTTTATACAAATAAATGTTTCTATCTAATGTATTCCTGCCAATGTCCATTGTCATGCCTTTAAAGGAACATTTATTTTATTGATAATGTTCATAGGAAATATTGTTGTGCACTTTGATATAGCATATATAAAAATGTATTGAATTTTAATGACAGTAAACGACACAATACTATTTAATTAATATTAGAAATACTTACAAAAGCCATTCAAGACTGTTTCAAAATCAGTTTAAATATAAAACTCACTATAAATACTTGTCTAAACAAGTGTGCTAATTACAAAAATCTATGGAATAATCATATAGAAAACGTCTTCACTCCCTTGAAAAGGTGGTCTGGTTTATGTAATATAGTAGCCTATATAACATTCAGATTATTTCATTTATAAGTATTATTTGATTAATCAGTATGTTTTTTAATCTTGGAAAAGAAATATATACTATAGTCCCCCATTTAATTAAAAGTTGTTTTGTGTCCGAAAATCAAAGCGCATTTGTGGCTCGAACGTTTTGCCAAAATTAAGTATAGTAGATATTTCAATCTGGCAATGTGCTTAATATTTGCAGGAGAAGATTATTTTACCTTTTGCTGTAATCTGTTTTCACAATAACATTGTTTGCTCTTTGCATGATTATACAATGTGAAAGCCCACGTTAATTTGTTTTACCCTACAGTATGGCCTTAAATATGGTTGAAGTTGGTACTTCCCATACTGCCTTAAGTTTATTTTCACTCTTTTTAAAATACGTTTATTTTTTGCCCGAACAGAATATGAGTTCGGTTACCAATGTGGAAATAATGTCGTATATCGAGCAAAAACTCGCTAACGTTGAGTATGATCTCATTGAAACAAAACGTGAAAGAGATTTTGGATCAACATCTTATTGAGGTGCTTGGTAAAAACGAAGTATTAGAAGAACATCGGAAGGATCAGACGGGAAATCTGGACATAGTGAAATGAATGCAAAGTCACTACAACAGAGGCTGGACATTTTCAAGCGCAGATGAAGTTTACCACGGCCTGAAAGAGACAAAGATAGCCCGACAACTTGAAGCTAATAGACAAAAACAAGACACAGAGGCTGAAATGGACCGTCGGTTTCTCACCGGTGTCAATTGACGAGAATCATATGCTCTTCTTGATGGTGAAAATACTATACCTTGGCCAGCAATCGTGAAGGCTATGGAATTAATAGACGGTTATAAGAGACATCTAAAGGAGGACTTGCTGGAGGGTGAGAGCAATGTTCATCCATCTGTTTGCGAGAAACGAAAGCGTTAAGAACTTTGATGTTAATTTATGTATAATTATAATATGCGGTTAAGTTTAGAAACAAATGTGTTTTCATTAAGTATTATTGTCAGAACATATTAGTAGTTTATTATGAATGTTTATTTGAATCTAAATTATTATCATCTACCTAAGCTTTAACTGTTTAGAATTGACCCTTTCTAATGTAAAGCCAGTTACAAGACTGATCAACTATAATGTACTTTCAACATTTTACAAATGTCCATATTACTATGTAACGATGTACCAAAACTTTAACCCCGTATTTATTTCAAAGATTATCCTCTTAAAATAAGGGAATGGGTTTGAGGTTGCACTAGGCAGACCGCTGTCTGCCTAATCCAACCATAAATCCTTCACTATCCCGTTTTAGGATACTCAGCCCCCTAATTTTAATCCTGTCCCCCAAAAGGGTTCACTCGTCCCCTCTAGGGTGTCTTTTTGTCTTTCCGCCTTCGAATGATAAGCAAGGGAAAGGGTTTAGGGTTTGAATAGGGGGATCCGCGGTAGCGGTCCGCCTAATCAAACCCTAAACCCTTTCCCGTCCCGTTTTAGGATACCCGGCCCCCCAAAAAAGGGTTCACTCGTCGCCTCTAGGGTGTCTTTTTGTCTTGCCGCCTTGGAATGAGAAGCAAGGGAAAGGGTTTAGGGTTTGATTAGGGGGATCCGCGGTAGCGGTCCGCCTAATCAAACCCTAAACCCTTTCCCGTCCCGTTTTAGGATACCCGGCCCCCCAAAAAAGGGTTCACTCGTCCTCTCTAGTGTATCTTTTTGTCTTGCCACCTTCGAATGAGAAGCAAGGGAAAGGGTTTAGGGTTTGATTAGGGGGATCCGCGGTAGCGGTCCGCCTAATCAAACCCTAAACCTTTTCCCGTCCCGTTTTAGGATACCCGTTCCCCCCAAAAAGGGTTCACTCGTCCCCTCTAGGGTGTCTTTTTGTCTTGCCGCCTTCGAATGAGAAGCAAGGGAAAGGGTTTAGGTTTTGATTAGGGGGATCCGCGGTAGCGGTCCGCCTAATCAAACCCTAAACCCTTTCCCGTCCCGTTTTAGGATACCCGGCTCCCCAAAAAAAGGTTCACTCGTCCCCTCTAGGGTGTCTTTTTGTCTTGCCGCCTTCGAAAGAGAAGCAAGGGAAAGGGTTTAGGGTTTGATTAGGGGGATCCGCGGTAGCGGTCCGCCTAATCAAACCCTAAACCCTTTCCCGTCCCGTTTTAGGATACCCGACCCCCAAAAAAGGGTTCACTTGTCCCCTCTAGGGTGTCTTTTTGTCTTGCCGCCTTCGAATGAGAAGCAAGGGAAAGGGTTTAGGGTTTGATTAGGGGGATCCGCGGTAGCGGTCCGCCTAATCAAACCCTAAACCCTTTCCCGTCTCGTTTTAGGATACCCGGCCCCCCCAAAAAGGGTTCACCCGGCCCCTCTAGGGTGTCTTTTTGTCTTGCCGCCTTCAAATGAGAAGCAAGGATTCGCTTAATCCAACTATAAACTCTTTCTCGTCCCGTTCCCCCCGCCCCTGTTATACTAAAAAAAAAAAAAAGGTTTACTTGGTCCGTCGGGTGTCGTTTTTTTTTTTTTTTTTTTTTTAAAAAAAAAATATGTTGACGAGGGGGTTGAATCCCCCTCGGGTCCATGCATTCTCGCACCAACACATGGAGCATGTAAGCCACCCTTTTCGGGGACCGCAGTGGCCAAGCTTCAAGGTAACTAACTAACTATTTTAGGGTATTAAATGTATTTATCATTTCCTTTATTTTTTAATAGTTACATTACAATAGTAACTAACTACCTACAAGAAAAAAGAAATGGAGTAAAAAAATAAAAGTAGTAACCAGTTTTTAGCTCAGTCGTTTTACATTACCAGTGTAGACGTTGTCATAGGAGAATTGTTCAACAGCAGTATAATTTTGAAGTTACGCCCAATTTCCTCCGTTATACTAAGGTATTTTCTTTTCAATTTCGTTTCTTCTCTATCATAACTTAATATAATGTTTAATTTGGATCACTTAATTGTTCAATAGCAGTATAATTTTGATGTTTTGATTTCGATATTTATCTTTCGCTTTTTCTTGTTAAAAATTAATTCGGATTAATGTGCATGAATTATTTTTTCTACCTTTAGAAACACATTCGCATTGTTCTTCCCCAATTTTATATCTCTGAAGTATTCTTTTAACATTTACTTTCTAGTTTCTATTAATTTTGAATTTTTAATTGAAGGAAATAATATATATTGTTCATACAGCTTTAAATTAATGTGCGTATTGTTTTTAATATATAAATCTTTCTGAATCATCTAAAAGTACATTATCTTTGTGACTAATGTACATTTCCTAAAATTAGGTAACTGGTGATTATTTCTACATGTCAATTTTATATTTTCAATTCAATGTAATAATATAATACATTCAGTTTAAAATAATATGCCGTTTGTTTTTAATATAGGAACTGTTCTGAAATATGTAAAGAACATTATATTTGTTATTAATGTACATTTCGTAAATTTAGGTAACTGATGATTATCTCTAATTGTGAATTTTTGGGTTTTTAATTGAAGGTAATAATATAATGGACATTCAGCTTAAATTAATGTGCCGTTTGTTATTAATATAGAAATTGTTCTGAATCATCTAAAAGAACATTATATTTGCGATTAATGTACATTTCGTAAAATTTGGTAACTGATGATTATCTGTACTTGTTTCGTAATTTCATTTTATTATTACAGACTATGGAGCAGGAAGATAAAAAATCTGAAAAGCGGAGAAAAGTTACTTTTATTTTTTCACCAACTGAAAGTTCCACTGATGGTAAAAATGAGTGTGCTCCATTTACAAGAAAGCGTAAATCAGCTACTATTAACAGTAAATCTAAGTCTATAAAATCTTTCGCAAAGAAGATAAATGAAGAAAGTGACGATGATCTTCGGTTAAGAAACAAATTGTTTCGTTAATAAACAAATTGTTCTTGCAAAGAAAGAAAGTCCTCAAAAGGGTAAAGTAAGTAATAAGATGGTATTGGGTTCCAATTGTAAGCAGAAGTTTGATTTCTCTTCGTTTAAAAGTGCATATACGAGAATGTCTCCTACAGGAGTAGTTGAACGTTTGTCATACGAACAGTGGTGCGCGCTAGAAGAGATTGGATTTAGTGGGCTGTTTTGGTTAAGAGTTCGTTCCATTCCTTTAAAGCTTGGGTCTTGGTTAATTAAGCAAAGTATAACCCATACCAAAACTGTATCGATCTTCTTGATGGTGAGAAGTTGTACTTGAAGGTTTCTGATGTAAGATCAACATTTGGATTTCCAATAGGCCCTAAAACAGTTGAATTATCCAAAACTCATACTGAATCAGAAGAGTTTCAAGAGTTTTATGGCAAATGGAAGCAACAATTTGGCATAAAAGATGGACAAGTTCCACTCAAAACGCCTGAGAATTGGTTGATAAATCATGATCATGGTGGTGATGAATTCAAGGTTAACTTTGTTGTGTTTGCTGTTACTTTGCAAATGAGAAACACGCAAAAGCCTTTGGTTAATCATCATGTTTTAAAATCGTTGATGAATGTTGATGAAATCAAAGATTACAATTGGTGTTCCTTTTTGTTAAAAAGTTTGCAAGAAAGCAAGATTGAGTGGGTGGAAAAGGAGACTCACTTCGGCGGGCCACTGTTGTTTTTGGAGGTAAAAAGTCCCAAAAAATATATTTGAAGTTCATAAATTAATTTAACATTGGAAGGTACGTTTTCATTCTCTTGTAATTAATTTTTTTTTTTTTTTTTTTTTTTTTTTTTTTGCAGCTTATCTATGTTGATCGCGTTGTTCATGTGGAACGAAAAGTTGAAAGAGATTATTATACGTTGGTAGGTTGGACTAGTAGTTTGTTAACATCGAGAGAGAAGGATGAGATGAAAAGCGGTATGTTTGGAAATGGTAAGTTGGAAGCACCAATGGAGGAGGTGGTTGACAATACAGGTGTCGAATCTGTCTATCAAACAAAGGACTACACGGAGGAGTATATTCTTGATCTTGCTAAATGTATAACTAGTTTAGCTCAGAACATATCATTTGTTAAGGCTAAGTTAGAAAAAGGAGCATCAATAATTAAGGAGAACAGGACTGCTCAGAAGCTCTGTGATCATGCATTTAGTTTACTCAATTTGTCAAATGAGCAGCTCATTGATAGTGAAAGTTCTGTTGGTATTAATGTTCCGATATTCCAGATGTTGTTCTGCTCTTTGAGATTGATGTTAGTAATCATCCTTTGGTTGTTGAAGCTTTGAATAATGTAAACATAACTTTAAAAAATAGTATTCAGGTTGAAAGCATGTCATTGAAGAGGCCGATTTTTTATACATACAAAAAGGTAAATATGTTGATCATATTTTTTGTTATATTATGTTAACTTGGTGCTTAAGTGTATTGTTCTTTAATTTGATACATTTCAACTATTCCAGAAGCCTTGTGCATTGAGAAAAGAAGGTGAATTAGTTGACAATGGGAATGAAGATAACAAGGAAGGGGTGTCAAAAGGAGAGTCAGAAGAAAACAAAGTTGAATCAGTTGAGGTTGAAAATGGGAATGAAGACAACAAGAAAGAGGTGTCAAAAGGGGAGTGTGACAACAAGAAAGAGGTGTCAGAAGGGGAGTGTGAAAATGGGAATGTTGACAACAAGAAAGATGATGACAAAAATGTACGAAATGATTGGAAGCATCTTTATGTTGACAGTGACGTGGAGAATGAGGAAGAAGCCAATACGGATAATCTTATAAATACCCTTGTATGTAGCATGTTATCTGAAGATTATAGTGAAGAACCCAAGGCAACCAATCCCAATCCAAGCTTAGATATTAGTACTGAACTTGATTTACTAAGAGGAGACACTGACCCATGTACAGAGCCATCTAAGTTTCAGCACTGTATTGCTGACTACGTCTACTACACCAAGGGAAAAGGCACTGTTCTTGCTAGGTATATTTTATTCTACTCATTATGTTTCTTTTATTTAATCATTCTGTACATTTCGTTTGGGTATTATGTGCATTATTAATAAAGATAATGTACATATGTGTAATTAACTGACTTGTTTTGTGTAACGTCTGAACCAGTGAGAAGCTCTTTGAGTTTAAGAATGTCGTGGGTACCCGATATCTTTTTGCATCTCTAAAACCACCTTGGTATATAGCAGATGTTGTGGTTGATTGTTGGTCAGCTTACTTGAATTTCAATGAACTTGAAAGAAAATCTTCAGCACCACGTCGATTCTTTGCTTCAACCCTCGTATTTGTATGTAAAATTTTATTTCATTCTATATTACAATAATTTTATGTTATACAAGTGTATATTAATAGAACAATATTATGTTCTGTGTGTGCAGCAAGCATTTCAAGGGCAAAGGAAAGAATTCAAATATGAAAGAGAATTGGAAGTATTCAAGAGGCATTTTAGAAATGAGTTAAATCATGCTGGGATTATTGATGTGACAAAAGTTGATATGGTTAACTCAAACAATATATATAGTCAATACAAAGTGTTTTCTGCTGCTAATTTTATGTCTGTTGTATCTTCTAATCATTTCTTATATAAAACAGTGTTTTTTCCCAATAATATCGGACAAGCATTTTTACCTGTTCGTATTCAATATGGAGAAGAACAAGTTTGTCATTCTTGATAATCAACGGCATGATGAAACCCCAAAAACTCGTTATGGAAACAAACCTTGGAATATGGTAATTGTTCAGTTGCCTTTCATTGGTTATTTTTTCTTTTACAATGTCATATTTTTTGCATGGTCTCTCTATGTAGTTTGATCTGAATTTTTCCATGCAGCGTAATGCTTTGGCAGAATATTTCAATGACATTGGTGATTTGAAGGAAAGAGTAAGAGCAATGGAGCCTGCTGTATTGAAAATGCCTTGGAGAAACCATCAAAATGTTGTTGACTGTGGTATTTACACAATGAAACACATGGAAACGTACAAGGAGGGTCAGTATTGGACTTGTGGGTTGACAAAAAACAACGTAAGTTTCTAAACAATTTATATCCAATAATTGTAAATATACTTTTGGTTTAATTAAATGATCTTTCTTAAAGTATTAAAAGCACATTCTTGTTTACAAGTTACCTATCTTAAAGATATTTTAACTTTTGTAGATGGATGGACTTCGAATATTGAGAATCAAATATCTTTGCACTTTGGTTTCATCCAAGTGCAACATTGTTTGTGATGACGTTTTAACAAAGGTGAAGCAGTATCAAGAGAAGCCCTTCCCAAAGAAACTGGATTCGTCTGATGAAGAATTCTACAAGGGTGATGAGACTGTTGGGGATGAGAAGATAGAAGATGAGGTAGTTGGAAAGAAAGAGAAGAGTACCGATGATATTGGTGTCCCTGACAACAATGAGACTGTCAGGGTTAAGAAGAGAAGAATGGAGGTAGGTTGTATAGAAGGGAATATTATACCAAATGGCTATGATGCTTCTGAAAAGAATGAGAACATGACAGATGTAAGTAATACAAACGACAAAAATATAAATGAGCATAATCTGGTTGATAGTGGTGACACTACCAAGGGCGAAGTCATCAACAATGAAAATGTTCATGAACATGAAAGAAGTCAACCAGAGTCTCTGAGCATCCTTGCAAATCGTAATTTACTAAGCACAGATAAATGCATTATTACTCCTCTTACTGAGTTTCAGAATTGCATTGCTGATTATGTGTCGTATAGTAGAGGAAAACATACCGATTTAGCCAGGTATATATATATATATATATATATATATATGTATATATATATATCTACTAATGTACAATATTTAAATTTAAAATCTTCTGTATCCTGTTTTGAGTTAACACTGGTAGTCCTGAACCAGGGAACTTCTTGTGCATGTGGGTGAAATTTCTCTTCGGCGTATTGAAATGGCAACGCTACGACAATCTAAATATTTAACGAGTGATGTGATCGATTGTTGGGCAAAACTTTTGAATGCCAAGGAATCTAGAAGAAACTCTTCCGAGCCTTCTCGATTTTTTTCACCACAATTTGTGTCTGTAAGTCAAATATTTATATAAACTTATTTCAACAAGTAAATTTTGTAATGTTTTTTCCCTTGATTAACATCAAAAACTTTACTTGTCTTGCATCTGAGATGATGCTTCATGGAGAACTGACACTTTGTTGAAAATTTTATCGTGATTAAGGATATAATGAAAGAAGAGTTTAACCAATTCTCGGTTAACCCAGATAGAATTGATTTGGTTAGCATTGACAATATACACTCTTTCTGCATGTTATATTTAATTTGCTTGTTGCCTAATTAAATCTTTTAAAATCTACAGTTCTTTTTCCCAGTTATATATAAAAGGCATTACAATTTACTAGTCATTGACAGCAACAAGTATAAGTTCATCATCATTGATAATGTGCATCGTGAAGGAAAACCAGAAGAATTTTTCCACAATAGACCACTGTCTTTTGTAAGATTCTATGCTCTCTTTTGCTTAACAGCACTACTTACTGTTCTTATTCATTATTATGAATGTACAATGACTTTACATAGAGTGTACCTTCCCCAAAAATTTTGTGTCTGTCTTAATTTTCTAATTTTTGTGATATTGTACCTCATAATTATTAGTGTCCTAATGTTTTCTTGCACCCCTTCTCCGCCAAAGCGTAATGTTCTAGCGAGAATACTTGAAAGACATCGGTGTTTCAAAGGTAAAAGTTGATCGCATTAAAAAGCTGCATGACCTATTCTTGCAAAGATGAAGTAGAGAAACAACACTAACAAGACTGATTGTGGTGTTTACGTTATGAGACATATGGAGACATTTAAGGGTAATCTAAATTGGACCTGTGGGCTTAAAAAAGGCGATGTGAGTTTCAGAAGTAATATAATTATTTTTAATACATAATTCAGTACACATTTGTACATGTTCTAATCCCTTGTTTTTTTTTTATTTTGCTAGGATGCTCCCCTACTGATTCTGCGGAAGAAATACATTTCATATATGATTTCAACAGAAGGCAATGTATGTTTTGATGCTGTACTAAAGAAGGCAATGGATTTCCGTTCAAACCCACTGCCATGGGAAGAATATGATGATGAAGATGAATTGAAGCCGTAAAAACTTTTTTTAGTTTCGTTTGTGACATGTGTGTGAGTAATGTAACATATATTGAGGAAGCTGCGAGTCGTACAACCTGAAGTTTGAAAAAATTTAAATTCAAGAGAGTGTTATATTCCGGCAACAAATTTCAATAAAGTTTATTATGTTCTTGCTGAACAACAATAATGTTTATTGTGCGAAACGTCTTAAAATTATTGTACTCTGGGAAAACAATTCCAATCAAATTGATGTTGTCCCTGCAGAACAACAATAATGAACCTTTAATACAAATGTAATATACTTTGGCTATAAGAGTAATGTACTTTGGCTATAAGAGTAATGTACATACAAGCCTTTAAGAATGTTCCTTGCAGAACAACAATAATGAACCTTTAATATACTTTGGCTATAAGAGTAATGTACATACAAGCTTTTAAGAATGTTCCTTGCAGAACAACAATAATGATCCTTTAATAAAAATGTAATATACTTTCCCTATAAGAGTAATGTACTTTGGCAGTATAATCGAATTGTGCATACAAGCCTTTAAGAATGTTCTCGTAGTGTATATTATGGATGTCTATCCTTGAATCAAAAATTTGCACCTTCCACTTCGTTATCAGATTCATCTTCTTCATCGTCGTCCTCCACATCATCAGATTCATCTCCTTCATCGCCGTCATCTTCATGGTAGTATTTGGTGAATATGCATCAAAATGTAAATTAAATATCAGATTTTATAAGGAGAAAATGGCCAAAATGAACAACTAAATTGATAATAGATTTAATGTTAACCAAATATACATTCTTTGAAATTCTTATCGTGCCTTTAGAACAACCATAATGTTCATTGCACAAAGAGCTTATGTGCCTCCATATAAGATTGATGATTTTGGAAGGTAAACACTATGCGCTATGCTTGTATAATTTAATAACTATTTAACATTAATGTAATATGCTTTAACAAGAAACCAAATTATACATACTTGTCAGATGGTTTGTTTCTTTGCAAGTCCTAGAGTTGTGTCCTTGCCGGCCACATGTTTTGCAGTACCTCTTCTCTTTTCCTCTCTTCTTTAGGGCTTTTAACATTTGTGATTCAATTCTCTTGCCCTTGGTCCTACCCTTGTTTTTAGATTTTTTAGGAACATGAATCACCAACTTCTCAGGTATTTTGCAGCCTACGTACTTTTCTATTTCTTTCATCTTGCCTTTATTTTTTGCTCGTACACTTCTGTTACTAATCATATCCAATCTAATATCTCTCAGTTTTTTAATCAAAAGCTTCATGTCGTTATCATCACACTCAGCTACGCTGACACAAGAATAAACCTCTTGCCACATACTCAAGACTCAAACTTTTCCGGTCGAAAACTTTTGAGAGACATCTATCATTTGCCATCTTTGTCAAAGACAGGCTTACTCATTGCAGCTTTTGTCCATCTTTGCGTTATGTATTGTTCTGGTATTTTCTGAAAATCTTGGTTGTGTAGAATCCAAAGGCGAGTGCTCGCACAACAAGCCCATTCTCGAAACATAGAACAGAACAAGTAATCTCCATGTTATCCGGTGAATATGCTACGTTCCATGACTTATTTGGTATCTCGCAAGTCTGTTAGAATATATATTTTTGTCTCATCAATCTTCTCCACATCTTTAAAACGGCAATCGACAAAGCGCAACCAATTCTGTTTGGAAGTCTTTGAAAATGTTGTGCGAGTACATTTCAGAAGCATGGACTTCAAGGTTTGACTTTTTTTCCGTGGGATTTGAGTGTTTGTTGTCCTTTGTTCAATTTGGACTGTTTTGTCTTTGTGCTTCCAAGGCACTCTCATAGCACACCCAAAACTCAACACGGGTCAAATGAGGTGTGAGGAACCTGTCAAAGAAACTGTTTTCACTCTCAGACCTAGAAGTAACCCTCATCAAGCCAGACATTGAAAAATCTTTAAAGTAGGCAGGGATCCACTGTTCCCTGAGATCGTACAAATCTGAAAACCACTCGTGTTCTACAAGTTGATAATCAGTCATTATCTTCCCCCATTGTTCTTCGAATTCATCAGGCTCAAGTTGGTTGTTCCAAACACACCTATTGAGCCTGGTCTTAAAATCCTCATCTTGAAACAGTTGATAACTGACTTTCTCTCTTAGTTTCTTCATTATGTGCCACATGCACAGTCTGTGTGTTGACTCCTTAAACACTACCGGGACCACCGACTTCATTGATTTGTCCTGATCAGTAATTATAATTTTCGGTTGGCACCCGCCCATTGCTTCCTAAAATGTCTTGAACAGCCATGTATAACACTCAATACTTTCATCACCTATCAACCCAGCTCCAAACGTTATGCACCTTTTGTGATGATCAACTCCTGTGAAAGGCACAAACACCATATCGTACTTGTTTGTTCTATATGTAGCATCTGCTGATAAAACCTCACCGAACAGCATGTAGTTCTTTATGCAGATCGGATCTGCCCAAAACACTCCAGCCAGGCACTTGTTTTCATCTACTATAAAATCAAAGTAAAATGAACTGCATGTGTCTTTTCTCCCTATAAGATTTTCAACAAACATTTGTGCATCAAAATTACCAATGTAGGTTTTTATGTCCCTGACAAAGTTTTTGAAATCAACCTCGGTAGCCCCAATGTTGTTGTAACCTCCACACAGCTCCTTCCAACCTCTATAGGCTTTCACACCACCTAGTTTTAGCACCTTTACCTTTGTGACAAATTGCTTCTGTACCTCTGTCATTTTTCGGTTTCCTTTCAAGAATATTGTAGATTCAGGCGAAGTAAGTGGATGGTTATGCGCTTCATCGAATCTAGTAACAATATAAGTTCCATTTTCTTGGTATTTAAACCGCACTAATGCACGACAGTCAATTCTTGTAATCGGCCTCACACGGCTTATGTCTGTCACATCAGATTCTGCATCATTCTCAGCAGTATCGGTATCAGTATCAGTCCTCTTCCTTTTCCTACTTTCCTTTACACCTTGCCTATTGCAGACAACATTCCTTAATGCAAAACTGTTTGGTAACTCATTGCCTTTAATCCTTTTTGTTGTTGCAAGTCTTGGCGTAAACCCACAGATTGTACAATATTCTTTGTAGAATAACTCTGCTGATTCTAGCGTTTCGAATACTTGTCCTACTTTAGGTTTCTTTTCCTCTGGACAGAATGGAATGTACTGGAGTGCATTTAATGTTTCAATTATTGTCCTTGGTGTTTTAAAGCTGTTATTTGTAGAAGAAGACGTAGTTGCATCACTTGTACTCATTGTCTGGTTCAACAGTAGTTAAGTAAGTAAGTATATTAAATATTATTGCATCAATAATGCAGTAATCCAATTCTAATATGCAATAATCCAATTCTAATATGCTCATTGTCCATTATCATGCCTTTAAAGGAACATTTATTTTAATGATAATGTTCATAGGAAATATTGTTGTCCATTTTGATATAGCATATATATAATGTATTGAATGCTAATGACATTAAACAAAGAAATAGTCATAATATTATTTCATTAATATTAGAAAAATATTTACAAAAGCCATTTCAGGCTTTCAAAATGGTAAAGCCTACTAAGGCTTATACTAAAAAAAAAACACAAGATAATACCTAATAACAATAAACAGAAGATAACACAACATATTTCTAAACTAATCTAACAAATGGAGTCATAATAACCCTCATCCCCCAGACTGTTCCTCAATTTCATATTCTTCTTCTCTTTCCTATAAAAATCGTCGTTCTTGTCTTTTGTGATGTCTAATTATTTCTGCACGATTAGACATAGTCGTGCGGATGCGAGAATCCGTCAAGCGAGCCGATTATTCTTTACGATAGTTATCACACCATTTTCATTTCCGTGAACCGCGCCTCGGTAATAATCCCTCTCCTTTACCTCTGGGTCGTTCCCTATAAGGAACCACTTTGACCAGCCCTTGCACACCATGGCCATGTTTTTCTTTTCTTCCCTCCCAAGTCGCTCAAACAAAATCTGGAGCAAATCCTGAGTAGTAAGCAAATGATGTAAAGGACGACTGGGAGATGGTACATCCATCTCCACAGGAATGTCATCTCCATCAAACCAGTTTGAAGAAAACTGGCTTACTTTCCATTCCCTATAATGGGCCATGAAATTTTGTTTGTAAGCATCATTCTTGTAGGGAACTATCAGGCATTTTGAGTAGTCCATTGGTTTTTTTTTTTAAGAAAATTAAGTACTTTTCTGAAGAGATTAAAAGTTTTGGTTATTGGAAAAGGTAGGATGGAAAACTAGTTGTGTACTCTTGGGTTTATGTAGTGGATTAATTGATTATAAGAGATTAAATTCTGTGAACAGTTGTGTCTTTTCAACTGACACAAACATAATCATGGTAATTAATAAATTGGGTGAAGTTATCTATGTTACTTTAATCTATTGCATAAAACAGTATATGCACATTATGAAAATACGTAATGGACATTTGAATTAAACTGAATTCACATTTTTTTCCACATAATGTTTCATGTTCTTTTTTAAATAATTTAATGTACCTTTAAATATAATATAATGTACATTTTCCAAACATTGCTTAATAATATTTTAGTTGTACCTAATTATCAGAAAATGCAAATTACGAATATAGATAGTTGACAATTTATTTTATGGAACATGTTTTTTTATAATTAATATAATGTACATTTAGAAGTAATATTCAAATTAATGTGAATAATTGCGTCTTTTCACCACATAAGCAAGTTATTTCGTATAAATAAAGGTTCATATATAATGTATTCCTTCGAATGTCCATTATCATGCCTTTAAAGGAACATTTATTTTACTGCTAATGTTCATAGGAAATATTGTTGTCCATTTTGATAGAGCATATATAAAATATATTGAATTCTAATGACAGTAAACAAACAAATAGACACAATACTATTTCATTAATATTAGTAAAATATTTACAAAAGCCATTTAAGGCTTTCAAAATGATAAAGCCTACTAAGGCTTATACTGAAAAAAAAACCACAAGATAATACAAAATAACAATAAAATAGAAAACTAACTTAATATATTTCTAAACCAATCTAACATTCTGAGTCATAATAACCCTCATCACCAGACTGCTCCTCAATTTCATATTCTTCTCTTCGGTTTCTAAATCGTCGTGCTTGTTGTTTATGATGTCTAATTATTTCTGCACGACTAGATAGAGTCGTGCAAAGCCAGAATCTTTCAAGGAGCCGCTGATCCTTTGTGACAGTGATTATACCATTTTGCTGTTCCCGAACCACCCCTCGATAATAATCCCTTTCCTTTACCTCTGGCTCCATTCCTATAAGGAACCACTTTGACCAGCCCTTGCACACCATTGCCATGTTTTTCTTTTCCTCCCTCCCAAGTCGTTCAAACAAAATTCGCAGCAAAGGCTGAGTAGTAAGGAAATAATGTAAAGGACTACTGGGAGATGGTACATCCATCTCCACAGGAATGTCATCTCCATCAAACCAGTTTGAAGAAAACTGGCTTACTTTCCAATCCCTATAATGGTTCATGAAATTTTGTTTGTGAGCATCATTCTTGTAGGCAACTATCGTGCATTTTCAGTAGTCCATTGTTTTTTTTTAAGAAAATTAAATACTTTTCTGAAGAGATTAAAAGTTTTTGTTATTGGAAAAGGTTTTAGAAATGAAGGTAAGATGGAAAAGTAATTGTGTACTCCTTGGTTTATATAGTGGATTAATTCAGTATAAGAGATTAAATTTGGTGAACAGTTGTGTCTTTTCAACTGCCACAAACATAATCATGGTAATTAATAAATTGGGAGAAGTTATCTATGTTAGTTAAATCTCTCGCATAAAACAGTATATTCACATTATAAATATACGTAATGGACATTTGAATTAAACTGAAAGCACATTTATTTTCCAAATAATGTTCCATGTTCTTTTTTAAATAATTTAATGTACGTTTAAATATAATATAATGTACATTTTCCAAACAGTGCTTAATGATATTTTAGTTGCACCTAATTATCAGAAAATGCAAATTATGAATATACTATAGATAGTGGACAATTTATTTGATGGAACATGTTTTTTTATAATTAATATAATGTACATTTAGAATTAATATTCAAATTAATGTGAATAGTTGTGTCTTTTCACTACTTAAGCAAGTTACAAACCGTCATTTGACATATTGAACAGTTGCAAGACCACTTGCAAAAGGTAATAATTACTTGCACATCCTTATTATATATAATGCACATTTCACTAAGACTGATTGGACATTTCCTTATGAAACGTGTACTGAAGACAACACAAAGACATTATTTTTACATGCAAAATTACTTTTCAGTTACTTCAAATTGCACACTTTTCCTTTCTCATTATTTTTAGTATATTTTTTCTCACCACAAAGTACATTTGCATTTATCATCCTTCTAAAACCAAACAAACAAACTATAAACCCTAATTTAACACTTTTCATTATAAAATTAATGTTTTTGTGGTTCTGTACATTACATCTAGTTAACTAAATTTAATCAAATCCGAAATTAAGTTGAATTTAATCAAATTCAACTTTAACATCATCATAAAATCAATTCAACAACGATTCAGAAAGGAATTAAATAATATTGAATGAACATACCTCAATATTGACTGTAGAAAACAATAATTCCAGATGAATGACCAAATCAATTCCGATTTTTCTTACAAAGTTTTGATCTTGAAATAACTGAATGGCCGATGAATGCAAAAGTTTGAACAAATTGACTACGATTTGCGCTTGAACACAAAGAATTGATGATGAATAAACGATTTTAGATCACTAAATTTGATATCGAAAGACAAAAATTTACAAATTAAGGAAGGATTAATGATGAAATCGATTGATTTTGTTTCGTGTGGTTTGATTTTGTTACGTAGGCTTGATATTGCTGACATGTACACTCTTATTTTTTGTTTTCCGTGAAATTTTAAGAGCAGCGCGCGTCTAATCTCAGCCGTGAGTCTTATTTGATGGACGGTTGAGAGCTGTTCTCACGGTTCTCACGATAAGCCTCGTTCTCACCGGAACTCTACCCTAATAATAATAATATTATTATTATTATTATTATTATTATTATTATTATTATTATTATTATTATTATTATTATTATTATTATTATTATTATTATTATTATTATTATTATTATTATTATTATTATTATTATTATTATTATTATTATTATTATTATTATTATTATTATTATTATATAATATATTAGTCTTACCATAAGTTGGATTTCCTCATACTATACTTACTAACTTTATTATTGCCATAACTTTATTATTATCATTGATATAATTATTATTACCTTTATATATTATTATTCCCATATTATATTATTATTAATTCCCGATACAAATCCCGATTATACTCATACCAACTTAATAAGTTTCAGTCCAAATAACAATGGCACAGGGCCCAACGCTTAATTATTAGCTAAGCCCAATTTCCGACTTGGATACTTAATTTATTATTTAAATAACGTCTTACTTGTAATTATTATTAGAAATGCCATTAATTAACTATTTGAATTACATAAATTATTCATACAAAATATTATCAAAATACGGGATATTACAGTCTTCCCCCCCTTAAAATGAACTTCGTCTCGAAGTTCGCCCACAATTACTACCACAACACTCATAGACATTCTCATAACTAAGCATCATCCAACACAATTATCATATTACGATTATCAATCATGCCAATATTATCACAAGGTGTCACAACAATAACCCAAAACATTCGTAGTATTACATTTCTTCCCCCTAAAAATAAAATTCGTCCCCGAAGTTTGAAATAACAAACAACGGAAATAATTAAACCATTTTTTTGTAACCTTACAAGAACATATGATACACATTGCAACATAAGACAAGTATTTCTCAAACACAACTCCAAGTAATGATTAACTGAATAACAATTTTTTTGATTTTCTTCCAAATAACAAAACCAATCACATAAGATATTCGAACTAAACTTTATTTAACCTTCATCTACCTTACTTAACTATTGGCGAATACATTGCCAAGATAAATAATAAACTATCACAAAAGATACGCATAACTGTTTAATTAATCTTTTCTTAATAATGATATCTAACTTAAACATGGATGCAATTATTGCTAACATATATATAGGCTTAGGGAAACACGTTCCGCATATCACTAGACATGTCATTCTACTTCACATAATTGACAACATCAAATTATCAACGTGCAAAAGATAAGAACCAAAACTTACATTTTTAAGGCTAAGAAAACATGCTACAACTTCTTAAAATCATAAATAAATAATAAAATTATTACTTCTTGAGCACTTATACTTTTTTTGAATCTACAAAAAGTTAACAATTAATGAGAGGAATAATCAAGGCAAAAACCCATGGGATCAATTTATATTGCATTTTACAAACTACTTGGTCGAAACAGAAATTTCACAGCAACATGTCAGAAACTTAGGTCAAATTGTAAAAATCACTATTAATTGTCAAAACTTTACCTTGCAACGTGGCTTACCAATTAACATATACGAATATTTTAAACAATGTAGTTGGAATTACACTAAATCGACAGGTAGTTTTTAAATGGAAAGTTTTACAAAAACATGGCGCGAAAACATCACTGTACAGGATCATTCTGACCACTGTCCACTAAAATATTTATTTCTCCTAACCCGTATATTATTTGAACATGAGACCAGTGGCATATGAAAGTTAACTCACAAAGCTATCACATATAAAAATCTCGAAAAAGAAATTTAAACAGACAGTAAATGGTAGCCACAACAATCGAGGGTAAAAATCTTATGAAATCAACCAAAATCGCATTCTTCCCAATTCCACACAATAATTAATACTTCACATGCTTAATCATATTCACACCTTCCACATACATGACAACATACTTCCTCATATCAACATACTTATAACATTGCTTAAAATAAATCATATCACATCCCTTTACCGAAAACGCAAAGTTACGTCCACGTCATCGCAAGCATTAATGAAACAACATTCAAACAAGGCAACAAAACTTTCAAAACAAAATAACCAATGTTCCTTTTAAATTACCCCAACTCTCAAGTATTCTCTCAAGGTTCCTGGTTCAAAACTGAGAGGGCCATGGTACGAATTAAGGCGCGCATCTTAACCGCATTAAGAGGGGCTCCTAACAGTTTCTACCCGGGGTTCATTTTATTTAGACACATCCTAAGTTCATTATTATTCATTGGTTAGGCCTGAGGATCGTTTTTGCTCTGATACCACTTTGTAACACCCCCATTTATTTAGGAGCCTTTAGCTAGACATTCCCAAGTAAATGAGAGTGTTACCATCTCGGTTTCCCGAGGTAGTAGATAACAAAGTCCAACTCACCAAAGTACTTTAAATAAAAACTTTAATGATTACATATGTCTTACAATTTTTAATCAACTAGAACTTAATGTAAAAATAAATACAACTCGCCGCGGAAATTAAATAAGTGATATAACTACATTTGTGATCTAGACTCCTGCAGGTCCGAAAGCTCACACGCCCAAGCTCCCCATATCCAGCTAACTCAAAACCTGCTATTTAAATCTGCTCCCCATATAACCGGAAATATTAAATGGTTCACCACAGGATGCCATCAATTAAAGCAGGCATCAATTTTATTTTGACACAGAAGCAAACACGTCAACCAATGGTTGAGTAGGAATAACCAACAACAAGTCAAAGTAAAATGATATGACATATAATACAAATACGACTAAGCTCATCACCCGAAAGACCCATTCATCCCGCCAATCCCTGGCCCGGGGTATCCATCATTTCAACCGAAGTTGAAGTATACACCATCCCAACCGAAGTTGAGGTATCCACCATCCCAACCGAAGTTGAGGTATCCATCATCCCAGTATAAAACTGAGGTATCCAACAATTACAATATATAGAAATAACAATACAATAACAATAACCCATCTCAACACGAGGCTGAGGTATCCACTCAAAGATATGTATTACTAATAATAACCATAACTCGTCTCAGACCGAATCTGAGGTATCCAATAAACAATATAAATAAACCAATAACCAAAATATATTTCCATGACATATAATTCACATCCGACAATTCATCCAATGGCAATTATCCACACAGTTTCACAATTCCTCTTATCAAATAAATAGCAAGACAAGTTGAGTAGTTATCCTACCTGATCAGCAAATTCCAATAACGCAATCCGAATAAATAGAAATCCAATTAACAAGGCTTCTTAACAATTCCGTCACCTAAGACAAGTAATAATAACATTTAATTACTAATTACATTATTTACTAGTTATAAATTAATTATATAACAATTACGTTGTTAATATTCAAAACCCGTCATACCCGTCGAACAACCTATTGAGGTCACCCACACACATAATATAAATTATTAACAACCTTTATCATTTATTAATTATTAATTAATTATAATATTCATCATCATGTGATGATCATTACTAATCAAATTCATACAAACACGTTTTAAACTTGTCCAACCGTGTTACACTTGACCCCCAAACACCCCTTATTTCACGGTCTAACAACCACCATCACCACCCCTCTTCACCACCTACTCAACCACCCACAACTACGGTCTAGACAGCCCTAACCACCGCTACCAACACCTCCATACATGTTTCTAAACTCACGCCATAACTCCCCACAATAACCTTCGACCATTCCCACAATATCAATAACACCTTCACGGCACTCACCTTAGACTACCTACAACACCACCGATACACCCAAAACCCGAGCAACCACTACCACCAGCCACCACCTTCATCTCTCCCTACCACCCTAACCACGACACTAACCGACACGACACGACGCAACCAACCACGGCCAATCCCGTTATGCCCTAGTACAACACCCGCGGCATCGACAACAAGCAATTCACGATTTTCAACAAACACAACCACCACACACCACTAATGGCCACCCTATGACCCACGGTGGTCCACCAGAAGCACCCCCATCCCCTGGTCACGGTCTTAATCAAGCACGAAGTGTCAGGTTGGTTATACATTCACGTGTCACTACAAACACCAACACAAACACTCACCCTTCGAATTTCCGGCCACCCCTACGCACACCACCACCTTTGACAGGCCCTGACTACCCACAAAGGTCGACGCACCACCACGGACCAACCCAACCCAGGTTCGGTCTTAAAATAGGCGAGGCAAGGGTCTAAACCCATGTACAACCCACAGTTGCAACCGAAACCACAACCACATCAATCACCCTATAAACCCTAACCCCAGCCGGTCAATGGTGGTCAAGTTAAGTCCTGGGTCAGTCACGGTGGTCTTGGGTCGAGGTTATGGTCAAGGCAAATCATACGATGGTCTAGCATGCATGTTAGCATAATTACAAAATTAATATATTATATAATAAGACGGTCTTACCTTGAGACGATAATAAAACTATATTCTCTTCCTCTTTTTTCTATATATCTCCCTCTTTCGCTTTATGTGTGATACTTGTGCAATTTTGTGAATAAAACTATATGGTAGGTCTAGCTTTGCTTTTATACTAGTAGAAGGTAGTCTTATTAGGAAACTTACTAAATAACAATATGTATTCTATTATTATTATTATTATTATTATTATTATTATTATTATTTTATTATTATTATTATTATTATTATTATTATTATTGCTATTACTACTACTATTACTATTACTATTACTATTACTATTACTATTACTATTACTATTACTATTACTATTACTATTACTATTACTATTACTATTACTATTACTATTACTATTACTATTACTATTATTATTATTATTATTATTATTATTATTATTATTATTATTATTATTATTATTATTATTATTATTATTATATAATATATTAGTCTTACCATAAGTTGGATTTCCTCATACTATACTTACTAACTTTATTATTGCCATAACTTTATTATTATCATTGATATAATTATTATTACCTTTATATATTATTATTCCCATATTATATTATTATTAATTCCCGATACAAATCCCGACTATACTCATAACAACTTAATAAGTTTCGGTCCAAATAACAATGGCACACGGCCCAACGCTCAATTATTAGCTAAGCCCAATTTCCGACTTGGATACTTAATTTATTATTTAATTAACGTCTTACTTGTAATTATTATTAGAAATGCCATTAATTAACTATTTGAATTACATAAATTATTCATACAAAATATTATCAAAATACGGGGTATTACACATTTTCATCCAGAATTGAAAACTCAAATACTTCTTTGTGAAGATAGTACTAGCTCGTCATTCTCAATGAGTAATGAGTTATAAATTTTACAAGATGATAGCTCCCACTAAATTTCATGTCTTCACATGATAATTTCAAACTCCCACTCAATTCCACATATTTCGTAATTGACTACTCAATCGAAACATTTCAAGAATTGAAATACATTTTGCTTTGCCAAGTTATTAAGATAAAACCATATATGTTCCCAACATATCTTTTCAAAATACCTATTTTGAAAAGGTTTCAATCTTAAACTTATGGAAAGAGATTTTAATCTCTAACTCATTCATTTTTATAATGATGCGTAGCAATGTCATTATTTAAATGTGAAATTCCATTTAATAAACGTCCTTCTCAAAATACCCTTTTCGGAAGGAGGTTTAACCATTTCATTTTCATAATGAGGTTAAGTAATGACACTAGCGTGGTTAATAATTAACTTAGCTCTTGTAGACATCGGCATATCTTTCTTTACAGCTTTTAATCATAAATCTCATTTAATTTCAAGGATGCAACTTTGTTTCATTTAGGCTCTTAAGTAAATATCAATATTGAAACTCTATTTATATCTAGGTCATAAACTAGCAAAATCTCTTGTCGAGACTTTTCCTTAGTCATTTTCTTTCAAAACTTTCTTTTGGTCTCCTCGTGTAGTTATCTTAAGAACATGTTCTTTTGATTACTTCACTTGGTCTCTTTTGTCATGTAGATCTCATCTACTCAATACCATAGATCTCATCTATTCAAGTATACTCCCTATATTGGTATACAAATCATTCTTCCTTTTGTAGATCACATTTACTCAAGCATCTTTGTGTCTTCATTTTTCTCCCACTCTATCTTTAAAATAAATACACTAGATATTTAAAGATAGCTTATGAGACACAAATAATGATTTTGAAGTAGAAGAAGGAATATCTCATAGATTGACTAATAGTTTTTAGATTTTGATGGGTGTACTTGGTAATTGACATCCCTTTAGAAGAGTTCATCAACTCAACATTACTTTATAATTGATCATACATAAGCCTTAAGCTTGTGGACATATAATGAATCCCATCATTATAGTTGTCTATTGGATCACTTTAAGTAGATAATCATATGTTTTTATGTGCAAGCATATAAAGACGAATTTTAGAACAAACAAATACGATAAGGGTGACTTGGGTTGCAAGCCAAGCCACCATAATCCAAAATAAAACCATTGTTTAGAAAGGATCAACCATTTCCATGTCGAACACGGAAATCAAAATAGTTCTAAAATTCATATTAAAATAAAGACAATAATAAAAGCCAAGCTTCATCGGTAGCTACTCCTAGCTCCTTCATGATTTCTCAAGCTTGCTTCTCTTTTCCCTTGTCTTTGCTTGGAGGAGGCCCTATTTACAATAAAAGGGGATACATTATCACAACTTTGTATCAAAATACCATAGTTGAATTAGAAACATAAAAGAAAGGATAGTCATTTACCTACTGGAGTGATCTTTCCAGTTTTAATGTCACCAAGATACTTGGAACAATTCCTCTTCCAATGTCCAACACCATTACAATAATGGCATTTATCAAGAGGACCCTTCTTGGTTTTGGAAGTGCTAGCTTCAAAAGTTTTAGCCTTGGTGGACATGGGAGCTTGCCTCTTACCCTTTTTCCCATTCTTCTTGAACTTCCCCTTGCTCTTAGTGCTTATATTAAGCACATCCTTAGGTGGGTTAACATTTAGTCCCATGTCTCTTTCGGCTTGCACAAGTAACTTGTGCAACTCTTCAAGAGACACGTCCTTATCTTGAAATTCACCCGGAACTGTACATATGCTTTGACCTTGGATAAGGAGTGTACAATTCTATCTAAAATGAGCTCTTTGGGGATTTCAATCTTTTGAATCTTCAAAGTCTCGACTAGCTCCAACAATTTGAGCACGTGAGGGCTAACGTTTTGGCCCTCCTTGAAATCGAGATCAAAGAATGACGAGGCCGCCTCATATTGGACGATCCTCGGTGTTTGTGAAAACATTGTCACAAGTTTGGAATAGATTTCATTAGTGGTGCCCTTTTTAAAGGCTCTCCTTTGGAGATCTGCCTCCATAGCAAAAATCAACACATTTTTCATAGCGGCGGACTCTTTGTGGTAAGCCTCATATGCTTCCCTAGTGGCGGCACTCGACCTAGCATTAGGTTCGGGTAGAGAGGCCTCGGTGAGGTAACGAAGCTTGTCGTCACCTTGGGCGGCTAATTTGAGTTGGGCATCCCAATCGGAGAAATTTGACCCATTCTTTTCAAGTTTACAACGATCGATGAAGGATCGGAGCCATGAAACATTAGTGAGAGGTGCCGTGTTGGTGTTTGGTGCGGCCATTTGTTATGAGAAATAAAAGTGGTCTACAAAACAAAATAGAAGGAATAAAACACTCGTCATTTAAAAAAAAAAAATAATAACACTCGTAAATTTTTAATTTAAACAAGTTTTATTTGCATTTATCTAATGACCTCTACCCAACTTGATAAATGATTCCAAGACCCAAATTCATATTAACTTGGGGTACGGTGTGCCTAAATACCCTTTATTAACATAACTCGGTGGATTAACCCTTTAATCGATTCTACTTTTAGAACTCTTGGTCGATAAAATTACATTAATATTTATCTCTAGCCCGAAACACATCCGGAAATCGTCGTGAATACTTTCGTTGAGTTCAATCCAAATTTCGAATAAATGTGTCCATGATCCAAATTCATATTAACTTAGGGCACGGTGTGCCAAAATACCCTTTATTAACATAAATTCGGTGGATAGACATTTATCACCCATTTCCCCTACGTAGCAAGGTTTGTACCCCGGTAAGGCCAAGTGCACTCCCTCACGAAATAGGTTTCCATGGTTTCTAATTTTTGGTAAGGCTAAGTCTCAATTGTTTATTTAAGCGAGAGGTCATGTCAATTTATTATCTATCACGTTTTAAGTGAACTAAAGTGGTGAACTACGATAATTGTAATTGACACGGTCGATTAACACGATTTAAAATGCATGTTTAGTTATGGCGATTTAGCGATGCATGCAACATATAAATAAAATGCAAAGCATAAATAAAATCCTAGTATGGCCTTCCTAAAATAGTAAATCTAATAAACTATTACAAATTTGGAAACCAACTCCTTTGGTTCCTAGAGCTTTGGTCTTGGCACGCATTTCAAGGCAATACTTTCCTATTATACATTTGTAATTAAAATAAAATAAATCTATTAAATTACAAAACGGTGATACGAGATCATAATAATTACAACGGAATTGATATTCCCATACATTTCGGGTAATACCAATTAAAACTAAGGCCATACTAAGTAAAATTACATAATTCAAAAATTACATAAAATTAAAATATGACAATCATAAATAAAATGCAGCATTATAATATGTATGAACATGCCAAATTTTATGCTAAATCGCCTTTAAGAGCCAATATCGTATATTAATCGGTTTTTACGGATTTGCGTGATTTAACTTATTAAAATCACAATAATTACATAAATTCATATTTATGTAAAAGTTAATTACCCTAACCATCTTAGGATTCAAAATTAGTCTCCACTAACATTTGACAATAATTAACCTTGATTTCTTAATATTGTTCATAAATGGACCTAAAAATACAAAATTTATGCTATAAACCTCAAATTAAAACATAAAAATTTCAAGTAATTTCAAAATTTGAAATTTAAACTCATGATCATTCTAGAAAAATACCATGACACTCATAATGTTCAAAACTTAGGTTAAAAATTTCGAAAATTTATCGAGAAAAACAATGTTGCGGTTTATCGATATTAACAATTATGACCATAAAAATATGAGAAAAATTATATTCATCAACTTTTCACTTTTATATCTGAAATATATGATAAAATGCAACATGTGACATTTTTCCTTTAGTCATGAAGTATGTTTTAGCATTATTACTAATTATAGTCACTATTTATGTGATTTTTCATCAAAAATTCATAAATCATGCATAAAGACTTCATTATAGCCAAATATTTTACATACATCTTGTAAAATTTCATGTGACAACATACTAAATTTCCATGACCAGATTCGAAATATAACTCATATTAACCTATTTACCCATTTAAATACGATTTTAACTTAAAAAATCCATATTTCGAGCAAAACAACTCATTTTATCATGAAGATTTACAGGCCATCATTAGATAATATATGTGAAGACATATCCAAAAACCACTAAAAAATTCGAAGTTTAGCTATTTTTCGTCCAAAAATGACATTTTTATCATAAAAATTACATTTTAATGCCAATAATCTATAAAATGAACAATAAAATCCATAAATAAACCAAAATGTCCTAAAAATCACTTAGGATCAGGAACTTTTAACATGCAAGGTTATTTTTAGGTTTATCTTCATAAATCCAAATTAATTAGTTTTGTATGTTAATCATATAACTCGGAAAAACTATAAACCGATTTGCATGCAAACAACCTAAGGCTCATGATACCGCTTGTTAGATTTTATTAATCTCATTAATTTGCATATTCATATATGGAAAGATTTATTTAGTCATAAAATAAAAGCTAGATCTTATGCATGCAAACATAAATAAGATAAGAGAAGAAATCGTCACTTCTTACTATTGTAGTTTCGGATTTTGGACACAAATGAGTTCTCCTTCTCACTTGTTCATGAGCTTCCTTATAATGGATGAACAAGGATCCAAAATAGAATCCATCCCAAAAGGGAATACCCAAGGTGTAACTCTTAATAATTAACAATACTATGAACTAGTAATATTATTAATCTTGCTTAGAAATTGACCCAAAATATTATTTTGCTCTCTTGTTTATTCGGCCAAGAGAAGGGAAGAAATGGAGTAATTATCGCTCTAAAATTTCTATAAGTTTTAGATGATAAAAAGAATGAATATCTCACACTAGTAATTGTAGTGTATATTAGAAAAAATGGAGTAAAAACCCTTGGCTTTTACCATGCAAAAGCCGGTTGGAGGGGAGGATGCCCAATGTATGAGCAAGTTTTTCTACCCAAGAAAACATAGGTATGCATGGCTACATTAGGTTGTAATCATCATGTTATCCACTTAAAAATAATTAACACAATTTAAACCTAATACTCCCTCCATTTTTGGCATTTATATAAAAAAATGGGAGGTCCATTTTATTTTTTGTCATTTGTCAATTGTCACATGTTACTAGTCATGTGTAATTTTAATGTATTTTTAACATATTAAAAATCAACGTATTAATAAAAATACGCCATGTACAAAATCGACTTAGTAATTCATAATTACTTGTACCAAAACGGTTTATCAATTATAAATCACAACGTCTTGTATTTATAATAAATGATTTATTCAGTTTCAATTGTTTCGTAAACAATAATTTTATCTAAGTAATAAAACAATTTGATTACTTAGACCGTATCTTATTTAATCGAATTACAATAAGACACATCAATAATACTCACAAAATCGCCCGTCAATTTTAAGCAATTTAATTAACCCGTATCGACATACAATCAATTAAATAATCAATTAAGAGTGTCACCCTTTAGGTATGACCTAAGGGGATCAACTGATCACCACCGTCGCACGACAGTAATGTCAAACTCTAGTCAGTCAATCATTACCAATATGTGTGGACCAGTTGACTGTAAAATATTACATCCCACATGTATTCTTAAAATGATATTTAAACATGTGATCATCATGATCGACAGTTGTGATCGCATTATTGTCGGAGGACATATATTCGAACAGAGGCGGCGGCCATCGAGCCCCCAGAGTACCCCGAGACCCTTGAGTACACTGACGCGTCGGGGATGACGACGATCTCCGAGCTGCGCGACTTTGATGCGGCGGTGGGAGATGCTGGCTTGGATGAGTGGCAGCATCTGATTCGGAGGGTGAGTCTCCTAACTTGTATAATTTTGTGTAAGGACACATTTGCTTGAATTTGTCCAATTGATAAGAATCTCTTCTTTCGAAATGCAGGTTGCGCCATCCCGGTCCATGGCTTTGTGGAGGGTAGCCAACCGGCTGCGGGCTACTGCCGTCGAGGCACTTGTTGGCGGCCGAAGACGTCAGGTATGAACCTTCCGTTTACTTCATTTTCGAATTTTCTAACTTTCCTTATGTTTGAAATGATTGACATGAGCCAATTCTTGATGTTTGCAGAGGGAGCGTGAGATGGATCGAGAGCTTGCCCAGTCCCGGGAGGAGACAGCTCGCCTGCTGAGGGAGCTCGAGGTCCGCGACGCCGAGGTTGATGCTCTCGAGGCGAGAGTTGCTGAGCTAGGCGGCGACCAGCAGTAGTTTGCTTGTTGTTTTTGTCTTCGGCTGTATTTTGCACACTTTGTACATTTTTAGGACCTACATTTTGGACATTCGGACTTTGTTCTGGGGCTCGAGCCCCCAGTTTGGTGTACATATCCCCTTTTGATTGTATATATGATGGCCTGAGTGCCTTTGCTGCTGGGTTGCTTTGTTTGTACCTACAGGTTAGCTTTGAAGAGGTTTGGTAGATGACGGTCTATGCCGTCATGCTGCCGAAATTTACACAGAAATCACATAGAACATACATTTGTACACATGGCCTAAGTTAGCGCAAAACAACGACTCGGAAATGCAAAAATGCAAAATTTGCCGGAAATGACCGGACGGTAGGGAGGGCTACCCCCTAAAAAAAAGAAAAATAGAAGCATATAAGTTTGAAATGTTATGTGGAACGGGAGTGAAATGATTCCCCAAAAGAAAATAAAAAAAGAAATTGATAAGCGTGCTAAGATGACGAAAATGTCGATATCGCCTCGAAATGCGTGCCCGTGGAATTAGGAAACACGAAACATGGCAATTTGACAGATTTACCAAAATAATAACCCAAATGAATAGGAAATTATTATTTGAGGAATTTGGAAAGATCCAACGCGGAAAAAACACAGAAAGAAGGCTGAGGAAGAGGCGCAAAGCAAGAGCTGCGTCCCTTTGAAGAGAGCGCAGTGGTGTCTGCGCCTGTTTCAGATGTATCCGTCCTGACGGATTTTAGGAAATAGCTTTTAGTATAAATAGAGACGTCGAGGGAGGTTTTATTCACATAATTCTTCCGTCTTTCCTTCGTCTTATTACATAAAGCTCTCAAAATAAGCATACATCATGAATACTCTCGAAATTCGTCTAAAGGAATGGACAAATGAGTTCTCTAATGTGGAGAAACACGACATGGGTGCTTATAATTTGGATCACATTTGAGCTTGAAGTTGATCAAGGTGGTCAAACCGTTCCTAGATGCTTGTCTTGATTACTGGGACCCGAATTATCACGTATTTGCCTTCCCCGGAGGCGACATTTGCCCATTTCCCGAAGAAATTGCTGCGATTGGTGGTTGGGACCCGAAACATTTGCCTGTTATTCCCTCTACTTCTCAAGGATATAAGAACAAGTTTAGGGATTTTCTTGGGTTGACAAGAGCTGAGGTGGACCGTCTTGTGACCTCAAAAGGAGTGAGAATGTTGGACTTCATTGATCGATTCATCAATAGGGCCGATCCCACTATCTCTTATGTTGCCAGGCGAAGGGCATTAAAGTTTTGCCTACTACATGTATATGTCCTTCAAGGGCATGTTGATGAGGATTTGAGAGGTGATCCTCGTTATTTGAGCTTAATTGAGCAAATGGAGCTGCGTAGGAGCCCAACTTGCCTGTGCTTAGGAGAGATCCTGTTGGGGTTAGATAACAGGAAAGCCAACCATGACCTTCCTTATCTGGGAAGTCCCATTATTTTGCAGGTAAAAGAATTTTTCTTTTTTTCGTTTTTTTTCTTTTTTTTTCATTTTTTTTTCTCTTTTTAATACCTGCTTTTGGTAGGTCTGGCTTATGGAGCGTCTTCGATTGATCGAGCCCCCAGTTAATGTTCCTGCTTATCATGCTCGCTCGATCGCAATGAGGACCAGGCTCTACATGGTGGACTTCACTCGAGTCTACAACTATTGGGAAAACAAGTTGAAGAGTGACTCCCTTGATTAGATGGATCGTACCATGGTGGCATCTCAAATCTGTCACTGCAGTATCATCCTTGGATCCTACCCGTTCTGTGCGCATTCCTGGCTTGGAGTTTATGATATGCATCTTCCCGGAGAGGTTGATGAGGCAGGTTGGATTGAAGCAGATGATTCCGAAGCTTGACACTGTCCCGCAGACTGCCGTGACGCTTACTACTGAGAGTCGAAGAGAGTGGGCCATCAAATGGGCTCAAAGGAATATATGGTTCTTGAACTCTTCTGTTTGTGCTCTATGGGTGTCGGATTCCTATCTGCGGTAAAGCGCGAGAGATTGAGGAAACGCGAGCCTGTTGACTACAAGGTTCGTGATGTAGAAAAGGAGAAAGAGAAGCATCTGACTGAGGGAGAGGAAGAAGCCGGGTTTCGAGTTGTTCATCTTTCGAAGAAACCAAAGACTTCTCATGCCGTCGAGATGGTGGTTGACAAGAATGGCAAAGCTAGACCATGAGAGAGACCATTGGTGATTAGGTCGGAAGTGGCGCAAGACCGTCCGGCTCGAGGTCGAGACAAGAAATATGATAAAAATTACAAAGGCAAAGGAAAAATGGAAGAATAGCCTAAGTCTTTATTATTATTTTTTATTATTATTATTGTAATAAGAAGGTGGAGTTTTTAGAATCCTAGGCTATTTTTATTTTTAAACCTTTTATTATGTAACGTATTATTATTAAAAGAAATGAAATAAAAGAGGTTGACTGGTTATGAAACCGTTACGATTTTCTATCATTATTCTTGTCGAATTCCAAATGCATTTGTAAATGTCCTTCTATTTACATTTAGAATAATTAATGGGTTGTATCCTGTGAAGGATTGCAACTCGAGTCTGCAACTATTGGGAAAACAAATTGAAGAGTGACGATGGTCCCTTGATTAGATGGATCGTACCATGGTGGCATCTAAAATCTGTCACTGGAGTATCATCCTTGTATCCTACCCGGTCTGTGCGCATTCCTGGCTTGGAGTTTATGATATGCATCTTCCCGGAGAGGTTGATGAGGCAGGTTGGATTGAAGCAGATGATTCCGAAGCTTGACACTGTCCCGCAGACTGCCGTGGCGCTTACTACTGAGAGTCGAAGAGAGTGGGCCATCAAATGGGCTCAAAGGAATATATGGTTCTTGAACTCTTCTGTTTGTGCTCTATGGGTGTCGGATTCCTATCTGCGGTGGAGGAAAGCTACTACTCCGGAGGAGCGCGAGAGATTGAGGAAACGCGAGCCTGTTGACTACAAGGTTCGTGATGTAGAAAAGGAGAAAGAGAAGCATCTGACTGAGGGAGAGGAAGAAGCCGGGTTTCGAGTTGTTCATCCTTCGAAGAAACCGAAGACTTCTCATGCCGTCAAGATGGTGGTTGACAACAATGGCAAAGTTAGACCACGAGAGAGACCATTGGTGATTAGGTCGGAAGTGGCGCAAGAGCGTCCGGCTCGAGGTCGAGACAAGAAATATGATAAAAATGACAAAGGCAACGGAAAAATGGAAGAATAGCCTAAGTCTTTATTATTATTATTATTGTAATAAGAAGGTGGAGGTTTTAGAATCCTAGGATACTTTATTTTTAAACCTTTTATTATGTAGCGTATTATTATTAAAAGAAATGAAATAAAAGAGGCTGATTGGTTATGAAACCGTTACGATTTTCTATCATTATTCTTGTCGAATTCCAAATGCATTTGTAAATGTCCTTCTATTTACATTTAGAATAATTAATGGGTTGTATCCTGTAAAGGATTGCCTACGTATTCATTTAAAAAATGAAATCAAACCCTTGCGCGTAGTTCAAGTAAATTTAAAAGAATAATTGTTCTAAGCAAGAGCTTGTAATGAACTTAGAAAATAAGCATGAGCTTTTACTTACTCCTAAAATGCATTTCAGTTTATTTGATGATATGAGGATGACAAATTGTCAAAATGAAAGAGCAAGATGACATTAGCTTAATTTGTCTTGGTCAGGGGCCGTTTATTTCATGCCACAAGAGCGACACGTGAGGTACGCGAGGCGCGTTTTTGCTCCTATTCTAGGCATAGTAACGTTTCAGTTGGTTGAGATTTGTTGGGTTGGCAAATTCGTTCCCATCTAAATCTGTGATCCTAACCACACCCCCAGGAAGTATGGACTTGACTAGAAATGGCCCGGCCTAATTGGGTTTGAATTTTCCTCGTGGATCGACAGGTAAAAGAGCTCTAATTGATTTGAGGACCAAGTCTCCTTCTTTGATGTTTCTTGGCTTAACCCTTTTGTTGAAGGCTCGTTTGATACATGCCTGGTATGTTTTCACATTATGTAATGCACGCAATCTTCGTTCATCCAGGAGGATGAGTTCTTTATATCTATCCCTCTTCCAATCGGCCTCTGGGATTTGACTTTCGAGTAAAATACGCAAGGATGGTATTTCTAGCTTGACTGGTTGTACAGCTTCCATGCCGTAGGTCAAATAGAAAGGGGTGGCCCCAGTGGGCGTCCTAGCAGACGTACGATATCCCCATAAATCAAAGGGTATCTTGCTTGGCTAATCTCGATAGTTGTCAATCATTTTCTTGAGAATTGTGACAACGTTTTTGTTTGCCGCCTCTACCGCGCCATTAGTTTGTGGTCTATATGGCGAGGAGTGGTGATGTTTGATTTTCTACTTGGCTAGCAATTGCTCAATCTCAGCTTGGAAATATGATCCATTGTCACTGATGATCTCATGTGGGCAACCGTATTGACAGATGATGTTGGTTTGTATGAACTTTGCCACGTTCTTGGCTGTAAGACTGGTGTAGGAAGCCGCTTCTACCCACTTGGTGAAGTAATCGATTGCTACTAGGATGAAACAGTGACCTTCTGTTCCGGCTGGAGTGATCTTACCGATGATGTCAATTCCCCAAGAAGAAAATGGCCAGGGAGATATCATGGTGTAAAGAAATGAAGGAGGGACATGTTGCACATTCCCGAAGATTTGGCAATTGTGGCAATGTCTTACATATTTGATGCAATCAGATTCCATTGTGGTCCAATAATACCCCAAACGTATTATTTTCTTTGCCATCATGGGTCCACTCATGTGAGGGCCATATTCTCCATCATGGACTTCTTCCATCACTTTCTGTGCCTGTGAATGATCAAGGCAGCGTAGGATTACGCCAAGAGGCGTTCTTTTGTATAACTCTCCTTGCATGAGAACGTATTGGGAAGCTAGTTAGCGTATAGCACGTTGTCCCCTTTTGTCCATATCCGGTGGATAGGTGCCGTTGAGTTTGAAGTTTAGGATCGCTTGGAACGAAGGTTCCTCTGTGATTTCCTATTCATCGGTGATTTGGTGCACATAAGCTGGCTCTGACCGTCGTTCGATGCATAAAGGCATTTCTACCATGCAATCCGACATATTAATCAAAGATGCAAGTTTTGCAAGAGCATCTGCAAATTGATTCTCCTCCCGAGGTAGGTGTAGGTAGGTTACTTGATCGAAGAATTGGGCTACTTGGTCTATTCTGGCTTGACAAGGTGCTAAGCTTTCACTTCGGATTTTACAAGATCCCATAATTTGGTTGATGATCAAAGATGAATCCCCATGCACTCGAAGATTCTTGATGCCTAAACCTACTGCTGCTTGCAATCCAATGAGACAAGCCTCGTATTCTGCAGCATTATTTGTTACCTCGAAGTCGAGTTTGACAGAGATTGGTGTATGCTCGCCTTCAGGAGAAATGAGCAACACTCCTATTCCAAATCCTCTTAAGTTCGATGCTCCATCAAAATAAAGGTCCCAGGAGTCTACATCGGTTTGGAGTATATCCTCATCCGAAAACGACCAGGTGTCTATCGTTTGTGTATCATTAATGGGGTTTTCTGCGAAGAATTCGACAACGGCGCGCCCCTTTATAAATTTTAGAGGTACATACTTGAGATCGAACTATGAGAGCATCAAAGTCCATCTTGCTAAGCGTCCATTGAGAACGGGTTTCTCGAAGAGGTATTTGACAGGATCCATTTTGGAGTATATTTTGACGGAGTAGCTAAGCATGTAATGGCGTAGTTTCTTCGTTGTCCACACAAGAGCGAGGCATGTCTTCTCGAGTGGCGTGTATTTGCACTCGTACTCCAAGAACTTATTACTAAGGTAGTAGATAGCTCTTTCTTCTTTTCCTACGGTTTGAGCTATCATGGCGCCCATGGCCGTTTCAGTTACCGTGAGATATAAACCAAGAGGTTGATCTCGTTGGGGTGGCATGAGCACTGGTGGTTTGGCTAGTATTTCCTTGATTCAGTTGAAAGCCTTCTGACAGTCATCATCCCACATGGTCTGATCTGTTTTCTTTAACTTCTTGAAGATGGGTTCGCAGATTATGGTGAGTTTCGATATGAATCGACTTATGTATTGCACCTTGCCTAGGAATCCTCTAACTTCTTTCTCCGTTTGAGGTTGCGGCATTTCGATTAGAGCTTTGATCTTAGAAGGGTCTATTTCTATTCCTCGTTGGCTAACAACGTATCCCAGGAGTTTACCAGATGTTACTCCGAATGCGCATTTCTGGGGATTGAGCCTCATGTTGTACTTCCGTAGCCTTGAGAAGAATTTGCGAAGGTTCGCAATATGCCCCACTCTATCCTTGGACTTGACAATGATGTCATCTACGTATACCTCAACTTCCTTACGCATCATGTCATGTAAGAGCATAGTTGCGGTGTGTTGGTATGTAGCTCCGGCGTTAATTAACCCAAACGGCATAACTGTGTAGCAATAGGTTCCCCACTGAGTGACGAAGGCGGTCTTATGCATATCTTCTATGGCCATCTTGATCTGGTTATATCCCGCATATCTATCCATGAATGATAGTAACGCGTGATCTGCTGTATTATCCACCAATATATCGATATGTGGTAGGGGAAAATCATCCTTAGGACTCGCTTTGTTTAAGTCTCTAAAATCAACACAAACACGGTTTCTCCCATCCTTTTTGGGTACGGGTACTATGTTAGCTACTCAGTCTGAGTACTCGGAAACTTTGATGAACCCGGCTTTGAACTGTTTATCGACTTCTTCTTTGATCTTGAGAGCCCATTCTGTCCTGATTCGACGAAGCTTCTGTTTCACGGGTTTGAAACCTGGTATGATTGGGATTCTATGCTCTGCGATGTCGCTGTCGATCCCTGGCATGTCTTTGAAGGACCAAGAAAAAACGTCTTTGAACTCGTGCAGGAGGTCTATGAAACTGGCCTTTTCGGTAGGGCTCAAGGTCGTCCCTATCCTAAGTTCTTGGGGTTCTAGTTTGGTTCCTACGTTGATGGGTTCAGTGTTTTCTATTACAGGTCCCCCTTCCCCCTCTTGTAGTATTTCTTTGGCTATGTGGGGAGGTATTTCGATTGAGTCTGGGTCTGGGTCATCCTCATTATCATCGTAAACAGAAATGCATTCAAGATAACACGAAGAGTAAGCAGAACCTGATTTATTCATATTAAAGTTTGAGAAAAGTTGAAACAAAGAAGCCATCTAATCTGTAGTCAGTGGCCGTACAGGGACAGCCGTTGGGACATTTCCCGAACTACTGTTACTACTTGATGCTAAGCTAGGAGAAACAAGGGGAGTGGGAATGACGACAGGAGGAGATTCTCTAGGAACTTCTCTAGACTCCGACTCTGACTCGAATTCATCGTCTTCCAGTTCTCCTTTGAACATCTCTCCTTCTCCAGTGGTGAGCTTGAAGAGTCTTCCTTGATTGTTTGTCCACTTGATCGACTTTCTTCATCCTTTCTGCTGATTGGTGTTGGTTTCTGTGATTAACGCGGTAGGGTTAAAGTGATCGTCTTGAAGTATCATGGTAATGATCTCATCCTGCGCGGCTATAACAAATCGATCTTCTCCAAATAGTAGACTAACAGCTTGTTCGTCTAAACAAGGTGCTTGACGAGTCTTGACGGTAGAAACCATTTCTGGAGGAATGAAGTAGCAATCGTGAAAGATCTCGATTCTGGCTAGGTTCCTTTCGAGATAGTGCCAAAGTTCGGAAATTCGTGAAATATATCTTGACTTCCTTCCCTAACGAAGTATCCATTTAGGGTAGGGAGGTAGGGTCGCATTTGGATTCCCACTTTCTTACGGTTTTGAACTTGAGCGAGCATCTCCAGAACTTTCTCTTTAGTGGGTTTGTATCCTAGTCCAAGGGGTATTCTTTGTGAGTTGCCTTCTTTGTAGGGTGCAAAAGTGTTCCTTCGGATAGGATTCAAAGGCATTCCTGGGAAGTATCCCTGGGATTTGAGCATGTGGTTGGACCACTAAATTAGAGTAGGGATTGAAGTATAAGGGTGCCAACTCACTTTCTATGACATTTATGATATGGAAGCCCCCAAGTTCGTGTACTGGATCCGCAAGGACTTAATTACTTGACTTCTTTTCGATTATCGCCTTGATGGGTGACGAAGTGATCGTCACCACTTTACCATTTAGTGGGATTTTGATTTTCAGGTGGAGGGTGGATGTTACCGCTTTGGAAGCGTGAATCCAAGGTCTTCCCAGAAGTATGTTAAAGGATGCTTCAATGTCCACTATTTGGAAGTTGACTTTTCGTTCAATCGGCCCTGTGGCTATGGTTAGGTTAACAAGTCCTACTACCTTTCGTCGTGTACCATCATATGCGCGAACACCTTGGTTGGTAGGGGTCCAATCCGACTCTTTCGTGCCCAATTTGTATGCCATTTTCAAGGGTATGATATTGACTGCGGAGCCATCATCTACCAAAGTCATTGGCACATTCTTCTTTAAGCAAATGACAGTGATATAAAGAGCCAAGTTATGACTAGCACCAAAGGGTGGCAAATCTTCATCCGAGAAAGTAATAGGATTACTTAGCTTTGGTGATTCTTGGAAGATCAAGTTGACTATGTCATCGGGTGTGGAGTTATGTGCCACATTTAGTTTGGCCAAGGCTTGTAGTAAAGCTTGGCGATGTGGGAATGAGCTTGCCACTAGTTGCCAGACTGAAAGATCAGCCTTTGTTTTCTGTAGTTGCTTTAGCAAATGGTCGGTGGAGCCATCTTCATTATCATTTGGTGTGACCACATTGGTTGGACCGTTCGCTATGGGACCATTTTAGAAGTGTTTTGGTATGGGCGTTCCGAACGAGTAAGGTGGTCTACATCTTGATCCTCACTATTTTGGACTATTTCCTCACTAACTTTGACTAATTAGTGTTCAGTGAAATACTCATCTTCATCATCATCGGCCCATATTCCATTGACAGTAGCAAGTCCCTCATTCTTATGATTTCGGCCTCCAATTGGATAATTTGGTCGACTAGTTCATCAACCATGGCTACTACTTCTTGCATTGTAGTGTTTTGAGAGAAGACTAGTGGTTCACGTTCTTTAGGTGTTGCGTTGGGATCACGTAGGGTTGCCACTGCACTCTCTAGTTCCATGACTTGCCTATTAACACTTGTTGCCCATGCAATGAAATTGGTGATGGTTGGGGAAGTGGTAGAGTAGTTCCCTTCATTCTCTATTGCATGAATTTCTTCGACTGGAGAAATGAGATGTGAACAATCTATGGTAGATTCTTCACTTGTAATCACTAGAATTCCAAGAGGATTCTAAGTGTTGTTAGGCTTACCTCCAGGTGGTATTGGTAGGCGACCGTCTTCAATCATGTCTTGAAGTACATTTTTCAGTTTGTAGCATTTCTCTGAATCATGTCCCTTGCCTCTATGGTATTCGCAGTACGAATTCTCATCCCAGAACTTGGATTTCTTTTCTGGTTCGGGTGTAGGGCCTATGGGTTGAAGTTTAACCAGTTTCATCAACCTTTTTAGAGCATTGGAATACGTGTCCCCAAGATTTGTGAATTTCCTTGGTGGGGTACTCTTCTTAGATGGCTCGAGAAGGTTAACTTCATCAGTTTTGCTAGTGGAGCTGTAAGAACGACTTGTCGAGCCTTGATATCCACGACCTACCGTTTTGGACAAGAGCCCTTTACAGATGTCATCTTCGATCTTTGTTCCTAGTACGGTTAAGTCTTTGAAGGTCTTAATGTTCTGGTACCTCAAATGACTTGCATAGATGGGCTTGAGGTTGTCCACGAACTTCTCCACGAGGGTAGCTTCATCCGGAAGTTCAACAAGTTGAGTACTAGTCTTCCTCCACCCAATTAGGAAGTCGGTGAAACCTTCTTTGTCATTTTGGGTAAGAACCTCTAAAGTGCGCATGTTGACTTGGATTTCACCATTATCCGCGTATCGCTTGGAAAATTCAATTGCGGCATCGTCCCAGGTAGTGATCTTCTTATGCTCTAGAGAATAGAACCATTGTTTTGGGATGGTGTCAAGAGATGAAGGAAAGATCCTTAAGAACATCTCGGGTTTAATGACTTTGATAGACATATAATCCTTGAAAGAACGGATATGGTTCAAAGGGTTTTCGTGCCCCTTGAATTTAGGGATATCCGTCATGTTGAAGTTGGTTGGCAACTTGGAACTCACGGCTTCATATTTGCGATTATTTTCCCTATAAATGTCATCCCCTTTGAGATACATCAATTGTTCCTCCAAGTATTGGAGTCGTTTCTCAGCTGTAGTCATACCTATGGGAGGGTTTTCGTCCTCGAAGTTATTCACAAATTCATCAGACACTTCACTTTCTCGAGGAGGCATCCTCATTTCCACGGCATATATTCGGCCTTCGATTGTGTCAAGGCGATTATACACTTGGTCTTGAGTGACTTGGAGACGAGCTAGTGCGGCTAGGATTTGATCATTACTATTCTGGAGTTGGTTGAAGTTCACGTCGCTTGTTTCAGGCATCTTGGAAACTGGATAAGAAATCGACCACGAATCAAAACACGATCGACCATTCTAGCACACTTACTCGAAAAGAAATGTTTTGACTCGTGAAGTGGGAGTGTGCCACTTGTGTCAAGTGAGTTTTGAGGAAATGACAAAGTTTGAAAATGTTGGTCCTAGTCAACTTTTAGTGTAGTTGTAGGAGTGGACTCGAAGTGAGGTTTTGAATGGGGTTTGAGGCCCGAATTTTGACTCGACAATTGGACAGAATTTTGACTGGTTTTGCGCTAATATTAGGCCTATGTTTCAATTTATTTTTTTACATTTTAAAAGGGATTTTGATTTTACAAAAATCGTCATGGCTTTGTTTAGGAATGGTGATCACATATGGTAAAAACATTATACAAGCATTATAACGGGATGCTGAGTGCATTTAGAAGGGTTTTGGCTTTAAAGGGTGGGTTGCCATACCGAACAATCAAACCCGAGGTCTGTGGAGAGGCTCGTACCAAACAAGAGTAAGGCCGATTCCTAGTCCATTTCCTCAAGTAGTGAAAGTCCTTGATACAAACAAGAGTAAGTACCATGGTATAGATGACGTCAATCGCTATTCATCCTTAGGCCCAAATAAGAATTAGGACCGTTTAGACGGGACGATTGGTCGAATGGGTTGGGTTGGGCCTAGGAAGGCCGACTGAAACGATCTAGGAAGACCGAGTTATGAAAACCGACAATTGTCTTGTACAAACTATTCCCTAACCTAGTTCAAGTTTCACCCTTTTGGCTACACGTAAGTGTATTATCCCCAGCGGAGTCGCCAAACTGTGGACGCGGGGCCACGGGGGCGAAAAGCGAAGCAAGCTTTTCACTCTCTTGGTTTGTTTGCATTTGTGGAGTCGCCACCAATTTATTGTGGAAAATTGGAAATCGTTCGAATACCTCGTGCCATGTCAAGACATTAAGTAGTGACATGAACACCAAGAACTCGTTACCCTTAGCATTCTATGTCTAGAATGACTCTCGTGGATGCCAATGAACACGGATGTTCACAGAGATCTGGAGTAAGGGGTGAGGGTATGTATTAGGAAGCTCTTTTGATCGAACACCTAATCCCGCCCGCCTCGATAGCGGCCTCTACTAATGATTAGGGAAATTATCTATACTCGATATATTGTCATTATATGCATGCAATGCAACATCCAATAAATTAATCCTAACATGTGAGAATTAATACTAAGTCGGTAAACACGTGATTTAACATACAATTAATGTCGAGGTAGGAATTTAGGTTAATTACATGTGAAAGCATACAAACAATACAATAAAAGAAATACAATAATAAATACAATAATGAAAAATTACAATAATTACATCGGATTTAATGATTTATGTCGAAAATACATTTAAAACGGATGATTTTAGAAAAGAAAGAATGAATAAATAAACGGACATATTATGTGATAATACGAGTAATAGTTAATTAATACGTAATTAAACTAGGTCAAAGCAGAAACGGGAGTTCAGGGACAGAAATCAACCGGGAACAGGCGGAGTAGAGCTGCGTCCCTTGGAAGAGGCGCAACAGTTGCTGCGTCTGTTCCTGGGTTGAGTTCTGGCTGTGAAGCCGGAACCGCAACTCGTTAATGCTCATTGGTGATTTTAATGGTTGATTAATGGATAATTGACTCGGATGAAAGTGATTAACATATTATTTACATGCGATTGAGGTCATAAAAACGATAAAACATAGATAAAACTAATTAGAATGAAATATTTACAAGATTTATAAGATTATTTAAAATTAACAAACTAATACAAATTAATTAGGTTAAACAGATATTAATGATGAACTGATGATGGTGATGACAAATAACATATACAAATATATCAACGACGAATTCCAGAGACTCAATATAGATAAATCGAATCTCCAAAAACCCGAATTGATTTTAATGACGAAAACCCGCAAATATGAATTACTTGGGATTTAAGTCGGGATTTAATGATGAATTAATTAATAATGAATTATTTACATGTTAAAATTATCATACTCAAATTATTGTGTCGATAAAACAATGAACAAACAAAGAAAACGAAAACGAACAGACAACAAGAGACGAAGGAAGAAGAAAGGAATCAGGAACTGCAGCAGCCTCAAGAAGAGGCGCAGCAGTTGCTGCGTCCTTTCTCGACGGTTGTCTCCTTTAGATCCGTAAAAAGGGTTTTAACACAAGGTTTTACAAATCGGTTTTAAGAATACTTTCGACATAAATCTTACAATATTAATTACGATAAATAAAGAACAAAAATAAAATAGGGATTATACACCCTCAAACTTACATGTTTGACGAAACGAGATGAACTAAGTTAACGTTTAGTGATGCTCGACTCGAATGTACGACGAAAGTGCCCTCTAAGAGGAAAACAAATAAGATTGATTAATGTTGATGGATGTGGAGTTGGTCAAATTGGTCGGTCATGCAAAACGAGGCTGGTACTCAGAAAGATTCGAGCTTACGTGGTCGAAAGTTCAAGCACGTAGACGCCAAAAAGTAAGAACGTGGTCTAGAATGCAGACGGAGAAGAGAAGGGCGGACACTCGCGTAAGAAATATGTGAGACCGAAGGTCTCTATTTATACTAATCACACGGAGGAAATAGGGTTTTCGGAGAGACTTTGGAAGTGAATCTCGAAAAGATACGGAAAATACGCAGAAAAGGACTGAGGAAGAGGCGCAGCAGACACTGCGTCTCTTGGAAGAGGCGCAACACTTGTTGCGTTCTTTCCTCAGTGGTTTCCTCCTGCGGAAGAAAGATTTCCGCGTTTCTTTTATGGAATAGCGGATTAATCTCGTTTCCTTAATATTTTGTGTGAATATTACGGGATATATTTTACCAAAGATTAAAAGATTGGAAAATATGGAATAGAAATATCCGGAACATTCCAGAACATTCTGACTCGGTTATTAGAAAATGAAGACGGTTTTTGACCCGGACTCCAAATGTACTCTAATTACTGCCAAAACGACCATATCAGCACATAGATGACAATTAAGAGGTAGACACAAGTGTTTGAGCGATCACTTGACGATAAACTTACGAACTGTCACAAATCGTTCCGTATACCAAACATGCGGCCCAATCATCACCGGGTGGTTTGCAGGAGGTGTAGAAATGAGGTATCTAGAAGTTCTTGGAAGTTGTTAAGAATTTGCAAGTTACCGTACCATTTATTGAATTGCTTACCCAAGTCCCTTCTTATTCAAAGTTCATGAAAGAAATCCTCTCTAAGAAGCGATCCTTCAATGAGGTTAAGACCATTGCTTTCACCGAAGAGTGTAGTACACTCTTACAAAACAAGTCTCCCCCGAAACTTAAGGACCCCGGTAGTTATTCTATTCCTTGCACTATAGGCACATATATTATTGACAAGGCCCTTTGTGACCTAGGTGCTAGTGTAAGCGTCATGCCCTATTCCATTTGTGAGAAACTTAACGTGGGTGCTTTAAAATGCAGTAATATTACTTTGGAAATGGCGGACCGTTCTTTAAAGCAACCTTTAGGTATCTTAGAAGATGTGCCCGTCAAAGTTGGCAAGTTTTTCATACCCATTGACTTCCTCATACTTGATATGGCCGAGGACTCAGAAACCCCAATTATATTGGGTAGGCCATTTTTGCACTCCCAGGGTGCGTTAATTTATGTGAAATATCAGAAGTTGACTTTAGAGGTGGGCGATGACCGGGTTACCTTTAGCAAGAACAATACCATTAGGAGCCTAATGTTGCCAGAGTATTGTTATTTAATTAACACTGTGGACTCTCCAGAATTCGATCGGTTCTCTTCGTGTACAACGTCCAAGGAAATATGGGGTGGCCTTGAACTAGCTTATGAAGGTACTTCCATTATTAGGAAGCACCGTATAGATCTGCTGATGCAGAAATATGAGCTATTCATTATGGAGCCTAATGAGTCCTTGGATAGTATGTCTGCACGGTTTTCAAGTATAATAAACTAATTGAAAAACCTAGGAAGAAAGTTCAACACCGAGGACATTGCAAGGAAGGTTCTTAGGAGCCTGGCTAAAAAGTGGCGTGCCAAAGTCACAGCAATGGAGGAATCGCGAGATCTTGAAAACCTATCCTACCAAGAACTCATTGGTACTCTCATGGCCCACGAACTCACTCTAAATGCCGATGACGTTGAACCAAGGAGAGGTAAAAGTATTGCCTTAAAAAGCGAGATGTTAACTCCGACATTGAAGATGAAACAGTCTTATTTGAACGCCGTTTTAAAAATAGGATCTTTCGAAACAAGCAAGTAAAATCGTCTTATAACAATAACAAATCGTTCAACAAGAAAGCAACAAAATCAAAATCATCATTTGCCAACAGAGGTTGCTTCAAGTATGGAGAATCTGATTATATGATCAAGGATTGTCCAACATGGGAGAAAATTAAGGACAAGGCAAAACGCGAGAAGACAAAGAAAGAGTTCAAACAGGTAATGATGGCTTCGTGCTGGGGAGATCTTGACTCAGAAGATGTTGAAGGATCCGAAGATGACGAAGTAGCCAACCTTTGTCTCAGCAGCATCATTCTTGACCTAATCTCTGACAGCGACGATGAGAGCTCAAATCATCATTCAAATTATTGCTTTCTGGGAGAATCAGACGAAGATGACGATGAAGAGGTAAGTTATCTGGAATTCAAAAAACGCGTTAAGAAATTATCTAAAAATGCCCTAATTGAATTTTTTGAGCAATCCCTCGATAAATGTCATGAACAGGATATGGAACTTAAGGATCTGAAGGAACAGATTCTCGATATTACTGAGGAGAATCAAATTCTAAAGGCAAAGACTAAGAACTTGAAATCTAAAGTTACAGCTGATAAAGCTACAACATTAGACACTTCTAATGCTCAAAAGAAGGAATTAGAGTCCAAAGTTATAGCTAATGAAGCTATAACTAACTTCAGACCTAAAGCTTAATATTAAGCACCTTCAAGCTAAAGTAACAGCTAGTAAAGCCACAACTTTTGAACTTAGAAAAGCCAAGGAACTTTTAGTAACTAAAATCACATCTGATGAAGCAGTGATTTTAGAACAAAAGAAATAAATTGATTCTCTCACAAAGCAATTGAAAGAATCTAAGACTGAAATGATCAACGTTAAGAAGCAACATTCAGATGTTGTATTTATTCTTAACAAAAGGTTCCAAGACTTTTGTGACAATTATAACAAGCAAAATGATGTAGATCACACGAAATGTCTAGAATAAATTACGAAGCTAAAAGACTTACTTCTTCACGCAAGAAAAGTCCATGACAAGTGGGAAGGTAGCACAAAAGTTCTAAACTTCCTAACCGAACAATCTGACAATAATATGAAGATGGTGTTAGTACATGAGTTCTACAACCATATAGATCACTCTAAATGCAAATCAACACCTTCAGATTATGATTTTAGAAAAAGGAAATATGCCGACCTTCCTGAATATTAGATTTGTAATTACTATGGTCATACGGGTCATATCCAAGACAATTGTGTCAAACGTGCACATGATATACGAAAAAATACCGAATTTGTTAAAACAGTTGACACAACAATCAAGGATGATGAATCCCCTATTGATGAACCTAACGAAGAAAGGAATAATAACTTTCGTTGGTTCTATGACATGGCTTTTTACTACACCAGGAAACCTAGCACTTCACAAACTCCTTGTCGACCTAAACAAAGCAAGCCTAATCACATGGAAAATAGTCATGTTAGACCTAGAGAAATTCCTAGACCTAGATAAATCCCTAAACCTAGAACTCCTCCTAAGCAAAACTCCCCAAGGTTTAGAAATATGACCATTAGACAAGTTTGGGTACAAAAGGACTTAGTATATAGAGTAACTAACCGTAAAGGACCCAACCTAGCTTGGGTACCTAAAAACTGTATCTAATCCTTTTACAGGTATTAGTGAAACAAAACAATCAATGGTATCTTGACAGTGGATGTTCAAGACACATGACCGGAGATAAGAATCTGTTTCTTTCACTCAAACCGTTCCAACGGAGGAAAAGTGACGTTTGGGGACAACAAGAAGGGTAAAGTGATTGGTGTGGGCAAAGTTGGAATCTCCAAGTCACACGCAATCAGTGATGTCTATCTAGTGGATGGTCTCAAACATAATCTGCTTAGCATATCTCAACTATGAGACAACGGTAATAAAGTTGTTTTTCATACTGATGGTTACCGCATTATAATTGAAGGAACAAGCAATGTTATTTTTGAAGGCCATAGGAAAATGAATGTGTACATGGTAGATTTAAATGTCGTGCCCACTAACTCTATTACGTGCATGAAAGTTATACTTGATGATCCCTATTTGTGTCACAAACGCTTTGGCCACATTACCTCACTAACCTTGAACAAACTCAAGAAATGGGACTTGGTTGAAGGATTACCTAAGATCAAGTTCGACCAAGAAATAATGTGTAACACATGTGCTAGGTGAAAACAAGTGAGATCATCATTCAAACCTAAAAGAATGGTTAGCACAAATCAAGCCTTGGAATTGGTACACATAGATTTATGTGGTCCTATGAAGGTAAGGAGTAGAGGAGGATCCAGGTATGTCTTTGTCCTCGTAGACGATTACTCAAGGTATGTATGGCCTATCTTTCTTCATTCAAAAGATGAGACTTTTGATGAATTTGATTGTCTTATGAAACTTTTTCAAAATAAATATAAGACTAATCTTGTGTCTATTCGGACGGATCATGGCACTGAATTTGATAATCAAGCTTTTATTGAATATTGTAGAGTTAATGGTGTAGGACATAACTTTTCTGCACCAAGAACTCTTTAACAAAACGGTGTCGTTGAACGTATGAATAGAACACTAGAAGATATGGCTTGTAAAATGCTTTTATGTAGTGGTTTACCTCGTAACTTTTGGGCTGAAGCTATTAGTACTTCTTGTTATATCCATAATCGTGCTATGATAAGACCTATCCTTAAGAAAACCCCCTATGAACTCCGAAGAGGTCGCAAACCTAATATTTCCCATCTTAGTTGTTTTGGGAGTAAGTGTTTTGTTCATAATAATGGTAAAAATAGGTTAAGTAAATTCGACCCTAGGAGTGATGACATTATAGGATATTCGGATCATAGCAAGGCTTACAAAGTCTTCAATAAAAGAACACTTTGTATTGAAGAAAGTGTTCACTTTATTTTTGATGAAGATAATGTGTTTGATATGGCCTTAAAGGATGAGGAAGAAGACTTGGATGAACCTGACTTTCGTCTTTCTAGAGACGATCCCGCAGAATTAGAATTGGAGGATAATGAGATTGAAGGGATAAATGATGAGCTTGATCATTCTTCTAAAGATAAAAAGGAGAAATCCAAAGTTATAGTTAATGATACTATAACATTGTCTCAAGATAAGAATTCCCAATCTAATGTTATAGGTGATGTTACTATAACATTGAATCCATATCAAGGTAATGAGTTCGAAGTTATAACCGGCTATACTATAACATCTGGATTGGATTCAGGGGGAACTTCCTCAAATTCTGAGCCAAAAGGAGTTGGATCAAGTTCAAATAATGATGAAGAGCCGAGTACTTCAACTAAATGAAAATACAAGAGATCACATCCAATGGACAATATTCTCGGCAATATTAAGAAGGGTTTTCAATCAAGACGATCCTTGAATAATTTCTGCTCTTTCTACTCATTCCTATATATGATCGAATCAACAAATATCAAAGAAGCTCTTGCAGAATAAGACTGGATTATAGCTATGCAAGAAGAACTTCAACAGTTCGAACGGACAAAGTTTGGCACTTAGTTCCTAGACCCAAGGATCGATCTGTCATTGGAACAAGATGGGTATTTAGAAATAAGCTAGATGATGCCGGAGTCATTGTTCGAAATAAAGCAAGATTGGTGGTCCAAGGTTATAATCAACAAGAAGGAATAGATTATGATGAGACTTTTGGACCTGTTGCTCGTCTTGAAGCTATTAGACTTCTGATAGCGTTAGCAGCTCATAAGGGAATGAAGCTCTTCCAAATGGATGTCAAGACAGCATTTCTAAATGGGTATCTACAGGAAGAAGTCTTCGTAGAACAACCTCCTGGATTTAAGGGTAGCAAATTTGAAGACCATAACTTTAAATTGGACAAAGCCTTGTACGGATTGAAGCAAGCACCAAGGGCTTGGTATGACAGATTATCGAAATTTCTACTTGACAGTGGATTTAATAGAGGATCTGTTGATAAATCCTTATTTCTAAAATCCAAGGGTTCTGACCTTTTGGTTGTTCAAATATACGTTGATGATATCATCTTTGGATCGACCAACCGTAGCTTGTGCAAATATTTTTCGGAGTTGATGACTTCTGAATTCGAGATGAGTATGATGGGAGAATTGAAATTCTTCTTAGGTCTGCAAATTCAACAAACTGAGGAAGGCATTAAAATTCATCAACAAAAATATATTAAGGAATTAATTCGAAAATTCGGAATGGAAAATTCCCTGGCTATGCCTACTCCGATGGTCGCAGACAAGAAGTTAACCTTGGATGAAGACGGTAAGCCTCTTGATGAAACAACATACCATGGGATGATAGGGTTGTTACTATATTTAACCGCAAGTAGACCAGATATCATGTTTAGCGTATGCGTCTGTGCGAGATATCAATCATCTCCCAAAGAGTCGCATATGACGGCCGTAAAAAGGATTTTACGATATCTTATTGGAACGGCCAAACTATATTTATGGTATCCAATGGAGTGTAATTTCAATTTGGTCGGGTATTCTGATGCCGATTATGCAGGATGCTCTCTAGACAGAAAAAGTACGTTAGGTGTTGCCACGTTCGTTGGACCGTGCATTGTTACGTAGGGTTCAAAGAAGCAGAATTCAGTTGCCCTTTCAACAGCTGAAGCAGAGTATATCGCAGCAGGTCTGGTATGTACTCAATTATTATGGCTTAAAAAATAATTACGTGATTATGGTGTTGACGTAGGTTGTATTCCTATTTTATGTGATATTATTATTTCCAAACACTCCGCACAGCACTCACGTACCAAACACATTGAAATTAGACACCATTTTATACGAGACCATGTTGAGAAAGGGAATATAAAACTTGAATTTTATAGTACTGAGAAACAATGCGCATACATTTTGACAAAATCATTAGCTAGAGAACGATTTGAGACTTTACGGTTGGAAATTGGTTTAATCGGTGGTACCTAAGCTTCTATATATGTTTAATCTCTCAATGATTGATTAGTAAAGATAAGATTGTATGACTGAGTCCGTATATTGCGTTGCATGAATAAACGTTTATAGAAATTTATTTATCGTATATATTCTATTTGTATTTTAGAATTTAGTTGGCATACAAACTTTTTCTTTTACCAAAAATTGAGATACACCATATTTCTTTTATTTTCCATATTTTATAAAAATCTCTCCTATATTGCTACACAAATCACGTCTATATCTTATTCCATATCTTATATTATCTACCAAATTTAATCCACTACCACCCACTTACCTAAACCTAGACTCAACCTAGACTCCTACCCTATAATTACCCCTAGCTGTGTAAACATTGAGCACACAACCTACTTGCATTCACTTTTTGACTTACCAAAAGATCACAAAATCTTCAACCATCACCATCATCATCATCATCTTCAACCTTCACCATGAATCCCTCACATGCAAAAACACGGTCCTCCACCCGCAACCAACACCAACGAAATCCGAGTAATCAACCACAACAACAACCATCTCATCACCTAATTCCTCTACTTTTACCTCACCAAACTCACAACAATCACCTCCCCTGTTTCGTGGTCGAGATGATGCGGTTTCCGAGGGTAAAAGACGTCGACTTCTCAAGAGTAAAAATAAGGTGAAAGTAGATAATGTTGAGGAGGATAGTGAACCCGAGGTCATTGTTAGGAATAGGGTTTCAAGAACTCTGTTTCGGGAAGCTTCGAAAATTACAATAAAGGCTGGGTTAAGCCGAGTTCGGATGACAAAATATGAAAGTATTCTTGTTTCTCGGGTTTTGCCATATTCAATCCATGGAGGAAGGTATTACCCTAAATCTTGGTTGACACAAATTCCTTCTCTTAAGTTTTTTGTCGACTTTCTTGATTTTCAAGGTTAGAATGATGTGAGTCGGTTCTCGGGTCTTACTTACCCGGTTGAGGTTGTTCAATTTTTTGCCTCAGTCAAAGTTAAGGATGGTGTGTTACATGCAACTGTTAATGGTGTAGATGTTACCGTGTCAGTTGATGATTTTCGTTCGGCTTTTTCGGTTCCTCATGATGGAATCGATGTCAATCCTAGTTTGGAATGGTCCAATGTGGATGATGATAAACAAGTAGTCACTAGAAGGTATTTTGATGAGATTGGGTCCGATAATGGTAATATTATAGTTCGTCCTCTCTCGGCAAAAATCAAGTTTCTCTTAAATTTCTTGTGGAACACGGTTGTGCCGAGAAGGGGTGGAAGGGATAAAGTGTCGAGTTATGAAGTGTAGATACCTCATTTCCGCACCTCCCGCAAGCCACCCGGTGATGATTGGGCTGCATGTTTGGTACATAGAATGATTTATGACAGTTTATAAGTTTATCGACAAGTGATAGCTCAAAAACTTGTGTCTACCTCATAGTTGTCATCTATGCACCGATACGGTCGTTTTGACAGTAATTAGAGTACATTTGGAGTCCGGGTCAAAAACCGTCTTCATTTTCTAATAACCGTTTTAAAATGCTGAGTCAGAATATTCTGAAATGTTCCAGATACTTCTATTCCATATTTTCAATCTTTTAATCTCTTAAGCAAATTATATCCCGGAAATATTATATAAAATATTAAGGAAATTGAGATCAAACCGCAATTTCATAATAGAAATGCGGAAATCTTTCTTCCGCAGGAGGAAACCACTTAGGAAAGGACGCAGCAGGTGCTGCTGCGCCTCTTCCCCAGTTCCTTTCTGCGTATTTTCAAATCTTTTCGAGATTCACGTCCAAAGTTTCTCCGAAACCCTAATGCCTCCGTGTGATTAGTATAAATAGAGACATTCGTTCCTCATATTTCTCACGCGAGTGTCCGCCCATCTCTTCTCCCTTTGCATTCTAAGACCACGCTCTTGCTCTTTGGCGTCTACGTGCTTAAACTTTCGACCACGTAAGCTCGGATCTTTCTGAGTACCAGCCTCGTTTTGGATGACCGACCAATTTGACCAACTCCACATCAATCAACTTAATCAACTTTGTTTAATTTCCTCTTAGAGGGCACTTTCGTCATACATTCGAGTGGAGCATCACTAAACTTTAACTTAGTCAATCTCGTTTCGTGAAACATGTAAGTCTAAGGGTGTAAATCCCATATTTTCTTATTGTACTTTATTTTTGTAACCATTATTGTAAGGTTTACGTCGAAGGCACATTCAATACCGATTTATAAAACCTTGTTTTAAACCTTTTTTACGGAATAACAGGAGAAAAACGTCGAGAAAGGATGCAGCACCTGCCGCGCCTCTTCTTGAGGATGCCGCAGTTCCTGCTTCCTTTCTTCTTTCGTCGTCTTTTGTTCCTCTGTTCGTCTTGATTTGCCTTCAATTGTTCATGTTTTATTGACACGATATTTCTAGCGTAATAATTTTGACATGTAAATCATTAATAATTAATTCATCTTTTTAAATTCCCGACTTAAATCCCTTATAATTCATATTTGCGGGTTTTCGTCATTGAAATCAATCCGGGTTTTAGAGGTTTGATTCATCAATATTGAGTCTCTGGAATTCATCGTTGATATATTTGTATCTGTTATTTATTGTCATCATCATTGGTTCTTCGTTAATAACCTGTTTAACCTATTTAATTTAATTCATTGTTAATCTTATTATTAATCTTATAATTCATTAATATTGTATTGATTCGTTCCAATTAATTTTACCCGTCTTTTTTTTTAGACCAATTCATATGTAAATAACCTGCTAAATCACTTCTATCCGAGTCAAATAATAATCAACCGTTAAATCACCAATTAGCATTAACAACACGCAATTCCGGCTTCACAGCCAGAATTCAGGTCAGGAACAGACGCAGCAACTGCTGCGCCTCTTCCAAAGGACGCAGCTCTGCTGCGCCTATTCCGGGTTGAATTATGTCTCTCAACTCCCGTTTCTGCCTTGACCTACTTTATTAATTACGTATTAATTAACTATTATTCGTATTATCACTAATAATCTGTTCGTTAATTTATTTATTCTTTCTTTTCTCAAATTATCCGTTTTGAATGTATTTTCGACGTAAATCAATTAATTCATTGTAATTTTTAATTATTTTATTTATTTCTTTATCGTATTGTATGATTATTTACTTGCTTTCACATGCAATCAACCTAAATTTCTACCTCGACATCAATGCATGCTAAATTACGTGTCTACCGACTTAGTTTAATCTTCACATGTTAGGATCAATTTAATGGATGTTGCATTGCATGCATATAATCGATAACATATCGAGTATAGACGATTTTCCCTAATCATTAGTAGAGGCCGCTATCGAGGCGGACGGGATTAGGTGTTCGATCAAAAGAGCTTCCTAATACGTACCCTCACCCCTTACTCCAGATCTCTGTGAACTTCCGTGTTCATTGGCATCCACCAGAGTCATTCTAGACATAGAATGCTAAGGGTAACGAGTTCTTGGTGTTCATGTCACTACTTTGTGTCTTGACATGACATGAGGTATTCGAACAGTTTCCAATTTTCCACAATAAATTGGTGGCGACTCCACAAATGCAAAGCTTGCTCACTTTTCCTCCCGAGCGACCCCCGTGGGCCCGCGTCCACAGTTTGGCGACTCCGCTGGGGAATAATACACTTACGTGTAGCTAAGGTGAAACTTGAACAAGGTTAGGGAATAGTTTGTACAAGACAGTTGTTGGTTTCCATAACTCGGTCTTCCTAGACCATTTATTCGGCCTTCCTAAGGCCCAACCCAACCCATTTGACCAATCGTCCTGTCTTGACGGTCCAAATTCTCATTTGGGCCTAAGGATGGATAGCGATTGACGTCAACCATACCATGGTACTTACTCTTGTTTGTATCAAGGGCTTTCACTACTCGAGGAAATGGACTAGGAATCGGCCTTACTCCTGTTTGGTACAAGCCTCTCCACAGACCCCGGGTTTGATTGTTCGGTATGGCAACCCACCCTTTAAACCAAAACCCTTTGTAAATGCACTCAGCATCCCGTTATAATGCTTGTATAAATGCTTGTACCATATGTGATCACCATTTTCTAAACGAAACCATGACGAATTTTGTAAAATCAAAACCACCTTCAAAACGTAAATTTTTTGAAAAGTAGGCCAATATTAGCGCAAAACTAGTCGAAACTCTATCCAATTGTCGAGTCAAAATTCGGGCCTCAAAGCCCATTTCAAAACCTCACTTCGAGTCCACTCCTACAACTACACTATAGTTGACTAGGACCAACATTTCCAAACCTTGTCATTTCTTCAAACCTCACATGACACAAGTGGCACACTCCCACTTCACAAGTAAAACCTTTTCTTTGAGTAAGTGTGCTAGAATAGTCGATCGTGTTTTGATTCGTCGTCGATCTCTTATCCAGTTTTCAAGATGCCTGGAACTAGTCACGCAAGTGTTTATGGACAACCACCGAATGGTAATGATCTAATCCTATCCGCGCTCGCTCGTCTACAAACTAGCTAAGACCAAGTGAATAATTGCCTCAACACGATCAAGGGCCGAATTGTTGCTGTAGAAACTAGGTTGCCTCCTGCAGAAAATGAATACTTCATGATTTTGTGAATGACTTCGCGAATGAAAATCCTCCACCTTTTATGTTAGCACAAGAGGTCAACCCTCCCATAGATCCGACTGCAGCTGAGAAACGACTCCAATACTTGGAGGAACAACTGATGTATCTCAAAGGGGATGATATCTATATGGAAAACAAACGCAAGTATGAGGTCGTGCGTTCCAAATTGCCAACCAACTTCAACATGACGGATATCCCAAAATTCAAGGGGCATGAAAACCCTTTGAACCACATCAGTGCTTTCAAGGATTATATGTATATCAAAGGTATTAAACCCGAGATGTTCTTAAGGATCTTTCCTTCATCTCTTGACACCATCTCGAAACAATGGTTTTATTCTCTAGAGCACAAGAAGATTGCCACTTGGGATGATGCCGCGATCGAGTTTGCTAAGCAATATGCGGATAATGCTGAGATCCAAGTCAATATGCGCACCTTAGAGGTTCTTACCCAAAACGATAAAGAAGGCTTCACCGACTTCCTAAGTAGGTGGAAAAAGACTAGTACCCAACTTGTCGAGCGTCCAGATGAAGCTACCCTCGTGGAAAAATTCGTGGACAATTTAAATCCCATTTACGCAAATCATTTGAGATACCAAAACATTAAGACCTTTAAGGACTTAACCGTACTAGGAACAAGGATCGAAGATTACATCCGTAAAGGGCTCTTGTCCAAAACGGTAGGTCGTGGATATCAAGGTTCAACAAGTCGTTCTTACGGCTCTACTAGCAAGACTGATGAGGTTAACCTTCTCGAACCATCAAAGAAGAGTATCCCATAAAGAAAGTTCACAAATATTGGGGATACCTACTCCAATGCTCTGAAGAGATTGATGAAACAGGGTAAGCTTGAACCCATAGGCCCTACACCTGAACCATAAAATAAATCCAAGTCCTGGGACGAGAATTCGTACTGCGAATATCATAGAGGTAAGGCACACGATACAAAAAAAATGTTACAAGCTAAAACATGTACTTCAAGACATGATTGAAGACGGTCGCCTAACAATACTCAGAATCCTCTTGGAGTTCTGATGATTACAAGTGAAGAATCTACCTTAGATTGTTCACACCTCATTTCTCCAGTCAAAGATGAGATCTATGCAATAGAAGAAGAAGGGAACTACTCTACCATTTCCCCTACCATCACCGACTTTATAGCATAGGCAAAGAGTGTGAATAGGCAAGTCTCAGAATTAGAAAGTGTAGTGGCAACCCTACGTGATCCAAGTGCAACACCCAAAGAGTGTGCGCCACTAAATTTCTCTCAAAATGCTACAATGCAAGAAGTAATAGCCGTGGTTGATGAACTAATCGACCAAATCATCCAATTGGAGGTCGAGATCATGAGATTGAGAGAACTTGCTACTGTTAATGAAATATGGGGCGACGATGATGAGGATGAATACCTCACTGAACACTACCTAGTTAAAGTCAGTGAGGAAATAGTCCAAAACAGCGAGGACCAAGATGTAGACCATCTTACTCGTTCAGGGCATCCATACCAAAATGTTTCTCAAAATGGTCTCATATCAAATGGTCCAATCACCAATACCAACATTGTCACGCCAAATGATAACGAAGATACCTCTACTGACCATTTGCTGAAGCAACTATAGAAGACAAAGGCTGATCTTTCAGTCTGGCAACTAGTTGCAAGCTCGTTTCCACATCGCCAAGCTTTACTGCAAGCCTTGGCCAAACTAAATGTGGCACATACCACACCCGATGACGTGGTCAACTTGGTCTTCCAAGAATCACCTAAGCTAAGTAACCCTGTTACTTTCTCGGATGAAGATTTACCACCTTTTGGCGTTAATCACAACTTGGCTCTTTACATCACTGTCATTTGCTTAAAGAAGAATGTGCCAATGACTTTGATAGATGATGGCTCGGCAGTCAACGTCATACCATTAAAAACGGCATACAAATTAGGCATGAAAGAGTCGGATTGGACCTCTACCAACCAAGGTGTTCGCACATATGATGTTACACGATGAAAAGTGGTAGGACTAGTTAACCTTACCATAGCCACAGGGCCGATTAAACGAAAAGTTAAATTCCAAATAGTGGACATTGAAGCATCCTTTAATATACTTCTGGGAAGACCTTGGATTCACGCTTCCAAAGCGGTAACATCCACCCTCCACCAGAAAATCAAGATCCCATTAGATGGTAAAGTGGTGACGATCATGTCGTCACCCATCAAAGCGGTAATAGAAAAGAGGTCAAGTAACCAAGTACTCGCGGATCCAGTATATGAGCTTGGGGGCTTCCATAGCATAAACATCATAGAAAGCGAGTTGGTACCCTTGTACTTCAATCCCTACTCTAATTTAGTGGTCAACCACATACTCAAATCTCAGGGATACTTCCCGGGAATGCCTTTGAATCCTATCCGAAGAAACACCTTTGCACCCTACAAAGAAGGCAACTCAGAAAGGATACCAGTAGGACTAGGATATAAACCCACCAAGGAGGAAGCCCTAGAAATGCTCACTCAATTCCAAAACCGTAAGAACGTGGGAATCCAAATGCGACCCTACCTCCCTACCCTAAATGGATACTTCGTTAGAGAAGGGAGTCAAGAACTCTTTCATGGGTTTCCCGAGCCTTGGCACTACATAGGAAAGCAACTGGCTAGAATCGAGATCTTTCACGATTGCTACTTTATTCCCACAGAAACGGTTCCTACCGTCAAAACTCGTCAAGCACCTTGTTTAGACGAACAAGCTGTTAGCTTATAGTTTGGGGAAGATCGATTTGTTAGAGCCGCATAGGATGAGGTCATTACCATGATACTTCAAGACGATCACTTTAACCCTACCACATTGATCACAGAAACCAGCTCGAATCAACAGAAAGGATGGAGAAAGTCGATCAAGTGGACAAACAACCAAGGAAGACTCTTCAAGATCACCACTGGAGAAGGAGAGATGTTCAAAGGAGAACCAGAAGACGATGAATTCGAGTCAGAGTCAGAGTCGGAGTCAGAGTCTAGAGAAGTCCCTAGAGAGTCTCCTCCTGTCGTCACTCCCACTCCCCTTATTTCTCCTAGCTTAGCATCGAGTAGTAACAATAGTTCGGGAAATGTCCCAACGGCTGTCCCTTTACCGCCACTAACTACCGAACATATGGCTTCTTTGTTTCTACTTTTCTCGAATTTTAATATGAATAAATCAGGTTCTGCTTACTCTTCGTGTTATTCTGAATGCAATTCTGTTTACGATGATAATGAGGATGACCCAGACCCAGACTCAATCGAAATAACTCCCTACATAGCCAAAGAAATACTATAAGAGAGGGAAGTGGGACCAGTTATAGAAAACACCGAACCCATCAATGTAGGAACCGAACTAGAACCCCAAGAACTTAGGATAGGGACGACCTTGAGCCCCGCCGAGAGGACCAGTTTTATAGACCTCCTACACGAGTTCAAGGACGTTTTTTCTTGGTCCTACAAAGACATGTCAGGGATCGACAGGGATATCGCGGAGCACAGAATCCCAATCAAACCAGGTTTCAAGCCCATAAAATAGAAGCTTCGTTAAATGAGGACAAAATGGGCTCTTAAGATCAAAGAAGAAGTCGATAAGCAATTCAAAGCCGGGTTAATCAAAGTTTCCGAGTATTCAGACTAGGTAGCCAACATAGTACCCGTACCCAAAAAGGATGGGAGAATCCGTGTTTTGTTGATTTCAGAGACTTAAACAAAGCAAGTCCCAAGGATGACTTTCCTCTACCACATATCGACATATTGGTGGATAATACAGCGGATCACGCGTTGCTATCCTTCATGGACGCATATGCAGGGTATAACCAAGTCAAAATGGCCATAGAAGATATGCACAAGACCGCCTTCGTAACTCAATGAGGTACCTATTGTTACACGGTTATGCCGTTTGGGTTAATCAATGCCGGAGCTACATATCAACACACCGCAACTACACTATTACATGACATGATGCATAAAGAAGTTGAGGTAAACGTAGATGACTTGATTGTCAAGTCTAAGGACACAGAGGGGCACATTGCGAACCTCCGCAAATTCTTCTCCATATTACGAAAGTACAACATGAGGCTCAATCCTCAGAAGTGTGCATTTGGGGTAACATCCGACAAACTCCTGGGATATGTCGTCAGCCAATGAGGTATAGAAATAGACCCTTCAAAGATCAAAGATCTAATCGAAATGCCGCAACCTCAAACAAAGAAGGAAGTTAGAGGATTCTTGGGTAAGGTGCAGTACATAAGCCGATTCATATCGAAACTAACCGTGATCTATGAACCTATCTTCAAAAAGCTAAAGAAAACGGATCACACCATGTGAGATGATGACTGTCAAAAGGCATTCGACCGAATCAATGAGATACTAGCCAAACCACCAGTGCTCATGCCACCCCAACGAGATCAACCTCTTGGTCTATATCTCACGGTAACTGAAACAGCCATGGGAGCTATGCTAGCCCAAACGGTAGGAAAAGAAGAAAGGGCTATCTACTACCTTAGTAATAAGTTCTTGGAGTATGAGTGCAAATACACACCACTCGAGAAGACATGCCTCGCTCTTGTGTGGGCAACGAAGAAGCTACGCCATTACATGCTTAGCTACTCCGTCAAAATATACTCCAAAATGGATCCTGTCAAATACCTCTTCGAGAAACCCGTCCTCAACGGATGCCTAGCAAGATGGAATTTGATGCTCTCAGAGTTCGATCTCAAGTATGTACCTCTGAAAGTTATAAAAAGGCGCGCCGTTGCCGAGTTTTTCGCAGAAAATCCCATCAATGATGCACAAATAATAGACACCTGGTCGTTTCCGGACGAGGATATACTCCAAACAGATGTAGACTCCTGGGACCTCTATTTTGATGGAGCATCGAACTTAAGAAGATTCGGAATAGGAGTGTTGCTCATTTCTCCTGAAGGAGAGCATACACCACTCTCTGTCAAACTCGACTTCGAGGTGACAAATAATGCGGTAGAATATGAGGCTTGCCTCATTGGACTATAAGCAGCAGTAGGTTTAGGCATCAAGAATCTTCGGGTAGATGGAGATTCATCTTTGATCATCAACCAAATTACGGGATCTTGAAAAATTCGAAGTCAAAGCCTAGCACCGTATCAAGCCAGGATAGACCAAGTTGCCCAATTCTTCGATCAAGTAACCTACCTACACCTACTTCGAGAAGAGAATCAATTTGAAGATGCTCTTGCAAAACTTGTATCTTTGATTAATATGCCGGATAATATGGTAGAAATGCCTTTATGCATCGAACGACGGACAGAACCGGCTTATGTGCACCAAATTACAGATGAAGAGGAAAACCCAGAGGAACCTTGGTTCCAAGCGATCCTGAACTTCAAACTCAACGGCACCTATCCACCGGATTTGGACAAGAGGGGACAACGTGCTATACGCCTACTAGCTTCCCAATAGGCCCTCATGCAAGTATAATTATATAAAAGAACTCCTCTTGGCGTAATCCTGCGTTGCCTTGATCATTCACATGCACGGAAAGTGATGGAAGAAGTACATGATGGAGAATGTGGCCCTCAGATGAGTGGACAAATGATGGCAAATAAAATCACGCGTTTGGGATATTATTGGACCACACTGGAATCCGATTGCATCAAGTATGTCAGACATTGTCATAACTGCCAAATCTTCGGGAATGTGCAACATGTCCCTCCTTCATTACTCTACACCATGACATCTCCCTGGCCATTTTCTGCTTGGGGAATCGATATCATCGGAAAGATCACCCCAGCCGGAATAGGAGGTCACTGTTTCATTTTGGTGGCTATCGACTATTTCACCAAATGGGTAGAAGCGGCTTCTTATACTAGTCTCACAGCCAAGAACGTGGAAAAATTCATACAAACCAATATCATCTGTCGATACGGTTGCCCACATGAGATCATCAGTGACAATGGATCCCATTTCCAAGCTGAGACCGAGCAATTGCTAGCCAAGTACAAAATCAATCATTACCATTCCTCGCCATATAGACCGCAAACTAATGGTGCAGTAGAGGCAGCAAACAAAAACGTTGTCACAATCCTCAAGAAAATGATTGACAACTATCGAGATTGGCCAAGCAAGATACCATTTGCCTTATGGGGATATCGCACATCTGTTAGGACGCCCACTGGGGCCACCCCTTTCTATTTGACCTACGGCATGGAAGCCATACAACCAGTCGAGCTCGAAATACCATCCTTGCGTATTTTACTCGAAAGTCAAATCCCAGAAGCCGATTGGAAGAGGGATAGGTATGAAGAACTCATCCTCCTGGATGAACGTAGCTTGCGCGCATTGCATAATGTGCAAACGTATTAGGCACGTATCAAATGAGCCTTCAACAAAAGGGTTAAGCCATGGAACATCAAAGAAGGAGACTTGGTTCTCAAATCAGTTAGAGCTCTTTTACCTGTCAATCCGCGAGGAAATTTTAAACCCAACTGGGCCGGACCGTTTCTGGTCAAATCCATACTCCCGGGGGGTGCATTTAGGATCACAAACTTAGATGGGAATGAATTTTCCAACCCAACAAACCTCGACCAACTAAAACGTTACTATGACTAGAATAGGAACAAAACGCGCCTCGCGTAACCTCATGTGTCGCTCCTGTGGCACGGAATATAAACGACCCCTGGCCAACTGAAATAAGCTAATGTCACCTTGCTCTTGCATTTTGACAAATCGTCATCCTCATATCATCAAATAAACTGAATTGTGCTCTAAGAGTAAGTAAAGCTCATGCTTATTTTCTAGTTCATTATAAGCTCTTGCTTAGAACAATTATTCTTTTACATTTACTTAAACTACGCGCAAGGGTTTGATTTCATTTTTAAAATGAATACGTAGGCAATCCTTCACAGGATACAACTCATTATTTTTTTAAATGTAAATAGAAGGACATTTGCATATGTATTTGGAATTCGACAAGAATAATAAAAGAGAAATAACAACGGTTTCATAACCAATTAACCTTTTTATTTCATTTCTTTCCATAATAATAATAATACGTTACATAATAAAATAATTGCTAAAATAAATAGGCTAGGATTCTAAAAACCCCACCATATTGCAAATAATAATAATAATAAATAATATCAAAGACTTAGGCTATTTTTCCATTTTCCCTTTGCCTTTTTCATTCTTATCATATTTCTTGTCTCGACCACGAGCCGGACGCTCCTGCGCTATCTCAGACCTAATCACCAACGGTGTCTCTTGTGGTCTAGCCTTGCCATTCTTATCTACCACCTTTTCCACGGCAAGAGAAGTCTTCAGTTTCTTCGATGGATGAACAACTCGAAATCCGGCTTCTTCCTCTCCCTCGGTCAAGTGCTTCTCTTTCTCCTTCTCTACATCACGAACCTTGTAGTCAACAGGATCGCATTTCCTTAGTCTCTCGCGCTCCTCAGGAGTAGTAGCTTTCCTCCACTGCAAGTAGGAATCTGATACCCATAGTGCACTAACAGAAGAGTTCAGGAACCACATGTTTCTTTGAGCCCATTTGATGGCCCACTCTCTTCGGCTCTCAGTAGTTAGTGCCATGGCAGTCTGAGGAACAATATCAAGCTTCGGAATCGTCTGCCTCAATCCAACCTGCCTCATCGGCCTCTCTGGGAAGATGCATATCATGAATTATAAGCCAGGAATGCACACCGATTGGGTAGGATCCAAAGACGATACTCCAGTAACAGACTTGAGATTCCACCATGGTACGATCCATCTAATCAAGGGACCATCCTTGCTCTTTAGCTTGTTCTCCCAGTAGTTGCAGACTGGAGTAAAGTCCACCATGTAAAGCCTAGTCCTCATTGCAATTGAGCGAGCATGATAAGCAGGAACATTAACTAGGGGCTCGATCAATCGTAAGCGCTCCATAAGCCAAACCTACCAAAAGCAGGTATTAGTATCCGAAAAAAAAAACAACGAAAGACAAAAAATGAAAAAAAAAACAAAAAAAAGGGAAAGAAAAGTTGTGTTCTTTTACCTGCAAAATGATGGGACTTCCAAAATAAGGAAGGTCGCGGTTGGCTTTCCTGTTATCTAACCCCAATAAGATCTCTCCTAAACATAGGCAAGCTGGGCTCCTGCGCAGCTCCATCTGCTCAACTAGGCTCAAATAACGAGGGTCACCTCTCATATCCTTATCAACATGCCCTTGAAGGACACAAACATGCAATAGGCAAAACCCGAATGCCCTACGCCTCGCAACATAGGAGATAGTAGGACCTGCCCTTTTTATGAATCGATCAATGAAATCCAACGTTCACACTCTTTTTGAGGTCACAAGACGGTCAACCTCAGCTCCTGTCAATCCAATAAAATCCCTAAATTTGTTTTTATACCCTTGAGAAGTAGAGGGTATAGCAGGTAAATGTTCCGGGTCCCAACCACCAATTGCAGCAATTTCTTCAGGGAATGGGCAGATATCGCCTCCAGGAAAGGCAAATACGTGATAGTTCGGGTCCCAATACTCAAGACAAGCATCCAAGAACGGTTTGACAACCTTGATTAGCTTCAAGCTCAAAATTAATCCAAAGTTGTAGGCACCCATATCATTTGAGAACTCGTTTGTCCATTCTTTGAGACGGATTTCTAAAGTATTCATGATGTATGATTAATTAGAGAGTTTTATGTAATAAGACGGAGAAAGACGGAAGAATTATGTGAATAAAACCTCCATCGACAAAAGAAAAATTACCCTAAATCTAGTGGATTAGTAAGGATAATAACATCAAATAATACAAAAAATACAAAAAATTCACTTAATAATAGTAATATTGCATCGAGTAGTAATCATTATCGTAATTCTGGATCCCGATTTCGTGTTTTGCCTTTGAATCCTCATGATTTGGGGGTTTCTGATGTAGGTAATGAGGAGCCGGTATCGGTCCTTCGTCCTTACAATCTGAGTGAGGTGATGGAATTGATACTCGAAGAAGAATCTGAGGAGGATTGGGTGGAGGTTCCTGGGCGTAGAAATGGGCAAATCTCGGATTCGCCTTCATCGTCTAGGTTAAGTGGGCTTCAGCTAACTTACTCTGATGTTAAAGACGAATTAGAGTATTGGTCGACGGCTGTATTTTATTATGTCCTTGGAGCGAATCCCCTCTTTAATGTTTTAGATGGGTTTGTTAAACGTATCTGGGGATACACTGAAATAGAGAAGATTGCTTTTCATTCTAATGGTATCTTCCTGATGCGGTTTAAAACTAAAGCTATGCAATTGAGAGTCTTGCAAGATGGACCGGTCTTCTTTGATAATAAGCCTGTTGTTGACAAGGAATGGACGCCGGAGTAGAAACTTATAAGGGGGGCAGTTGATATGGTTCCAAATTGGATTAGATTTTATGGGCTTCCTCTGAAATTTTGGGGCAATGCTCTTAAAAAGATTGCTCGTCTAGGTGGGAACCCTCTAAGGTGTGATAGCAATACACAGTTGAAGACGTTCCTTGGCTATGCTCGTATCATGGTTGAGTTTAAAGATGGGGATGATTTGCCTGATTTTATCGAATTTATGGATGAATTGGCTGTTAAGCATAAGCAAATTGTCCACTATGAGTAGAAACCTACCATTTGCACTGAGTGTAAAGCTTTGGGTCATTTCTCTTGTGATTGCAGAAGAAAAGACAAGCAGACGAAGGGGCCTGTGGGCGATAGGAAGACTTGGGTACCAAAGAAGAAGGTGTGGGATCAATAGATTGAAGGCCATACTATGTTTTAAGTTGTTAAAAACTTGAAGTTGTTAAAGCAACCTCTGAAGGCTCTGAATGCTGCCAACTATGCCAATATTGAGACTGCTGCCAATGTGGCTCTAATCCACCTCCATGATATTCAGTCTAAGCTACAGTTGGACCCTTCCAATGTGCTATTACAACAAAATGAGAAGGTGGCTACAGAAGCTTATTGAGAGTTGGACAAAGCTAGGGTGAGTTTCCTTAGCCAAAAAGCTAAGACTCAATGGCGTAGTGAGGGGGATGAGAATACTAGCTATTTTCATAGTACTCTGAAAGCTAGGCGTTTGCAGAATAGAGTTTTCTGTATTCTGGATAGACATGGTGTGCTGCAAGATACTAATGCTGGTATTGAGGCAGCTTTTGAGGATTACTACAAGAATCTTTTAGGGACCAGTAAGTGGGTTGGCAACGTTCATGTCCTAACTGTGAGACAAGGTGTGACTGTTTCTGAGACATAGGCTTCTGAGTTAATTAGGGATGTGAGTGATACTGAAATTTATGAAGCATTGAATTCTATTCCTCCCAACAAGTCTCCAGGTCCTGATTGATATACTTCCCAGTTTTATAAAGATGCTTATTCAATTGTTGGTACAAATGTCATTCAGGCTGTCAAGGAGTTCTTTACTACTATTAAGCTTCTGAAACAAGTGAATTCTACCACTTTGACATTGATTCCAATAAAACATAGACCTCTGAGTGTGTCTGACTTCAGGCCTATTTCATGTTGTAACGTCCTTTACAAGATCATTTCCAAAGTTATTTGTAATAGAATGGCTAATGTCCTACCTGAGATCATTAGTGCCAACCAGAGTGCTTTTATCAAAGGAAGGGAGATTGTTGATAATATCTTAATATGTCAAGATTTAGTGCGGCTATACAAGAGGAAATCATGCTATCATAGGTGTATTATGAAGATAGACCTAAAAAAAGCGTATGATTCCATAGAATGGCAGTTCATTGAGCAGATGCTTTTTGCCCTAAAGTTTCCTGATAAGCTGGTACAGTGGATTATGAGGTGTGTGTCTTATCCCTGGTTTACACTCTCACTTAATGGTTCTACCTTTGGGTATTTTCAAGGGAAGCGTGGTATTAGACAGGGTGATCCAATGTCACCCTTGATATTTACCATTTGTATGGAGTATTTGAGTAGGGTGTTAAGGGTGGTTACTGAGCAACTGGAGTTTAATTATCATTCCCTCTACAGAACCTTGAAGCTTAGTCATTTGTGCTTTGCAGATGACCTTCTTATATTCTGTAGGGGAGATAGGGTCTCTATTAAAGTTTTATTGAGAGCCTTTGCAACTTTCTCCTTTGTTTCTGGTCTTGAAATGAATTGTGAAAAATCTGAAATTTACTTCAATGGCTTAACTCAAGGTGAGATAGATTATATTCTAAGTATTTCTGGGTTGAAGGAGGGGAGTTTCCCTTTTAAGTACCTATGGATTCCAATATCTTATAAACGTATGGCAATTGGTGATTGTACTAGACTTGTTGAGAAAGTTGTTAGTAAACTCAGGAGTGGGGGGGGGGGGGGGCAAAGAAGCTCAGCTACTCTGGGAGACTTGTTTTAATTCAGGCTATTTTATCTCAACTCCATGTATACTGGGCTCGAATTTTTGTGATCCCTGTTACAGTTCTTGATAGGATCACTGCAATCTGTAGGAATTACCTTTGGAGTAGTAGTGATCAGTATGGGAGAGCTCCTTCTGAGGCATGGGATTCATTATGTACTGAGAAAAAATTTGGGGGACTTGGCATTGTGAATTGCAGACTATGGAATCAAGCTTTAATAGGTAAATATACCTGGTGGCTTGCTTGTAAAAGTGATCACTTGTGGATTAAGTGGGTGGATCATGTGTATATGAAAGGTAGGAATTGGCAAGACTATGTTCCTTCGTTGCAATCTAGTTGGACTTGGAGGAAGATATGTGCTGTTAAGGACATTTTTAAACCTGGTTATCTTCTGAATCAGTGGTGTGATGGTAAGTATACTGTGACTGCTGGATATAGATGGTTGCAAGGATCTCAGACTAAAGCACAATGGGCTCTTGTGGTATGGAATAGGCTTAATGTTCCCAAGCATTCCTTCATTGCTTGGCTGTTTGCTAAGGAGAGGCTGTTGACTAAAGACAGATTGAGGGCATTTGGATTACCTATTGATGGGATCTGTGACCTTTGTGCAATGCATACAGAGGATCACAATCACTTGTTCTACCAATGTGCCTTTAGTATCAGGTGTTGGGCTATATTGAGGCAATGACTGTGTGTCTCATTACCTCCCCAGAATATCCTTCACTGGTGTGTTAAGTGGAGCTGCAGATCATTGCTTAAAAAACACTTGGTTTTTGCTGCAGTGGTGGCTGTCTTGTACCATATTTGGCGGGCCAGAAACCTCTGTAGAGTTGATATGGTTGTTCATTCTTCTACTCAGGTGATGAAGGAAGTGAGATCACCTATTCAAGCACGGTTCCAAAGCAGAAAGTGGTCGTCCAAATATCAGACTACCTGGATTTTTTAAGGCATTCTGATTCTTTTTTATAGGAGTTTGTGTAGGTTCCATATATAGAGTGTAACTCAAAAATTGTTTGTAATGGTGGCACGTTTTTTATATTAATATATATATATATATATATATATATATATATATATATATATTCACATTCTACCAAAAAAAAACCTCCATCGACGTCTATATTTATACTAAAAGCTGTTTCCTAAAATCTGTCAGGACGGACACACTTAGGAAGTGTTGCGCCTCTTCAAAGAGACGCAGCTCCTGCTACGCCTCTTCCTCAGCTGTATTTCTGTGATTTCCCGCATTGGATATTTTCTAATTCCTTAAAGCATAATTTCCTATTCTCATGGGTTATTAATTTTGGTAATTCCGTCAAATTACTATATTTTGAGTTTTCTAATCTTACGGGCACGCATTTCGAGGCGACATCGGCATTCTCGTCATTTCAGCACACTTATCCATTTATTTTTAATTTTCTTTTTTGGGGAATCATTTCACCAATTTAATTACTTTTTTTCAAACTTACCCGTTTCTTTTTCTTTTTTTCTTTTTTGGGGAATCATTTCACTCCCGTTTCATTTCAAACTTATATGTTTCTGTTTTCATCTTTTTTTAGGGGGTAACCCTCCCTACCGTCCGGTCATTTTCAATATTTTTTTTTCATTTTCTCGAGTCTTTGTCTTGCTCTAATTTAGGCCATTTGTACAAATATGTGCTTTATGTGCAATTTCTGTGTAAATGTCTGCAGCATGATGGCATAAACCGTTGTCTACCAAACCTGTTCAAAGCTAACCTGTAGGTACAAACATACAACCCAACATCAAAGGCGCTCAGGCCATCATATATACAACCAAAAGGAATATGTACACCAAACTGGGGGCTCGAGCCCGAAACAAAGTGTATAAAGTGCAAAATAAAGGTCCTAAAATGTACAAAAGTGTGTGAAGTACAGCCAACAACAAAAACAACAAAAAGCAACAAACTACTGCTGGTCGCCGCCCAACTCGGTAACTCTCGCCTCGAGAGCAGTGATCTCGGCGTCGCGGACCTCTAGCTCCCTCAGCAGGCAAGCCGTCTCCTCTCGGGACTGGGCTAGCTCTCGCTCCAAGTCACGCTCCCTCTGCAAACGACACGAATTGGCTCATGTTAATCATTTCAAACATAAAGGAAGTTAGAAAATTCAAAAATGAAGTAAACGGAAGGTTCATACCTGACGTCCTCGACCGCCAGCATGTGCCTCGATGGCAGTAGCCCGTAACCGGTTGGCTAACCTCCACAAAGCCACGACACGGTATGGCGCAACCTACATTTCAATAAACAAGGATTCTCAATGATTGAATAAGTTTAAACAAGTGTATTCTTATACAAAAACTGATTAAGTTGGGGAATATACCCTCCGAATCAGATGCTGCCACTCGTCTAGGCCAGCATCTCTCACCGCCGCGTCAAAATCGCGAAGCTCGGAGAACGTCGTCATCCCGGTCGCATCAGTATACTCGAGGGTCTCGGGGTACACTGGGGGCTTGATGCCTGCCACCTCAACCTCCTGCAAAGATTCAAATGGTTTCTATTAATTGATGATCATTCATCATGTTTCAAGACAATCGAAAGAAGAAAAAATAACTTACCACAACTGGCCAGTACGCCAACCTCTGGTAAAGGAACGCCGAGTAGTCCTCACCAAGAAGAAGAAGGGCATCGCCACCAACGTCTGCCAAGTCTGCCTCCCTCTCAGCATCGGAAGAGTCCCTAAACATCGTCCGAGGAGGATCGATGGGGACCGTCAGGACATCACGAGAGCACTGACAAGTCAAACGCTCGCCCAAGTACCACACGGGACCCATCGACGTCCTCAGCAGCAACCGGCTCGAGCTCCTGGGTCGAAGGACCTCAGCCAAAAAAGGAGGGACGCCAGTGTAGTCCGCCTAAGGCCTGGGCACCCACTATGAAAAGCAAACAAGAGGTCATTCTTATGATCAGTTCTAAAAGAAAGCAATGAAGCAGCAAACAAAGAAGGATGAGTCGAAGGTACTCACACCCTCCAACTGCAGAGCGTTCACGTCCCGTCGACAGACGTCGTGAAACGAACACTGGCTCTTTATGCGACACATCACCCAATCCCTCACAACGGGATAGGCTCTCTCCACTGGCTCCGTCCTCTTAGGCGCGAGACTCGGGAAGTAGGAGTACAACCACGCCTGCAAGACAAGATAATCAATAATGATCTTTCGTGATTCGATAAGAAAAGGAAATGATCTTTCATGATACGAAATGAAGGTTCATACCTCAAGCAACAGTCCAGGGCCAACGGTGGCAGGAGAAGTCCCCTTCTCTATCAGCTCCGGACGAACCATGGCCCTCATATAGCGAATGAGGACCGCAAAACCAGCACTGACCCAGTCCCAGCGGCCTAGGCCACTCAGGTCAGAAAGGAAGGGAAGAAGCTTCGTTGACACCCTCTCTCCCTTGTCTCCAAGGTAGATCAAAGACAGGAACCACCGGAGCCACAAACGAGCTCTCTGCTCTGCGGTGCAAGGAGGAGGAGCTGTGTCCCTCCCATCGATCACCACCATTGCCGGTCTCTTCCCAGCAAAGTAATCCCAGACGTAGGAACTCGGCACCAATTCGGGACCCGCAGCAGCCTTCGGCATCAGGTTCCAACCGATCAAGCTCCTAGCCTCAGCCGAGTCCACCCTCATGGGTGTCTCCGGCCACACCACAGCCCCAGTCCCGCACGACAAGCCATAAATAATGCCGTAATCCTCCAACGTGACCCCAACCTCGCCAAAAGGCATGTGAAAGGTAGAGGTCGTGTCCCAAAACCGATCAAGGAAAGCTCGAACCAGGCTAAGGTTAGCCCGAATCTTCCTTCCCTTGATGTCCCTCCAAGCTCGTACCAAGGCACCAAACGCTGTAGCCTGAAAAAGACCTGATGTTCCCGACCTCCTATTTTGATTCGAAGCAAGAACTATCTTTAGCTCGAATGAAAGGGAAAAGGAATAGCAAATAAGAATAAAAGAAAATAAATAAAAGAGTGATGAGTTCAAATTACTAAGCTCTTCACCGTCCTGTAGGACAAGTGACCCTCCGCAGCCCAGATGAGGTGTCTGCTGTTCCAACTCTCAGCCCACCCGGGTGCTCCCCTCAGCTGATGACCACCTCGTCAAACGTTGGTCCGCCTCGGGGTCTCCTTCTCCTCAACGACCTCAGCAACTGCCACTGCAGTAGTAAAAGCCTGCTCTAATGCCTCCTCAAGCGTACGAGAAGGGTTAAGAGTCGTGTCCACATCCATGGGACCCCTCTCTGATGTCTGTGCCTCTTCCCCGGTTCCTTTCTGCGTATTTTCAAATCTTTTCGAGATTCACTTCCAAATTATCTCCGAAACCCTAATGCCTCCGTGTGATTAGTATAAATAGAGACATTAGTTCCTCATATTTCTCACGTGAGTGTCCGCTCTTCTCTTCTTCCTTTGCATTCTAAGACCACGCTCTTGCTTTTTGGCGTCTACGTGCTTGAACTTTCGACCACGTAAGCTCGGATCTTTCTGAGTACCAGCCACGTTTTGCATGACCGACCAATTTGACCAACTCCACATCAATAAACTTAATCAACTTCGTTTAATTTCCTCTTAGAGGGCACTTTCGTCGTACATTCGAGTCGAGCATCACTAAACTTTAACTTAGTCAATCTCGTTTCGTCAAACATGTAAGTTTGAGGGTGTAAATCGCATATTTTATTATTGTACTTTATTTTTGTAACCATTATTGTAAGGTTTACGTCGAAAGCACATTCAAAACCGATTTATAAAACCTTGTTTTAAACCTTTTTTTATGGAATAACAGGAGACAAACGTCGAGAAAGGACGCAACAACTGCTGCGCCTCTTTGAAGGGACGCAGCACCTGCTGTGTGGGATTTATCGGTATGCATCCCTTAATATTCAAGGATTATAACGAATTTTATGAAGATGATCACTAGTCATAAAATAAAATTACATAAACAAAAGTATATAGGATTTAGAAATAACCTTCGGTCCTAGCAAAAACGGCTAAGAACAATATCAAAGTTGATATTCGCCTATTAGTTGCACCTAAGACGATATTGAGATATGCCCTTTGATTATTCTAGAATAGATCCAAATTTTCTGTAAAAATTTAGGTTGTTTTTTGTGTTTTTTCTGATGGGAGGAGAGATTAGGTTAAAAGAGATTTAGGGTAGAAAATGATCTCCCTTTCTCCTCTTATGGAAACCGAAAATGGGAGTGAATTAGGGAGATATTATCTTCCCTAATTCGGCCCATATCACCGAAATAAGGAGTATATTTTCCTTATTTTCGGTTATTCCAAAAATGTATAAAATGTGTTAAATTGTCATCTAGTGAGGATCGAACCCATGACCTCTTGGTTTGTGTACCCTCACTATTACCACTATGACACATTCATCTTGTTGGTATTAAATATAACCGATTACATTTAATTACGAATTAACAGATTAATTCGTCCAAGCTAACATTACATACATTTAATTAAATATAACTTATTATATTCAATTTACGAATTGACAGTTAATTCGTCTCAACTAATATTATTTAATATTCATTAAATAATTGTCTCATAAACACATTGACTAACTGTTTAGTCATATTAGGCATCAATGTGATTATATTTCTATAACCACATCTCTCAAACACATCCTATAGGTGTAACCTTTAGGGACCAGTTGATCACCGCCATCTGTATGATAATAACGTCAAACTTTCTAGCAAGCCAACCGTTATTAGGTAATCGTTAATCAACTGATTAAAATACGAAGTATACCCTTGTGAACCTGTAAGAGATTTACAAATGTTATCACACTAATTTGTGGAGGACACAAGCTCCAACAAACTCCCACTTGTCCTCACAAGTGTATGTGCAATAACCGATTCTTATATCCTAAAATTTCTCCCACTCAATGTAAAACAATTTGCAAATCCGTATTCACAAAGGTCGTATTTTACAAGCGATCATCATCAAGAGTGGTTTCCCCGACTAGAGAGTAACTTAACTGGTAAACGAATCAACATTTGAGCATGGCCATGCATTTCAGGTACAACTCCTCGTGTGGCCCTGAGAAATAACTATACCTGATAAGGGCTGGATATTTTCCTCAACTCGAATCCTGCAGATGTAAGCACAGTATGAAATGACCCAGAAAAAATCTACTTAGCCTCCAGTTACGGCAGACCGTGAGAAAGAAACCAAAGTCACCCAAAAACTGCCTTAATCTCAAGAGACAGTCGATAGTCAAAAGAATCTACTCTAGGAACACAATGGATGTCCTATCCACGACTTGGCACCGAATTTTTTTTTAAACATTTAGGACTCCATTACGTTGTCATAAAAAGTTGTCCTACGAGGTATCGTTATAATCTCGCATCCGTGATCGATCAGTCAACCGTTTGACTTATGGCTCGTTGAACCCACCATCAATCGACTGCACAATATAATAGCCGGAGTTATCAGCTCACATTGGCGATTACGGACCAAAACAAATATAATGTAATTTAGTTCACTTTGTGGCGTTCAATGTTGTCAGTACAATCCACATGAAAAACAAAATATTATAATAAAACGATGAAGTTATAAATAGTATATGAAAAAGATAATTTATCAAATCCATAATCAAGTACTACAACTCAGGAACGCGTTTAATTCCCATGGAATTAACGTGCCCTACATGCTTATCATAATTCAACGGTTTAGTGAGAGGATCCACGATGTTATCATCCGTCGCAATCTTGTCTATCAATATCTCCTCTTGCTCCACGTAATCACGGATCAGATGAGCTTTCCGATGTACATGTCTAGATTTGTTGCTAAACTTTGGCTCCTTAGCCTGGAAGATGGCACCTCTATTGTCACAATAGATGGTGATCGGGTCATTCGAACTAGGAACTACCGTAAGTCCTTGTAAGAATTGACGTATCCATATCGCTTCCTTTGCTGCCTCTGAAGCGGCATAGTACTCGGATTCAGTAGTAGAATCTGCTACAACACTCTGTTTCGAACTCTTCCAGCTGACCGCAACACCATTAAGAGTGAAGACGAACCCAGACTAAGATTTTGAATCATCTCGATCCGTTTGGAAGCTAGCATCTGCGTAACCGATTGCGCATAGCTTAGTATCGCCTCCATAAGTCAATACCCAATCCTTAGTCCTCCGTAGTTACTTGAGGATGTTTTTAACAGCTATCCAGTGTGTTTCACCTGTAGTCTTTTGGTACCGACTCGTCATACTCAATGCATATGCCACGTCTGGACGTGTGCATATCATGACATACATGATCGATCCTATTGCAGATGCATAAGGAACACGACTCATGCGCTCAATCCCTTCAGGCATCGTGGGTGACTGAGACTTGCTCAACTGCATCCCAGTCGTCATTGGAAGGTTTCCCTTCTTGGAGTTGGTCATGCTGAACTTCTCAAGAATCTTATCCAAATAAGACTCCTGACTAAGTGATAACGTCCGTCGTGATCTATCTCGGTAGATACGGATTCCCAAAATGCGTTGTGCCTGTAATACTCCGTATTTATAAGTCTTGGGGTACTCTATCGAGTAGCCCTTACTCTGTCGAGTAAGGGTAAGTTGCGAAATAAAATAGTTTCTGACCTGTTGGGTACTCGATCGAGTAGCTGGGGTACTCGATCGAGTAAGGGGGTACTCGATCGAGTATCCGGTTTTACGGGTAGTTTTCTCGGGTTTTGTTAATTATGCGATTAAGGTATTTAAACATAATCGTCATTGTTTTAAATCACTTTCACAAAACCTAAAACCCTGTTTAAGAGAGAAAGCAGCCAGTTCATCTTCCTAATCGCATTCTTAGCAATTCCCGGAGTTCAGACGGTCAGTTCTTGTCGTTATTCGTGTCGTTGAGTTCCTTGCGTCAAGGGTAAGCTTTTAATATAATTTTTATAATGTTTTGTTAATATTGGTTAAACTCTAATTTAGGGATTGGGGGTTTTGTGTGTAGTATGTGATGTGTAGTCTCTATGTGTTATGTGTTAGGAGGAGGATTCGTAGAAGAGGCGTTTTGATACAGCTGTAGATACCGTCTGCTTGTTGTGCTTTCCAGGTAGGATTTCCTACTCAGTATTAGTCCCATAATAGGATATTGGTGATGTGCTGTATTTGGTTGTTTGATATAATGATTGTACTGTGTTTGTGGTTGTGATTGCTGTTGATGGTTCTCGAGATGCGTTCTCGGCTGAGTGGGGTCACTTGCGGGAGTGACTTCACGCCCTAGTTTCACCCTTCGTGGAACCCGCCACGGAAGGGGATGTTCACATTAATGGGACAGGATTATCGCTCGGTATGATGAGCGGGGCTTAGGTGGGAACGGCTGATGTCCCCCACTGGCAGGGCTGGTCCAGTGGACAGTCAGTGTTGAGATGATGGGAGTTGGTGGTGTGTGTGTGTGTGTGTGTGTGTGTGTGACAGTTCAGCTGTCTGTTTATCTTATTATTGTTATCTATATTGATTGTGTGATTAGTACTGACCCCGGTGTTGTTTTGTAAACCTGCGGTGATCCATTCGGGGATGGTGAGCAAGATATTGAGCGGTATTAAGATGAGTCTTTGGGATAGCTGGGATGCCACGACATGATGATAGGAGTCTTCCGCTGTAGCCTTAGTTTATTTACATTTCAGTTAGACATCGTTTGAGAATAATGTATTGCACTTTTAGTTGGTTTCATGGATTGTAACTATTCGTTAAACTATTTATAATAAACGTTGTTTCGTTATTGTTGTTTGATTATCATTGCCTCGGGTAACCGAGATGGTAATGTCTTCATACCTGAGTGGTCCTGGTAAGGCACTTGGAGTATGGGGGTGTTACAAATGGTATCAGAGCGACGATCCTGAAACCTGTAACCAATGAACTTAATGAACATAGGGAGTCAATTAAAATGAACCCGGGTAAAAAGTGTAGGAGCTAGTGCAAAGGCTTGGGAGACGTCCTAAAGTCGCGGGGGTCGCCCTACAACTTTGAACCGGTCACATGGGGGAAGTGTTTGTCGAGTCGTATGTGTGTTTGGTTAACTTGTTTACAAATGTGATGGAATGTGTTGATTGTTGGATGTTCGAATTGGAAGTTGAGGAGGTGAAAGAAAAGTGATGATATATATAGAAACTGTTGATGAAATGATAGCATGTTGAATGTTTTACAACGTGGCAATTAATAGCATGATTGTTATGATATAATATGTGATTTATAACGTTAGCATGTTAGCATATGACCGTAATATGCGGGTAGCTCTTACGAATTAGGGTTACTCGATCGAGTGGGGCTGACTCGATCGGGTGGGTTTTTGGCGATTTTGAGTCCAGAATCGAGTTTTGGGGCACTCGATCGAGTAACTAGGGGTACTCGATCGAGTAGGGGGTCACTCGATCGAGTAGCCTAGATACTCGATCGAGTAGGAAAGAGATTAGAAGGTCTGTTTGGTTCTGGAGTTTGGGTACTCGATCGAGTACGTGGGGCACTCGATCGAGTAGCCCGTTACTCGATCGAGTGTGTTTGGGAACTCGATCGAGTGGGTTCTGGGCACCGTGTTTTCGTGTTTTGAGGTTTAGTACGTGTGTTTATGTTTACCCCTTTCTTATATAGTTTCAAGATGCCGCCCAAGAGAACTGCTTTGTACGCGAGAGCTGAGCTTATGACCGTGGATGACATCGTTAAGATGTTAGAGCACCAGGATGCTCTTACTGAGACCCTGAAGAGAGTGAATGAGGACAAGGATAAGAGTAAGGAGAAGGAGGTTGATCATTCTAAAATCAGCCTCTACATTGCGAGGTTTAACCCGAAGGAATACAAAGGGGTTGGGGAGCCTAATCTGCTTGATAGTTGGCTGAGAGAGATGGAGAACATCTTAGACTTGGTTCATTGTCCTGATGAGATGAGAGTGGAACAGGCTGCGTTCTATCTGAGGGAGGCAGCAGGCAAGTGGTGGGATTCAGTGAAGGTGAGTGCTAAGGAGATATACACCAACCAAGGCTTACCTGCTATACCTTGGGAGGAGTTTCGTAGGGCTGTGAGGAAGGAGTTCGTACCGGAGCATGTGAGGAGTAAGTTGAGGGAAGAGTTTGATAAGTTTAAGATGACCGCTGAGATGTCGGTAGCCGAGTACTACAGACAATTCAATGAGAAGTCCAGGTATGCTGAGGATAAGGGTTTGAGCGAGGAGAACCTGGCATTGAGGTTTGAGAGAGGGTTGACTACCACGATTATGGATAAGTTACCCGTGGGGATCCTTACTGATGTTAAGGAAGCCTACGAGAGGGCTGGGAGAGCGGAGAGGCTGGTGGAGATGGCTCAGGAGAGGTCTGGTGGTGAGAAGAGGAAGTCTGAGAGCGAGGGTGGTGGCCAATCTAATTACAAGAAAGGCAACCACAGTCTAAGGGGTTTTCTTCTGGGTCAGGGTTCAGTGCTGGGGCTTCCTTTAGGCGTGGCCGTGGGAGTGTGAGCAATAGCTGGGGAGTGACCTGCTTTGGTTGTGGTGGTGTAGGCCACAAGAGACATGAGTGCACGAGTGCACCGGGATCTTTTCAGAGACCTGCACAGAGCTTCGCGAGTAACAGACCGGCTGGTGATCCGGGTGATGTCGTCACTCATCCAATCAAACACATTTATAATACTCAACAAACAACTAGTTAGCGGTAAGTCGAGGTCAATCCATGGGACGGTGTGCTTTGGGTTCTAAGTCTACCTATCTCAATTTATGCTAGTGTCACGATTTGTTTGGGTTTGTAGTTGTGTCTAGACTAGTACAAATAATATAATAAACAAGCAATAAAAGGAAAGATGTAAACAATTGGTTAAAAGTGCTAGGATATCATGGGGTCATAGGGGATTCATGGTGTTGATCATACAAACATGTTTACAAAGTTGCAAGCAATTAATGGTCTAAAGGAACCGAGTTGGGTTATATCTTACGGTTCATAGGAAGAGTTGGGTCCCGGAGCCGAATCGATTAGATTGTACAACATCTACAAGTCGACTTACTTTCCTCCTATTCAACTTCTATGCATGGTCTAACAAAACTCGAGTTGGTTTATATCTTACAAGTCAAGTTGAATAGATAAGAGATGGTTGTAAATGCAAGGATTCATAGGCTTGGCATTTCATCAAACATAACATGTGCATAAAGTTGACATCACAACAAGCAAGCAATTTAATCATGTGAACATATTAGATTAAGCATGAATCAATCCCATGTTGGTCTCCCCTAATTACCCATTAATCCTAGCTAAGAGACTACTCACTCATTATCAAGTTTAGCATGTTAACAAGGTTGTCAATCATATTAACAAGGTAAAACATGATGAACAAGTAAGAAGGATTAACAATAATTAAAACAAGGATTAAGAGAATTATACCTATGAGGATTCCAAAACAATAATGCAAAGAATAATAGAAGAACTTGATGATTGATGGAAGGTTGTCAATCTCCCAATAAACCCAATAATCTTCTAATTACCCAATAATAAACTTGAATAATAAACTTGAACAATAATTATGGAAAGATTAATGTGTAATTTGTGGAAAGATTAAAGAGTAATCTATTCTAATCTACTCCTAATCTAATCTAAAGAAGGATTTTTCTAGCTAAAAAGATGTTTAAGAGATTATTACAAATGGGGTATTTATAGTGGAAATTAGGTGGATGCATTAGGGTTAACTAAGGGCTAAACTAGTAATTACACTTTTGAGATTTGAGCAGGGAGACTCCGGTATTTTTCGAAGGAAGGGAGTCTTTCTTGAAAGCTTGAAGAACGAATTTGCGCTGGACTGGAATCCGGGCGGATTGGTGTCGGGACGGGCGGATTGTAGCAAGGGAATCCGAGCGGATTTGGAGCAAGACGCTCGGATTGTAGCAAGGGAGGAATCCGAGCGGATTTGGAGCAATCCGAGCGGATTTGGGACAATCCGAGCGTCTTCAGCGCGGGACGCGCGGATTCCTGTACAGCTTCTTTGTTTGAGCTCGGATTGTAAAACGAACGTCATTTTCTCATCCGGACTCCTATTGGAGTGATTCAAAAGCCTAGATCGCTTGTTTTTTCGACGCCGTTCCATCTAGCATATTTTCAGAGCCAAAGGAGCAACCCTTGGTTTGCGTTCCGAGCAATTTTCTTCATGAATGGCTTCCTTGCTTTTCTTCCTTGCTTTAAACATTATGACCCTTCTATATACTCTTTATTCCTACATCATTGGTCATCATTCTTGCCTCCTCTTCATACTAGTCCATCTAATATCATCAATAAGCTTCCAAATATGCACGAAAGACGGGAATTTCCGTCTTATTATCTCCTTTTCTACAAAACATATGAAATGTGATAGAAAAGCAAATAGGAAGGTTTTGACGGATAAAATGGCCAAGAAATGCTATAATAGTATGCAAAATAGGCTCAATTAGGGGACTAAATGTGCGCAAATAATGGTCACATCAAATATCCCCAAACTGAACCTTTACTCGTCCCGAGTAAAGAGGTGACTAATACTAGACCTTTATTTAAACTAACCTAATAATATAGCCGATATGAGACAATTAGCGTGTCTCACTCCGCCACTTCAACTCACAACAAGACAACCATGAGGTAGGATGCCTTCTTGCAAGGCAAGGTGGGGCTTGCCAAAATGGCGATACATCCAATCATTAAGCACACAAAATCAAGTAATGGATGCATCTATAAAAGAATAGCCACTTTCCTCATCTAAGTGGCGGAAATTATCTACAAGGGAAGCAATTCAAGGGTACACACTCCTTCATAGATACAATTTCTTCAAACTACTAAGCCTAGAAGGATCCCAATAAATCACCTCCAAAATGTGTCAAGCTAGGGTACCTTTGTCCTCAATCGTTAAATGCTTTTGTCAAGAGTAGACTCCCTATGGCGTTAGAAACACTGGAGGATCGCGGAATTCCCCCTCTTGCCTAGACAAGAAGAAGGGTCGTCCCCTCTCTACCATGCACAAAAATGGATAAGATGGAAAAGGGATCGATAGTATTTGAGTTTCATTTTGGGAGTTTGCTTTCATTGTTGTTTTTCCCCCCAATTTCTTGTGGCATATAACATTTGAGAACACTTTCTTTTTGCCATTTCTTTTTGATTTTTGGCATTTCAACACTTGACAACTTTCAACTTTTCTTTGCATTTCTTTTTGAACATTTTCAAAGTCACCCCATATGTAGGGAGGGTGCCTTATTTTTGAAGCTTTAGGAGTCTATTTTTGCTCCTCTTTTCTTTTGATGCATTTTGCAAACTTTCTTTCACTTTTCATTTCATTGAACTCAAATTGATTTCTTTTTGTGCCCATTCCCTTTGATGACAAAATGTGTGGTAGAACATGGATGAATGGATGAATGGATGCATGGTTTCAAGGGTCACCTTAGAATAAACGGTAGCCAAGGAGTTATCACACCACAAGGTACTCTCGACTAGGCCTTAAACCATGGGTCAAAGGATACTAGCATGACACATCCTAGGGTGTTTTACAAGTATTCTACAAGCAAAGTCTTAAGAATAAAAAGCATCTACTAGGGCCTATATACACTTGTCAATCTTCCCAAGTAGACGGTTTCGCAAAATTTTTCTAACATGCAAACTACATGCCATGATGCAACTAGCATATAAACATCCTAATGCAAATGATTCTACCAACTAATATGCCATATAAACTAAATGCAAGTCCTAAGATCAATCAAAATAAAGCCACATAGTCATTAACATAAAGAGGAAAAATGAGATTGGAAAGATCATACCATGCGGTCTTCATTATCCTCATGTCTCGGATGTGGCGTAGTCAATCAATGTGAAAAAGGATGAACAAACACAATATATACAAAACAATATATACAAGTCTACACTACAAAGGAAATGAACTTGTTTTTGGATTTTTCAATTTTTCAAATTTTTATGGTTTTTGTTTTTATGAAATTAAAAGACATATTTTTGTGATTTTTCGAAATTTTTCAATTTTTATGCATTTTTGGAATATAAATTCCCATCCCCCACTTTATTTTGGACATTGTCCTCAATGTACATGTAGGAGTAGGAATGAAAAAGAAATACATTTTTTTTTTTGGATTTTTGATTTTTTTTTTTTTTGAAATAAAGTACAAATGCAATGATATGGTATGAGTGAGTGCATGCTCTAACTAAATGTAATTCTATATGACATATATAACAAATGAATGCAATCTAAACTATACTATATGATGCATGATTTAAACTATGGTCACTTATGATCAAACCTCCCCAAACCGATTTAAACACCATTTCTAGTGTAGAAAAGAATAGGATTGGTCATTAGTGACTATGCATGAATTTTAGTCTATATGAAACTAACTACATGAATCATGTGAGATATATTACAATGCAAACTAATTTAAATGAACTAACTAATGCAAATGCAATATGAAATATAATACAAATGCAAGCTAAATGTATATGTAAATAACTAAATGCAAGTGTAAATGTAATGCAAAGTTAAAGGAAAGGATATCTTACAAATGGTGGTTTGAGGGAGGACTCCACCAAACTCATTCCTTATTGCTATTATTATTGATGTTGTCCATGTTGCTTAATGCTCTCAACAACCGGTCAAAGGCTTTTGAATGGGCTTCATGTAAGCATAAATAGGAGATTGGTGATGTCAAAACGTAGTTTACCCATCTTGGCTTGGAATAGAACCTTCCAAACACTCTCCCATTTGTTTTTCCCTTGGCACTTGGCTTCTTCCAATGCTTCAAAGCAACAAGCACAAGATTCTTGTCAATACAATGTATGAAGTATTGCCCATATTCATCCGGAGGCTTCCACTCTTTACCATCTCTTTCAAATTCTATGATGATAGAGCATTGATTCATCAATCCTTCAATAGTAGAAGGAGAGTTCTCATTTCTTTGATGAGGGGATAGTTGAAGAATAAGATGTGGAGGAGTCAACTTCTCACCATTGAGGTCATTCATGCTTTCATTATCTTCACTTTCTTCTTGACCCTCCTTATAACTTGAACCATTTCCAAAGAAAAGAGCTTCAATTTCTTCCAAACTATGATCAAAGATGCCAACATCATAGTTTTCCTCTTGGCCTCTCAATTCTCCAAAGATAGCAAGTTCAAATTCATCAACCTCTTCTTTCCAAGTTTTACCTTCACTCCCATAAGTGCCAAGGGAGCACACTTCCTCTACATGGGTCATAGAGGGAAATTGTGGTGGGAGGTCTTCCTCATCATCATCATCATAGGTATCCCAAATTGGAGAAGCAAGGCTAGTGTGTGAGCTAGATTCATTAGACAATTTAGACAAAGTGCTTGTCTCATAATTGGCCTTCAACTCACATTCATCATTGCTCTCCACCCCAAGTTCATCATGCTTCAATTCATCATCCACTCTTGGTCCATAATCAATCAAGCACTCCCCTTCCTCAAAAGTAACATCTTCATATTCACATCTATCATGAATGTTTGTAAAGTTGGGTACAAGTTGGAATATGGGGTGTTCAATACTTATGAATTTAGGAGGTGGTGGGGGATTCACAAGAGTAGCTTCATAATGCCATCCAAATTCTTCTTCACCCTCATTATTTTCCCTTTCTTCTTCATTTAGCATTTGGGTGGCTTCCATTTGGGCAATTTGATTTGCCAACTTCTCACCATTAGTAACAATGTTTTTGAGAACATTGTCCCTAGCTTGGCTTTCTTCTAGCATTTTCATGAAGAGATTTTGTTGGCACCTTAACATTTGGAGAACCACACTTTGCATGTCAAGATTATGCTCATTCTCTTGTTGTGGGTACATGGGAATTTGGTGGTACGGGTGTTCATTGTAGGATGACATTTGGCATTGATTGTAAAGTGGGTTTTGGGAGGGTGGTTGTTGTTGATATTGGGTGTGGTAATTTTGGTGGGAAAAATTGGGGTAGTGGTTAGGATTTTCGTTGTACAAATGATAAGGTAGGTTTGTGTTGACTTGCTCCTCAAACTCCCCATACCCATAGTCATACTCAATAGATCCATCACATACTCCATATGTCAAGTCTTGCATCATCATGGTCAAGATAAAGATACAACTATAAACATGGAAACTACAGGAAAATGGTAAAAACGATCCTTGAGGAACAAGTTCCTGAAGGTGAAAGCACAATTAAAATAGACAAACAGGTAAGAACTTAATCACATAGCACCATCCCCGGCAACGGCGCCATTTTGATCCGGGTGATGTCGTCACTCATCCAATCAAACACATTTATAATACTCAACAAACAACTAGTTAGCGGTAAGTCGAGGTCGATCCATGGGACGGTGTGCTTTGGGTTCTAAGTCTACCTATCTCAATTTATGCTAGTGTCACGATTTGTTTGGGTTTGTAGTTGTGTCTAGACTAGTACAAATAATATAATAAACAAGCAATAAAAGGAAAGATGTAAACAATTGGTTAAAAGTGCTAGGATATCATGGGGTCATAGGGGATTCATGGTTTTGATCATACAAACATGTTTACAAAGTTGCAAGCAATTAATGTTGTAAAGGAACCGAGTTGGGTTATATCTTACGGTTCATAGGAAGAGTTGGGTCCCGGAGCCGAATCGATTAGATTGTACAACACCTACAAGTCGACTTACTTTCCTCCTATTCAACTTCTATGCATGGTCTAACAAAACTCGAGTTGGTTTATATCTTACAAGTCAAGTTGAATAGATAAGAGATGGTTGTAAATGCAAGGATTCATAGGCTTGGCATTTCATCAAACATAACATGTGCATAAAGTTGATCGACATCACAACAAGCAAGCAATTTAATCATGTGAACATATTAGATTAAGCATGAATCAATCCCATGTTGGTCTCCCCTAATTACCCATTAATCCTAGCTAAGAGACTAGTCACTCATTATCAAGTTTAGCATGTTAACAAGGTTGTCAATCATATTAACAAGGTAAAACATGATGAACAAGTAAGAAGGATTAACAATAATTAAAACAAGGATTAAGAGAATTATACCTATGAGGATTCCAAAACAATAATGCAAAGAATAATAGAAGAACTTGATGATTGATGGAAGGTTGTCAATCTCCCAATAAACCCAATAATCTTCTAATTACCCAATAATAAACTTGAATAATAAACTTGAACAATAATTATGGAAACATTAATGTGTAATTTGTGGAAAGATTAAAGAGTAATCTATTATAATCTACTCCTAATCTAATCTGAAGAAGGATTTTTCTAGCTAAAAAGATGTTTAAGAGATTATTACAAATGGGGTATTTATAGTGGAAATTAGGTGGATGCATTAGGGTTAACTAAGGGCTAAACTAGTAATTACACTTTTGAGATTTGAGCAGGGAGACTCCGGTATTTTTCGAAGGAAGGGAGTCTTTCTTGAAAGCTTGAAGAACAATTTATTTGGACTGGAATCCGGGTGGATTGGTGTCGGGACGGGCGGATTGTAGCAAGGGAATCCGAGCGGATTTGGAGCAAGACGCTCGGATTGTAGCAAGGGAGGAATCCGAGCGGATTTGGAGCAATCCGAGCGGATTTGGGACAATCCGAGCGTCTTGACGCGGGACGCGCGGATTCTGTCTGACTTCTTTGTTTGAGCTCAGATTGTAAAACGGACGTCATTTTCTCATCTGGACTCCTATTGGAGTGATTCAAAAGTCAAGATCGCTTGTTTTTTTGACGCCGTTCCATCTAGCATATTTTCAGAGCCAAAGGAGCAACCCTTGGTTTGCGTTCCGAGCAATTTTCTTCATGAATGGCTTCCTTGCTTTTCCTCCTTGCTTTAAACCTTATGACCCTTCTATATACTCTTTATTCCTACATCATTGGTCATCATTCTTGCCTCCTCTTCATACTAGTCCATCTAATATCATCAATAAGCTTCCAAATATGCACGAAAGACGGGAATTTCCGCCTTATTATCTCCTTTTCTACAAAACATATGAAATGTGATAGAAAAGCAAATAGGAAGGTTTTGACGGATAAAATGGCCAAGAAATGCTATAATAGTATGCAAAATAGGCTCAATTAGGGGACTAAATGTGCGCAAATAATGGTCACATCAGCTGGATCATGGCCAAACCGGGGAAGTCAGAGTTACCAGAGTGGAGGCAACCGCAACGGCGGTAATTCTTATCAGAAGACACCGACGAACAACAACAACAATCAAGGGTCGGGTGCTAAGCCGACCGCATCAGCCAGTACTGTCCAGGGAGGTGGACAGAAGACCAGTGGCAAGTTATTCATGATGGAGAAGAAGGCAGCTGAGGAAGATGCGCACGTTATCACCGGTACATTCCTTGTTAATGGTATTCCTACGTTTGTTTTGTTTGATTCGAGGGCTTCTCAGTCGTTTGTGTCTTCGAGTCATGTAAAACAGTTGGGTTTAAGAGTATATGAGTCTGTTAGTGAGCAAGTTTTCATACCTTCGGGTGAGTCTGTATCGTGTGGGAGGTTGTTTAGAGATGTATCTTTGATAGTTGGGCAAGTCGATTTCCCTGTAGACTTGCTAGAGTTTCCTTTTAACGGTTTTGAGATGATAGTTGGGATGGATTGGTTAGGAAAGTATAAAGCTAAGATAGACTGTCATCAAAAGAAAGTGTCCTTAAGAGGTCCAAAGGGTGTTAGTGTGTCTTATCGTGGGTTTCTAGTCAAACCCAAAGTTAAGTTGATTGCAGCTGTCACCTTGAAGTCTTATCTGAAGAAGGGATGTCCGTTGATCTTGTGTCATGTGAGAGATGACCGGATAGAGATTCCGACAGTTGATGAGATACCAGTGGTGGGAGAGTTTGCAGATGTTTTTCCAGAGGAGATTCCGGGGTTGCCACCGAAGAGGGAGATAGATTTCACCGTAGAGTTGAAGCCAGGGACGGGGCCAATCTCTAAGGCACCGTACCGTATGGGTCCTAAGGAGATGGAGGAACTTAGGAAGCAGTTGGATGATTTGATAGAGAAGGGATACATTAGACCAAGTGTATCGCCTTGGGGAGCACCAGTTCTTTTCGTGAAGAAGAAAGATGGGAGCTTGAGGCTGTGCATAGATTACAGGGAGCTGAACCGTGTGACGATAAAGAACAAGTATCCTTTGCCAAGGATAGATGACCTGTTTGATCAGTTGAGCGGTGCAACAGTCTTTTCTAAGATTGATTTGAGGTCGGGGTACCATCAGGTGAAGATTAGAGAGGTGGACATACCAAAGACAGCTTTCACGTCAAGGTATGGCCATTATGAGTATGTGGTGATGCCGTTTGGGTTGTCTAATGCGCCGGCAGTATTTATGGATTTGATGAATAGAATCTTCAGAAAGTTCTTGGACCAGTTTGTAGTGGTGTTTATCGATGACATCTTAGTCTACTCTAAGACTAAGGAGGAGCATGAGGAGCATCTGAGGATCGTGTTGCAGACTTTGAGGGATCATGAGTTGTATGCTAAGCTGTCCAAGTGTGAGTTCTGGTTAGAGAAAGTTGCTTTTCTGGGGCATGTAATCTCTAAAGATGGGGTAGCTGTGGATCCGGCGAAGATTGAAGCAGTGACAAAGTGGGAAGCAAGAAGAATGTTCTTGAGGTTAGAAGTTTCTTGGGTTTAGCTGGATACTACAGACGGTTCGTGAAAGATTTCTCCAAGATAGCTAGACCGATGACAGCGTTGATGAGGAAGGAGAACAGGTTTCGTTGGGATGAGAGTTTGTGAGACGGCGTTCCAAACATTAAAGGAGCGTTTGACCACAGCTCTTGTCCTCGCATTGCCTGAAGGGAGCGAGAATTTCGAGGTTTATACAGATGCCTCGAAGAATGGGCTGGGATGTGTGTTAATGCAGAATGGTAAAGTGATTGCCTATGCTTCTAGGCAGTTGAAGCCTTATGAGGAGAACTACCCTACTCATGATCTAGAGTTGGGTGCAGTGGTGTTTGCTTTCAAGATTTGGAGACATTACCTTTATGGAGCAGTCTTTAAGGTATTTTCTGATCACAAGAGTCTTAAGTACATCTTCACGCAGAAGGAGTTGAACATGAGACAGAGGAGGTGGATGGAGCTGATTGGTGATTACGACATGGAGATTATCTACCATGAAGGGAAGGCCAATGTTGTTGCTGATGCTTTGAGTAGGAAGAGTGTACATTCCTAGTGTACAGCTCTATCTTTGACGAGGCTGAGGGATGATGTAGCGAGCTTTGGGATACATATGATGCAGAAAGGAGATGCCATGGGTGATATGACAGTACATCTGGAGTTTTATGATGATATTCGGAATAAGCAGGCTTTGGATCCTAAGATAGTTGAGTGGAGAGATGGAGTAGAGAAAGGGACAGTGTCCCGGTTTTCTATTCATACAGATGGTAGTTTGAGGTTTGATGGTAGGTGGTGTGTTCCTAATGATGAGGAGTTGAAAAAGACGATCATGACAGAGGCGCATTGCACACCATATTCAGTTCATCCAGGTGGAGACAAGCTATACAAGGATTTGAAGAAAACGTTTTGGTGGCCTGGGATGAAGAAAGAGACAGCTGAGTTTGTGTCCCGTTGTTTGACATGCCAGAGAGTTAAAGGGGAACAGAGAAGACCACAAGGTAAGATTCAGTCTTTGGAGGTGCCTGAGTGGAAGTGGGAATCCATTTCCATGGATTTCATTGTGGGTTTGCCTAAGAGTCAACAAGGTAACAACATGATTTGGGTGATAGTGGATCGTCTGACCAAGTCAGCTCACTTTGTTCCAATGAAAGATACATGGACTAAGGCACAATTGGCTATGGCCTATCGAAAGAACGTGCTTAAGTTACATGGAGTCCCTAAGGACATAGTGTCTGACAGAGATGCGAGGTTTATATCGAGGTTTTGGAAGGAGTTGCAGGAATCGTTGGGAACAACTTTGAAGATGAGTACAGCATTTCATCCTGCGACAGACGGGCAGACTGAGAGAACAATCAAGACTCTTGAGGATATGTTGCGAGCTTGTGTAATGGATTTTGGTGGTAGCTGGGAGCAGAGGTTGGACTTGATAGAATTTTCTTACAATAACAGTTATCACACCAGTATAGGTATGGCACCGTTTGAGGCTTTGTATGGAAGGAGGTGTAGGAGTCCAATCTGTTGCGACGATAGTCTTTGAGGAGTGGTTTTAGGACCAGAGATGGTGCATGAGATGGTGGAACAGATTAAGATGATCAGGGAACGGATGAGAGCAGCCCAGGATCGACAAAAGAGTTATGCAGACCTACATCGTCGGGACATAGAGTTTCAAGTTGGGGACAAGGTTCTTCTGAAAGTGTCTCCGATGCGTGGAGTTATGAGATTCGGGAAGAAAGGCAAGCTAAGTCAGAAGTTTATAGGGCCTTATGAGATCTTAGAGCGAGTTGGGGAAGTTGCTTATCGTCTGGCTTTACCAGCTGCGTTGGAGAGAGTGCATAATGTGTTTCATGTATCACAGCTGCGGAAGTATGTGAGTGACCCGTCACATGTGTTGGAGGCAGAGAGCTTAGAGCTAGATGAGTCCTTATCATATCTTGAGGTGCCTAAGCAGATCCTAGACCGAAAGGTTAGAAAGACCAGGAGTGGTGAGACAGTTTTGCTTAAGATCCTTTGGTCTAACCACGAGACCGAGGAAGCTACATGGGAGCCAGAGGAAGCTATGAAAGAGCGTTACCCTTTCCTCTTTGATCAGGTATATATGGTTACGAGGACGTAACCTTGTTTCTTTTAGGGGGGTAGGAGATGATCGCGAGCAGTTTTTACGAGTTTTATACCCCTTTTATATGTTGTGTCGCTATGTTTGTCGGGATGAGTTGGGTTAGTATCATGTTTTACGTTGAATTTTGTTTGACTTTCGAGTCGGGAAGCTTATGGGAGTACCTTTGTTTAGTAGTGGTTTGAACTTCGGGGACGAAGTTCCTTTTAAGGAGGGAAGACTGTAATACTCCGTATTTATAAGTCTTGGGGTACTCTATCGAGTAGCCCTTACTCTGTCGAGTAAGGGTAAGTTGCGAAATAAAATAGTTTCGACTGTTGGGTACTCGATCGAGTAGCTGGGGTACTCGATCGAGTAAGGGGGTACTCGATCGAGTACCTTGGGTACTCGATCGAGTGTCCGGTTTTACGGGGAGTTTTCTCGGGTTTTGTTAATTATGCGATTAAGGTATTTAAACATAATCGTCATTGTTTTAAATCACTTTTACAAAACCTAAAACCCTGTTTAAGAGAGAAAGCGCCGATTCATCTTCCTAATCGCATTCTTAGCAATTCCCGGAGTTCAGACGGTCAGTTCTTGTCGTTATTCGTGTCGTTGAGTTCCTTGCGTCAAGGGTAAGCTTTTAATATAATTTTTATAATGTTTTGTTAAGATTGGTTAAACCCTAATTTAGGGATTGGGGGTTTTGTGTGTAGTATGTGATGTGTAGTCTCTATGTGTTATGTGTTAGGAGGAGGATTCGTAGAAAAGGCGTTTTGATACATTTTGTAGATACCGTCTCGCTTGTTGTGCTTTCCGGGTAGGATTTCCTACTCGGTATTAGTCCCATAATGGGATATTGGTGATGTTTTGTATTTGGTTGTTTGATATAATGATTGTCTTGTGTTTGTGGTTGTGATTCTTTGTTGATGGTTCTCGAGATGCGTTCTCGGTGAGTGGGGTCACTTGCGGGAGTGACTTCACGCCCTAGTTTCGCCCTTCGTGGAACCCGCCACGGAAGGGGATGTGCACATTAATGGGACGGGGTTATCGCTCGGTATGATGAGCGGGGCTTAGGTGGGAATGATGCGGTCCCCCGGCGAGGTGGGTCCAAAGTGGACGATCGGTGTTGAGATGATGGGAGTTGGTGGTGTGTGTGTGTGTGTGTGAGTTCAAATTGTCTGTTTATCTTATTATTGTTATCTATATTGATTGTGTGATTAGTGACGACCCGGTGTTGTTTTGTAAACTGCGGTGATCCATTCGGGGATGGTGAGCAGATATTGAGCGGGTATTGAGATGAGTACCGGGATAGGGATGCCACGACATGATGATAGGAGTCTTCATTTTGTAGCCTTAGTTTATTTACATTTCGATTAGACATCGTTTGAGAATAATGTATTGCACTTTTAGTTGGTTTCATGGATTGTAACTATTCGTTAAACTATTTATAATAAACGTTGTTTCGTTATTGTTGTTTGATTATCATTGCCTCGGGTAACCGAGATGGTAATGTCTTCATACCTGAGTGGTCCTGGTAAGGCACTTGGAGTATGGGGGTGTTACAGTGCCTCACCCAGATCTTTCATCTGGAAATGGTTCTTCAACCATTCTTTAACCGAAGATAGGAGAGGAATGTCATTCCCAATCAAGAGTATGTCATCAACATACAATATTAAGAATACAATCTTGCTCCCACTCGACTTGATATATAAGCATGGTTCTTCGACCGATCGAGTGAAACCATACTCTTTTATGACCTGGTCGAAACGATGATTCCAACTCCGAGAAGCTTGCTTAAGTCCATAAATGGAACGCTTAAGCTTGCCTACGTTCTTAAGATGTTTAGGATCTATGAAACCTTCGGGTTACACCTGTTGGGGTTGGTGTCCTTAACAGTTAGTGCAAGGACTTATAAACCTCTAAAAGGATCAAAGGGCATACTTTGGTATTATTATCAGTTGATCCACGTTTATCAATAACGGTTGGCTTGCTAGATAAGTTTGACGTTATTGTCATACAGATGGCGGTGATCAACTGGTCCCTAAAAGTCACACCTATAGGATACGTTCGAGAGATGTGACGGTATGAAAAACCTTGTCATATAGATGCCAAAATTGACTAACCGATTAGTCCGAGTTATTTGACTAGTAATTAGTCAAATATGTGATGTTGAGATATTATATTTAATACGGATTAAATATCATGGGCTAAGGCGAATTAACCAGTTAATTCGTAAAATTAAATATACGTGATTTATATTTAATTAAATGTATATTAAAATAAATTATACAATACTGTTTTGTCGGACACGTATTAATAATTCAGATTAACTCGTATTATTAGTGATGCCTTAATTTCCGATAACCGATAACAGTTTATAATATAAACCCGTCATATACATTTTAGCGATTTTACGAACGGACCATGAGCCAAGACTAAAAGGAAGTGGAAGCCCACTTCCCTAGGTAGCCCATGGCCGGCCGAGTGAGAGGGAACAAAAGGGAGGGTTTCTCCTCCCTTCTAACCTAATCAAAACATTTGTAAAAAAAACTAGGGTTTCGAGAGAGCATTTTTCTCTGTAGAAACCGAGATCTCACATCTCAAGCAAAACACACATCAGTTCTCCCTATATTGCAAGGCAATCGGAGAACACTGTTCTAGCACAAGGGCATATCTCGGACAAAGTCTTGGGTGCAACGATTAGGAGGAAATCGCTTAGATTTTGTTCTTTACGCCGCAATTTAAAGGACCCGAGGTTGATTTCTATACACTTATCGTTTCTATTGTATTTATCGTTTTATGACTATAAATTGCATGTTTAAATTTACGTTATAGTCCTGCAATTTAAGGGTAGTATACGGATATTCACATACAAGTGGTATCAGAGCGAGGCCACGTGAATTTTTCATGTGTTTTTCATAAAACGATCTTGAAACGATTTTGTTTTGTCTAAAAATCCGTGCTGCATCAGCATATTTTTCTCACGGCAGAAATTTTTTATTTGGTTGTTTGCGTTTTTATGAAACCGTGACATGTTTTACACGTTTTCATCATTTGGTTTTTGCATATTGTTGTTTTATACGGAGATTATAACAATATGTCATGTTTTGTAAATTGTCAAATTTGTTTTGATGCAATTTTGATCGAATTTGCAATTGTTTTTGTCTCGAAACTTGTTTTCACGAGGGTTTTGGTTTTTCCAGAGGTTTTCAGCCACTTTTGCATTCGATCGAGCGTATTTCTACTCGATCGAGTCTTGTCGTTTTGTCTTGTTTTTGATCGATCGAGTCCCTATTGTACTCGATCGACCCACATCTCAAAACTTTTTTTTGCTCGATCGAGTCCTTGCTTTGTACTCGATCGACGCTTTCAAAACCCCTCTCGCTCGATCGAGTTGTCCTCGTACTCGATCGAGTAGTTTTGTTGATATAGGCACTCGATCGACCACCAGTTTAGTCGATCGAGCACCTCCTGATTAGCATACCTCTCGATCGACTTGCACTTTTGATCGATCGAGCCATCTGTCCCTCGATCGAGCACTTATGTCCCTGGATCGAGGGATTTAAATCTTTCTGACATTGAAAATTTGTTTCTTTTGATTTAAATTTTCTTTTGGCTTCAATATGTACTTTATCCGGATATAGTACACTCGCTATGATTGTGAAACGGTTCACACACGTACCATTAAGTTATTTTAAATTGTATTTAAAGTAACGGATTATAATAGATTAAAATTAAATGATAGAAGCGGTTTTATCACACGAATTTTAATCATTAAAAGGTGGTTTGGATAAATTTAACATAATTACGGAATTATGTCACGAATGAATTTGTTTTTAGTTGATGCATTTTTATTTATCGTTTTGTTGAATGCCGTGAATGTTTTTTTTTTACGTATTTAATTTTACAAGCGATTGTAACTTAGTGTGGCCTTAGTAGAACGTGTTACCGTAATGATGGAACACGGTCTTGGTTGTATTTTGAGATCTTGTATCTCCGTTTTGGATTTTTCACTTGTAATTACAGTTTTAATTAGAATGTAAATAGGTTTATATTTGTAATTTTAAATTGTAATTTTTGAGAAGACCAAAGATGGAGACCGGATGCTCACTCCCGCTACTTGGATCAAGATGGAACATCAAGACAAGCTTTTCGGGTCCAACGGTGGATTCCAAAGTTGTATTATGTTCTTTTACTAGGATAGGCCACACTAGGAATTTTATTTACGTTTTTGCATTCCTTTATTTATTTTTTCCGCAACGATAATTTGCATCATATTCCGCCTAAAAACCAAACCACCTATAATTTATTGCATGAAAACTGACACATATAGAGGTCACGAGTTAGTTTTCATTGACATTCTCATGTCACACGTTTTAAGACATCATCCAAATAAATTCATTCACGACAGACGCTAGTTATTCGTTCACTTAAAATGAATTATAATTTTGTTTGATGGGATCTTCCTCGTATAAACCAAAATTGAGAACGGTCTTTATAGGTCAAACTCCAATGAGTCCCTTCTTCGTCGGTAGGCATACTATGACCCCTTCTACGTCGGGTAAGTTGGAACCGATTGACCTATTTTATCTCAACACTATGGTCACTCGTACGATCCTGTGATCATGGTGGACTATAGATAGGATTTACGGAAATCTATCGACCAAGAGTTCTTCCGGAAGAATTAGCTAAACAGTTGGCTTATCAATTTACTGAAATTGAGTCTTGGGATCACTTGTATCATTCTTGAGGGAGATCAATTATGCAAGTGTGAGAGTCTACATGTTTAAAATGAATTTTAAAATAGACTTAAATCACCTCGATGAGTTGCTTATTTCGTCTTGTTTTTCTTTCTTTTTCAGTGTAGATCACGTTTTAAATCGCTAAACATCAAATGGCTGGTTCAAGTGATAACCCAATGCCAAGTGCCACATTGGACCGTGAGTCCTGGCTTAGGATCTTCATGAGTCAGATGAATCAGTCCACTCGACTGAAGAATGACGGATCCAACTTCGCGGACTGGGAGGCAGCATTACGGAATGCTGCCGCTGCTGACGGAAAGCTCAAATATCTACTTGAGCCCATGCCGCCACACCCAGTTCCCACGGCTGGAGCTAACGAGATCGCTACTTATAACGATTTCGTCATGGAAGCGGGTGCGATTAAAAACGTGCTCATTTTTGCAATGGAACCCAATTTGCAGAAACGCTTCATAGCCCAAGGTGCAAACAAGATTTTCACCACGCTCACTAAGGAATTCTCGAAAGCACCGAGAATCGTGACCTATGAGCATACCACTCGCTTCTTTGATGCGAGACTCGTAAGGGCCAACCGGTTAGCCCACACATTCTCAAAGCATGATTGAGAATGTCGAGAAACGGAGACCTTTTAAGCGTAACATCAGCGAGAATATTGTTATCGACCGTATTCTTCACTCACTCCACGATGGTTATTCGCAATTCAGAGCGAATTACTATATGAATGATTTGAAGAAAACTCCCCATGAACTGCACTCCCTCCTCGTACAGACCGAGAAGGACATGAAGTGTAGTGGGAGCTCGAAACAGGATGTTCTCGTTGTGTCAAACAAAGGGAAAGGTAAGGGCAAAGCTCCGGCAAACCTAACTAAGAGGTAAGGCGAAGTTTAAGAAGTCGGGTTCGGGGAAGAGTGGTCTGGTGAGGCGAGTAACTCATCGAGGCATGACAAAGAGCAAGAGTGAAAACATGGAATGCCATCATTGCCACAAGACTGGGCATTGGAGACGCACATGTCCTGTTTATCATGAGGACTTAAAGGCAGGTCGTGTTAAACCTGTTGGTATGTCTTCTCTCTCTTCTACTTTTATTCATATGATTGAGATTAACCACGCAAGTTACGGAACTTGGGTACTTGATACTGGTTGTGGTTCTCATCTGTGTAATCATGTGCAGGGGCTCCGAAACATCGAACCCCTCGTAAAGGGTGAGGTGGACTGCGTGTCGGGAATGGAGCAAGAGTAGCCTGCCATCTCCAAGGGGACATATGTGATCCAGCTTCCTAGCGGATTTGAGTTATCATTATATGATTGCTATTATGTACCCAGTCTTTCTAAAAACATTATTTTTGTTTCTGCGCTTGATAAACTTGGTTTTTCATTTGTAATAGAGAATAATTCTTGCATTTTCTCATTACACAATATGATTTATGGCAAGGCAGTCTCCATGAATGGAATTTATGTTTTAGATCAGACCAACGAAATATTACACGTAATGAATAAAAAGTTAAAGGTTGGTGACAAAGATCAAACGTATCTATGGCACTGCCGTATGGGACACATTAATGAGAAACGCGTAAAACAGCTCATCAAACATGGAGCTATCTCGGCTTTTGATTTTCAATCATTTGGCACGTGTGAATCATGTCTCATCGGTAAGATGACTCGGATTTCCTTCAAAGGTGTTGGAATGCGCGCTGGTGACCTATTAGGGCTCATACACACGGATGTATGTGGTCCTATGTCAATCACCGCACGAGAAGGCTATAGGTATTTCATCACTTTCACGGACGATTTGAGTAGATATGGCTATGTCTACTTAATGAAGCACAAAAGTGAATCCTTTGAGAAATTCAAGGAATACCAAAATAGGGTGCAGAACCTGTTGGGTAGAAAGATAATAACACTGCGTTCGGATCGTGGTGGCGAGTATCTTTCTCACGAGTTTGATCAACACCGAAGGATGTGGGATTGCCCTACGATTAACTCCACCGGAACACCTCGGTTGAATGGTGTGTCCGAACGGAGAAATCGAACACTACTTGATATGGTTCGATCCATGATGAGTCACACGGTTTTACCTGATTCATTGTGGGGTTATGCTCTTATGTCAGCCGCTCTAATACTTAACCGAAGTCCGTCTAAAGCTGTTGACAAGACTCCATATGAACTATGGAAGGGAACGGTCCCTAACTTGTCCTTTATACGGGTTTGGGGCTGCGAGGCTTATGTCAAGTGGAGACACGAAGATAAGCTCGGCCCGCGATCGGTCAAGACATACTTTATAGGTTATCCTAAAGGATCACGTGGTCATTACTTTTATTCGCCAACCGAACAACGTGTTTTTGTTGCGGCTAGTGCGACATTCTTAGAGAAGGAATTTCTCGAGAATGCAAAGAGTGATAGAACCTTCGACCTGTCGGAGATTCCAGAACCAAACACCGAGCAACCATTGGAGGAACAAATTCCTTCAATCCCGGCTGCGGTGTATATCCCTGAGGAACCTAGGAGGTCGGGTAGAGTCTCTATTCCTCCGGACAGATACATCGGTATGGTCGAGGAACATGACATAGATGACGTTCTACTCTTAACGAGTAGTGAACCCGCAACCTATAAAGGTGCCATGACAAGTTCTGACTCAAAGCTATGGCTTGAGGCCATGCAATCCGAGATGGACTCCATGTATGAGAACAACGTGTGGGATCTTGTTGACTTACCTGCTAAGGTTCGTCCCCTTCAATGCAAATGGCTTTACAAGATAAAGCATTCTGTGGAAGGTCAACAAGATATCTACAAAGCACGACTAGTTGCTAAAGGTTTCACCCAAGTGCCAGGTTTGCACTACGATGAGATTTTTGCACCCGTAGTTATCTTTGCGTTCCATTCGGATTATCTTAGCGATCGCCGCTTTTCATGACTATGAAATTTGGCAAATGGATGTGAAAACCGCCTTCTTAAACGGCTTTTTGGAGGAAGAGTTGTACATGGTACAACCCGAAGGTTTCATCGATCCAGAACATCCTAAGAAAGTGTGCAAGCTTAAGCGTTCCATTTATGGACTTAAGCAAGCATCAAGGAGTTGGAATCATCGCTTCGACCAAGTGATAAAAGACAATGGATTTACTCGATCGGTCGAGGAACCATGTCTATATATCAAGTCGAGTGGGAGCAAGATTGTCTTCCTAATATTGTATGTTGACGACATACTCCTGATTGGGAATGACATACCTCTCTTAACTTCGGTGAAAGTATGGTTGAAAAACCATTTCCAGATGAAAGATCTGGGAGAGGCACAAAGAATTCTAGGCATCCGTATCTATCGAGATAGATCACGACGGATGTTATCTCTCGATCGGGGAGTCTTACATAGACAAAGTCCTAGAGAGATTCAAGTATGACTAACTCAAGAAGGGGTTCCTTCCTATGGCTCGGGGTGCATTTGAGCAAGTCTCGGGCACCGAGAGACACCGGAAGAGAAAGAGCGCATGACACGGATTCCTTATGCTTTGGCAATAGGATCAATCATGTATGCCATGATATGCACACGTCCGGACGTGGCATATGCATTGAGTATGACAAGTCGATTCCAACAAAGAACCAGGTGAACCACATTGGTTGGTGTCAAGAACATTCTTAAGTACCTACGGAGGACTAAAGATTGGGCTTTGACTTATGGAGGCGAACAGAAGCTATGCGCAACCGATTCGCAGATGCTAGCTTCCAAACGGATCGTGATGACTCGAAATCTCGGTCAGATTCGTTTTTACTCTTAATGGCGCTGCATGATCGGTGGAAGAGTTCGAAACAAAACTGTTACAAGCAGATTCTACGACCGAGTCCGAGTACTATGCCGCGTCCGAAGCAACAAAGGAAGCGATATGGATGCGTCAATTCTTACATGGGCTCTCTGTAGTGCCTAGTTCGAATGACCCGATCACCATCTATTGCGACAATAGTGGTGCCATCTTCCAAGCTAAGGAGCCAAAGTCTAGCAACAAATCTAGACATGTACAACGGAAAGCTCATCTAATCCGGGATTACGTGGAGCAAAAGGAAGTAGTGATAGAAAAGATTGCTACTGAGGATAACATAGCAGATCCTCTCACTAAAGCATTACGACAAGATAAGCATGAAGGGCACGTAAATTCCATGGGAATCAAACGTGTTCTTGAGTTGTAGTACTCTTTTATGGATCGATTCATTCTCCTTTGTACTCTATACGACATCATCGTTTTGATATTTTATATATATATATTTTGTTTTTCATGTGGAATTGTACGACAATTTTGAACACCACAAAGTGAATTGAACAAACATCATATCTTGTTAGTCCTTAATTGCCCACATGAGTGATAACTCGGCAATTATTCTCGTGACGTTGGTTGATGGTGGGTTCAACGAACCATAAGTCAACAGGTTGACTGACCAATCACAGAGGCGATTTATACGGATATTTCGTAGGATACAATTGTGACATCGACGTGGAGTCCTAAATGTTTTATAACATTCGTTGCCCGGTCGTGGATAGGACTTCCATAGTGATCCTAAGAGTCGATTCTTAGACTATCGACTGTCTCTTGAGACTACGGCAGATTTTGGGTGACTTTGGTTTCTTTCTCACGGTCATCCGTAACAAGGGGGCCAAGTAGATTTTTTTCGGGTCATTTCATGCCGTGCTTAGATCGGAAGGAGTCGAGTTGAAGGAAATATTCAGCCTTTATCGGGTACTCGATATTTCTCAGGGCCACTCGAGGAGTCAGAATCGAAATGCATGGCCATGCTCGGATACGGATTCGTTTTATCAGTTAAGTTACTCTCTAGTCGGGGAAACCACTCTAGATACAGATCGATTGTAAAATACGACCTTTGTGGATCCAGATCTGCAAATTGTTTTACATTGAGTGGGAGAAATTTTAAAATGAATATGAGAATCGGTTATCGCACCTACACTTGTTCGGACAAGTGGGAGTTTGTCATATAGATGCCAAAATTGACTAACCAGTTAGTCCGAGTTATTTGACTAGTAATTAGTCAAATATGTGATGTTGAGATATTATATTTAATACGGATTAAATATCATGGGCTAAGGCGAATTAACCAGTTAATTCGTAAAATTAAATATACGTGATTTATATTTAATTAAATGTATATTAAAATAAATTATACAATACTGTTTTGTCGGACACGTATTAATAATTCAGTTAACTCGTATTATTAGCTGATGCCTTAATTTCCGATAACCGATAACAGTTTATAATATAAACCCGTCATATACATTTTAGCGATTTTGCGAACCAGACCATGAGCCAAGACTAAAAGGAAGTGGAAGCCCACTTCCCTAGGTAGCCCATGGCCGGCCGAGTGAGAGGGAACAAAAGGGAGGGTTTCTCCTCCCTTCTAACCTAATCAAAACATTTGTAAAAAAAACTAGGGTTTCGAGAGAGCATTTTTCTCTGTAGAAACCGAGATCTCACATCTCAAGCAAAACACACATCAGTTCTCCCTATATTGCAAGGCAATCGGAGAACACTGTTCTAGCACAAGGGCATATCTCGGACAAAGTCTTGGGTGCAACGATTAGGAGGAAATCTGCTTAGATTTCTGTTCTTTACGCCGCAATTTAAAGGACCCGAGGTTGATTTCTATACACTTATCGTTTCTATTGTATTTATCGTTTTATGACTATAAATTGCATGTTTAAATTTACGTTATAGTCCTGCAATTTAAGGGTAGTATACGGATATTCACATACAACACCATGTACAACTCTTCCTCCAAATATCCGTTTAAGAAGGCGGTTTTCACATCCATTTGCCAAATTTCATAATCATGAAATGCGGCAATCGCTAAGATTATCCGAATGGAACGTAGCATGACTACAGGTGCAAAAATCTCATCATAATGCAATCCGTGCACTTGAGTGAAACCTTTTGCCACAAGTCATGCCTTATAGGTATCTGGTTGCGCGTCTACAGAACGCTTTATTTTGTAAAGCCATTTGCACTGTAGAGGTTTTATCTTATTAGGTAAATCAACTAGATCCCATACGTCATTCTCATACATGGAGTCCATCTCGGATTGCATGGCTTCGAGCCATAGCTTTGAGTCGGAACAGGCCATAGCACCTTTATAGGTAGCGGGTTCATTACTCTCTAGGAGTAAAACGTCATTCTCCTCGACCATACCAATGTATCTGTCCGGAGGATGAGAGAATCTACCCGACCTCCTAGGTTCCTCAGGAATATTAACCGTATCATCAGTTGGAGGAACAACTTCCTCCATTCGTTCCTCGGTCGTTGGTTCTAGAATCTCCGACAGCTCGAAGGTTCTATTACTGGTCTTGTTCTCGAGAAATTATTTCTCTAAGAACGTCGCACTAGCCGCAACAAAAACTTGATGTTCGGTAGGCGAATAGAAGTAATGACCAAATGTTCCTTTTGGATAACCTATAGAGTATGTCTTGACCTATCGCGGGTCGAGCTTATCCTCATGTCTCCACTTGACATAAGCCTCGCAGCCCCAAACCCGAATAAAGGACAAGTTAGGGACTGTTCCCTTCCACATTTCATATGGAGTCTTGTCGACAGCTTTAGACGGACTTCGGTTAAGTATAAGAGCAACTGACAAAAGAGCAAAACTCCATAATGAATCAGGCACTACGGTGTGACTCATTATGGATCGAACCATATCAAGTAAGGTTCGATTTCTCCGTTCGGACACACCATTCAATTGAGGTGTTCCAGGTGGAGTTAACTGCAAAACGATTCCACAGTCTTTCAGGTGTTGATCAAACTCATTTGAAAGATATTCGCCACCCCGATCTGAACGGAGTGCTTTAACCTTTCTACCCAGTTGGTTTGTACTGTTGCCTCGGTATTCCTTGAATTTCTCAAAGGACTCACTTTTATGCTTCATTAAGTAGACATATCCGTATCTACTTAAATCGTCCGTGAAAGTGATAAAATATTTATAGCCATCTCTAGCGGTAATTGACATAGGTCCACAAACATCAGTATGTATGAGTCCTAATAGGTCACTAGCGTGCATTCCAACACCTTTGAAGGAAATTTGAGTCATCTTGCCAATGAGACATGATTCACACGTGCCATATGTAGAAAAATCGAATGCGGGAATAGTCCCATTATCGACGAGTTTCTTCACGCGTTTCTCATTTATGTGTCCCATTCGACAATGCCATAGATAGGTTTGATCTTTGTCACCAACCTTTATTTTCTTATTATTCACGTGTAATACTTCCGTGGTTTGGTCTAAGATGTAAATTCCATTCATGGAAACTGCTTTGCCATAAATCATTTCATTGAAAGAGAAAATACAGCTATTATCCTTTATTGAAAATGCAAAACCGTCTTTAGCAAGTACGGAAACAGAAATAATGTTCTTAGACAAACTGGGTACATAGTAACAGTTATATAAAAATAACTCAAAACCACTAGGGAGTTGGATTACATATGTTCCCTTCGAGACAGCAGCAACTCGTGCTCCATTCCCGACACGCAGGTCCACATCACCTTTTTCGAGAGGTATGATGTTCTTTAGGCCCTGCAAATAATTACATAGATGAGAACCACAACCAGTATCTAGTACCCAAGTTCCGAAACTTTCATGGTTAATCTCAATCATATGAATATAATATGACATACCAACAGGAACGACGCGGCCTGCTTTGATGTCCTCACGGTAGACGGGACAATTCCTCCTCCAATGTCCAGTCTTGTGACAATGGTGGCACTCTATGTCACCGCCCTTGCTCTTTGCCTTGCCCTGTGAGCCACTAGTCTCACCAGGCGCACTCTTATCGTTTCCTGGTTTTTTAAACTTTGGCTTACCTACAGCTAGGTCTCCATGAGCCTTGCCCTTACCTTTACCCTTGTTTGAAATCATGAGAACATCCCCTTTCATGCTCCTACTCAATTTCATATCCTTCTCAGTCTGTACGAGAAGGGAGTGTAGCTCATGAGGACTCTTTTTCAAGTCATTCATGTAGTAGTTCGCCCTGAAAAGGGCAAAACCATCATGAAGAGAATGAAGCATTCGGTTAATGACAATGCTCTCACTGATTTTGCAATCAAGAGCCTCCAGCTTCTCGACATTCTTAATCATGTGAAGAATGTGTGGGCTAACCGGTTGGCCCTTCTGGAGTTTCGCATCAAAGAAGCGACGGGTATGCTCATATGTAACGATTCTCGGTGCCTTTGAGAACTCGTTAGTGAGCGTGGTGAAAATCTTGTTTGCACCCTGAGCAATGTGTTGGGTAATATCCGTATACTACCCTATAAAATTAGGACTATAACGCAAATTTTATATGTAATTTATAGTCATAAAACGAAAATAACAAGGAAACGATAAAGATCAGAAATAACCTTCGGTCCTAGTGCAAAAGGCAATGAGAGATCAAGGTAGATCTCCTCCTAAATGTTGCACCCAAGATGGTCCGAGAAATGCCCTTGTGCTAGAAGTAATCCTCTAATTGCCTTGCAATATTGAGAGGATTGTTTTTGTCAATTTAGGTTGGATGTGAGATCCGGATTTTGAGAGGCCCTTTTCTCAAAACCCTAAATTTTTCTCAAATGAATGATTAGGGCACAAAAGAGAGGAGAACCTCTCTTTTGTTCTCTCTTGGCCGGCCATCCATGGGCTATCTCGGGAAGTGGGCTTCCACTTCCTTTTAGATTTAGCTCATGGTCCGGTTCGATAATAGCTAAAACGTATACGACGGGTTTTTAATTATAAATTGCCATCGGTTATCGGTAATTAAATCATCAACTAATAATACGGGTTAGTTGAATTATTAATACATGTCCGACAAAGACAATATGGTATAATTAATTTATTCAATATACATTAATCAAATATAGAACGTTTATATTCAATTTACGAATTAATTGCTTAATTCGCCTTAGCCGTTATTATTTAATCTGTATTAAACAAAATATCTCAACATCACATTTTTGACTAATTACTAGTCAAAAGACTCGGACTAACTGGTTAGTCAAAATTGGCATCTACATGACTGTATTTTCATACCGTCACATCTCTCAAACGTATCCTATAGGTGTGACTTTTAGGGACCAGTTGATCACCGCCATCTGTATGACAATAACGTCAAACTTATCTAGCAAGCCAACCGTTATTGATAAACGTGGACCAACTGATTATGATACAAAAGTATACCCTTTGATCCTTTTAGAGATTTATAAGTCCTTGCACTAACTGTTAAGGACACCAGCCCCAACAAGCTCCCACTTGTCCGTACAAGTGTATGTGCAATGACGTTATCCGCACTAACTGGAGGACACAAGCTCCAACAAACTCCCACTTGTCCGTACAAGTGTATGTGCGATAACCGATTCTCATATTCATTTAAAATTTCTCCCACTCAATGTAAAACAATTTGCAGATCTGGATCCACAAAGGTCGTATTTTACAATCGATCTGTATCTAGAGTGGTTTCCCCGACTAGAGAGTAACTTAACTGATAAAACGAATCCGTATCCGAGCATGGCCATGCATTTCGATTCTGACTCCTCGAGTGGCCCCGAGAAATATCGAGTACCGATAAAGGCTGAATATTTCCTTCAACTCGACTCCTTCCGATCTAAGCACAGCATGAAATGACCCAGAAACAATCTACTTGGCCCCCTGTTATGGATGACCGTGAGAAAGAAACCAAAGTCACCCAAAATCTGCCTTAGTCTCAAGAGACAGTCGATAGTCAAAAGAATCGACTCTTAGGATCACCATGGAGGTCCTATCCACGACCGGGCACCGAATGTTGTAAAACATTTAGGACTCCACGTCGATGTCACAATTGTGTCCTACGAAATATCCGTATAAATCGCCTCTGTGATTGGTCAGTCAACCGGTTGACTTATGGCTCGTTGAACCCACCATCAACCAACGTCACAAAATAATTGCCAGAGTTATCAGCTCATGTGGGCAATTAAGGACTGAAAAATATAATGTTCGTTCAGTTCACTTTGTGGTGTTCAAAATTTGTCGTACAAATCCACATGAAAAACAAAATATATATAAAATATCAAAACGATGATGTTGTATAGAGTACAAAAGGGAATGAATCTAATCCATAAAAGAGTACTACAACTTAGGAACACGTTTAATTCCCATGGAAATAACGTGCCCTTCATGCTTATCTTGTCGTAATGCTTTAGTGAGAGGATCTGCTATGTTATCATCGGTAGCAATCTTGTCTATCACTACTTCCTTTTGCTCCACGTAATCTCGGATTAGATGAGCTTTCCGTTGTACATGTCTAGACTTGTTGCTAGACTTAGGCTCCTTAGCTTGGAAGATGGCACCACTATTGTCGCAATAGATGGTGATCGGGTCATTCGAACTAGGCACTACAGATAGCCCATGTAAGAATTGACGCATCCATATCGCTTCCTTTGTAGCTTCAGACGCGGCATAGTACTCGGACTCGTCGTAGAATCTCAGAATCGTTTGCTTGGAACTCTTCCGGTGATCTGCAGCGCCATTAAGAGTAAAAACGAATCCAAACCGAGATTTCGAGTCATCTCGATCCGTTTGGAAGCTAGCATCTGCAGAACTTCGGTTGCGCATAGCTTTTGAGAGCCTCCATAAGTCAATGCCCAATCTTTAGTCCTCCGTAGGTACTTAAGAATGTTCTTGACAGCCAACCAATGTGATTCACCTGGGTGCTGTTGGAATCGACTTGTCATACTCAATGCATATGCCACGTCCGGACGTGTGCATATCATGGCATACATGATTGATCCTATAGCCGAAGCATAAGGAATCCGTGCCATGCGCTCTTTCTCTTCCGGTGTCTCTGGTGCCTGAGACTTGCTCAAATGCACCCCTGGAGACATAGGAAGGAACCCCTTCTTGGAGTTAGTCATGCTTAATCTCTCTAGGACTTTGTCTATGTAAGACTCTGGATCGAGAGATAGCAACCGTCGTGATCTATCTCGATAGATACGGATGCCTAGAATTCTTTGTGCCTCTTCCAGATCTTTCATCTGGAAATGGTTTTTCAACCATACTTTCACCGAAGTTAAGAGAGGTATGTCATTCCCAATCAGGAGTATGTCGTCAACATACAATATTAGGAAGACAATCTTGCTCCCACTCGACTTGATATATAGACATGGTTCCTCGACCGATCGAGTAAATCCATTTTCTTTTATCACTTGGTCGAAGCGATGATTCCAACTCCTTGATGCTTGCTTAAGTCCATAAATGGAACGCTTAAGCTTGCACACTTTCTTAGGATGTCTTTGGATCGATGAAACCTTCGGGTTGTACCATGTACAACTCTTCCTCCAAAAAGCCGTTTAAGAAGGCGGTTTTCACGTCCATTTGCCAAATTTCATAGTCATGAAAAGCGGCAATCGCTAAGATGATCCGAATGGAACGCAGCATGACTACGGGTGCAAAAATCTCATCGTAGTGCAAACCTGGCACTTGGGTGAAACCTTTAGCAACTAGTCGTGCTTTGTAGATATCTTGTTGACCTTCCACAGAATGCTTTATCTTGTAAAGCCATTTGCATTGAAGGGGACGAACCTTAGCAGGTAAGTCAACAAGATCCCACACGTTGTTCTCATACATGGAGTCCATCTCGGATTGCATGCCCTCAAGCCATAGCTTGAGTCGAACTGGTCATGGCACCTTTATAGGTTGCGGGTTCACTACTCGTTAAGAGTAGAATGTCATCTATGTCATGTTCCTCGACCAGACCAATGTATCTGTCCGGAGGAATAGAGACTCTTCCCGACCTCCTAGGTTCCTCAGGAATGTTAACCGCAGCCGGGATTGAAGGAATAGGTTCCTCCAATAGTTGCTCGGTATTTGGTTCTGGAATCTCCGACAGGTCGAAGGTTCTATCACTCTTTGCATTCTCGAGAAATTCCTTCTCTAAGAATGTCGCACTAGCCGCAACAAAAACACGTTGTTCGGTTGGCGAATAGAAGTAATGACCAAGTGTTCCTTTAGGATAACCTATAAAGAATGTCTTGACTGATCGCGGGCCGAGCTTATCCTCGTGTCTCCACTTGACATAAGCCTCGCAGCCCCAAACCCGTATAAAGGACAAGTTAGGAACCGTTCCCTTCCATAGTTCATATGGAGTCTGTCACATGACTTTAGACGGACTTGGTTAAGTATTAGAGCAGGTGACGGAAGAGCATAACCCCACAATGAGTCGGCAACACGGTGTGACTCATCATGGATCGAACCATATCAAGTAGTGTTCGATTTCTCCGTTCGAACACACCATTCAATTGAGGTGTTCCAGGTGGAGTTAGCGTAGGGCAATCCCACGAGTCCTTTAGGTGTTGATCAAACTCGTGAGAAAGATACTCGCCACCACGATCTGAACGTAGTGTTTTAATCTTTCTACCTAATAGGTTCTGTACCCTATTTTGGTATTCCTTGAATTTCTCAAAGGATTCACTTTTGTGCTTCATTAAGTAGACATAGCCATATCTACTTAAATCGTCCGTGAAAGTGATGAAATACCTATAGCCTTCTCGTGCGGTGATTGACATAGGTCCACATACATCCGTGTGTATGAGTCCTAATAGGTCAGCAGCGCGCATTCCAACACCTTTGAAGGAAATCCGAGTGATCTTACCGATGAGACATGATTCACACGTGCCAAATGATTGAAAATCAAAGGCCGAGATAGCTCCATTTTTGATGAGCTGTTTTACGCGTTTCTCATTAATGTGTCCCATACGGCAGTGCCATAGATACGTTTGATCTTTGTCACCAACCTTTAACTTTTTATTCATTACGTGTAATATTTCGGTCGTCTGATCTAAAACATAAATTCCGTTCAAGGAGACTGCCTTGCCATAAATCATATCGTGTAAAGAGAAAATGCAAGCATTATTTTCTATTACAAATGAAAAACCAAGTTTGTCAAGTGCAGAAACTGAAATAATGTTTTTCGAAAGACTAGGAACATAATAGCAGTCATATAATGACAACTCAAATCCGCTAGGAAGTTGGATCACATATGTCCCCTTTGAGATGGCAGCCACTCTTGCTCCATTCCCAACACGCAGGTCCACCTCACCCTTTACGAGGGGTTCGATGTTTCGGAGCCCCTGCACATGATTACACAGATGAGAACCACAACCAGTATCAAGTACCCAAGTTCCGTAACTTGCGTGGTTAATCTCAATCATATGAATAAAAGTAGAAGAGAGAGAAGACATACCAACAGGTTTAACACGACCTGCCTTTAAGTCCTCATGATAAACAGGACATGTACGCCTCCAATGCCCAGTCTTGTGGCAATGATGGCATTCCATGTTTTCATTCTTGCTCTTTGTCGCGCCTGATGAGGTGCTCGACTCACCAGGCCCACTCTTACCTGAACCCGACTTCTTGAACTTCGGTTTACCCTCCGCTAGGTTTGCCCGAGCTTTGCCCTTACCTTTCCCCTTGTTTGATACAACGAGAACATCTTGTTTCAAGCTCCCACTGAACTTCATGTCCTTCTCGGTCTGTACGAGAAGGGAGTGCAGTTCATGTGGGGTTTTCTTCAAATCATTCATATAGTAATTCGCTCGAAATTGCGAAAAACCATCGTGGAGTGAATGAAGCATGCGGTCGATAACAATGTTCTCGCTGATGTTACAATCAAAGGTCTCGACTTCTCGACATTCTCAATCATCTTTGAGAATGTGTGGGCTAACAGTTGGCCCTTTCGGAGTCTCGCATCAAGGAAGCGAGTGGTATGCTCATAGGTCACGATTCTCGGTGCTTTCGAGAATTCCTTAGTGAGCGTGGTGAAAATCTTGTTTGCACCATGGGCTATGAAGCGTTTCTGCAAATTGGATTCCATTGCAAAAATGAGTACGTTTTTAATCGCACCCGCTTCCATACAGAAATCATTAAACTTGGTGATTTCAGCAGCTCTAGCCGTGGGACCTAGGTTTGCCGGGAGGGGCTCTAATAGATATTTGAGCTTCCCATCAGCAGCGGCAGCATTCCGTAATGCCGCCTCCCAGTCTCCGAAGTTTGATCCATCATTCTTCAGTCGAGTAGACTGATTCATCTGATTCATGAAGATCCGAAGCCAGGACTCACGGTCCAATGTGGCACTTGGCATTGGGTTATCAGTAGAACCAGCCATTTGTTATTAGCAGTTAAAAAATCGTGATCTACACTGAAAAAGAAAGAAAAACAAAAACGAAATAAGCAACTCATCGAGGTGATTTAAGTCTATTTAAAATTCATTTTAACGTGTAGACTCAATGCACTTGTATAATTGATCTCCCTCAAGAATGATACAAGTGATCCCAAGACTCAATTTCTGTAAATTGATAAGCCAACTGTTTAGCTAATTCTTCCGGAAGAACTCTTGGTCGATAGATTTCCGTAAATCCTATCTATAGTCCACCATAGTCACAGGATCGTACGAGTGACTATAGTGTTGAGATAAAATAAGTCAATCGGTTCCAACTTACCCGACGTAGAAGGGGTCATATTATGCCTACCGACGAAGAAGGGATTCATTGGAGTTTGACCTATAAAGACCGTTCTCAATTTTTGTTTATACGAGGAAGATCCCATCAACAAAATTATAATTCATATTAAGTGAACGAACAACTAGCGTCTGCGTGAATGAATTTATTTGGGTGATGGCTTAAAAATCGTGTGACATGAGAATGTCAATGAAAACTAACTCGTGACCTCTATATGTGTCAGTTTTCATGCAATAATTAGGTGGTTTGGATTTTTAGGCGGAATATGATGCATACTATCGTTACAATAAAATAAATAAATGAATGCGATACGTAAATAAAAATTCCTAGTGTGGCCTATCCTAGTAAAAAGAACAAAATACAACTTTGGAATCCACCGTTGGACCCGAAAAGCTTGTCTTGGTGTTCCATCTTTGTCCATGTAGCGGGAGTGAGCATCCGGTCTCCATCTTTAGTCTTCTCAAAAATTACAATTTAAAATTTACAAATATAAACCTATTTACATTCTAAATAAAACTGTAATTAAAAGAAATAAAAATGGAGTTACGAGATCTCAAAATACAACCAAGACCGTGTTCCATCATTACGGTAACACGTTCTACTAAGGCCACACTAAGTTACAACCGTTTGCAAAATAAATAAATACGTAATTAAAAGCATTCAAAACATTCAAAATATAAACAAGAACGATAAATTAAAATGCATCAACTAAAAATTAAATTTATTCGTGACATAATTCCGTAATTATGTTAAATTTATCCAAACCACCAAAGATAATTAAAATTATATGACAAAACCGCTTTAGTCAAGTTAATTTTAATCCGAGATAATCCGTTACTTTAAATCGTTTTAAAGTAATTTGATTGTTCGTGGGTGAACCGTTTCACTATCAAGCGAGAGCATAAATCCGTTTTATGCATAAATGGCCGAAAAAAAAAAAAAACACAGAATTTTTTTTTTTTTTTTTCACTGCTGGTCGTGAACAGTAACCGCAAAAAAAAAAATTTTTTTTTTTTAAAATCGTTGCTGAAAACGTGAGCAACAAAAACAAAAAACGGCTTCAAATCGAGAGCAACAAAGATCAAAAGAAACGATTTGATAAAACCCAATTGCAATTTATTCTAATCCGGATTAAAACAAAATTACAATTGACATGTTCTTCACATATTGTTGTAATTATCGTTTAAAACAACAATTCGCAAAGAACAAAACGAAAACAACACAAAACAAAAATGCAAACCGTGTAAACTAGACACGGTTCCCAAAGCAAAAACAGGCCGTGGCATATAAAAAATTGCCGAGACCAAACATGCCACACGGTTTATCAAAATTTTATACAAAAATCATCGATTTGATAAAAACCAATTGCGATATCACCTAATCCGTATAGAAATGAAATAGCAATTGATAGATCTCCAACATATTATAATGAATATCGATTACAAAATAATATGCAAAGATGAAATCGACAACAAAAACAAAAACATGGCACGAATTCCTAGAAAAACAGCCGTGTAAACTAAAGGACACGGTTTTCAAAAAAAAAAAAATCGTGCAAAGAAAAAAAAACTGCCGTGTGGAATTTGCATCAAAAAAAAAATTAATCGATCCATTTCGTTTGATGAAAAACACATAGAAAATTTACGTGGCCTCGCTCTGATACCACTTGTTGGGTAATATCCGTATACTACCCTATAAAATTAGGAATATAACGCAAATTTTATATGTAATTTATAGTCATAAAACGAAAATAACAAGGAAACGATAAAGATCAGAAATAACCTTCGGTCCTAGTGCAAAAGGCAATGAGAGATCAAGGTAGATCTCCTCCTAAATGTTGCACCCAAGATGGTCCGAGAAATGCCCTTGTGCTAGAAGTAATCCTCTAATTGCCTTGCAATATTGAGAGGATTGTTTTTGTCAATTTAGGTTGGATGTGAGATCCGGATTTTGAGAGGCCCTTTTCTCAAAACCCTAAATTTTTCTCAAATGAATGATTAGGGCACAAAAGAGAGGAGAACCTCTCTTTTGTTCTCTCTTGGCCGGCCATCCATGGGCTATCTCGGGAAGTGGGCTTCCACTTCCTTTTAGATTTAGCTCATGGTCCGGTTCGATAATAGCTAAAACGTATACGACGGGTTTTTAATTATAAATTGCCATCGGTTATCGGTAATTAAATCATCAACTAATAATACGGGTTAGTTGAATTATTAATACATGTCCGACAAAGACAATATGGTATAATTAATTTATTCAATATACATTAATCAAATATAGAACGTTTATATTCAATTTACGAATTAATTGCTTAATTCGCCTTAGCCGTTATTATTTAATCTGTATTAAACAAAATATCTCAACATCACATTTTTGACTAATTACTAGTCAAAAGACTCGGACTAACTGGTTAGTCAAAATTGGCATCTACATGACTGTATTTTCATACCGTCACATCTCTCAAACGTATCCTATAGGTGTGACTTTTAGGGACCAGTTGATCACCGCCATCTGTATGACAATAACGTCAAACTTATCTAGCAAGCCAACCGTTATTGATAAACGTGGACCAACTGATTATGATACAAAAGTATACCCTTTGATCCTTTTAGAGATTTATAAGTCCTTGCACTAACTGTTAAGGACACCAGCCCCAACACAATGAAGCGTCTCTGCAAATTGGTTTCCATTGCAAAGATGAGTACGTTCTTTATCGCACCCGCTTCCATAACGAAGTCACTATAAGCGAGTGGCTCGTTGACTCCTGCATTGGGGCCTGGGTTGACCGGTATTGGCTCAGTTAAGTACTTGAGCTTACCGTCAGCAATGGCAGCATTCCGTAGTGCCGCCTCCAAGTCCGCAAAGTTGGACCCATCATTCTTCAGTCGCGTGGACTGATTCATGTGGTCCATGAAAGCTTTCAGCCAGGACTCGCGTCCAAGTGTGGCACTAGGCACTGGGATTGTGTTATTTCCAGCCATTTCGTTGTAACAGTATTATGAAAATAAACGTGTTCTACACTGCAAGAAGAAGAATAAAAATAATAAGCATGTGCATCGTTTATATTATTAAGTCTAATGAACTGTAGTCATAACGCGAAGACTCAAAACATTTATACAATTAACCTCCCTCAAGAATTATATAAATGATCCCAAGACTCAATTCTCTGTAAATTGATAAGCTAACCTTTTAGCTAATTCTACCATTAGAATTTTTGGTCGATAAATTTCTGTAAATTCTATCTTTAGTCCATCATAATCACGAGAAACTCTTCGGACTATGATGTTGAGGTAAACTAAGTCAACACAACTACTTACCCAACGTAGAAGGGGTCATATTATGCCTACCGACGAAGAAGGGATTCATAGTTGTTTGCCCTTAAAAAGACTAATCTCAATTTCCATTTTAGAGGAAGATCCCATCAACTTTATTCTAATTCATTTTAAGTGAACTAATATCTAGCATGCGAGAATAAATAAACTAAGGTGATGGCTTAATAAGTGTGTGACATCTGTATGTCCATGAAAACTAACATACAACCTATATGAGTCAATTTTCATGCATTTTAGTAGTAGGTGGTTTGGTTTTAGGCGGAATATGATGCATAAACTAACATGTGAATGAAAAACAATATGAATGAAAACGTAAAACAATAAAAGTCCTAGTGTGGCCTATCCTATCAAAATAAACATTAAATACAAGTTTGGAATCCATCCTTGGACCCGAGAAGCTTGTCTTGATGTTCCATCTTGATCCATGTAGCGGGAGTGAGCTCCAATCTCCATCTTTAGTTTTCTTCGAAAAATTACAATAAATAAAAATTTACATAATAAACCTATTTATTAAATTCTAATTTCAAAACCCAAAAACTAAAGAAAAGTAAAGGAGATTCGAGATCTCATAATTACATAAAAAATCATGTTTCCTTCATTACGAAAACATAATTTGACTAAGGCCACACTAAGTATTACAATTTACAACCGATTGCAAAAATAAATACGTAAATAAAATTCATTCATTGATTCATTCAACAAAATTAAAATGCATCAACTAAAAATAAATTAAACATACATGACACAATTCCTTAATTATGTTAATTAATTTATCCAAACCACCTATTTAAATCAAATTAAGTGACAATTCCTCAATTAATCACATTAATTTCAATCTTAATTCATATTAAACTTGTAATATGAATTCAATCCGTCAAAATTTTAAACTGCTTTAAAATAATATGATGTCTTTAAATTGTGAACCGTTTCACAATAACTAATTGGCCAAAACAAACAAGTTTTTTTTTTCACCCACGGCAAAATAAAAAAAAAACAATTTTTTTTTTTTTTTAATTCCCAGCTGCTCACGGCTGGAAAAAAAACAGCCCAAAATTTTCCCCAATTCGGCAATTTGGCAAAAACGAAAGAAAAAAAAATTCTAATTATTATTTTTTTTTTCTTTTCCGACATTTCAGGAAAAAAAACACACAAAAAAACAGAAATTTTTTTTTTCTTTTTGGCTCACGACAAACCCTAAAAAAAATAAGCCGTCACTTTTTTTCTTTTGCGGCAAAAAGCCCTAAAACAAAAATCGATGAAGAAAATGTTTACAGTTGCTATTAGAACATGATTTAGCAAATGAATTAATGAACATGATTAATCGTATATGCTAAAACTATATAGCAAAAACAAGTTCTTGTATCATCGACATGACGATTCTATTTGTATTTTAACTTAATCTTCATTAAATCAAAATCTACCAATTCTTCATATGATAATTTTAACTGATTAAAACAATGATATGAAAAATGAAATTGGAAATAAATCATCAAGCAAAAGAAAAAAACGAAAAAAAAAAAAAAACAGGCCGAGAAAAAAAAACCTCTCGGCAAAAAAAAATTTTTAGCCGAAATATTTTTTTTTTTATGTTTTTTCGAAATTCCTCATATTGTTTACATACAATTTTATGAAAATCATCAAAATTAAAATTTGTGGCCTTGGCTCTGATACCACTTGTGGGATTTATCTGTATGCATCCCTTAATATTCAAGGATTATAACGAATTTTATGAAGATGATCACTAGTCATAAAATAAAATTACATAAACAAAAGTATATAGGATTTAGAAATAACCTTCGGTCCTAGCAAAAACGGCCTAAGAACAATATCAAAGTTGATATTCGCCTATTAGTTGCACCCAAGACGATATTGAGATATGCCCTTTGATTATGCTAGAATCGATCCAAATTTTCTGTAAAAACTTAGGTTGTTTTTTGTGTTTTTTCTGATAAGAGGAGAGATTAGGTTAAAAGAGAATTAGGGTAGAAAATGATCTCCCTTTCTCCTTTTATGGAAACCGAAAATGGGAGTGAATAAGGGAGATATTATCTTCCCTAATTCGGCCCATATCACCGAAATAAGGAGTATATTTTCCTTATTTTCGGTTATTCCAAAAATGTATAAAATGTGTTAAATTGTCATCTAGTGAGGATCGAACCCATGACCTCTTGGTTTGTGTACCCTCACTATTACCACTATGACACATTGATCTTGTTGATATTAAATATAACCGATTACATTTAATTACGAATTAACAGATTAATTCGTCCAAGCTAACATTACATACATTTAATTAAATATAACTTATTATATTCAATTTACGAATTGACAGTTAATTCGTCTCAACTAATATTATTTAATCTTCATTAAATAATTGTCTCATCAACACATTGACTAACTGTTTAGTCATATTAGGCATCAATGTGATTATATTTCTATTACCACATCTCTCAAACACATCCTATAGGTGTGACCTTTAGGGACCAGTTGTTCACCGCTATCTGTATGATAATAACGTCAAATTTTCTAGCAAGCCAACCGTTATTAGGTAATCGTTAATCAACTGATTAAAATACGAAGTATACCCTTGTGAACCTGTAAGAGATTTACAAATGTTATCACACTAATTTGTGGAGGACATAAGCTCCAACATGCTGCGCCTCTTCCCGAGGCTGCCGCAGTTCCTGCTTCCTTTCTTCTTCCTTCGTCTTTTGTTCCTCTGTTCGTCTTGATTTGCCTTCAATAGTTCATGTTTTATTGACAGGATATTTCTAGCATAATAATTTTGACATGTAAATCATTAATAATTAATTCATCTTTTTAAATTCCCGACTTAAATCCCTTATAGTTCATATTTGCGGGTTTTCATCATTGAAATCAATCCAGGTTTTAGAGGTTCGATTCATCAATATTGAGTCTCTGGAATTCATCGTTGATATATTTGTATCTATTATTTATCGTCATCATCATTGGTTCTTCGTTAATAACTTGTTTAACCTATTTAATTTAATTCATTGTTAATCTTATTATTAATCTTATAATTCATTAATATTGTATTGATTCGTTCCAATTAATTTTACCCGTCTTTTATTGTTTTTATGACCAATTCATATGTAAATAACCTGCTAAATCACTTCTATCCGAGTCAAATAATAATCAACCGTTAAATCACTAATTAACATTAACGCAATTCGGCTTCACATCCAGAATTCAGGTCAGGAACAAACGCAGCAACTGCTGCGCCTCTTCCAAAAGACGCAGCTCTGCTGCGCCTGTTTCGGGTTGAATTCTGTCTCTGAACTCCCGTTTCTGCCTTGACCTACTTTATTAATTACGTATTAATTAACTATTATTCGTATTATCACTAATAATCTGTTTGTTAATTTATTTATTCTTTCTTTTCTCAAATTATCCGTTTTGAATGTATTTTTGACGTAAATCAATTAATTCATTGTAATTTTCAATTATTGTATTTATTTCTTTATCTTATTGTATGATTATTTACTTGCTTTCACATGCAATCAACCTAAATTTCTACCTCGATATCAATGCATGCTAAATTACGTGTCTACCGACTTAGTTTAATCTTCACATGTTGGGATCAATTTAATGGATGTTGCATTGCATGCATATAATCGATAACATATCGAGTATAGACGATTATCCCTAATCATTAGTAGAGGCCGTGATCGAGACGGGCGGGATTAGGTCTTCGATCAAAAGAGCTTCCTAATACGTACCCTCGCCCCTTACTCCAGATCTCGGTGAACATCCGTGTTCATTGGCATCCATGAGAGTCATTCTAGACATAGAATGCTAAGGGTAACGAGTTCTTGGTGTTCATGTCACTACTTTGTGTCTTGACATGGCATGAGGTATTCGAACGGTTTCTAATTTTTCAGAATAAATTGGTGGCGACTCCACAAATGCAAAGCTTGCTCGCTTTTCCTCCCGAGTGACCCCCGTGGGCCCGCGTCCACATGAAGCAATCATTGCGTATTCTTGGTTGGAGGGTCGAAAAATCAATTTGGCTAGTCTTGTTTTAAACCGTATTGTTCAAACGAGCCTAACCGTCACCAAGGAGAAATTTTGTACCACTCTTGATCTTCCATATGGGATGTGGATATCGAGGTTTTTGGAGATAAAGCAAGTTGTGGGACGGGAAAGTTACGGTGTTAGTGCAAAGGATTGCATGTGTGATCGTGTAATCAAATTGATGGGTCTTGGATTTGATGGACCCGAATTGGTCCTTGGTAAGAATGTTGAAAAGATTTCTAGTGATGTTGTATTGGTAGCTATGGAAGCTAAGTTGGAAATTTTTATGGGTTCTTTGATGGGAAAATTTGAGGAGTAAACCACGGCCTTAGCCACGGCCTTGTCTCGGGTTGGGACTTCACGGTCCTCGGATGGTGGATTGGATAGTGCTCGGGTTTATGAATGGATGGACGGGGTTGATAAGAGGCTTTCGGGTTTTAAGAGGGAGTTGAAGGCAATTCATGGGGAAGTGTTCCAACACGGAGATCGTCTTTCTTTTCTCGCTAGTCAAGGTGGTGCGTTGGTTATGCACGGGAAAGCAATGGCGGCCGATCAATCTCTTACCTTGGAGGCGACAAAGGCTTTGTCATTGAAAGTTCTTAACTTTGAAAGGAGCCTTCAAGCTCAAGCTACGCTTGTGAGGAGCTCTTTTGATCGTCTTGATGCCTTGGAACATCGCACTCGTCCCGACTATGTTAACCCATATAAGACCCGCCAAATTTGACATTGCCTTGCATATTGCCTAATTTAGCACTTTTCTTTCTTAGCTTTAACTTTTTGCTTTTCTAATGGTCTATTTTGCACAACTATCTCATTTGGCCCATTTTGGCATCTACTTGTGGTTATGGCCCAAGTAGATCTAAACATGTTGTTCATTCGGCCCATTTGGTTTTAGACATATTTTTTTTTTAGTTTATGTGATACTTTAATTCTTAGGTACTTATGTTTTTCTATAGTCTATTAGTTTCTTATATCATTCTTATCTCTTGTCTCATCTTATATTATTCTAGTCATTTTATATTTGTTCTTGTCTTTTCGATGATGTCAAGAGAGGGAAAGAACATCTATGGTAAGCATCTAGCTAAGTTTGCTCCTTGTCAAGACCAATTATCTCTTAAAGTCATTTAAGTTTCGATTATGTGTTAATCGTCTTGATCTTACGTTGACCTTAATTGTCAAGATAACAGTATTATATTGAGGGGGAACTTTATACTTAGTCACAATTTTAGGAGACTTGCCATCATCAAAAAGGGGGAATATATATGTTGAACCATATAGTATATATGTTTATGTTTTGATGGTGTCAAGAGTGCTTTATATTTTATATACTTGTTGCGCGTAATTGTTTGTTTAGTCTCTTCAGATTAGACTTACTATTTGTCAAGCTTAGAAAATTGTGATGAACTACAAGACTATGTTATGATCAAGCCCTCAATTACGGATCAAGATTATAGAAGAATTATTCAAGCATTATGAGAAGATGAAGCTCGTCTAAAGATTAATCAAGCTTGGATGATGAAGTAGCCTATGCTCGAAGATCTTCTAAGAAGATTAGAATAGTATAGGTGATTATCTCGTAATGATAACATAAGAATGAATTTCTTATACTAGTAAAGTTATAGCTTGACAGCTATAACATTACTTGTGAAAGAGCTCAATGTTATAGCTCTTCTACTATAACATTGAGATGCTGAGTTTATACTACACGACTTAAAATGTTTTCAAAATTGTTTTTGAAAAATGTTTTTGTTTCTTTTAAATGTTCTAGCAAAAGTATTTATTAACGAAGCTTATATTAATATGGAGTATGGTTTTATTTTAAACTTATAATTAGTAATCATGTTGGATCAACTTATGAGTTGAGCCATATTACTAATTAGAGTTTTAACATAGCATACTCTTAAATCCTAAAAATCTATCCTAATTTCAAGCTAGGGTTTTCACGGAAAACGAAGCATATGGGCCGTTGTTATTTCGTGTAAACCTAATGTATAAAAGATTGTTATTGTAAAGATTTTATTCTCTAGAATTATCTTAACATATCTTTTATATTTAACTTGATATGATTATTTATCATAAGGATATTTTTGTTATGGAAAATCTTATCATATCTTAAGATTTATGGAAAAGATAATAGAAGAATAATTTATATTTTATCTTTCGGAATATTCTCTATTATCTCTCATGGTTTTAAGGAAAGAAATAATAAAAGATATGATTTGTTTACATATCCATATTTCGGCTATTAGGGTTTCGAGCAAACCGTGAGCCATGCTCTTTCCTTCCCTATAAATACTTTGCTTTTGCAACATTTGAAAGTAAGACCTTCAAGCACAAATTGATTTTATTTTTAAGAGAAAAATCCGTGTGTTTCAAAACAATAAAACCGTTTTGCTATTTTCGAAAAAGGTCGTGTGTTTATAAACTTGTATATTCATTCATTAGTTATCGTTATAAGATAATAGTGCTCAATCGATTTCTTACTTGTTCATTAACGTGAACTTTTAGTAGAATCATTAAGTGCTTTCTTATTAGCGTAAGTTAGTCACTCGAGTATTTAACGGTACTCACTTGAGTTACAACTAAGGTTAGTTGTACAAGTTGAGTTAGTAAATTTGTAATTCGTAGAAAGGTACTAAATTTATTAATCGAGAATAGTGGACGTAGGTTTCAATTTGTGAAACTGAACCACTTCAAAACCGTGCGTCTCTCTCTTTTGTTCGTTTGTTTATTTCATTCTTGTTCGTTCATCAGTTAATTTTTTAGAGTTTAATCAATAAACTTTAAATAATTAATTATACTTATACAATCAAAAAAGTAGTAAAAGTTTTAAATCCTCAATTCACCCCCCTCTCGAGTATTTTGGATCGATAGACTCTTCAACCTCAACAACAACAATAACATGTATATGTACCACCACAACAAAGGTATAATTACCCAGCGGGCTATCAAAGTCAAAACCAACAACAAAGGCCACCTCAACTAAATTTCCAACCAAACCAAGGTCCACTCCAAAATGTCCAACAAAACAACCGGGGGAGGGGGGGGGGGGAGGGGTAAACTTGAGGCCTTGATAATTCAAATGCAAAAGGAATTGTTGGCTCAAATACAAAGGTGTGATCAAGCTCACAATGCCGCCTTCAAGATGCTAGAGCAACAAATGGCTCAACTGGCCGCTTATAGCTCTCAAAGAAAGACGGGTCAACTACCAACCCAAGGTGAGAAACCACATGAAACGGTTAATGCCATTAAATTGAAGAGTAGTTCGAGCTATGATGGGATATCCATGACTTTGGATGATGAGATGGTAAGTAAAGGGACCAAGCTTGGGGGAATTGACAAAAAGAAGATTAGTGAAGAGCCTCCTATTCAGATTCGTGTTCCATTTTCTCACCGTTTATTAATGCATAAGAGAAAGAGTAAGCTTGATACCAAGAATGATGAGCCCCTTATGCCCAAAGAAAGTGAAGAGGTGCTTGTTGGGAAGGAGATCTCTCTTAATGCTAAGGAAGATGATGCCTTTTCAAAGAAGGTTGGGGTAGATGACCATGTTGTGGTCGAGAAAGAGAAAGATGTGGAGGATGCTCCTCCAAAGGAAGTTGTTCAAGTGCCGTTTCCCCTCCGTCTAGCAAAGCACAAGAAGGAGAGTAAGTTCGGTAAGTTCTTGGAAGTTGTTAAGAATTTGCAAGTTACCGTACTATTTATTGAATTGCTTACCCGAGCAAGTCCCTTCTTATTCAAAGTTCATAAAACAAATCCGCTCTATGAAGCGATCCTTCAATGAGGTTGAGACCATTGCTTTCACCAAAGAGTGTAGTGCACTCTTACAAAACAAGTCTCCCCCAAAACTTAAGGACCCCGGTAGTTATTCTATTCCTTGCACTATAGGCACATATATTATTGACAAGGCCCTTTGCGACCTAGGTGCTAGTGTAAGCGTCATGCCCTATTCCATTTGTGAGAAACTTAACGTGGGTGATTTAAAATGCACTAATATTACTTTGCAAATGGCGGACCGTTCTTTAAAGCAATCTTTAGGTATCTTAGAAGATGTGCCCGTCAAAGTTGGCAAGTTTTTCATACCATTGACTTCCCCATACTTGATATGGCCGAGGACTCACAAACCCCGATTATATTGGGTAGGCCATTTTTGCACTCCGCGGGTGCGTTGATTGATGTGAAAAATGGGAAGTTGACTTTAGAGGTGGGCGATAACCGGGTTACCTTTAGCAAGAACAATACCATTAGGTGCCCAATGTTTCAAGAGTCTTGTTATTTAATTAACACTGTGGACTCTACTATTGCTCCTTTTATACCTAGATCCTTACTGACGCATCCGCTAGAGGTCGATATTGGTATTAATTATTTTGCAGGATAGGATTCTAAAGGCACTAATGCTAAGAGTGCTAAAAGGAAGGGGGAATTTTCTTAGAAAAGCCTGAAGTGGTTGAGGAAAGTGAATGAAGCCATGAAAGAGAGCTCAGAAGGTGGCAAGCTCAAGGACGGAAATTGATTAAATGAGCTTCTTACGTCGTGCGGGACGTTAAACCAACGCTTCTTGGGAGGCAACCCCAGCTTTTATTTGCTTTTGTTTTTAATTTTCAGCAGTTTATATTTTTTCGTAGAATTAGAAATAAAATTACTAGACTTAACGGTGTTTTGCTTTGTGATTTATAGGTGACGGAAGAAGAAATGAAAGCTCAAGGAAGGATATTCACGCTTCCCCATGCAAGAAACCCCGTTCGGGAACGTAACTTTCAAAAACGGGACGGAAATAAATCAATACGAAGGAAAAGTCAAAAGTGCCTAAAACTAGTCAACCCGATCGGGGTGGCCAGGCCCCGATCGTGGTCGTGCATTTTTATGTTTTTTGGCCTTATTTGATGATATGGGTAAGAAGCAAACATCACTTTATCATTCCTTCAACACCTCGACGGTATTCTTTCTCCTCTGTCTATCATATATATTTCTTCATTTTGCTTCACTTAAATCACAAGGAAACATCATTTCCACCGCCACTTTGCAAGATTCAATCATCCATTAAAATCACCAAGTAAGTATTCCGCTCATTTCTCTTTGATTTCATCTATTTTAATCAATTTAACCAACTTTCAAAAACCCTAACTCAAATTGGGGGAATTCGATTTTGTGCTTGTTTATGCTAGAAATTGATTATATTGTGTTCTATTAATGTTTATAGGATGAATTAGTTCACTAATTTGTTCTATTATACTTGTTTGGATGGATTTTTGTTTGTCTTAAGATGATTTTTTTGCTTAAAATTTCAGAAATGGCACCTAGAAAAGCTACTACTCAAGGTGCTACAAAGAGAAGGAGAGGTGGTGCAGATTCCTCCCGAGCTACGGAGGATGTATAAATGTAAGACACATCGGAGTGGCATGAGGTTCCACATTTCTTCGAGTTATATTCAATAGTAAAAAACAATGGGATAATTGGGTCAACTTACGAGTCAAAGGTATGAAGGCCACTAAATTTATCAATCAAGCTTCTTTGAAAAACATTGGTATTGATAAAAATGTTAAGATCTTGTTTATGAACCTTGATATGAAGGCTTGTTACACCATGAATTATAAGACCTTCCCCGAACTCACCCTTGAGTTCTTGAGTTCTTTCGAGTTTCATAAATCTAAGAAGAAGGATTTTATACCTGGTGTAAGTTTCCGGTTGTTCAATAATGACTATAAATTGACTTTAGTGGAATTTGCCGAAATATTTCAATTGAAACATGAAGGCTTGCATATTGACTCACCCGAATATTACAACCCCAAAATAACGTGGCAATCCATTTCTCACTACCCCTTTGTTGGTTGGGATCATGTCCCTCACCAATATATTCACTACCCCGAAATTCGCATTTGGCAAAGGTTTATGGGGTGGACTTTCTTTGGTAGAAATGATCCTCACTCGGTGAGGAGGATAGAGATTGAAATTTTGGGTGCTTTTCTCAATGTTAATGAGGATGAAAAATGGTGGATAAATATTCCCTACCACTTTGCAAACCACTTGACCAAGCAATGTAACCCGAAAAATAGTTCTATTGTCATGGGTGGGTTGGTTACTAAAATTGCTCATCATTTATGCCGTTTTAACCAAGAGACCACCGACATGCGACCTTTGGATGTTACTAGGGAAAAGGGGGATGAACTAGATTATGAATACTTTCTATCTTGCAATTGGTTTAGAAATTCTCATCCACACATGATTTGGAAAATTGGTGGTAATGATTCTATTAGTCTACCGGATGAGAAAAATGAACTAAAAGCTTTAGTCCATACCAAACCCCATCGCGGGAATGCCCGCTTTACACCCCCCACTTATCACTTGCCTCATAGAGAAGAGACACCCTCCACCATTGAGCGACGTGCAAGAGGTCAACCCTCTCAAGCACGCCATTCCACCTCTAGCATAAATATGATGGATATGATGCGAGACCTTAGTCTTAATGTTAATGTCATTCGTGATGATTAAAGACTTGCATACATCCTATTTATGATCAATTTGCTAGATACGGGGTAATCCGACCCGAGGGACCACACCCATCATTCTATAACTATCCCTCGGGTGGATTCCCTTCCTCTTCTAACTATAATGCAGATACTTATGCTCCCGGTCCGGATTTTTGTGGTTCGCATTATGGATTTAAGGCATTCAATGGAGGATATAGTGGTGGATATGGTGGTTATAATAGCTATGGAGAAGGACCTGGAAGTGGACAAAATATTGGTGAATATGTTACTCCTCTCCAAAGGGATGAATCAAGTGTAGTGGTCACCAAGATGATGCATCCGGAAGTGGTAGTGGTAAAGAAAAGAAAGGTAGGAAGGGCTTCAATTTTTGGCCCTTTTCTTGAATGAGTGATGATTGGAAGAGTACCCCGTATACATACTAGCTTGGGGAGATGCTAACTAGTCTAGTAAGTGTTCTTTCCTTTGCATTTTAGTTTAATTTCTCGTAACCCATTAAATATGACCTCTTGTCTTTCTGGTTTATGTGCTTTGAGCCATTTTTATGGTTTGGTTGGGTGTTTTACATGTTGGCACATTGAGGACAATGTTGTGTTTAGCTGAGGGGGGGAATTGCATTGTAGTGTAGTTTGCAAAATTTTTAGAGAATTGTGCTGCTTTTTGCTTGCTTCTTAGCCTACTTTTGTCATAAAAATTATGCAAATGATTCTTTCTTATTTGATGGGATAATTGCTACATGGGGATGTCTTGACATAGTAGGTGGAAGATGAAATTGAACCATTAGGCTTGATCTTGACCTTTGGCAAGCCACAATATGGTAAGGTAGAGCCTCCTAAGCCGGTGCATTCCATTTCCGGTCTCACTTAGGTGAGTGTAGGTCTCCTTATGGTGTATGTTACATCAATAACGCAAAAGTATGGTCTTGATTTCATCTCTTTATAAGCATTGCATTCATTTGTTGTTAGCATTTTGGAGCCATTCACATGATTATAATTCCCTTTTTGAACCCCCTCAGAAAATTTATCGTTAGCTACATATAAAAATTGTCTACCTTGTTGAGCTAGTAGCTTTGATTAGTTGTGTTTGGGTGCTCATTTGGGATTTGGTTCATCTTTAAATATCATTGTGGGCTTTTTCTTAATGTTCTTGGAGGAAAAGAAAAAAAGAAGTGAAAAAAGAAAAAAATGAATTGGAAAAATGAAAAGAAAAAATGATGAATGAAAAAAATGATGGAAGAAGAAGAAAAAAAAAAAGAGAAGTTCTGAAAAAAGCATGAAAAGAGAATGAGAAAAAAAAAAGCATTGTTTGAATTGGAAAAAAGAAGAAGAAGTTGATGTAGGAAGCTGTCATATGTTTTATTCATAAATTTTGGAGAGTATTCTTGTGATTTGTATCAGAATTTTGGGTTAGTTTCGGGATTGATCATCCTTTCATTTTGGATAGTTGTGCTGTGAACATTATTTGCGCACATTTAGTCTCCTAATTGAGCCTATTTTGCATACTATTATAACAATTCATGGCCATTTTATCCGTCAAATGCTTCCTATTTTGCTTTCCTAGTACATTTCGTATGTTTTGTAGGAAAGGAGATAATAAGGCGGAAATTCCCGTCTTTCGTCCATATTTGTAAGCTTTTTGATGATATTAGATGGACTAGTATGAAGAGGAGGCAAGAATGATGGCTAAGTATGTAGAAATAAAGATTATATAGAAGGATCATAGGGTTAAAAAGCAAGGATGACGAGAAGGAAGTCAATGCAAGAAGAAATTACTCGGAACCCAAACCAAGAGTCGTTCCTTTGGCTCTAAAAGTATGCTAGATGGAACGGCGTCGAAAAAACAAGTGATCTAGGCTTTTGAATCACTCCAATAGGAGTCCGGATGAGAAAATGACGTCCGTTTTACAATCCGAGGTCAAACAAAGAAGCTGTCCGCCAATCCGCTCGTCCCGAGACTCAAGACGCTCGGATTCCTGAGACCCAATCCGCCCGTCTTCCCCACAAGACGCTCGGATTGTTAGACAGAAAGAAAAGATAAATACACAGCCCATAATCCGAGCGTCCCGAGAACAATCCGCCCGTCTTCCCAACAATCCGCTCGTCTTCTATCAATCCGCCCGTCTTCCCCTCAATCCGCTCGTCTTCCATTAATCCGCCCGTCTTCATGCCTTGGACGCCTGGATTCCCTTACAACAACTTTTCGTGGTCTTCTTGTTCTATGAAGGATGCGCATATTTTTCAAAGACCGGCGAAAAGGAGACCGGAGTCTCCCTTGAGACCGGCGATTCCCTACCCAACAATTAGCATTGTTAAATTACTATTTTACCCTTGCTTAACCTAATGATGCTCTACTATATATACCCCATTTGTAATAATCAAACCATCAAGTTTTCATTAGATTAGAATCAAGTTTTTCATCAGGTTAAATCAATCCTTCCTTAGATTAGATTAGGAGTAGATTAGAATAGATTACTCATTAATCTTTCCACAAATCTCACAATAATCTCTCCTTAATTATTATTCAAGTTTATTATTCAAGTTTATTATTGGGTAATTGAAGATTATTGGGTTTATTGGGAGATTGACAACCTTCCATCAATCATCAAGTTCTTCTATTATTCTTTTCTTTATTAATTGGATCATCTCAAGTTTGGTATAAATATTTTACCCTTTACTCTTTATTGTTTATTTCCTCATTCTCTTATCATGTTTTCACTTGTTGTGATGATTGACACCATTAATGACACGTTCTCCATGATAATGAGTGAGTAGTCTCTTAGCTAGGATTAATGGGTAATTAGGGAAACCAATATGGGATTGATTAATGCTTATTCTAATATATTTTCATAATCAAATTGCTTGCTTGCTGTGATATCAACTTTATGCACATGTTATGTTTGATAAATGCTAAGCCTATGAATCCTTGCATTTACAACCATCTCTTATCTACTCAACTTGACTTGTAAGATATAAACCAACTCGAGTCTTGTTAGACCATGCATAGGAGTTGAATAGGAGTAAAGTAAGTCGACTTGTAGGTGTTGTACAATCTAATCGATTCGGCTCCAGGACCCAACTCTTCCTATGAACCATAAGAAATAAACCAACTCGGTTCCTCCATAACATTAATTGCTTGAAACTTTGTAAACATGTTTGTATGATCAACTCCCATGAATCCCCTATGACCCTATGACATCCTAGCACTTTTAGTCATTTGTTTACATCTTTCCTTTTATTGCTTGTTTTACTTTATTGCTTGCATTAGTCTAGACACAACTACAAACCCGAACAAATTGTGACACTAGCATAAATTGAAATAGACAGACTTACAACCCAAAGCACACCATCCCATGGATCGACCTCGACTTACCGCTAACTAGTTGTTTGTTGAGTATTATAAATGTGTTTGATTGGATGTGACCCGATGACATCATACATCAAAATGGCGCCGTTGCCGGGGATGGTGCTATGTGATTAAGTTCTTACTTGTTTGTCGATTTTGATTTTGCTTTCACCTTGGGGAACTTGTTCCTCAAGGATTGTTCTTACCGTTTTTGTGTAGTTTCCATGCTTGTAGTTGTTTCCTTGTCTTAACCATGATGATGACCCAAGACTTGGTACATGGAGTATGTGATGGATCTTTTGAGTATGACTATGGGTATGGGGAGTTTGAGGAGCAAGTCAACACAAACCTACCTTACACCTCATACAATTAAAATCCTAACTACTACCCCAATCTTTCCCACCAAAATCCCCACATCCAATATCCACAACAACCACCCACCCAATACCCACTTCACAATGAATTTCAATTGCCATAATACAACCACTTTTACACCCACCCACAACTAGAAGATGAGCCCATTCAAAATGTGATTCTCCAAATGATGGGAGATCAACAAAACTTCTTCAAACAAATGCTAGAAGAGAGCCAAAAAAGGGACAACGTTCTTCAAGACATTGTTACCCAAGGTGAGGAGTTGGAGATTCAAATTTCCCAAATGAAGGAAGCCCAAATAACTACTCCTCACCATTCCTTTGATTATGAATGTGAGTTTGAAGGAGTTACCTTTGATGACAAGTGGGAAGAGCCAATCTCTTTGAGCTCTTGTGAGTATGAAAGTGTGGTATTTGATGAAGAAGATATGAGGTGGAGTAAGCCAAGTACTCTTAGCCTTTGTGAGTATGAGGGTGTGTCATTTGATGTGAACATTGAGGTTTCGGAGGAAGAATTATTGAACAAGAATGAAGCTCCTATCTATGATTCGTATGAAGATAGCGATGATGACAAGCCTAAGGAAGGAGCTTATGCGGAATATGTGTCTTACAAGGACCTTTGGAATAGGGAAGAAGAATGGACTTGTGATATCACCTTGCTTGAGGATCCTATCCTTGAGAAGTTTGAAGTATGCTTCCATGAGTAAGATGAATGTCTCTTTCCTATTAACCATGAAGACCTTTTCACACCCACCATGGAACCTATGATTGTTGGAGATGATATGGTGGACCTTCTCCAAAAAGTCAAAACATCATATAAAGGGTACTTGGTGGAGAAGCTCAAGAACAAACTTGCAAATGAACTTGCTTGTGGAGATTTGGCATCCACAACATCAATTCCTAAGGTATCCGGTCATCAATGTTATGAGAATTCTCCTTCTACTCTTGAAGGATTGATAAATCCAAATGTTATCATCACCACAAAAATTGAAGGAGAAGGTGGTGAGTTGAAGTCTCCGGACGAATATGAACCATACGTCATACCTTATGTTGAAAAGAATCATGGGCTTGTTGGTTTGAAGCATTTCAAAGGCTCAAGTGCTAAGGGCAAGGTGAATGAGAGAGTGAATGACAAGCTTCCTTGGCCAAGCTTTATTTTGAATTGGAACAAACCGTATTCATGCTTATTTGAGGATTGTGCCCAAGCATTTAACCGGTTATTGAGAGCATTGAGCAACATGGACCACATCAATAACCATGGCAACAAGGAATGAGTTTGGTGGAGTCCTCCCTCAAACCACCATTTGTAAGATACCCTTTTATTTGACTTTGCATTACAGTTACACTTGCATTTAATTATATACATATACTTTTAGCTTGCATTTGTATTATATTACATTCATACTAGCTAGTTCATATAGTATAGTTGCATTGTAATATATCTCACATGATTCATGTAGATAGTTGCATATAGACTAGAATTCATGCATAGACACTAATGGCCAAACCTATTCATTTCTACACTAGAGATAGTGTTTAAATTGGTTTGGGGAGGTTTGATCATAGGTAACCATAGTTTACTAGAAAACATGCATCATCTAGTGTAGATTGCATTCATTTGTTACATATGTCATATAGAATTGCATTTAGTTAGAGCATGCATTCATTCATATCAAATCATTGCATTTATTCAAAAATCCAAAAACATGTACTTTCTTCTCATTCCTACTCCTACATGTACATTGAGAACAATGTCCAAAATAAAGTGGGGGATGGGAATTTATATTCCAAAATGCATAAAAATTGAAAATTTCGAAAAATCCCAAAAATATGTTCTTTAATTTCATAAAATCAAAAAACCATACAAATTTGAAAAATTTAAAAATCCAAAAACATGTTCATTTCCTTTGTAATATAGTCTTGTATATTGCTTGTATATATTATGTTTGTTCATCCTTGTTCACATTTATTGACTACGCCATATCCGAGACATGAGGATATTGAAGACCGCATAGTATGATCTTTCCAATCTCCTTTTTCCTCTTTATATTAATGACTATGTGGCTTTATTTTGATTAATGCGGTAAAAACAATGTGAATTTAGGATTGCATTTAGATTATTTGGCATATTAGTTGGTAGAAGCATATGCATTAGGATGTATAAATGTTAGTTGTATCATGGCATGTAGTTTGCATGTTAGAAAAGTTTTGTGAAACCGTCTACTTGGGAAGCTTGACAAGTGTATATAGGCCCTAGTAGATGCTTTTTTTCTTAAGACTTTACTTGTTAGAATACTTGTAAAACACCCTAGGATGTGTCATGCTAGTATTCTTTGACCCATGGATTAAGGCCTAGTCAAGAGTACCTAGTGGTGTGATAACTCCTTGGCTACCGTTCATTCCAAGGTGACCCTTGAAACCATGCAACCATCATTTATCCGTGTTCTACCATACATTTTGTCATCAAAGGGAATGGGCACAAAAAATGTTCAAAATTTGAGTTGACGAAAGGAAATGAAAAGCCAAAAAGTTTGCAAAATGCATCAAAAGAAAAGAGGAGTAACAAAAATGAAAACTCCTATGCTTCAAATATAAGGCACCCTCGTTACAAATTGGGGTGACTTTGAAAATGTTCAAAAAGAAATGCAAAGAAAAGTTGAAATGTTGTCAAGTATTGAAATGCCAAACATCAAAGAAATGGCAAAAGAAAGTGTTCTCAAATGGTATATGCCACAAGAAATTGGGGGGAAAAACAACAACAAAAGCAAACTCCCAAATGAAACTCAAATACTATCGATCCCTTTATCCATCGTATCCATTTTTGTGCATGGTAGAGAGGGGACGACCCTTCTTCTTGTCTAGGCAAGAGGGGGAATTCCGCGATCCTCCAGTGTTTCTAACACCATAGGGAGTCTACTCTTGACAAAAGCATTTAACAATTGAGGACAAAGGTAACCTAGCTTGACACAACTTGGAGGTGATTTATTGGTATCCTTCTAGGCTTAGTAGTTTGAAGAAACAATATCTATAATGGAGTGTGTACCCTTAGATTGCTTCCCCTTGTAGATAATTTCCACCACTTAGATGAGGAAAGTGGCTATTCTCTTGTAGATGCATCCATTACTTGTTTTGTGTGCTTTAATGCTTGGATGTGTCGCCATTTTGGCAAGCCCCACCTTGCCTTGCAAGAAGGCATCCTACCTCATGGTTGTCTTGTTATGAGTTGAAGGGGCGGAGTGAGACCCGCTAATTGTCTCATATCGGTTATATTATTAGGATAGTTTAAATAAAGGTCTAGTTTTTGTCACCTCTTTACTCGGGACGAGTAAAAGTTCGGTTTGGGGATATTTGATGTGAACATTATTTGCGCACATTTAGTCCTCTAATTGAGCCTATTTTGCATACTATTATAACATTTCATGGCCATTTTATCCGTCAAATGCTTCCTATTTTGCTTTCCTAGTACATTTCGTATGTTTTGTAGGAAAGGAGATAATAAGGCGGAAATTCCCGTCTTTCGTGCATATTTGGAAGCTTTTTGATGATATTAGATGGACTAGTATGAATAGGAGGCAAGAATGATGGCTAAGTATGTAGGAATAAAGAGTATATAGAAGGATCATAGGGTTAAAAAGCAAGGATGACGAGAAGGAAGTCAATGCAAGAAGAAATTGCTCGGAACCCAAACCAAGAGTTGCTCCTTTGGCTCTGAAAGTATGCTATATGGAACGGCGTCGAAAAAATAAGTGATCTAGGCTTTTGAATCACTCCAATAAGAGTCCGGATGAGAAAATGACGTCCGTTTTACAATCCGAGGTCAAACAAAGAAGCTGTCCGCCAATCCGCTCGTCCCGAGACTCAAGACGCTCGGATTCCTTAGACCCAATCCGCCCGTCTTCCCCACAAGACGCTCGGATTGTTAGACAGAAAGAAAGATAAATACACAGCCCAGAATCCGAGCGTCCCGAGAACAATCCGTCCGTCTTCCCAACAATCCGCCCGTCTTCCATCAATCTGCCCGTCTTCCCCTCAATCCGCCCGTCTTCCATCAATCCGCCCGTCTTCATGCCTTGGACGCGCGGATTCCCTTACCAACAACTTTTCTTGCTCTTCTTGTTCTATGAAGGATGCGCATATTTTTCAAAGACCGGCGAAAAGGAGACCGGAGTCTCCCTTGAGACCGGCGATTCCCTACCCAACAATTAGCATTGTTAAATTACTATTTTACCCTTGCTTAACCTAATAATGCTCTACTATATATACCCCATTTGTAATAATCAAACCATCAAGTTTTCATTAGATTAGAATCAAGTTTTTCATTAGGTTAAATCAATCCTTCCTTAGATTAGATTAGGAGTAGATTAGAATAGATTACTCATTAATCTTTCCACAAATCTCACAATAATCTCTCCTTAATTATTGTTCAAGTTTATTATTCAAGTTTATTATTGGGTAATTGAAGATTATTGGGTTTATTGGGAGATTGACAACCTTCCATCAATCATCAAGTTCTTCTATTATTCTTTGCTTTATTATTTGGATCATCTCAAGTTTTGTATAAATATTTTACCCTTTACTCTTTATTGTTTATTTCCTCATTCTCTTATCATGTTTTCACTTGTTGTGATGATTGACACCATTAATGACATCTTCTGCATGATAATGAGTGAGTAGTCTCTTAGCTAGGATTAATGGGTAATTAGGGAAACCAATATGGGATTGATTAATGCTTATTGTAATATGTTTTCATAATCAAATTGCTTGCTTGTTGTGATGTCAACTTTATGCACATGTTATGTTTGATGAAATGCTAAGCCTATGAATCCTTGCATTTACAACCATCTCTTATCTACTCAACTTGACTTGTAAGATATAAACTAACTCGAGTCTTGTTAGACCATGCATAGGAGTTGAATAAGAGGAAAGTAAGTCGACTTGTAGGTGTTGTACAATCTAATCGATTCGGCTCCGGGACCCAACTCTTCCTATGAACCGTAAGATATAAACCAACTCGGTTCCTCCATAACATTAATTGCTTGAAACGTTGTAAACATGTTTGTATGATCAACTCCCATGAATCCCCTATGACCCCATGACATCCTAGCAGTTTTAGTCATTTGTTTACATCTTTCCTTTTATTGCTTGTTTTACTTTATTGCTTGCATTAGTCTAGACACAACTACAAACCCGAACCAATTGTGACACTAGCATAAATTGAGATAGATAGACTTAGAACCCAAAGCACACCGTCCTATGGATCGACCTCACTTACCGCTAACTAGTTGTTTGTTGAGTATTATAAATGTGTTTGATTGGATGTGATCCGACGACATCACTCTACATCAAGTTGCTAGCTTAACTTAAGCTCCACATTTCCATAATTCATTTGTTTTCCTTTCTTACCCATGTCTTTTATCCTTTTTCTTACCCTTGGCTTCTTTTACATGCTTGCATTTGAATGTTTTTGGCTTGTAGTTTTGAAATGATTACCATATTAGATTGTGGGTACACTCTCATGAGTCGAGGATAGGCGAGTGCTACTCACACAAAAATCCTTTTACATATAATTGAGTGATGAGTGAATCATGAGAGTCCAAAGTAAAAAAGATCTAGCAAGAACCGAAAAGTTCATACATAGTCATTCATGCTACGCCGTCATATAAATCTCATCCATGTTTTTGCTTTATTTCTTATGCCCATGTTGTTTCGGGTTTTGAATCATTGTGCTTAGCTTGTTTTAGGATATTGCAATTGATAGGATATGGTTTCTTGCTTGGCGACAAGCAAGAGTTTAGTTTGGGGGAGTTTGATATGTCCATTTTATATAGTATTTACCCCTCATTTTAGCTCGGTTTTTATTGAATATCACACTTTTATTAGTGTTTTTATGTGCTAATCTTGTGTTCTAGGCGTGTTGCTTGTATTTGTTGCATTTTGTAGGAAATTGAGCATTCGGTAGCTTATTCCCGTCATTTTAGCAAACACCGAAGTTCACTAAGCTAAGTGGAAGCAAGTATGATGACAAGTAGAAGATTGGAGCCCAAAACAAAAGAGTGAAAGTCAAGCCCAAAAGGAGGTCCCAAGACCAAGTCAATTGGGAACTTAGGATGCCAAATGAAGCATTTATTCGGGTGAATTAAGGGACATTAATCACATACATTGGATCCCTTTGAGCATTTAATCAAGAATTGAAGAAGAAAAACCGGAAAACACTCGGCCCCGATCGGGGTGGCCTGTCCCCGATCAGGGTTTGCTTGCCCCATGAATTTTATGTTATGCCCCTATTTTACTATAAATAGGGGCCTTAATCCGTCATTAGGGGATATCTTTTCTTACATCATTTTACACTCCTTGTAGCCTTAAGCAACAATTCTCTCTTAGTTTTCATATTGTTAAGCTTTTGGTTCTTATTACAATACAATCTTTCCATTCCAAGTCATTTGGGTTTGTTATTCTTGTTCAAGTTCCAAGTTCTTTTGTTACGACAGTTTCGATCCTTGTTCATTTCGTTATCGCATTCTTCGTTATTGTTATTTCTTAGTTTTCGTCATTGTTTTTAGCATTACAATATTAGTTGGTTGTTACATTTTATTAGCACTAGCTTATCATTAGCATTCCATTTTACACTTCTTATATTCATCATTTCACTAATTTACATGTTATTACTACTTAGTTTATTTATAAATTATACTCCCTCCCATCCAGACCAAAGGTTACATTGACTTTTTGGCACTATTCATGGTCGTAGAGAATCTTTGATATTATTCTTAATCTATAAGGGAAAATATAGTCATGTGATATCTTGTTTGGTTTATCGTCTTGAATGCTATAAGAATATCAAATTTTTATAATTTTTAATAATGTATAACTAAAGATATTCACGTTGCAAAACACGTCTCGACAAGTGTGATAAAGTCAATGTAACCTTTGGTGTGGATGGGAGGGAGTAATATTTCATTTAGTCATGTTTACATTATTACCATGTTTATCATTTCTTACATTGTTGTTAGTTTCATTTCCAACATGAGTGAGTAGTTCCTTTTGTCTAGGGATTAGGGAAGCCATGCATGATTAATATTTGTAAATGTTAAATTAGGTTGAGGTAATATTGTCTACTTGTTTCTACCACATATTTGCATTGTCATGATTAATCTTTGTTTAGTGGCCATATTCATTGATTAGGTTTTTTAATTCGTTCTATAAGTCGAGAGGCACGAAATCGAATTAGACTAAGCATGTGTTAGTAGGACAATCTAGTCATAACGAGAGTTCTCTCGGACCCGGTCTATGGTTGACAATAAGGCAGAGAGGTGGTTGTCTTTAAGCTTAAACAATTGACAATGTTATTTATTCCGAGTTTAACATGAGCATCTATATACAATTGCATGTGTGACCCGACTCCCCTAGACTCCTTTGCCATATATTTATTTATCGTTTTATTTGCTAGTTACCAAATCAATCAAACAAACACTCGTAATCGACCTTGATAGAATTCTATTCATTATAGCATTTCATAGCGCAATTCCCGTCTCCTAGTGTTCGACCCCTCGTACTACATTAATTTGTGTCTAGGGAAATTTATCTTTGATTAGGTGTGCGACAAAGCCTATCATCCCTCCAAATATAGAGGAGAGGAGCCTTTACATGCATTGCTTACTATTACTTCCGATGACACAATTTCTACCCCCACAGGTAATGAACCATTTCGAACGACAATAGCAGCTAGCAAAAACATTTTTTGTTAGCAAAAACACTGTTTGTTGAGGCATGTTTTAAAGTATACCCCTATAATAGGTTGAGAGCCTTTAATATTTGCTTGTAAATAGCGTGCAACTTTATGATGATTGCTACTTATACAACCAGAAAGTTGCTCATCTAAAATCGACATTTCAATAGCATGGATTATTTTGGATGTTAAACTATAACTCAGTCATATAATATCAACAGCCATGATTATCATGTACAATTTTATTTTTCACAATTAAAACTTGATAATATAAACGTATTAATGAGTATTATTTACAACATTATATTTCATAATAAGAAGGTAAAGATTTATTTAAATAATTATTTACTCCAACATCAATCCTAAAGGATGCATTTTAAAGTAGAAATTCGATATTTATTTAGTACCAAATTGTAGATACCCGTATCCGTCGATATTGGAATTTTTAGAGAACCCGAGAAACACCAGATGATGATAGGACACATGTATTCTTTATTTGTCATTGTCATTATTTGGAGCTCGTTTTACGATGTAGAATGGGCGTCGTCGATGAAGTATTTTATTAATTTAAATGATATTTAAATTAATGTTTTTTAAGTGAATTCATTTTATTTTATTCTCAATTTATTTTCTCAAGTTTATTTTATTGAAAATAAAATAAATATTTGATTTGAAAAAATCATTTTATGAGTATATTTGATTTGAAAAATCATTTATTTTAATGTGTTAATCGATTTGAAAAATCGATTTAAAAATCGAAAACTTGTTTTAAACATGCGTTTTTGAGCTCGGTTTTAGCTCGGTTTTTGAGCCCGTTTTCTTTACGAGTTGGCACGAATATCGAGTATAATAATCAACCTAAGCCACTACCCATCCAACCCCAGTTCGAACCCCATAACCACGGCTCAAACCATGCCCCAAATCACCCCCAACCAGCCCGCAAAACACGAAACAGCCCCCCCTGTTTTGCAGCTCAATCCCGAGCCCAAAACCCGCTCCAAACACCACCAAAACCCGTGCCCATTAACCCTAACCCATACCCTAATATCCTACCCATATTACCTTACCTTAATCACCAAGAAAACCCCCCATACGAACCCTAGAAAACCCCCCAAAAGCTGCTGGACAGCAGCTATGCTCAGCCGAGCCCGTCTGCCTCTCCTCTCTTTTACCCTACTTTAACTCCTTATAAATACCCACCCTTCACCATACATTCATTTCTCTAAGTTCTCCATATATACTACCTTCACTCACAAGCTTAAAACCTCAGAAACAAACCCTAATTGCCTCTCAAAAACCCTCCACAAAACCGACATCCAAACTAGAACAGTTTGTGTGTCCTCTTCGAAAAACAATTCGTTCCTCCTTGAAACCTCCGTCAAAACTCGAGTTTCTTGTTCCTAATTAACCACATAACATCCATCTACACATTAGACAAAGATTTACGAGCCAAATTGCCCTTGAGAGTACACGAAATCCCTCGAAAAACATAGTGTTATACACTCTGTTTTCTCGGTTTGTTCCTGTCTGTCCAGTTCTGTTTGTGCTCATTTTTCGTGCCCAATAACTCAAAACGAGCAGGGGTTGCTTTAATATCTCTGTTCTCCTCTCCTTCTAGTTTTCAAAACATCTTTTAAATCGAATTTTCACCGTGAAACGAGGGAGAAATCGCTGTTTGAAAGTTGCTGTCCAGATTTGCCAAAAACGCGTGTTTGCTTTGTTTCTTCGTCGACGACGGCCTCTCGAGATAAAATCTACCATCGATTACGACTCAAGACGGTGTCAACGATACATGTAGGTTGAGGGTGCATCAAATACTCCTCTTTCTCCTTTTTTATTTCGTTTTTATGTTTGTTTTTCTTATAGTTTGTTTTTGTTTGTTTATCGCTTTTATTTATCGTTTAAATTAACTATGAAACTAGTTTAGTCCGAGTATGAATTAAAGTACCACCATGAACACCCGCGTTGACTTGAGATGGGAAAAGAAACCGCTACATCAGTCGGTCGTACACCCCCGCCTCATTTACATATCCTCGTGTTCAAGGTAGGGCATAAATAAAACGAATTTCCAACTTCGCTCCTCGTTTTTGACCCTTTGTTTGTCTCGGCCAATTCGACCCACCTTAGGACCCGTTGCATGTTAGTATGACTTCTGATTGTTAACATATAACTTATTTAGATGACGTTAGATCAATTTAATAACCTAATTAGACACGATAGGTGGCTTCGACATAAGCTTTAAAATCAACTAACAATTCTGTAATTCAATCGAATGCATCTCTCTTTCACATAATTTCTCGCTAGTATGAGAGTGCGTGATTAGCACCTTCTTATTGACACTCGATGAGTTAAATTAATTAGCGAATTTGACCTAATTTGACCCCTTTTGAGCCGTGTAGAATACACAATTGCAAGACCTATTTTCAATCGATCAACGTCGCTTCTAACTTGTTTTCTAATTCGTTCCTAACCCGCTTCGCAATCATCGATCTAACCTAATGAATCTAACCTAAGAATTAGGGTATGCTAGATCGTGTGGGCCGTGTTTGGCCGTGTCCTTGTAGTCCCTTTTCTCGTTTTTTTCTCATCTTTATCTCGTTATTTCGTATCTTGTAATTACTTTGTTTATCGAGTCGTGTTTGTAAGTTTGGTTGTAATTTTCAAGTTAGTTTTCTTTTATCGAGTCAAAACCTCTTTCAAAAAACCTTAGTCTTGTTTGGTTAGATGGTTGTGCCCCAATGCTTGTAAGAGCGTAGTAAATCGCATGTTGTTTAAAGCAACATGGCCCGATTTATGCTAATGCATGCTTTGGTGTGCGGCCCTATGTCTAATTCGATGAGATTGAGCGAAAGCACACATCACGAGGAGTGACCCAAGGCCGTGAGTCATGTAAGCCATGGGCCACCCCTCTTGTGCACGCTTTTCTAGGCCGATTGGCCATGTGTGTTGTCGTGTATGGTTTTGTATGTAGCAATTGTATTCAGATCGAGTTGTATCTTTAATTTATCGTTGTGTCGGCATGAAATGCCTGGTTTGTAATAGGTAGATCCCAACGGCTCCCCCATTCCCCCTTAAGCCTTGTTTGCTTTGTTTTGTATGTTGTTAGATCAATCAACCCACATGCTAAATTACAACTTTTACAAAGTTAGTTTAGTTGCATCTAAAACGACATAGAAATTGTTGTCACATGTTAGGGTTTAAAAAGATGTTTGCATATCATATATCGTAGTAGCTATGACCTTGTTTGAAATCCATACTTGACTTAGTAGAGGCCGTTATTGACGGGCGGGGTTGGGTGTCCTTATGGGCTTCCCAACACGTACCCTCACCCCTTACTCAAGATCTTTGGTTTGTGGATCCGTCTAAATACCATTGGATTACGAGAGTCATTCAAATCGAGTGATGTAGGGTACACGTCTTTATCTTTAATCACTCGTAGTCGATTGGCTTTATGCTTTTCGATGAAAGGTGTAAAGTTGACTTGAACGGTTCCAAGTTCCCAAAAAACTTGGTGGCGACTCTAATTTGTCTTAATTCGATTCGAAATAACCTCGAGTCGATTATGCCTAGTGTGGATCCCGCGGACGCAGTTCCCGAGGGCCTTGTCCACTGTTTGGCGACTCCGCTGGGGAAAAGAGGACTAGTTACACTTTGTTTCTAGGGTCTTTTCCTCCGAGGTGAAACTTGAAAAGAAAGTGTTTGAAAGTAAAACATTACTCATAGTGCTACGATTCATGCATAAACCCTTAAGGACTTGCCCGGGCCGTCCCAGCGTTTCTTCGTGATGCGTGGGGGGCGACGTCCCACTATGCTAGGAAGCTGCACATTGCTCGCTTCCACTTCACCTCCCGTGGTTCTTGATGGTGGGGACGATCTTCTAGGTACTCTACCTTAAGACACCTTGCTCTATAAGACCGCAAAAGGATGGAGGGCATAAACCTTCTTATAGAAGACTTGCCGAGACTTAGAGATTCTAGGAGCATACATCCTTATAACATGAGAATGACAATGTGCAATTTGTTTTCCCGAGTCTTTTTCGAAATTTCCCATGTCCTTTTCAAAACCGAACTTTTGAACAACTTACTTTCAAAATAGCATGGTTTTAAAAACGCGGAATCTTTGCCCAAATAGGACTAGAATTTTCGGCCCAAAATGAGCTTTTATAGCCGGCATGCTGCCCATTTCAAATCTCATTTTCGAATCAATCTTTCGTTTTTTTCAAAACCAATCCAAAATGCCTCTCGAACCTCAACCAAGCATGAAATGCGCCAAGTCGTGTCCGGGTCATGGCCGTGTTAGGCCGGGTGTGTTTCGTTCTAAGAGTCTAGAACACGACCTTGTTGGGTCACCCAAGCTCACCTCTTGGGCCTTGAGTCATGTTGGTCGACCATTTGGTCTAGGATAGTCCACAAAAACGCCCAAGCTAGGCCATTTAGGGCATTTCACCCGAACCTATGGGCTATGTTAGTCCAATCACGGGTCTAGTCACACCGAGTCCAGTTTAAAATCGTGCCATGACAGTTTGAGTCATGTTGTTTTGCCGAGTCTAAAATGAACCAAGGTCTAAATCAAACCATGAGTCGAACCCTTGTTTAGTCAATCTCAAGTCGAGTCTTTGTTTGAGTCAAGTTGGGGTCGTGTCCTTAAGTGTGCAGGGGCTCTTACTTTAAATATTGACTCAGTACGGGGTTTTCTTGTAGAAAGGCCGCCAAAAACCCGACGTCAAGCAATGGAAGATCTTTGTTAACAAGCTCACCGAGGCCGTGAACCTCATGATGACCCGAATGGATGCAATCGAATCTAAGCTGGGTGAAGATTCCCCTCCACCTCTGACTGATCTGGAGAAGCGGTTCAAGTTCATCGAAGACCGTTTCAAACTCTCCCAGGGGAAGAACATTCACTATGAGAATGCTAGGGCCTATGCCCGATTCGGGATAAGTTGCCCACGAACATGGTACTCACCGACATCCCAAAGTTCAAGGGCATGAAGATCCGATCCACCATGTTAAGGCCTATAAAGGGTACTTAGCATCGAAGGGAGTACGTCTTTGACATGCTCTCCGAAATTTTTGCCCAATCTCTCGGATGAACACCGAAGGCGTGGTTCTATAATCTTGACCTTAAGAACTTCCCCACTTCCGAAGATATTACGGTGGAGTTACGTAAGCACTATCTTGACAATGTTGAGATTCAAACCAACATAAGGACTTTGGAAGTAATGACACGAGAAGGAAAAGGAGGGCTTTACTTGAATTCCTCGCAAGATGGCGCGCTGAAAGCGTGAAATTAGCCAAGAAGCCTGACGAAGTTGAAATGGTAGATAAGTTCGTAAAGAATCTACGACCTATTTACCGCAATGCTCTGAAATACCAGAATTTTAGCTCTTTCAAAGAATTGATAAGAATCAGGATAAAGGTAGAAGATGATGTCATAAGGGCAGAGGCTGAAAAGCCGAAAGGGTACCAAGGGGCCTCATCGTCTAAGGGCAAGACCCCAGCAACCGCCCATATTGATGAAGCCATCAATCTCTTAGAAGGGCAATCGAAGAAGTCGCAGCGCCAAACACCTAAGGCATTCACCGATATCGGATGCACTTATACATACGCTCTCCAAAGGCTCATAGTCCAAGGAAAGCTGAAGCCTATTGGTCTAACTCCGGACCCTCCCGCTGATCAACAAGGTAAATGGTATAAACCAAATGCCTACTGTGCCTTTCATCAAGGAAAAGGCCATGATACTGAAAGGTGCTATCGACTGAAGCACGAAATTCAAGACATGATTGAGAACGGAACGCTCCCGATCCCATCTGTTAAACCTAATAACATCACCAATCCATTTGGCGATCACGCCAACTTTCTTTCGGTCGAAGACAATGTCGATTATTCCCACCTTATCCGACCATGTCACTTGAAAGGGGTGTTTATCGGGAAAATATTTGTGGATTTCTCTGAATTCTTGCCAAACCAGAAGAATGAAATTCAAGTCCGGAGTCTTGCTCTAGAATGTACTCCTCTCGTTAACGAAGTTAATAAAGGACAATTCGATTCACCGACTTTCATCATTGGCGTAGATCCTCAGAGGACTACCTCGGGATGGAGGCAGACCATCAAAGGGATCAAGGACCAAAGCCGAGCATCTAAGCTGACGCTGAACAAGAGAAAGCTCAAGAACCAGATTTGAAAATTATGAGTCGGGATCTGTTTTCTTATCTTAGTCGAGTCGAGTCTAGGACTTTCTTTTCTTGAAGTTGAGTCGTTTGTTCCGCGATGACCTAGGATGTGTCCTAGGAATCGTTCCTTCGAGTCTGTTAAGCATTTGCCTTTCTAATAAAAGTTGCAGTTTTGTTTCCAAATATGTCTTGTTTCCAATCCTCAATCATTCCGAAACATGATAAAATGCACAACACACTCGAAGGAATCCCTGGGGTAGAAATATGTCCTGTTTCAAAATGTAAGGTACAATAGGATTCCGTGTTTGATTCCTTTACCTATTCCATGTCTGGCGGTAGAAAACCTTCATCAAAACCAGCGCTTATGACAAGCTTTTAGATGATTCTATGATGAACCCTAACTAGCTCCTTGTTTCCCCTATCGATGATGGAAGGCAAGCTTTTTCCTTAACAAAATCATCCCATCTCGAAGAGAGAAGATATCAACCCGTTCTAACAAGGAATTGTTAGTTCTTACCCAAATTAGTTGGCGAAGCCCAGTTTTCAAGGTGTATCCATTTATGACTAAGAGAATGAATAGAAGATCATTTTCAAAAAGAATGAAAAAAATGAGGAAAAGGGAAAAATTAGAAAAAAGGAAAAATGAAAAAAGAAAAGTGATGAAAGAAAAAGAAAAAAAGAAAAAAAGATGTTGAAGTCATTGCAGAACGCTTTTGGTTGAATGTCGAAGTTACAGAAGCTAGAAGTCAGTCAAGTACCCATAGTTGAAGTTCAATGGGCGAAGCCCAAAAGCTTAAGTAGTAACCTCTTTACCCTCTAAGTCCTTCCTGAGACAGTTACAAAGGGATAGTCGGGAGTTTTGAGAATCATTCCGCTTGTGCTGTTACACCCAGCCTTTAGGGACCAGATATGGAAATTTGAACCCACATCATTTATCAACCCATTTGCACTCGTGGTTCATCAAACCCGAGACACCCATTCCAACCACATCAGCAGCCATAGCCCTTGGCCTTAGCACCACAAAACAAACCTTCAGAATGATGGTTAACCATTCCAACTTGTTATTACCAAGCTCCACATCCCAAAGAACCACAACCATTTGTACCAACCCTAGACACGGGATTTAACAGTACTTTACAGGCTAGAATGGGATATGACATGATACCTTAGGTGAAACCTTCGAGTATGTACACACAATCAAAATGCCATGTTTATGCACCATGATCGAACTACGTCGGATTTGATTTCGCTCCACGCGAATACGTAGGCAGTCCTTCAGAATAAGGGATTCAATCCACCCATCATCCAAGTTGTCGTCTTGTCGGTTTCTTACGGGTCTTAACCAAGTCTAAATGAGGCCACCTTTGTTTGAGTTGGTCATAGCACTCGATGTAGGCTAGGATAAGGATATAGGTTCAGATGAATAGTACCAAGTCTCAGAATGAGCTTTATCGAACGGTTTAGGAAAAGATGCCGAGTCAGATAGATGTGGGTTTGTGTTAGGCACAGAAAATATGAAAAACCAGCTGAAAAGAAAGAAGGCGTGGAAGAAAAATAGTAAAAGCCTGCTGAAAAGAAAGAAGGCGGTGGCAAGAAATGATGAAAACTCGCTGAAAAGAAAGGAGGCGAGGAGAAGAGTGACAGAATGTTCCTAACAAGAGTGATGTGTGACGTCTAAGTGCTTTCATAAGATCAGTCTGTGTTTAGTGTCTGGGCGAAGCCAACGTTGTTGCTCTGTGAGTTTAATCCACCTTGTCAATACCAAGTGATCATCTTGATTCCCGGGTGCCCTCAGGAGAACGCCTACGTTATACGATGTCTCCGTCCCAAGTCTGACGACCTTGTGTTTCCCACTTGCTCTCTTCTGCCAGAATGGCCAATTTACATTTCTACCCCCAGCAAGTCCATATTTGAATTAAAGCCCGTGCACACTTAGGGTTTTATTTTCCTTTTTTGTTTTACGGTAGCAGGCTACGCCCACGTTTGTTTACAGGTCATACGGAGTGTCCGAGTCATATTTCATGCTCACCCATCAAGGTTCGATTTCACAAAAATCTTTTTGCGAATTGTGAATAGATTAAGTGGTGGACACTTTGTGGGTCGATGATCCAATCCTTCATTCAAAATTCAATTCTTGAAGGGCCGATGGCCCAACATTCCAAGGGATGTCAAATTCAAAATTCGGGTCGATGACCCAATTACTCAAAATTTTCAAATTCTATTTTCGGTTCGATGACCCAATCTTTCAAATGATCTAATTTTAGGATCGATGATCCAAATGTGCTTATGTGATGATTATTGCTAGTACGTTTTTGTGTTTCAAATGCAGCAGGATATGCTTCAACTGGGGGCTCTAAAGTCTTCGACTTTAGAGCCATCACAAACTGGGGGCTCTGAAGCCGTGGGCTTCAGAGACCATTACCAAGATGTAAAGGATGATATCCACCAAGAATTCAATTCAATACAAGAGTATGAAATGGAAGAATTCCTTAGCTGAAAGCAAATGATGAAAGTGGCGGCAACCTCCTCGGAAAGTCCCGTCCCATTTTGGCACCTGCCAGCAGATGATAAATTTTGGGCAAGTGTCAGCAGATGATGAATTTTGGACAAATGCCAGCAGATGATAAACTTTGGGCATGTGTCGGCGATTCCGAGCTACGACGCGGGTTTGATTCCGTCAGAAACGGATACGTAGGCGCCTAAGGATAAGGCTCAATCCACCATATATGCAATTTATGGGTCGACGACCAACGATGACAACTTGACACAACAGAAGCAAGAGTCAATCCCCAACGAAGTTTAAGGTATGATCTCTTCTTATGGCTGGCGAGCTTATATACGCAAGTCTAATGGACTATAAACGACCCGAAGAATCCTCAGGTCGAGAGGGACCTGGGGTATACTTTGACTTTCGCCTTGTCCAAGCCTCAGTCAAAGTGGGGGCTCTGTAGATACCCGTATCCGTCGATATTGGAATTTATAGAGAACCCGACAAACACCCGATGATGATAGGACACATGTATTCTTTAGTTGTCATTGTCATTATTTGGAGCTCGTTTTACGATGTAGAATGGGCGTCGTCGATGAAGTATTTTATTAGTTTAAATGATATTTAAATTAATGTTTTTTAAGTGAATTCATTTTATTTTATTCTGAATTTATTTTCTCAAGTTTATTTTATTGAAAATAAAATAAATATTTGATTTGAAAAAATCATTTTATGAGTATATTTGATTTGAAAAATCATTTATTTTAATGTGTTAATCGATTTGAAAAATCGATTTAAAAATCGAAAACTTGTTTTAAACATGCGTTTTTGAGCTCGGTTTTAGCTCGGTTTTTGAGCCCGTTTTCTTTACGAGTTGGCACGAATATCGAGTATACTAATCAACCTAAGCCACTACCCATCCAACCCCATTTCGAACCCCATAACCACGGCCCAAACCATGCCCCAAATCACCCCCAACCAGCCTGCAAAACACGAAACAGCCCCCCTGTTTTGCAGCTCAATCCCGAGCCCAAAACCCGCTCCAAACACCACCAAAACCCGTGCCCATTAACCCTAACCCATACCCTAATATCCTACCCATATTACCTTACCTTAATCACCAAGAAAACCCACCATACGAACCCTAGAAAACCCCCCAAAAGCTGCTGGACAGCAGCTATGCTCAGCCGAGCCCGTCTGCCTCTCCTCTCTTTTACCCTACTTTAACTCCTTATAAATACCCACCCTTCACCATACATTCATTGCTCTAAGTTCTCCATACATACTAACTTCACTCACAAGCTTAAAACCTCAGAAACAAACCCTAATTGCGTCTCAAAAACCCTCCACAAAACCGACATCCAAACTGGAACAGTTTGTGTGTCCTCTTCGAAAAACAATTCGTTCCTCCTTCAAACCTCCGTCAAAACTCGAGTTTCTTGTTCCTAATTAACCACATAACATCCATCTACACATTAGACAAAGATTTACGAGCCAAATTGCCCTTGAGAGTACACGAAATCCCTCGAAAAACAGAGTGTTATACACTTTGTTTTCGCGGTTTGTTCCTGTCTGTCCAGTTCTGTTTGTGCTCGTTTTTCGTGCCCAATAACTCAAAACGAGCAGGGGTTGCTTTAAGATCTCTGTTCTCCTCTCTTTCTAGTTTTCAAAACATCTTTTAAATCGAATTTTCACCGTGAAACGAGGGAGAAATCGCTGTTTGAAAGTTGCTGTCCAGATTTGCCAAAAACGCGTGTTTGCTTTGTTTCTTCGTCGACGACGACCTCTCGAGATAAAATCTACCATCGATTACGACCCAAGACGGTGTCAACGATACATGTAGGTTGAGGGTGCATCAAATCCTCCTCTTTCTCCTTTTTTATTTCGTTTTTATGTTTGTTTTTCTTATAGTTTGTTTTTGTTTGTTTATCGCTTTTATTTATCGTTTAAATTAACTATGAAACTAGTTTAGTCCGAGTATGAGTTAAAGTACCACCATGAACACCCGCGTTGACTTGAGATGGGAAAAGAAACCGCTACATCAGTCGGTCATACACCCCCGTCTCATTTACATATCCTCGTGTTCAAGGTAGGGCATAAATAAAACGAATTTCTAACTTCGCTCCTCGTTTTTGACCCTTTGTTTGTCTCGGCCAATTCGACCCACCTTAGGACCCGTTGCATGTTAGTATGACTTCTTATTGTTAACATATTACTTATTTAGATGACGTTAGATCAATTTAATAACCTAATTAGACACGATAGGTGGCTTCGACATAAGCTTTAAAATCAACTAACAATTCTGTAATTCAATCGAATGCATCTCTCTTTCACATAATTTCTCGCTAGTATGAGAGTGCGTGATTAGCACCTTCTTATTGACACTCGATGAGTTAAATTAATTAGCAAATTTGACCTAATTTGACCCCTTTTGAGCCGTGTAGAATACACAATTGCAAGACCTCTTTTCAATCGATCAACGTCGCTTCTAACTTGTTTTCTAATTCGTTCCTAACCCGCTTCGCAATCATCGATCTAACCTAATGAATCTAACCTAAGAATTAGGGTATGCTAGATCGTGTGGGCCGTGTTTGGCCGTGTCCTTGTAGTCCCTTTTCTCGTTTTTTTCTCATCTTTATCTCGTTATTTCGTATCTTGTAATTACTTTGTTTATCGAGTCGTGTTTGTTAGTTTGGTTGTAATTTTCAAGTTAGTTTTCTTTTATCGAGTCAAAAACTCTTTCAAAAAACCTTAGTCTTGTTTGGTTAGATGGTTGTGCCCCAATGCTTGTAAGTGCGTAGTAAATCGCATGTTGTTTAAAGCAACATGGCCCGATTTATGCTAATGCATGCTTTGGTGTGCGGCCCTATGTCTAATTCGATGAGATTGAGCGAAAGCACACATCACGAGGAGTGACCCAAGGCCGTGAGTCATGTAAGCCGTGGGCCACCCCTCTTGTGCACGCTTTTCTAGGCCGATTGGCCGTGTGTGTTGTCGTGTACGGTTTTGTATGTAGCAATTGTATTTAGATAGAGTTGTATCTTTAATTTATCGTTGTGTCGGCATGAAATGCCTGGTTTGTAATAGGTAGATCCCAACGGCTCCCCCAGTCCCCCTTAAGCCTTGTTTGCTTTGTTTTGTATGTTGTTAGATCAATCAACCCACATGCTAAATTACAACTTTGACAAAGTTAGTTTAGTTGCATCTAAAACGACATAGAAATTGTTGTCACATGTTAGGGTTTAAAACGATGTTTGCATATCATATATCGTAGTAGCTATGACCTTGTTTGAAATCCATACTTGACTTAGTAGAGGCCGTTATTGACGGGCGGGGTTGGGTGTCCTTATGGGCTTCCCAACACGTACCCTCACCCCTTACTCAAGATCTTTGGTTTGTGGATCCGTCTAAATACCATTGGATTACGAGAGTCATTCAAATCGAGTGATGTAGGGTACAAGTCTTTATCTTTAATCACTCGTAGTCGATTGGCTTTATGCTTTTCGATGAAAGATGTAATGTTGACTTGAACGGTTCCAAGTTCCCAAAAAACTTGGTGGCGACTCTAATTTGTCTTAATTCGATTCGAAAGAACCTCGAGTCGATTATGCCTAGTGTGGATCCCGCGGACGCAGTTCCCGAGGGCCTTGTCCACACAAATACAGTAAAACAACTGCAGAATGATATTCAAAATTACAAGTGCTATAATTGAGATGGATATACCTATGCATCAACTAATATCATTTTAATGCACAGATCTCTCTATTGTTCCTATGATTCTCACGACGCCATAAGCAGACATACGAACACCCTACTCCACATTGCAAGAATTCTTCGCCAATTTCAAAAAAATGGTCGAGGTAATTCGGTGAGCCATTTTCTAAAGATCTTGGAACTTGATGAGTTGTGGAGAATAATGAAGGCCTGGATTATTTACAGTCCCTCAAAAAGTCAAACTTCAAAAGTGGGAGTTTAAATCAGTTAAAAACATTAACACGTTCATTGCAGTTGAGGTGGGACCATGGGAGTGGGGTGCTGTTGAAGATGATGGGGGTAGTGGATATTTAATTAGTGGGTATGTATACTCCTTGTACGTGCTATATGTACTGTATTTTATACTGTAAAAATACGGTGGATTAACAGGAAGCTGACAGCTCAACTTTTGTATAACATTTGACAGTTAGTGGCATTTGCTTTAATATATTCTTTAATATATCGGAAAATGCACGTGGTGCCCTTGAACTTTGATGTTTTGCCCAAAATACCCAATTTTTTGATCCGGAAAACTTTAAGAGGCTATAACTCGTGTTTTCTAGCTCAGAAAGTGACGATTTTTTGTTTCAAATTGATTATCTTTTCGAGAACTACGACTCGAAAAAAAAAATTGTCGAGTTTGGAATTCGTGACCAAGAGATATGGTCACTCAAAATTTGTTCGGTAAAAAAACCTTTGACGTACAAAACTCCTAGCCACGGGATCCAAATACGACAAATTTTTTTTTCAAATCGTAGTTCTCGGAAAGATAATCGATTTGAAAAAAAAGTTATCACTTTCCGAACTCGTAGACACGAGTTATAGCCTCTTAAAACTTTCCGGAACAAAAAATTGGGTACTTCGGGCAAAATTCGAAACTTCAAGGGCACCGCGTGCATTTTCCATTAATATATTAAATGATAATTATTAGTTTCCTTACTTAGTTAATGTATACATAATTGTTATTAGCTACCTTATTTAAAAAGATGCTTTTTGGAGCGAAAATTTATGAGGATACCTACTCATTTAGTAGATAGGGGATTTTAGGTGGAATTCTACCTCCAGATCCCTTATTTACTAGAGCAACCATCAACGAAGTCCTGTGGTTGATTCTTAGCCAAGAATGATGACGTGACTAGGGGTGTTTATGTGTGCGGTCAGGTCGGAGACCATACAAAATTAGCTGGACCGAAAATCAAACTAGGGGAAAGGTGGACCGAACATCAGACCATAATTACGTCGGTCCGGCCGGATCGCATATATGAGCGGCCCAGACCGGATCATATTTAGCTTTTTATACAAATGTATTGTATTGAGGATTAAATACCCGACCAACTGGCACGGTTCACAAGTCTTGATGACCCACTTGGGTTCAAAAGATCTTGAAAGCTGAATATTTCTTGGACGGAGAACCCCATAATATAGATATCCAATCGTCAGCTAAACGAACCATGCTATTGACATCTCCCCTAATGATGTCCCTCATCTACTCACCTCTTATATACCCCATGTAGGGTATTGGTAAAAGAGACACTTAAGAGGCCAATCCTCCACTCTTTTTCTCTAACTCTCATATTTCTCATATACACACATACTTGTATAGTCATATATTATACTGACTTAGGCGTCCGAGGCTCCGCCGCAGGGCCACTTGGGCCTAGAGTTCATTTTGCAGAACCACCATTGGCGCACCCATGGGCTGAGACGATATTCTAGCCCCAAGCTCAGGTACCTCATTTTCATACCCAAAATAATTTGTGCTCTACGTGGGGAAGATGGCTATATTCATTTATTGTCCGCAAAACATTTATGAGTATAGGACACTTGGTCGAGTAGGTTGTACTTGACCGAGTGCGTCGTCGGGTGTTTTGAGTCAGGCTTTTGACTTGGTGGAACTCGACCGAGTTTAGGGGACACTCGGTCGAGTAGGTTATACTTGGCCGAGTGTGGTTGGTACTCGACTGAATACCCGGTTTGTAGACGGTTTTCTGCATGGTTGTGATTAGGATGGTTAGGGAGAATATAATACTTTAGGCAGTTTTGTTAATCATTTTATAACCTAAAAATATTTCTCTAATCACTTCCTAATCACCTTCCAAGCAAGGATTTGGCCTTTGTTCGTCGGATTTCATCAATTCCATGTGTCAATCGGATTGTAAGTATTGGTCTCATCTTTATTATTTATTATATTTTGTCTTAACCCTAGGTTGAGTTATTGGATTAGATTTGGGAGAAGAGATTTATTGGTGATGGTTTGTGTTAGTATTGATTGATTATCATTTTTTAGTTGACGATTTCGTAAAGGAGGCTTACTAGAGCGTTGCTTGTGATTCGAAGATTTGCTAGTTAGGTAGGTTTCCCTACTCAGTTCTTTTATATGGTTAATTATGAGTTGGTGTGGTTAATTTTGTGACTATCGTTGCTATAGTAACATTGCGGTATTGTGATATTGTGTTATTTTGGTAACGCTAGTAATGATTATGAAGTCATTGTCGGGAGATGGTCTTCACCCTCATATTCGCTTGTGGCTCCCGTCATAAAGATATGTGCACATTAATGATCTGGGTTCGCTCGTTGCGATGAGCGAGGCTTTAGGTGGCATGGCTGCGGTTTACCACTGGCCGGGGTGGATTACCTGTTGCGATGGGTAAATTGGCATGACTACTCAATGCGGGGTTTAGTCGTGTCCGCGATGCGGTTCAGACACTAGCTCTTGGAGTTAAAGATTGATGATTGTTATAGGATTGGATTGTATTGCATTGGTGATTTATTGTGGCTCATTATTGATTGTCTAATTGACTCACCTTGTAATGATTTCAAAATTATGGTTGAACCATTTGATATTTTCGCCAAATGTGGAGCAGTAGATTGAGCAGGTGTCATATGTTGAGTTTAGCTGTGGGCATGGATGAGACACCGTTGATTTAGTTATTAGCTTCCGATGTTATGTTTAGACTTTAGCCTATCACGTTATTTTGGATATGTATTTCAGTTTTGGATTTTGAGTTTTGGCATTGTATTTGATTAAACATTTTTTCTCTTTCAATAAACGTTTTTTATGGTCTATTTGATATATTTTACCTCGGGCAACAGGGATGGTAGCGCTCCCATGTGCTAAGGTAGGCCTAAAGGGCACTTTGGTAGATGGGGGTTAGTGGTATTAGATCGACAATTTTGGAACCTAAAACCAATGAATCAATGAACGTAGGGTATCTAAATAAAATGAACCCGGGTAGGAGTTGTTTGGAGCTACCACAAAGGTTTAGGAGACGTCCTAAGACCGCACTATAACCCTTAAAGCTTCAAGCCGATCACTACGGGGTGTGTTAAGGGGATCGTTGTGAATATGTATGTTTGTATGCATGTGGAGTGGGTGTATGTATTCTTATAGAAGGTGAAGTATCATGATGTGGACTATGCAGAAATGGAGTGAAGTATATAGTGTGACGTAGTGTGGCATGTTACATGATTTGGTTGTTTATATTTTTGGCACTTTTCAGTATATAGGAACATATGAAGTAGGTGATATGATGAACTATATGTTGTCGGGAATAAGATGGGAAGTCGTTTAGCATGACTCGATCGAGTGTGGCAGGAAACTCGACCGAGTATCCCTGACATTCGACCGAGTGAGGGTGTTTGTGATTTTGCAGTAGCTACTGGATTGTGGCAACACGGCCCAGTATAGTGGGTACTCAACCGAGTGCAACGTACTCGATCGAGTGCATTAGGTACTCGACCGAGTGCGATTTATGTGATTTATGGATAAGCTGCTGGAGTGTGAGAACTCATCCGAGTAACTAGAGTACTCTACCGAGTGTTTCAGGATACTCGACCGAGTACCTCTTTGGGTGGATGAAATTTTATTTTGAGCCGTAGGCTATGTGCTTACGTTTGTTTTGGTTATTGAAGCTCAAAATGCCGCCAAAGAGATCTGCCGTGTTGGACCATATAGTCATATGCTTATGTTTTGATAATGACAAGTGTGCTTAATTATTTATATACTTGTTGCTTGTAATTGCTTGTTTAGTTTTGATAGACTAAACATAGTTACACTTTGGCAAGATGATTTGTGAAGTAAAGTTATAGTTGTTTTAGCTATAACATCAAGATTCATTTGAGCTCATGACAAATTACTGAAAGGATACTATACCCTCTTATTAAACTCTTTTAATTGTTGATCTAATTTACTCTTTAAAATAGATATTGATCTTATGCATGCATAACAAATTATAAATATAAAGGTAAGAAAAATGATCCTTACAATATTTGAAATCGGCTTTTAGGGCACAAGTAAGAACACATTTCTTACTTGTTCTTGAGCTCAAAAGAATGGATGGTTCCTTTTGTCTCAAAAGTATGAGAACCTCCTATCGATTGCACCAAGACTACCCCTTAAAACTACTAATTAATTAACTATATTACATTAGTAGTTAACCTTAAAAATATGATCTAATATTATTTCTTATTACTACTAGAGTAATCTAAAATTAGATCTTTGAACAATATTTTCTCAAACTTAATTTTAGAGAAAAAGGGAGAAGAGTAAGAAGTGTCAAATGTAAGAATGAATGATAAGAAAAATAAGAAAAATTCTTATTCTCCTTATGGGAGGAGAAAACCGGTGGGGAGGGTGGCCATAGAGCCAATTCATGCCCTTTACTTTTTCTTTTGTTCTTCACTAAACAAAACTAGGGTGTAGGCTAGTCTTTAAAGTTTAATCATTGTGTTTTCTCTAATTAAAAACAATTAACCATATAACCTTACACACCCATAAAAACCGGTGTCCCATATGTAATATGGAGTCCATTTTATTTTTGTCAATTTGTAATTTTGTCATATAATGTGTGACTTGGGACATATAATATGTTATTAATAATATTAATGCATATTTAACAATTAAATATCATTACATATATTAATTTAATTATATTCAACAATTGACTAGTAATTCACAATTACAAGTAAATAAAATGGTTCATGTTAATATAATCTACAACACATTGCAATTATAATTAACCGTTCATTCTTAATTTAATTGTTTCATAAACAAAATTTTAGTAATATAACATCTTAATTACTAAAACGAATCTCATTTAATCGAATTACAATAAGATTTATATTCTTACTCACATACGTGAATTGTTCAAATTTTAAGGAATTAATTAATCTGTATTAATATAAAATTAATTAATTTTATCTATTAAGGGGGTCGTCCTTTAAGTGTGACCTTATAGGGATCAACTGATCACCACCGTATAAACGACAGTAATGTCAAACTCTAGTCAGCCAATCATTACCGATTAATGTTGACCAGTTGACTTATAAAATGAATCATCCATTTACGTATTCTTATTATGAGTTTCAATAATGTGATCGCACTATTGTTGAGTACACATACTCCAACAATCTCCCACTTGTCCGAGACAAGTGTGCGTCACCAATTCTCTTGTCCTATTACTATCTCCCACTCAATGCAAGGTGTCTTGCATGTCGTTCTTGTAAGTGATCATTTCAAGAGTGGTTTCCTCGATCTGGAGAGTAACTGTCTGACCGGAACTATCTACCAAAGATACCTTCCGAGCGTGGCCACGCATTTTCAGTTCACTACTCCTCAAGTGGCCCTGAGATTTTTAAATAACCCCGACAAGGGGGTGGACAATTCCTATCGCACTATTCCCTTCGTTTAGCCACAGCTCATTATGACCTAAAAGATGCTCATTAGACCTCATTTACGAAAATCGTAGAGCATAACTCAAAGTCACTCAGAAACTGTGCCAACTTGGGCGAACAGTCTTTAGTCAAAGAATTGACTCAAAAGAATACTATAGTAGCTCTTGCCACGACCAGGCTATATATGAATGACCAGAACTCTATAAGCGGTCACTGCCTGACAGAGTGTGACACCCTCATTTTTGGCATTAAATAAACACGTAAATTCTACAGAAAAACTGACAGGATATGTTTGTAATTGGTTCAACTAGATAAAACCTGTAATTTTTAAAAACTTTTCTAAACCATTCACAAACATTCCCAAATGAAGAGTTCCAAAACCTGCAAATACTAACAAACTAATTTACATAACAATACTAAGTCGTGAGAATAAAGTGACACAAACCAAAGTAAAAGAGGGAGACATATGTCCCTCCAAAATATAAACACAACCATATGTTTAAAGGTTTACTACAAAATATAACCAAACTAAGTCCAAGGTTCTTTTGCTCACTAGCTCGTCCGTGTACCCCATCTAATCATCATCAACCTGTCAATCGCATTTTATACAAACACGAAAGCCACAATTCAGTGGGGAGTAACTTCGAGTCCTCCCAGCCACGAAATGTCATATTTAATGTAACATGTAATGTAACATGTAAACAACATCATAAATCAATTAACTATCGAGTATTCTAACATATGAACACTAAACTGACCAAATTAAACTATCATGTGAAGCATATAACAAGCAGTAATCCAAACTTTATCAATTGTAACCGGCTTGCATCTCACCTATTACAATTCATAAAATCACCATACAAGAAAAGGCAATATATCAAAGACAGGCATAAGTTCTTAGCACCGTCAATAGTCACTCTGTAACTCGAGTCTATACCACGAGGTAGGGAAGGTAATCGAACCGGTATCTTGGCTCAGAGGTTCTATCAAAACATGGCCAAGACACAACACAACCCTAGTCCTAAATCTGCGCAGACCTAGACATGCGGATACACACCACCGCACCCAAGACCCACAATTTTTTTAAAACAAAGTGAGTACCCTAAGGAGTCCCCCAAAGGGTTGGCTAGTACTTAAGCTGACCACTTACCCTCAAAATAAGTAACGAGGTCATGCCCCAACTTGGATATAAACCCACCAAGTCAAGAACACAAAGGCTATTAAGCAGTGAACATATACTCGTCAATAACTATAAAGACCTATCTATGACAACCACAACAACCTGCAAGAAGTAATCAAAACCAATTCCTTTTCCAGCAATAATAACAATATTAAAGGTTTCGGGGAATCTAAGGCCATTTCTACAATATAAGAACCCATTCAAATTAACCAACAACATATGTGAAATAAAAACATAATTAATGGCCTAAAACAAGAATAAGGCCAATTATCCATTTTTCAAAATATTTTCATCCAACCGAATTTTTACCCGCAACCCTAGTCCTGCGACAGGTACGAGTTTAATCGCGGCTGACCAATCACACAATTGACTGACATCGATTCAGTCAAAGGGACCAAGGGCTCAGTTTTCGGAATAATCAACCAAACATTACAATTATCGCTATAAAATTCATTTTAAGCCTATTCATTACAATTTCATATCATAACCTATCCTACCATGTGTAAACTACCAATATAAGCATAATTTTACCATCAACATTATATTTACTACTAACATGATTCATTTCAAAAGATTACCCATATGTTACTTATACTAAATTTAACATTAATAAATCCGAAACGACAAACAACGCATGGAAAATCGCGAAAACAAGCAACGGGCCAACTCGGGCCAACCGGCTGCCGTGTGGCCTCGCAGACTGCTTGCCGGGCCTGCTGGGCCGCCACCCCCAACCCTCCATTTCTCCATTTTTGTTCAATTTAACATCGTCTGAAACATCAATTAATCATTCCCATTTCATTTCCATACTAATATGTGAACTTAAACATACAAAAGACATGAATTTAACACATATTTTCATGTGAAATAAACTACTCAAATAATATTCACAAAATCATACCAAAAGCAAAGAATGTGACATTAATTCGTCGAGTAACTCGAAATATGTTACCTTTACCAACAAAATGAGCAATTAGCACCTTGAACCCCAAACCCTAATAAGCAAACTAGCCACTATCTTCAACTATATACGAGTCTCCAAACTCGTCTTCTAAATCTTCACCTAAATAAACAATAAAAACACAATTATAAGCACTAATAATCAAAATCCTAAAAATGGTGGACAAAATAAATTTAGGGCAAATGAATTTAGAACATACTAGGATGTTGGAAATGAAGAGAGGATTCCAAATATGTAATCCTTATGAAATTTGGAGTAGAAACGAGTAAATTACGATGAAAATTAGCTTAGAAAAGCTTAGGTTTTGATATAAAATGGTGTTTTTATGTTCAGAATAGTTTAGAATGTCTAAGAAGAATGAAGTGGAAAAAGAAAAATCCAAAGGGAAGGAGGAAGGGGAGGTGAGCCGTGGGAAGGGAAGAGGAGACGGGATTTTTCCCGCGAAATTTTATTAGTCGGTTTTGGCTCGTTTCGACGATAATTAGAACCGTTTGTCAAACGCGAATTCCGACAACGCCAAAGTTCTTAAACACGAGATTACAAGAAGATTGAGTACTCATACGACCCATTTCCAAAATCGTTTGCCCAATTTTCAAAAGAATTGCCGTTTTTCCCGATATGCCCTTATTTCGAAATAAAATGTTTTTACATGGTTTAAACTATTTTTAAACATTTCGAAACTATCAAAATAAATACTTTACTTCAAAATATAATAGAATTATATTTCATTGAATTATTATTACTTCAAATACATTAATATTAAATTCAACTTGATTAATAAATTACTTTCGCAAAATAATAACGGTCCGAAATTACGGGGTGTTACAATCACCCCTCCTTTTAAAAAGTTTCGTCCTCGAAACTTAGAAGGAGAAATTATAGTAAACAACATCTTAATAATATAGATATAAGAAAAATATAGGTATCTTTTCAATGAAACAGTGATTCTCTTGTTGATCAGACAAGAACATCCACATTTCATATCAAGATATAAAAATATTTCTACACCAATGAATGAGAAAACCCATTATTGGGACGTCACAAATAACGAGATTTAACACTCATTAATGTTAAAACCATTAAAAATCATAAAAGCATTTTCAAAATTTTAGTTTAAATTCTATCATAAGAATAATATCTTTACTAATTATGATTAAATACGGCTTAGTAACGCGGAAAAAGAGTAAGAAAAAGGAATACCTTACGAGAATAATTCAGGATATTTAGCTAACATAGAAGCTTCAGTCTCCCAAGTCTCTTCTTCGACATTTCCACAACGCCAAAGAACACGGACTAGAGGTACAACTTTGCTCCTAAGTTGCTTGTTGGCTTTTTCAAGAATCCGAATTGGCCTTTCTTCAACCGCCAAGTTAGGTTCCAATTCAAGAATCTCTTCTTGGATGATATGGCTAGGGTCACTAATGTACTTCCTCAACTGAGAAACATGGAAGACATTGTGAACCTTGCTCAGATTTGGGGGAAATTCTAAACGGTAAGCAGCAAGACCAATCTTTTCAATCACCCGGAAAGGTCCAATATATTTAGGGCTCAGCTTCCCTTTTACGCCAAACCGTTTCACCCCTTTCATAGGTGACACTTTAAGGAATACTTGATCATCAACCTCAAAAGAAAGTGGTCGACGACGGACATCAGCATATGATTTTTGACGGTCCTGAGCGGCTTTCATCCGCTCCCGAATGATTTTAACTTGTTCAATGGACTCGGTCACCAAATCAGGTCCTAACATTGGAACATCTTGGGTTTGATCCCAACAGACTGGAGTACGACATTTTCTACCGTACAGAGCTTCATATGGTGCCATTTTAATGGAGGCTTGATAGTTGTTGTTGTAAGAGAACTTAACCAGAGGTAAACATTTCTCCCAGGAAGTTTGGAAATCTAAGGCACAGGCACGAAGAAGATCCTCTAAAGTTTGAATTGTTCTCTCGGTTTGACCATCAGTGGCGGCGTGAAAAGCAGTGCTCATCAATAGTTTACTACCCAAGGCCTCCTATAATGCAGTCCAGAAACGAGAACAAAATCGAGGGTCCCGATCTGAAACAGTATCTTTAGGAACCCCATGATAGCGCACTACCTCATCCACATAGACACGAGCTAGAACTTCTAAACTCCAGGTCTCTTTGATAGGAATAAACCGAGCACACTTAGTCAATCGGTCCACTACCACCCAAACAGCATTCTTCCCAGTGGAAGTCCTGGGTAAAGCCATCACAAAATCCATGGAAATAGACTCCCATTTCCAAAGAGGAACATCCAAGGGTTGAAGCAAACCCCCGGGCTTTTGATGCTCTATCTTTACTTTCTGGCAGGTGAGGCATTTACTGACATACTCCACAACTTCAATCTTCATCCTAGGCCACCAGAATTGTAATCTCAAGTCTTTGTACATTTTGGTACCTCCCGGATGAACGGAGTAAGGAGAGAGGTGAGCTTCATCAAGAATTCTTTTTCTCAAATCAGCTGCACTCGGAACATTGATTCTACCTTGATAACGAAGATACCCATCATCATCAATCTTACAATCCTTAGCTTGCCCAAGTTGAATTTTAGCTCGAATGGATTTGAAAGTAGGATCATCGGGAAGGCAAGCACGGATCTCACGGTAGAAGTCAGGTTCGGCTGACATGACATTAAGATGATTAGAGCCCCTTTTTACAAGGCTTATTCCCAATTTTTGAAGTTCTAAAGCAAGTTCAAGAGGTAATTCCCGAAAAGAATTCAAAGAATGACAGGATTTTCTGCTAAGAGCATCGGCCACCACATTAGCTTTTCCTTCGTGATAAGTTAGATCGGCATCATAATCATTCACGAATTCCAACCATCTTCTTTGTCTCATGTTCAAATCTTTTTGGGTAAAGAGGTATTTCAGGCTTTTGTGGTCGGTGTAGATGTTGCAATGGACTCCAATGAGGTAGTGTCTCCAAATCTTCAATGCATGCACCACCGCAGCTAATTCAAGATCATGAGCCGGGTAGTTAACTTCATGAACTCTAAGCTGTCGAGAGGCATACGCAATGACTTTTCCTTTTTGCATCAAAACACAACCTATACCATGCTTAGAAGCATCACAGTAAACATCAAAGTCCACTCCTTCTTCAGGTAAGGTCAACACCGGAGCGGTAGTCACCCTCTTTTTCAATTCCTGGAAGGCATTTTCACACTCCTCAGACCACACAAATTTAGACTCTTTCTTTAGCAACTGAGTCATCGGCCTAGCAATCTTTGAAAAATCCTTCACAAACCGCCGATAATAACCCGCCAAACCAAGAAAACTACGGATTTCAGAAACATTGGTCGGACTTTTCCAATTAACAACGGCTTCGATTTTGGCAGGATCTACCATAACGCCCTCTTTTGAAATGACGTGTCCAAGGAAGGTCACTTTAGGTAACCAGAATTCACATTTAGAGAATTTAGCATACCATTTTTCACGGCGCAGAATTCCCAAAATAGCACGAAGGTGTTTGGCATGTTCTTCTTCAGATTTAGAATAGATCAAGATGTCATCAATGAACACCACAATGCATTTGTCAAGGTGTTCTCTGAAAGTACGGTTCATCTGATCCATGAATACTGCTGGAGCATTGGTCAATCCGAATGGCATCACTGTAAACTCGAAATGACCATATCTCGTACTGAAAGCGGTTTTAGGAATGTCAGCTTCTCGGACCGGAATCTGATGATAGCCCGAACGAAGTTCAATCTTAGAAAAAGTGGAAGCACCTCGGAGTTGGTCGAAAAGATCATCAATTCTAGGAAGAGGATATTTATTCTTGATAGTAACCCGGTTAAGTTCACGATAATCTATGCATAACCGAATAGATCCATCCTTCTTTCTTACAAAGAGAACAGGAGCACCCACAGGTGAAGAGCTAGGTCGGATAAAACCTTTGGCAATCAAATCATCCAGCTGCGCCTTCAGCTCTTTCATTTCAGACGGTGCCAGCCTATAAGGAGCTTTAGCAATAGGGCCGGTACCAGGAATAAGATCAATAGTAAATTCAACTTCCCTTTCAGGAGGAATTCCCGGTAGCTCATCAGGAAACACATCGGGAAATTCACATACGACCGGAACATTCTCTTTAGAAGGCAGAGAGGAAGAATCTGAAGTAGTCACCATACACAAGAAAGCTTGATGACCCTTTTTCATCGCACTGACAAACTTCATGGCAGAAATTAATTTAGCACCGGTTTGTCTTTTAACCACTTGATAAGACACACGGTGACCTGAAGGGCTTGTAAGAATTATTTTCTGGTCCCGACATTCAAATCGAGCATGATAAGTATGTAACCAATCCATGCCCAAAATGACATCAAATTCTTTAAGCGGAAATCGTAAAAGATTTGCTGGAAATATAGATCCCGCAATAGAAATAGAAACTCTCGGATAGATTTTAGAACAGGAAAAGACATCACCAGAGGGTAAGGATATAGATGTGCTTTCTTCATATGATGATTCAAGTGATAACTTATCGGAGAGTTTCATTGAAATAAAAGATAAGGAGGCACCCGTATCAAATAGTACCAAACAAGGAACATCAAAAATAGAAAATGTACTAGTAATGATATCAGGGTGTGCCTCAGCTTCTGCTCGGCTCATGACAAAAATCCGGCCTTTCGGCCTCTCTGGGGCAGCAGGAGTAGTAGGAGCCGTCACCTTCTTCTCCGGGCAAACATTAGCCTTGTGGCCCGGTTTGTTGCAAGAAAAGCATATGATAGGATCAACGAAGCATTTACCAGGATGTGCTGGTTTCTTGCAGTTATAGCACACTCGGTCTTTAGCACCTTTATTGTTGTTAAGAGCTGAAGATTGACCACCCCGGTTACCTTGCACATTAGGAACAAATCTCCTCTTGTTTGGGTAAGAGGGAGAAGAGGTGAACCCGGGTGAAGGAGTATAGGGCCTAGAAGATGGATATAAAGGCCTCTTGCCAAGACTGGAACTGGTTGCACGAGCTTCATTTTCAATGTCTTTCAGGGAATTCTCAGCCCATAAAGCATCATTGTAAATTGAAACAAAGCTGGTGGAGTCCCGTCGGACCATGATTTTGATTTTAGGAGAGAGCTTTTCAAGATAAAAGAAGGCTTTTTCATTGTCATCTTTCACCAATCTAGTAGCATAATGAGCCAACTCGTTGTATTTATCAGTGAAGGCCTGAACAGAAAGGCTTCCTTGCTTTAATTCCATGAATTCTTTCAACTTCTGCTGTTTAAGTTCTTGCGGATAGAATCGGGCCTCCACTAATTCCTTGAAACGTTCCCAGTCAAAGCCCGGTTCAGATGAAACAGTAGGCCCAGTCATAGACCACCATCGATCTGCTTCTCGTACTAGGAAGTGAGATGCCAGCTTCACTTTATGTTCCTTCTGAACATCATACAACGAAAAGCTTTTCTCTAACTCTCGAAACCACCCTGCAAGAGCAACTGGATCAATTTCTCCACCATAAGTGGGAGTGTTGTTTCGGGTTAATTGATTAGCTACCCAATTATAGGTGCCTGGAGTACCCTCAAGAGGCGGGGGAGGAGGAGGAGCTTGTTGATTCTGCTGATTTTGTTGGTTTTGGAGAATAAGAGTAAGAGCTTGTAAAATAGCATCATCAACTCTCCTTGGTGGAGCCATCTTGCAAAAGAGAGAATTTAATTAGTACCTAACAATTAGCAATCACAAACAGGCTACCACATAAAATCCTATATCTACCCATCCTACCCATCTCTCATGTTTATTATTTAAAGGTCAAGTGATTTTAAGTGGGGTGCACAAACGTGCGTCGGGAGCAACAAGGGGGTGGACAATTCCTATCGCACTATTCCCTTCGTTTAGCCACAACTCATTATGACCTAAAAGATGCTCATTAGACCTCATTTACGAAAATCGTAGAGCATAACTCAAAGTCACTCAGAAACTGTGCCAACTTGGGCGAACAGTCTTTAGTCAAAGAATTGACTCAAAAGAATACTATAGTAGCTCTTGCCACGACCAGGCTATATATGAATGACCAGACCTCTATAAGCGGTCACTGCCTGAAAGAGTGTGACACCCTCATTTTTGGCATTAAATAAACACGTAAATTCTACAGAAAAACTGACAGGATATGTTTGTAATTGGTTCAACTAGATAAAACCTGTAATTTTTAAAAACTTTTCTAAACCATTCACAAACATTCCCAAATGAAGAGTGCCAAAACCTGCAAATACTAACAAACTAATTTACATAACAATACTAAGTCGTGAGAATAAAGTGATACAAACCAAAGTAAAAGAGGGAGACATATGTCCCTCCAAAATATAAACACAACCATATGTTTAAAGGTTTACTACAAAATATAACCAAACTAAGTCCAAGGTTCTTTTGCTCACTAGCTCGTCCGTGTACCCCATCTAATCATCATCAACCTGTCAATCGCATTTTATACAAACACGAAAGCCACAATTCAGTGGGGAGTAACTTCGAGTCCTCCCAGCCACGAAATGTCATATTTAATGTAACATGTAATGTAACATGTAAACAACATCATAAATCAATTAACTATCGAGTATTCTAACATATGAACACTAAACTGACCAAATTAAACTATCATGTGAAGCATATAACAAGCAGTAATCCAAACTTTATCAATTGTAACCGGCTTGCATCTCACCTATTACAATTCATAAAATCACCATACAAGAAAGCGCAATATATCAAAAGAGGCATAAGTTCTTAGCACCGTCAATAGTCACTCAGAACTCGAGTCTATACCACGAGGTAGGGAAGGTAATCGAACCGGTATCTTGGCTCAGAGGTTCTATCAAAACATGGCCAAGACACAACACAACCCTAGTCCTAAATCTGCGCAGACCTAGACATGCGGATACACACCACCGCACCCAAGACCCACAATTTTTTTAAAACAAAGTGAGTACCCTAAGGAGTCCACCAAAGGGTTGGCTAGTACTTAAGCTGACCACTTACCCTCAAAATAAGTAACGAGGTCATGCCCCAACTTGGATATAAACCCACCAAGTCAAGAACACAAAGGCTATTAAGCAGTGAACATATACTCGTCAAAGACTATAAAGACCTATCTATGACAACCACAACAACCTGCAAGAAGTAATCAAAACCAATTCCTTTTCCAGCAATAATAACAATATTAAAGGTTTCGGGGAATCTAAGGCCGTTTCTACAATATAAGAACCCATTCAAATTAACCAACAACATATGTGAAATAAAAACATAATTAATGGCCTAAAACAAGAATAAGGCCAATTATCCATTTTTCACAATATTTTCATCCAACCGAATTTTTACCCGCAACCCCAGTCCTGCGACAAGTACGGGTTTAATCGCGGCTGACCAATCACACAATTGACTGACATCGATTCAGTCAAAGGGACCAAGGGCTCAGTTTTTGGCATAATCATCCAAACATTACAATTATCGCTATAAAATTCATTTTAAGCCTATTCATTACAATTTCATATCATAACCTATCCTAACATGTGTAAACTACCAATATAAGAATAATTTTACCATCAACATTATATTTACTACTAACATGATTCATTTCAAAAGATTACCCATATGTTACTTATACTAAATTTAACATTAATAAATCCGAAACGACAAACAACGCATGGAAAATCGCGAAAACAAGCAACGGGCCAACCCGGGCCAACCCGGGCCTGCCGGGCCTGCTGGGCCGCCACCCCCAACCCTCCATTTCTCCATTTTTGTTCAGTTTAACATCGCCTGAAACATCAATTAATCATTCCCATTTCATTTCCATACTAATATGTGAACTTAAACATACAAAAGGCATGAATTTAACACATATTTTCATGTGAAATAAACTACTCAAATAATATTCACAAAATCATACAAAAAGCAAAGAATGTGACATTAATTCGTCGAGTAACTCGAAATATGTTACCTTTACCAACAAAATGAGCAATTAGCACCTTGAACCCCAAACCCTAATAAGCAAACTAGCCACTATCTTCAACAATATACGAGTCTCCAAACTCGTCTTCTAAATCTTCACCTAAATAAACAATAAAAACACAATTATAAGCACTAATAATCAAAATCCTAAAAATGGTGGACAAAATAAATTTAGGGCAAATAAATTTAGAACATACTAGGATGTTGGAAATGAAGAGAGGATTCCAAATATGTAATCCTTATGAAATTTGGAGTAGAAACGAGTAAATTACGATGAAAATTAGCTTAGAAAAGCTTAGGTTTTGATATAAAATGGTGTTTTTATGTTAAGAATAGTTTAGAATGTCTAAGAAGAATGAAGTGGTAAAAGAAAAATCCAAAGGGAAGGAGGAAGGGGAGGTGAGCCGTGGGAAGGGAAGAGGAGACGGGATTTTTCCCGCGAAATTTTATTAGTCGGTTTTGGCTCGTTTCGACGATAATTAGAACCGTTTGTCAAACGCGAATTCCGACAACGCCAAAGTTCTTAAACACGAGATTACAAGAAGATTGAGTACTCATACGACCCATTTCCAAAATCGTTTGCCCAATTTTCAAAAGAATTGCCGTTTTTCCCGATATGCCCTTATTTCGAAATAAAATGTTTTTACATGGTTTAAACTATTTTTAAACATTTCGAAACTATCAAAATAAATACTTTAATTCAAAATATAATAGAATTATATTTCATTGAATTATTATTACTTCAAATACATTAATATTAAATTCAACTTGATTAATAAATTACTTTCGCAAAATAATAACGGTCCGAAATTACGGGGTGTTACACAGAGTGTCCCATACAGTCTGCCTATGTGATCGACTAGTCACTTGGAGATGTAACCTCATAATAGCAGACTTAAAATTTGCAGACTTCAAATTTGCTATTTCCCTTCAAAATTCAAACGAACGGCGATCGAAACCGCCGCTCCAAATTAAAAAAAGAACGACGAATGGTGAAGATTCCCAATTCACTATTCCTTCAAGTACCAGTAGGGGGCTTCCTCGTGGAACCCGCTCATTTCAATAACAGTGATAGTAAAAATTCAAAGTCACTATTTCCACAGCGACATCGCGAGTTTGTTGCCTTCAAACAAGCCCTTTTGACGCGGCTATTCTCACGGTCCATTAATCGACCACCCCATGGCTGGCGAGCCTTTGTCCGCAAATATCAAGGACACATCCCGAAGATTCCTCGGGTACATTTCCTTACCATGGCTGGCAAGCCTTTGTCCGCAAACATCCAAGGACAGATCCCGAAGATGCCTCGGGTACATTTCCTTACCATGGCTAGCGAGCCTTTGTCCGCAATCTTTCAAGGACAGATCCCGAAGATGCCTCGGGTACATTTCCTTATAATGGTTGGCGAGCCTTTGTCCGCAACCTTTCAAGGACACATCCCGAAGATGCCTCGGGTACATTTTCTTATCATGGCTGGCGAGCCTTTATCCGCAAGCGTGCAAGGACATATCCGAAGATGCCTCAGGTATGACTCCTTCCTATGGCTGGCGAGCCTTTGTTCGCAGTCTAATGGACTTTAAACGACCCGCACGGACAGTCGACAGACTCTAAACTGTTCCCGACGACAGGTCCTTGGCTCGTACCCTCGAGTCACCTTGACGTCGCCGTTCCCGACGGCAGGTCCTTGGCCCGAATCCTTTCAAGCCACCTCGACGTCGCTTGGGTCTCCAGGTTGTAATCTTCGATTGACCTGGGGGCTCTACTTTGACTTTCGCCCTGTCCAAGCCTCAGTTAAAGTGGGGGCTCTGTAGATACTCAGTATCTGCTGAGACTCCAACAAACACCCGATGATTATCGGACTACAACATGTTTTGGAATCGCAGCGTTTAATCGACAGTTTGTGTACAACTTTACGTCGAAAAAATTAAAACGATTTCGAAAATAAAACATTTCAAAACACTTCAAAAATACTTGGAGTGTTTAATGCACGACGACGGGGTCGCAATGACACTAACTAGAGTCAAAACCGACACCGGACCAAAAACCGACTCAAAAATTCAAATCCCGACTCCAACAACGAGTCAAACCGAGTCAACCACCAAAAACAAAACATTTCAAACCTTCTACCTTAAGTTTTCCCGGATTCGTGTTGGTCAAGTACCAAACATGTGACTACAAAATCTAGGATAGAACAAATCATAATTTCGTTTGTTGTGAGAGTGACAACACAACTCGAAGAACCGCGACGTGGCTCGCGCCTCTTTGAGCAGCCCAGGTGGCCACGTCGCTCAAAACTCACAGAACCACCCATTCTCCTATAAATACCCCTCAAATGCCACCCATTTGAGACTTACGCGAGTATCCGCCCCCTCTTTTCTCCCTTAAAATTCTCGACTCGACTTCTTAAGTCACAACCCGACGCGTATTTACGACCTACCGATCGTAAACACGAGCCTTGCACATTTTTTGGTACCGTCATCGTGCATTAAAACACTTGACCGACCACTTCGACCACTACACCATCACTAACATTAAAAACACTCTTTTTACTTACCAAAACGGTTTTAAGCCGAGTTTTTTCCGATCAAACGAGTTGTTACACTTACGTCGGTCACTCGCCATAACCAAACATGTAAGTATGAGGGTGTAAAAATCCTCTTTTATTATGTTTTCATTTGTTTCATGACTATAACATGATAAAACGTGCATAACATGAACCAAAACATGGAATAAACGAGCCAAAAATGATTTTTGGTCTGAGGCAAAAGCCCATTAGGTCGCCAACTTACCCGCGCCTAAATGGGGTGTTCAGACCAGAGATCAACCGTGTTTGTTCTTGTCATTTCCCTTTAATTCATTTTCATATTTGTAATCGATTTTTACCATTCCAAATACTTTCGAACCCTTTTTATTTTATGTTATTTGTTTTAACCATAAAACATTTTTCACCCTTGGTTCCTCATACCATGATGGTTAAATCCGTGTTTTGGTGATAATATTTGGTTAATGACATCTAAAAGCTATTTTAAAACCTTTTATTTCATTTCTTTACATTTTTCAAACAAACATATTAGTCCCCAACACAAAGTCATCCTTGGTTCTACATACCATGCCGGATTTTAACCCGGGTACGATGATGAGTATCGACTAATAACATTCAAATGGACTTAAAACAATTAGTCCATAATTACTTTCAAAACTATTCATGTAATGTTTGTCAAATCGAACCCGACACCGAATATTATCCAAATAATGATGATTATTCGAGTCTAGTTCTTCAAATCAACAAATGCGGTCTAAACGACACTTTCAAATCAAACCGGGTTCAAACACCCATTTTCAACGCGTTTTATAACGTTTTCTAAAAGGTCAGAACACGGCACATAAACCGTGGGCTAACCCGCGCCTAAACAGGCCCTCCATTTCTCGTTTTCAAAACCAGAGGGAGGCCCTTTGTATCATTATGGCGGCTCGCCTCATATAGCCACGATACGAGTGTCATTCCGTTCAAAGATTAGTCTAGGACGATCCCGACTCCGGTTAGCCCGGATATAGGATGGATCAGATGACTATTCAAAATCATATTTGCAAAATGCCTTACTAAGACAAATGGATCACGTTATGCACCCTAAACCTAATACGGTAAATGGATGTTTAATTTCCGTCTTGCATTCAAATCAATCATTAATCCAACTCGACATCTTATACTTGATACTTGAATAAAATCAACCGGCTTAGAAAGCTCTCACATGTTAGGTGTAAATTATTGGATGCGCATTCATGCATTTAAACCGTTTTATCAACTTTTGCATTCAACCAACCAAGATCGATCAGTAGAGGCTGCTAACGCGGGCGGGATTCGGTGTCTGATTAAAGGCCTTCCCAACACGTACCTTCACCTCTTACTCAGAAACTTTTGATAGTGGACGACCTTATCCAGGGCGTACGAGAGTCATTCTAGAGATAGGATGCTAAAGAGTTACGATTTCCTTATCTTTAGTACCTATGTCAAACGCTGCTTTGTGCTTCAATTTGACCGAGGTATAAAGTGGATTTCGAATGGGTTCCAGGCATCCCACAAATGCTTGGTGGCGACTCCGAACATCTCTAATCGTTTCGAGACCCTTACCGAGACGAAACCGACCGATCTAAAACTATTCGGTCGAAAGCATTTTTACGCCGCCGAGCGTGGCTTTCAAAAGACCGCTGTACGTCCACGGATCGAAGTGGGCTCACAGGTGGGCTATGTTTACACCAGTTCACTTAAATATGGTTCAATATTGTCTCGACAACCTATTTGGAAAAAAAAGTATTATAAGAAAAGAGTTTTGAATAAAACTCAAACGATGAATGTATTATCATGTTTTGGCTAAAAATAGCATAATAAAGAAGGCCCATTGGATAAGATAAAGATTACGAAAGAAGTGGTAAGGAGGAAGGGAGCCCGCGGCCAGGAAAAGGGGAAATGGGCTTGAGGATGATCAAGAGCCCGTCATAGAAGGTGCCCGTGTTAAGGAAAGGAGTGCCAGGGAGAAGTTAGGGAGAAGTTAGGGAGAAGATAGGGAGATCGGGGAGAATCGGTAAGGGAGTCCGGGTTTGGAAAGAAGTCCTTATGGAAATAATATTCCCTTTCCATATTCGAGGTAGGATATATCTAGGGTTCTTACCCTATAAATAGCCAAGGAAGCAAATCAAGAAGGACATTCAACACATCCGTATTCATTCATACAACAACAATAAAGACCACATCTCTGAAAACAATATACGTTCATCTTGCAGGCCTGACGCCTAGGGCCAGCAGGATTAGCTTTGTGCCATAGTTGTAATCATCCTCCAATTCCTATAGTGCAATACTTGGCAGGGTACCGTCCCTCCCGCAGTTGTTCCCACATTGTGTTTTCCACGTCACCAAAATCTTACGTGTCAACTTTCATTACGTACTTTATTTTTCCCATTTACTTATTGACATAGGAATCATCATACAATCGACCAACGAATATAGACTACATTGACCCTAATTAATCGATTTGGGTAAAAAGTCCTAAACAGTTTGGCGCCCACCGTGGGGCTTTGTGGTCGTCAATCATTGATATTCTAGATATACAATGGAAAAGCAAGTATCCGAAGCCATGTCAGGGAGCAGGCAACCATCGCCACCACCACCGTCTACCCAAAGTCCAACATCGACAGTGGCCACGCAGGCTCCCGGACACACCTCAAGAATCATACCAACAACAAAAGCCTCTTTACCTCCCAGGATCCCTGCTGTCTTAACTCAGATCAGATCAGACAAAGGAACATCAAGCTCAGGCGTCACTCCGCCGCCCAGTCCCACGCAGATCCTGCTCGCCGGCGTGGAAAATCTTCAGAAATATGGAAAACATGAGAGAAGACCAAAGGAGAGCAGATGCTGAGGTAAGAAGGAGAAACAGAGAGCTCGAGCACAAATTGATCTCTGAGCGCGAGTCCAACACTCCAAAGAAAAAGGACGGGTGAATGAAGATCTCCTTGGTAGATCGACACGAGGGAGTGACAGTGCGACAGCGGATACTGGTGAAATAATTACAAGATTGGATTTGGCTACGATACCATCAGATGGAAGGATAACCCCACGAGGGTTAGGATACCTCACACCAGATAGCTGGCAGCCAGCTAGCTGCGTAGGGATACAAACAGGTGGCCTCCCCATCAGCAGTCCTGCAGCAATCGATCAGACACCTGTATCAGGATCCGAGTCAAACCAGCAAGTGAACTGGCAGCAGGGGACAATCATTGCCACAACCCCCTGGCAGCCGGAACTTACCAGAATCTTCAAGAGCCCGGATCAGGAGGAATTATGCAGACAGCTGATAGGCGGACCCCAGATTCAGCCAATATAACTAATCAGCAGTACTTGGAATTAAAGGAGATGCTGAGCAGGGTTCCAGGGCTACCACCCCCACTCGAGAAAGCAGCTCTAAACAGTTATGCCGACTCACCATTCGTGGACACCATATCCATCACAGCCATGCCAAATTGATTCACAAACCCAAATATGCCTCTCTTCGACGGCACAGCAGACCCCTTTGATCATATCAGCCAGTATAAACAGAAAATGATGACGGTAACAGCCATAGGACAAGTTAAGGAAACCTGCATGTGCAAAGGATTCGGGTCCACCCTAACAGGACCGGCACTTCGATGGTTTGTAAGCCTGCCCAACACGTCGATATCTACATTTGATGAATTGGTAAACGCATTTACTCAACAGTTCGCAAGCAGCAGAAAGCCACATAAGCACGCAGGAGACCTGTACAGAATCGTCCAGGGGGCAGAAGAGAGCATTGGAGAATACAATACCAGATTCAACAATGAGAAGGTAGCAGTACGAGAGTGTGATATCTCAACAGTAGTAGAAGCCTTCAGAAGAGGCCTCCACCACGACTCCGACCTATACAAGCAGCTAACTATGCATCCCTGCCATAGTTTCGAAGCAGTGCAGGAAAAGGCAGTTGCCGCGATCAGATTGGAGGATAATATTCTAGCCAGAGCCAGCTTACAGAGCACAGCGAGTATTTCCAGTACTTCAGCCATGGAAAAACCAGGAAGAAAGCAAACCACCAACAAGAAGGATGAGAGATACAGACCATATGGGAGGGGAGTCAACAGAATCGAGGAAAACCAGCTACTCCCCACCCTGGCAGAGTATGGGTTCACCACAGGTGTCGGAGGAATCTTGAAGGCACTCAGGGAGATGGGAGATGGAGTCAGGTGGCCTAACCCACCAGTAGGAGAGCAAGCTTGGAGAAAGGATAGCAAGAAGAAGTGTGAATCCCATCGTGATATCGGACACAACACTGAGGATTGCTACACATTAAGAAGAGAGATCAAGCGCTTGTACGAACAAGGAAAGCTGAGCCACCTGTTACCACGTGGGGGCAAGCAGCAGGATAAGGTAGGTTCCGCCAAGCCGGCAGACCCACCCACATGCACTAAAATTATAAACGTGATAAAAGGCAGCTCAAACTTAAGCGGCCTGACATACTCAGCAGCTAAGAGACATGCCACCGAAATCAAATGAGACAGGCCAGCTAATTCTTGTAGAATTTCTCACAGTGACCTTCCAGCAGTAAGCTTTGATGAAGGGGATACATACGATGAACGAGAACATCATGACGCACTTATTATCACTTTATCAATGGCCAATTGCACAGTTAGAAAGGTCTTGGTAGATACAGGAAGCTCGATCAACTTAATCATGCTGAAAACCATAGAGAACATGGGGTTCAGCGTGAAGGATTTATAGAAGAAGACTATTCCGCTAGTAGGCTTCAGGGGAGAAACAGCCAGCTCGCTAGGTGAGATAATCATCCCCACCTATGTGGGAGGAGTCAACAAACAAGTCAGATACCTGGTTATAGATGGCCCTTCTACTTACAACGTCATCTTGGGAAGACCATGGTTGCACCAGATGAAAGCAATCCCTTCAACATACCACCAGTGCATAAAGTTCCCCACCCCATGGGGAGTAGAAACAATAAGAGGAGATCAGGAGGAAGCTAGAGGCTGCTATAAGAAGGCACTCAAGTGCACTGCCAGCCCTCCCACATAGCAATTACAGGAGCAGCCTATCCAGGACGAATACATCGAACCCCCGGCAGAAGAGTTGGATCAGATCAACCTGGACAAGCTGCACCCAGAAAGAACCGTGCTCATTGGAGCAGGATGTACATGAAGCTTACGACAGCAGCTAGTCAAGTTCTTGCAAGATAACATGGATTGCTTTGCATGGTCACACGATGATATGATAGGCATAGATCCATCCATCATAACACATAAGCTTAGCGTGGACCCAATGTGTAAACCCATCCAACAAAGAAGGAGAAAGTTTGCAGCAGAGAGAAATAAGGTAATTAACCAGGAAGTAGATAGTGTGCTGGCAGCCAAGAAAATAAGGGAAGTAAAATACCCAGAATGGTTGTCCAATGTAGTGGTGGTGCCTAAAAAGAATGGGAAGTGGATACAATCAGATCAAGATGGATCCTACAGATCAAGAGAAAACAGCATTTATGTCCGAAAGAGGAATATATTGCTACAACGTCATACCGTTCGGCCTAAAGAACGCAGGCTCCACATATCAAAGGCTGGTTAACCGCATGTTCAAAGATCAAATAGGAAGAACCATGGAGGTGTACATTGATGACATGGTGGTGAAATCAGAAAAAGCCAAAGATCATATGCGCATCATCGCGAAACATTCAAGCACCCTCGGGAATACAAGATGAAATTAAACCCATCTAAATGCACCTTCAGGGTATCTTCTGGCAAGTTCTTAGGCTATATTGTAACTCAAAGAGGAATAGAAGCCAGCATCGAACAGATCAAAGCTGTCTTACAGCTGGAATCACCCGAGAAACCTAAGGATGTTCAAAGACTAGCTGGAAATGTAGCAGCCCTGAACAGGTTCATTTCAAGATCTTCAGACAAATGCAGGCTATTTTACGACGTACTAAGGAAAAGCCGAAGTTTGAATGGACCGCCTGAACACGAGAAAGCCTTCGAGAGACTGAAGCACTATCTCGTGACCCGCCATCTTTGTCAAAACCAAAGCCAGGCCTATACCTAGCTGTCACAGAAGTAGAAGTGAGTGCTGTCCTGGTCAGAGAACAAGAAAAGGAGCAGAAACCAGTATACTACGTAAGCAAGTCTCTGCTGCCGGCAAAGACCAGGTACACATCCCTTGAAAAGTTAGTACTAGCATTGGTAGTAGCATCTCGCAAACTGCGTCCCTATTTTGAGTCACACATCATACATGTTGTGACAAACTACCCGCTAAAAGCTATCATGAGGAAGCCTGAACTGTCAGGAAGAATGTCTAAATGGTCTGTACACCTCAGTGGATACGATATCCAATACGACCCTAGAACAACAATCAAATCACAAGCACTGGCCGACTTCGTGTCCGACTTCAGTCCAGCCATCCAGAACCTGGCAGATACAGAGATCCTCACTTTAGAAGGAGGCAAGCAGACAGAAGTCTGGCAGATGCATATCGACGGAGCCTCCAACCAAAGGGGGGTAGGTGTAGGATTAATTCTGCGGTCACCACAGTGAGACCTGATATCGTAAGCTGTAAGATGTGAATTCAAGGCAACCAACAATGAAACAGAATACGAGGCCTTGATATTGGGAATGAAGCTAGCTCTGGAGTTAGGGGTCAGACACCTGCTCATATCCAGCGACTCTCTGTTAATATTCAACCATGTAAATGATAAGTTTATAGCCAGAGATTCGAAGATGATTGCATACCTAAAAGTAGCAAAGGAATTAAAACAAAAATTCAACACTTGCAAGCTTAAACAGGTCCCCAGAGATCAGAACGTGGAAGCAGACGCCCTAGCAACCCTGGGGGCAAAATTCAAGCCAACAGAGCTATCCAGCATTCCAATAGCACATATGCTGGAACCTTCTATCCAGAAGGCAGACGAAATAGATAGGGGTGAACTGAAGGATCCACAAAGCAAAAAAGAAATCCAAGCAGTTACAGAGGAAGGTGAGAGCTCTAGGCCAAACAGGCAGATGCCCGACCAGGTAGTCGATCCAGCAGACGACTGGCGCACACCTTACCTAGACTGGCTGCGCCATAACAAGCTACCAGATGATAAGAAGGAAGTGAGGGCTTTTAGAATAAAAGCCTCCAGATTCATACTTATTGATGATATATTGTTCAGAAAATCGCTAGCAGGCCCCTACCTACGGTGCCTCAACAAGCAAGAAGCACAGACTGTGTTACATGCTCTCCACAGTGGCGAATGTGGAAACCATACAAGGCGCAGGAGTCTGGCGAATAAAGCCCTCGGACAGGGATATTATTGGCCCTCAATGAAAGCAGATGCAGCAGAGTATGCATGAAAATGTGATGCCTGCCAGCGCTCAGTGCCCATGATCCACCAGCCAGCAGAGCCTTTGCACCCTATTATCTCTCCCTGGCCATTCATGGCATGGGGCATGGACATAGTAGGCCCCTTACCACGGGCCACAGGAAACAGAACCTGGATGCTAGCAATGACAGATTACTTCTCCAAGTGGATAGAGGCAGAAGCATTCACGGAGGTAAAAGACAAGAAAGTCATTTCATTCATAAAACGAAACATCGTTTGCAGATTTGGTATCGCATCAGAAATCATATGTGACAATGGCTCACAATTCATCTCCAACGATACTGAAGGATACTGTACCAGGTGGAATATCACCTTAAAGAAGTCAGCACCTAGGACTCCAAAGTCCAATGGACAAGCTGAATCCAGCAATAAAATTATTATGGACAATCTGAGAAGGAGGTTACAGGAGTTAGGAGGAAAGTGGGCAGATGAATTGCCACTAGTGTTATGGTCAGACAGAACAACGCCAAAGATAGCAACATGTCAAACACCCTTCAGCCTGGTGTTTGGCGTGGAAGCGGTCATTCCATCAGAAGTTCTAGTTCCCACTCACAGGTATGAAAATATGACAAGGGAACTGAACACTGCAGGGATGACCAGAAGCCTGGACACAATTGACGAGTTGCGAGCAAGCGCAAAAATACGTCTGGCTGCCTACAAACAGTCAGTGGCCAGGAGTTACAACAAGAATGTGAAAGTCAGGCTCCTGGAGGTAGGAGACCTGGTTCTCCGAGAGGTGTTTCAAAACACCAAAAATAAAAAAGCAGGCAAATTCGCCTACAAATGGGAAGGACCATACCAGGTAGAAGGAGTTGTTGGCCATGGTGCATACAGACTGATGACTATGGACGGTCAAATCATACAACGCCCATGGAACATACTTCACCTGAAAAGATATTACTTTTAATAATAAGTAGACTCTAGCTTTCAGAATAATGTACTATGAGAAGCCAAATCATTTTTAAAGATAAAATAAAAATCCGGTAGTAGGCATACTGCCGGTTTCACTCTTATTTCTGGTATCTTTAAGTTATTTTTGAAACTTTAAAACTGCTATTGGATGGTGTGGTCTGGCAGCGTCCTGGGACCACAATTGCTCTGGTACCCCATGAGATGGCGACAAGTACTTCACATCATTTTAATAGATTTTCTTATTTTTAGGCTTCTCTAAATACATCACTTTGAATTCTGGTATCTATGGTACTTTGAAAGGATGTCTAGCAGGACTGTCAACTGACAACGCGGGGTGACAAGGCACACGACACTCCAACATGCCCAACCTATTTTCTCCACAAGGAGCACCCTCACCAAGCGGACTGTGGAACATACGAAATGGAGCCTGGCTGACAGTTGAATACGCTTATCCAGCTACCCCTGATACCACCCCCTGGACGTAGCTCGCACTAATCGCAATTAATTTGGGCCCCAGCATGCATGCAAAAACGAACATGGAACGTAGGGATATCTGCGCGACCAGAATCCTGCAGCGTCTCCATTTGGTCCTAGAATGACGATAAACTTACCTCAATGACGCCCCTGTTGGCATTAAACGAGATGAACACGCCTTGCGTCATGAAGAAGGTTAAGTAGTCCAAAACTGCGGCATACGCCTAAATCACCATCCGCCGACACTAGACTAGCTTGTCCGGATCGGCCTTTTCAGTCTGACCAGGCTGGTCTAAATCAGCCTCCTAGGTTGACACGACCACTCCTCCTAACATTGCGGCATACGCCTAAATCAGCCATCTGACTGACACGGCAGCTAGCTGAGTCAGAACGTTAGCCTTTTTAGGGTGACAGGACTCGCCTAAATCAATCAAGCAGACTGACACGGCATAAACTCCCTAAACACAGGGAAGAGAAACAGCGAACACACGATATGTAAGCTAAAACCTTGTCAAACTATGGCAAGGGGCATTTCAAAATATGGCCAAAAATACGGCCCCAAGTTTAACCGCCACCCTGGCGGGGCAAACGCAAGAAGAGTTTAAAACTTACAAAGTCTGCCACCTCTGGGCCAGACTGCCAAAAAGTTTATCAAAACATAAAAACTTCATTATCGGTCACATTAATGACCTCCACCTCTGGCATCTCCTCTGCCTGCTGACCTCTCATTTCAGATACTAATTCAGCCTAAGCGTTCTCAGCCGTCATAGCTCCCTGAGCTCCGTCAGCAGTGTCTTGGGACATTCCAGCACCACCCCCAGCAGCCTGCTCAGCCAACGCAGGAGAATTCGTCTCACCAACTTCAGGCATCAACACGCTCAGATCAGGTTGGGTGGGGTAGAGCATCTTCTGCTGCTTCTCCTCTTCCTCTATGGCCTGCTGGGTGGGAGCCTCCTCAAGGGCAGCACGCATTCCGCTGATCTTTCCCCGCCAGGTGGCATAGGCAACAACGTTGGTGGCCAGGGAGATCAGCTCGCCGATCTTCTCCTCGATCGCTTCGAGAGTCGGAAAAGTCGCACACCGCCGGGTTCGAGCGGTGATCGGCCCCCTCCTTCAACTTCTTCTTAGTGACAGCAAGCTCGGTCTTGGCTCCACCACACGCTCCTTCGATCAACCCATTTGTTGTGCGGATCCGCAATCGTCTCCTTGACTCCTGGTTCTTGGTGCTGGTAGAACGGCTGGTGGTCTGCACTATGTTGATCATCTTCTGTTGTAGAGTGCCGATCAAGAGTCTGGAGCATAAATAATCCGAAGTCTGCGCGGAGAGTTGAGAGGGCGGAATTTAGCCAAGAAGCAGATAGACAGACAGGTAGAAGGCGAAGAATATTTACCATGAAGGCGTTGTGCACGTCATTTTCGGCCATCTCCTCTGGGTGAACTCCGAAAACGTTTCCTCAACAGGAGGAAAGAGCAACTGATCAATCTCCGGCCAGTACGGCACCTTGTCCACATTCCCAAAGCCTTCTGGGAAATGAGCAATGATGCCCCCACTAGACGAAGCACAAGGACTGGCAGGAGGAGTAGGCGGATGGCGAGATAACGGATTAACCTCCAGGGGCACACGTGCAGAGAACTGGAAACTGTGGGAAGAGTCTGAAAAGAGGCAGCCGGAGCACTCCTCTTGGAGGCAGAGGCCACATCAGGGCTGGCAGAAGGTCTCTTTCTTTTAACACTTTGGAGGATGAGTTCCAATTGATCAACTTTTGAACCTGCAAGCACGCATAACCTCAGGCGACAGAATGCTTAAAGCGTCTGTAGAAACAGCATGCAAACAAAAGTGGTTACAGAAACCTTACCAGAAGACATACTATGGGCTGATTGAGGAGGATTGGAGGAAGAAGCAGGTGAGAAACCAGGAAGCAGGTCTGGGAACTTTCTCTCGATTCGAAATCTTTGAACGACTTGTTGCGAGCGGGGATCTTGGCGCCGATACGGGTGAGGTCACAGGGGCCTGCACGAAGGCGATGAAGTAAGCTAGTAAGCAGCGAGATAAAACAAATCAGGTGACAAGAAGGCTACTTACTCGAAGTCAGAACCCATTTCTCGAAAATATAATCGGCAGGAGGCTGGATGGAGTCCTTCCTCACGTAGAAGAAGTCCTCGAACCATTTCTCATCGCGAGATTTTGACACATGTCTGAAGGGAGCCTCTCCACGGTCCCGGGAGGAGAATTGACCCCTGCCCAGGGATCTGATGTTGTACATATGGGCCAGATCGCCCAGAGTGACAGATTTGCCAGTACTCTGACCAGCGGCCAGAGAATAGAGAAGAACTCTCCATATGGCAGCGAAAATTTGTGTCATGGCGAAATTGTTGGTGAAGATAAAATCTTGGACGAGTTTGGGGAAAGGAAAACGGAGGCCATATTTAAATGGGTACAGATAGAAACAAACCCACCCCAAACGGAGGGCGTCAGCTTTCTGTCCCGGTTCATGGATGGCGATATCCATCCTGTCACCAAGACCAAGCAGATTCTTAATCATGGGGATGTCGGCCGGTGTTAAAGTAGAGTCACAGTCGTGGGGGTGCTTGAAAAGCCCCCGAGAAGGGAAAATGGGGTCAAGGTTACGATCAGAGGGTGTGGAGGATTGACGAGTTTTGCCCATGGTGGAGAGAGAAAATGAAGATTAAAAGAAGAAGAGAGGATGGATTACCTGGAGGTGGAGACGGAGAAGGGAAACAGTGAAGCCGGCGAGGAATAAAGGAGAAGGAAGATTGAGGGTTTAAGAGAGAAGAGTTTTTGAAATGATTTGAAGTGATTAATGAGAGTGGAAGAGGCACGTTGGAGTTATAAAGGGGAGAGAGGGAGTTGGGTGCGGAGAAAGAGGAGTACGGCGGCTGGAAATGATGGATTGCATGGGAAGGAGTAAAAAGACGGGTAGGGTTTAGTATTTGGTTACGTAAAATTCCTTGCTCGATACTTGAAAGCGTACTTCACAAGAAATTTGGGGCAAACTGTTTGGGCTAAAAATAGCATAATAAAGAAGACCCATTGGATAAGATAAAGATTACGAAAGAAGTGGTAAGGAGGAAGGGAGCCCGCGGGCTTGAGGAGGATCAAGAGCCCGTCATAGAAGGTGCCCGAGTTAAGGAAAGGAGTGCCAGGGAGAAGTTAGGGAGAAGTTAGGGAGATCGGGGAGAATCGGCAAGGGAGTCCCGGTTTGGAAAGAAGTCCTTATGGAAATAATATTCCCGTTCCATATTCGAGGTAGGATATATCTAGGGTTCTTACCCTATAAATAGCCAAGGAAGCAAATCAAGAAGGACATTCAACACATTCGTATTCATTCATACAACAACATTCAAGACCACATCTCTGAAAACAATATACGTTCATCTTGCAGGCTTGACGCCTAGAGCCAGCAGGATTAGCTTCGTGCCATAGTTGTAATCATCCTCCAATTCATATAGTGCAATACTTGGCAGGGTACCGTCCCTCCCGCGGTTGTTCCCACATTGGGTTTTCCGCGTCACCAAAATCTTACTTGTCAACTTACATTACGTACTTTATTTTTTCCGTTTACTTATTTACATACGAATCATCATACAATCGACCAACGAATATAGACTACATTGACCCTAATTAATCAATTTGGGTAAAAAGACCTAAACATATCACATATGTAAAATTGATACTATATCAATTACTACATAATCTATAATCCATACTTAATATTGTATACATCCATACATATCAACTCAATTGAAATGGCATGACTTATCATGCTAAGCCTATGAGAAGGCTTTGGTTAGTAAGTCTTAGCAACACATTGCACTTTCCCTAACCTTACTATGTACTTTTTCCCTTTGTTATGTATAATCTTTATTATAAAACTTTTGAGTACATGTCTAAATCCAATCTAGACATAGGCTTTCGAGCCTTGAATAGCTATCACTGATCTCACAGTGAGTAGGAATAGGACCTTCAGTTATTGGAACAAACTACCATAGTTCCTCCAATTCATAAAACCGATCCTTATATCATCCCTTCCTTCTTGCATATCTCATTACTGCAAGTGTACTTAATTTTCGTTGTGTATATCTCATTTTTTCAAATGCCTAGGATGTTTCTAGCTGATATCCTCCTTAAATAATATAGCCAAGACGGTTCTCTAACTAGCCTTATGTGTTTAGAATATGGTATTTGTGTAACTCCTTGCATACAAATCCATTAATTATTTCTACACACTTATCCTCTTTTATCTATCACTATAGATATGGATACTAAAGATGTCTTGCATCTCTTCCTAGTCTCCCAATCACTTCTTCACGGAAGAGAGTATTGGCCTGTCATTCTCAATGAATAATATGATATCTACATATGAGACATAGAAGACATATCATTAGTGCTTCTTGAGTACTAATGGATATACTATATGGCTATATAATGACTTTCACTTAAATTCGATTTATAACCTTTCGTCATACTCTAAGTATACGAATTATAAGAATGGCGATACATCTTAGCTTAATGAATTAATCCCGCAGCGGAAGCAAGTGGATTCAATTTCTACATGTTCAATACCTTTGAACTTGTCTAGACTCTTATCAATATAAGAATATTCATTTAACGCCAATATCCTCTTAGAACTATCTTTATAGGTCTGGATACCTTAGAGATGTATTATTCCTCTCCTAAGTCTTTAATCATTCACAATGATCAATATGTCCCTTACATATAAGACTATTAACACCACATTACTTCCACTAAACTCCATGTATAAACATAACTACTCGACAATTCGAGACATGTTTATCACATGATCAAAACATACAATTCAACTCCTTAACTTTTAATTAATATTTCTTCTTAAGTTTGTATTCTACCTTAGGATAGTCGCGATTTACAAAACTCATGCAAGATGATTTTAAAATCCAACTATATCAAATCACATCCAAATACAATGAAGCGTTGTTGTTGCGTGCAAAACCCTTTGCCACCAACCAACCAAGCTAAATAAACATTTTCATGTTTATGCTTGCTTCAGACTTTTGCGGAGTTGAAACTAGATAAACCATTTTAATAAGTTACAAGTTTGTTATTTTCAAAAATAACATGATTCCTGTCTACTTAGATTTTGAAGAAATATTTACTGATTTTGACCAAGAAGGAACATCTTCCCACGTCTTATTCTCAGTTCGTCTTATTCTTAGTTTGTGGCTCTTGAACATTTTGTCCTACTCTGTCTATAAGAAATGATCCTCTTTTCTCTAATAGATAGCATCACGAGCCACAAACCCTTTGTTCTCGTGATCATGTAGGAGGAGAGACCACATGTTCACTATCGAAACAAGCTACAATTTAGGTACCATGCCTAACCATATCACATATGAAATGTAGATGATTGTTTTAATTATGTTTTGTTTTAGTGGAATAAATAAATACAAGACAAATTGTGATAGAAACTACTTCTAACTTTATAGTAAAGATTCAATCATATCGTATAGGATTCTTTGTCACTTTCTAATATTATGAAGGTGAACATGTGATACCATATCACACTCTTTTTGGTGTATATAAAAGTGTTCACTTTATTGTTCCCTATTTTAACAAAGTACTAATACTTTGGTTTTATAATCTCTAGGTTTTGATACTTTTAAACATTCATTGAACTTGTTCAAAGAATCTCTCTTCTTACCTCATTAAGTGGATACCAATTATCTACCTAGTTCATTGGTAGAAGAGATGAAGAAGTAATAATCTTTTCTGATTGAAATTGTATTCGACCATACACTTCAAAGTGTAAATAGGGTGAATATCTTGCTCTATTCATAATCCTTCTCTAGAAAGAAGTCATGAATTAATCTTGCTTTAAATACAAGATTCGTACACACCAAGAGATTCCCAATCAAATGGTTTGGGACACTAGTCAAAACTAGTTTCTAAATGCAATTTTCAATCAAGAATTGAGAAACGATTGGGGTCACCAACTTGAGTCTTATAAAAATATAAATGACATTTAATTTTTAGTTTGAATATAATTACCTTGATTTGTATGGTCTCACCATAAACTTAATTGTGGTGTATAAGGGCACAACACTTGTTTTAATTGTACAATAGTGAAACCTTTTGCGTTTTTCTACAAAAACTTGAATTATATTCTTATTTGGACTTAGTGGACATCATATAACAATTATTGAGGTACAATTCTAAATACAAAACTAAAATGAATACACTATAACACTTATATGGATGAAATGGCAACTACCCTAGTTCCATTCATGTAAATTTCTGAATTTATTCTTGCTAGTTGTCGTACAATTATTCAACGTTAGGATTCTAAGGATTTACAAAACCCTCGGATTGTGTTATGAACACATCCTCCTTTAAATATGATCGGGGCCATTTCGTGTTCACAATTAAGTATATGTGGTCGTTGGTCAATGGTCGATACAAAACACAATTTATACTTCACAAACAACTCTACAATTAGTAAAGAGGCAAGTAAAGGTCGGATCCCAAGGGACGGGTATTGAAATGAGAATTCTATTGTAACTAGTAGTGTCTAGGGGTGTCACAAATTGGGTTGGTGTAGAAGGTCACTAAACTAAAATAACAATGAAAATAAACTAGCAAGATGAATAAAATAAGGGGTGTAAACAATTGATTAAAAGCACTACGGTGTCATGGGATCATAGGGGAATCATGGGATATGATCATACAAACATGTTCTCAAATTATAAGCAAGCAATTATTGTTGTGATGGATTGAGTTGGGTTATATTTTACAATCCTAGGAAAGTTTGGGTCCCAGAGCCGAATCGATTAGATTATACAACACCTACAAGTCGACTTAATCTTTCCTACTCAACACATGCATGGTCTAATGAGACTCGAGTTGGGTTATGTCTTACAAGTCTCATTGAAAAGATAGAAGATGATAGTAAATGCAAGGATTCATAGGCTTAGCATTTCATCAAATATAACATGTGCATGTATTAAGATCAAAACAAGCAAGCAAATAAGATATGAAAGCATATTGATTTAAGCATGAATCATTCCCCATGATGGTTTCCCCTAATCACCCATTAAACCCTAGCTAAGAGACTACTCACTCATTATCATGTTGATCATGCTAGCAAGGTTGTCAATCATACCAACAATATGAAACATGATGAATAAATGAAATTAATTAACAATAATTAAAAAGGGATTAAGAGATTATACCTACTAATGATTCCAATAATAAAGCAAGAATAATAGAAGTACTTGAATGATAGATTGAGAGGTTGTCAATCTCCCAATAATAACCCAAATAATCTTCAATTACCCAAAATAAAGGAAGAACAAGAGAGAGATTAAAGAACTAAAACTTGGATTAAAACTTGATTAATACTTGATTACAATATTGAAAAGAGATTTGATTGATATTAACTACACTAATTATTGATGAGAAGAACATGCTCCTCTAATTAGCCTAATGGGGTATTTATTGTAAAAATAAGGGAGGATGCATTAGGGTTAACTAAGGGCTAAACTAGTAATTACACTTTTTAAGTTGAGCAAGGAGGACCCGGTATTTTCTGAGAGAAGGGCTTCTCTTTTCGTAGCTTGAAGAATGAAATCCGTGCTGTGCAGGAATCCGTGCGGATTAGGGTCGGGACGGACGGATTTGGGCGGTGCAATCCGAGCGGATTCGGGAGAGGGACGCTCGGATTGTTGAGGGGGAATCCAAGCGGATTCCAAGGAGGGACGCTCGGATTGTGCTGGCTGGACGGGCGGATTGTCTGCAATCCGTTCGGATTGTTGGTCAGCGTCAATTCTTCTACTTTTCTTCCCTTTTCTTCATAAATTCCTTGGGGATTTCCTTGGGGACGCAAGGATCCTTTCTCAACATTGTTCTTCTACTATGATATGTACAAAGGCCTTCTAGTCTTGTCTCTTCTTGATGCTTGGTCATTGAATACAATCAATTTAGCCTCGTTTTGCCATGAAAATGCAAGATTCTTACTCCTTTCCTACCAAGGGATCAAAATCTCAAAGAATATGCAAAACAAAGAACTAAAGATAAGAAATGACCCAAATAGGCACTAAAAAGCATGGAAACAATGGTAATTCGGGGGCTAAATATGCGCGAAGTATGGTCACATCAAATATCCCCAAACCGAACCTTTGCTCGTCCCGAGTAAAGAGGTGACAAAGACTAGGACCAAAACTAACCTATCCTAATAATAATAGCCGATATAAGACAATTAGCGGGTCTCACTCCGCCCCTTCAACTCACAACAAGACAACCATGAGGTAGGATGCCTTCTTGCAAGGCAAGGTGGGTCTTGCCAAAATGGCGACACATCCAAACATTAAGCACACAAAATCACATAATGGATGCATCTACAAAAAGAATAGCCACTTTCCTCATCTAAGTGGCGGAAATTATCTACAAGGGAAGCAATTCAAGGGTACACAATCCTTCATAGATGCAATTTGTTCAAACTACTAAGCCTAGAAGGATACCAATAAATCACCTCCAAAATGTGTCAAGCTAGGGTACCTTTGTCCTCAATCGTTAAATGCTTTTGTCAAGAGTAGACTCCCTATGGTGTTAGAAACACTGGAGGATCGCGGAATTCCCCCTCTTGCCTAGACAAGAAGAAGGGTTGTCCCCTCTCTACCATGCACAAAAATGGATATGATGGATAAAGGGATCGATAGATATTTGAGTTTCACTTTTGGGAGTTTGCTTTTGTTTTTGTTTTCCCCCCAATTTTATGTGGCATTTGACATTTGAGAACACTTTCTTGCCATTTCTTTTTGATTTTTGGCATTTCAATACTTGACAACTTTTTTTGCATTTCTTTTGAACATTTTCAAAGTCACCCCAATTAGTAACGAGGGTGTCTTGTTTTTGAAGCTTTTGGAGTCTATTTTTGCTCCTCTTTTCATTTGATGCATTTTTGCAAACTTTCTTTCACTTTTCATTTCATTGAACTCAAATTGATTTCTTTTTTTTTTGTGCCCATTCCCTTTTGTTGACAAAAATATGGTAGAACATGGATGATGGATGTATGGGTGCATGGTTTCAAGGGTCACCTTGGAATAAACGGTAGCCAAGGAGTTATCACACCACAAGGTACTCTTGACTAGGCCTTAATCCATGGGTCAAAGGATACTAGCATGACACATCCTAGGGTGTTTTACAAGTATTCTAACAAGCAAAGTCTTAAGAATAAAAAGCATCTACTAGGGCCTATATACACTTGTCAAGCTTCCCAAGTAGATTTGTTTCGCAAAATTTTTCTAACATGCAAACTACATGCCATGATGCAACTAGCATATACACATCCTAATGCAAATGATTCTACCAACTAATATGTCATATAAACTAAATGCAATCCTAAATTCACATTGTTTTTACCGCATCAATCAAAATAAGGCCACATAGTCATTAACATAAAGAGGAAAAAGGAGATTGGAAAGATCATACCATGCGGTCTTCAATATCCTCATGTCTCGGATGTGGCGTAGTCAATCAAAGTGAACAAGGATAAAACAAACACAATATATACAAGACAATATATACAAAGGAAATGAACTTGTTTTTGGATTTTTCAATTTTTCAATTTTTTATGGTTTTTGAAAATTTTCAATTTTTATGGGTTTTTGAATAAAAGTTAAGTGTTAGAATTCCCATCCCCACACTAATATGGGCATTGTCCTCAATGGCCAAAATGATGGAAATTATGCAAAGATGATGCATGATTTCTATACTAAATGCAATTCTATACTAAGCTACACTACATGATGCATGGTTTTTGTTATGACGGAGAGGATAATTTAGATTACCTCCCGTTGCGTATGCATCAACTTCCCCAAACCGAGTGAGACACTATTGCTAATGTTCAAGGATGGGTATAGTTCATGCACACACTATGCTATGCATGAAACTAGATTGTCATTTTGGATTTTACAAATGGGAACAAAAAGAAGAACACCTCAATGGAACCGAGGTGTGAGTCCTTTGATGTTGCTAGGACTAAACCAACAATGATCAAAATGAAATAAAATACAAAGAGATATAGACAAACCGTGGGAGAGTAGGAATCTCCAAGGCTTGCTAGTCCTCCATCATGCTATCATCATCACCACTTCCCTCATGAGAAGTGGTCACATTGCCACTTTCCTTGTCACTTTCTTCATCATCTTGTTCATCATCATCTTCACCATCTCTTTCTCCATCTCCTTCTCCATCTCCACTTGCTTCTTCCTCAATATTATCATCAATTTCTTCACCATTTCCAACAACCTCATTGTCTTCCACCACGTCCCTAGATGCACCCGGAAACAAGGCTTCTTTATCCGCCCAACTAGGCAAAGGACAAGATGGATCAAGGAGTCCTTGCCTAGCTAAATGTAGGAGGGGAGGATATTGAGCCAAATATGCATTCTTCCGATCTTCATAAGCTTGCTTGTGCATGGCTTGCATAAGAAGAGTGACATAGTCTTTCCCAATTTCAACTCCTTCCGGTTTGAACTCTTCATACACAAAGGGGTAAGGCGGTATAACAATGGAAGAGGAGGGGTTTCATGATCACCCTTTTGTTGTTGAATGATGTACTCGGCTTCTTCGGATAGGGGAAGTAGATAGTTGGTCCGGTGGACACTTAGGCGACAAATCTTCGAGGGTAAGGTGAACGATCTAGCTTCACTAGTTAGCCATCCATATTTAGTGTCAAGGGGGTTATGGGCAACCCACTTGAACTTGTTAATCATAATGTGCATATTAATAAGATGGCCACCTTCCTTTGCTTTGTACTTCTTATCCTTATTGAAATTAGGATCAAAGTGCTTAGCTAGGACCGTGACTAGGCCGCCATTTACAATAACGGTCGTACCATTCTTCCCATTATCAACATTAAGCCATCTATCAACCAATAGCCTCAAAGAATTGAAAGGCTTGGTGTGAATTCTTCCGACATTCAAAGCCGATTCAAGGAGAATAAAATCAAGTCTTGTGAAATGATTGGTGTCTTTCCTAGTAATTATGGTATTTCCCACAACTTTGTGCCATACTCTTATGCCCGGATGATGGACCAAAAGAGCACGACAAGCATGAAAATCATCAAATTTCTTCCTGGAGATTGCCTCCCAAAGAGGCTCGGGGTCATACTTTCCATAATGCTTAAGATATCTCGATTCATCGCTAAGACCCAAAATTTCACCCAATTCCTTAAAGGTAATGCGGCTACTAATGTTAGCTAGACGAAACTCAAGATTTTCCCTATCCTCAACTTTGGTAACTTTTAAAGAACTTAAGAATTCCAAGACAAGGGAAGGGTATGTCGATTCCTTTGTTTCAAACAATTTCTTCAAACCCATGGCATTGAAAAAGGCTTTTGTTTGTTCAAGAACACCAAATTTCTCCAAGGCATCTTCACATATGAATTTGGTGGATTGAATTGATTTCATAGCAAACTTGACAAATGTATTTCTATGGGTATCGGAAATTAAAGTTCCCTCCGGATAATGCAAGAGTTGATCGATTACCGGAGTAGAAGGTGATGCTCCCATAGAAGTTTGTTGTTGTTGTTGCACTTCCAAGTTTGGTGTTGATACCACCATTGCCAAAGCTTTCTTTGTTTGGAGAGCTTTTTGCCTTTGAGAGAGAGCCTTTGCCTTTGGTGCCTTTGTTGCTCCCTTTGTCCTTGCCATTTGATGAACTAACCAAGAAAAGAATCAAAAATCTTCAATTTGTAGAATGCCCAAATCGATTTGAAGGTGAAAGGCTTTGCCTTTATGAAATCAAAAATCGACTCAAAGGTTGAAGATTTTGTTCTTGGTTTTGATTTTTATTGAAGATGGAGTGATTGATTTGTTGTTTGAAGGATGGTTTGATTTGATTTTGGTGGATTTTGTTGAGGGTTTTTGTTTTTGTGATGGAGAGGATGAGGGTTTTGATGTTGTGGGTAGTGTTTATGAATGGATGAATGAAGGAATGAAGGTGGGAGGGTATTTAAAGAAGTCGAAATTTTCGAAAATGCAGGGGGCAACGTGCGGATTACGCCCAATCCGTGCGGATTCTGCGAGCCTTCAAAATTTTCGAAGCTCGCCTAAAGACGGACGGATTCGGGGAATCCGCTCGGATTCTTCGTGATGGGACGGGCGGATTTGCTTCGGGACGGACGGATTTCAGTCCGAGAGAAATTTCTTTGTTTTCCTCAGTTGTAAAGACGGGCGTCTTTTTCACAAGACAGACGGATTCTATGAGACGGGCGTCTTTCCAGAAATCCGCTCGGATTCTTCAACAGTCAAGAAATTTTCAATTTCAGCTCAGCTCAGGACGGGCGTCTTTTGGTCAGGACGCTAGGATTGCACAAGACGGGCGGATTTTTGGGAATCCGCTCGGATTCTAGTCCTTTGCACCCGGATTCATTCCATTCGTGCACAATGCATTTCCCTTTACCATTCTTCTTCATTTCTTGTGTTCTTCATTGTGGGGGCATTACTAAGGCATGGATAACCTAGGCAATTCCCATCCCCACACTAAGGTAAAGCACTACACATCAATTGAAGTCGTTAGTCCCTCCCTCACTTCTCTCTTACATGATAATTATTTTGATCAAAGTAAATAAAAATCCAAAAATGACAAAAAATGCAATACAAGAATTGAAATGTAAGTTAGGGGGTTAGAAATATTTACAAGTGGTGGTTTAGGGAGGACTCCACCAAACTCTCATTCTTGATGAGATGTCAAGGGGGCATGTTCAAGGTGTTGTTGATGTTGCTCAACACCTTGAAGAAGTAATCAAAAGCTTGTTCATTATTGTGGTAGAGGTCCTCAATAGACCGTGGCCCTTGTTGTTGATCATGATCGATGGCATGCCCAATGTAGGGATTAAAAATCCCTTCAAACTCGTCGTCCCAAAGACCACAAACTTCATTGAGTTGATCATTGAAAATCTCTTGCTTAGATGGAGACAACTCTCCCCATTTCTTCTCTTGGCCAATGAGGCCATCCTCTTCTTCCTTGGTTAATTTTGATGAGCTTTGCAAGCTCTCCTTCTCACAATTCACTTGCTCTTTGAATGGAGCATCTTCAATTTTCTTCCTCCATTGGAGTTCCGATCTCTTCCTTTCATCTTTTCGGCTATAATGATCAATCATGAAACATGGCTCATGCAAACGAGGAGCTCTCATGGTTTTGTCAAGATTAAAAGTTATGCTTTCATCTCCCACTTCTAGAGTGAGCTCTCCATGTTTCACATCAATCACCGCACCCACGGTGTGTAGGAAAGGTCTTCCTAAGATGATTGGAATGTTGGAATCTTCCTCCATATCAACAATGACAAAGTCCACCAGGATGAAAAACTTCCCAATTCGCACGGGGACATCTTCCCATAACCCTAATGGTGTCTTCGTCGATCTATCGGCCATTTGGAGCGTGATATTGGTGCATTTAAGCTCTCCCATCCCCAACCTTTTACTTACCGAGTACGGCATGACACTCACACTAGCCCCTAGATCACATAAGGCTTTGTTGATCGTCGTGTCGCCAATGGTACACGGTATTGAGAAGCTTCCGGGATCCTTTAACTTTGGAGGTGAACTCCCTTGAAGTATTGCACTACTCACCTTAGTGAAGGCGATAGTCTCAAGTTTCTGGATCGACTTCTTCTTTGTGAGGATATCTTTCATGTATTTTGCATAGGCCGGTACGTGATTGATTAATTCCGTGAAAGGAATTGAGACTTCTAAATTCTTCACAATCTCCATGAACTTTCCAAGTTGATCATCAAATTTGGGCTTGGCTTGACGACTTGGAAAAGGAAGTCTAATCACAATGGGCTCCTTCTCTTTGGCCTTGTCTTCATTTTTCTTTGAACTTTCTTCTTTTGATGATTCCCCTTCTTTGGGGCTTTGCACAATTTCTTCCTTTTCACTAGCTTGCACAACTTCATTCTCAACTTGCTTCTTTGGTGCCTCATACCTTGTACCACTTCTCAAGTGAATGGCACTAACCGTTTCATGTCTAGGGGGATTACTTTGAGGTGGTAATTGCCCCTTTTGTCTTTGTGAGCTTGAAGATGCTAGTTGAGTCAATTGTGTTTCCAACATCTTGGTGTGAGCTAGAATGTTGTTGATGGTGGTGTCCTTTGCTTGGCTATCTTTTTGCATTTGAGTGAAAAATTCTTGTTGATTTTTTTGCATTTGGAGGACCGCTTTTTGGACATCAAAACCTTGGTCATTTTGGTGATTGTATGGATTTTGATTTTGGTAACCTTGGTTTTGATTGTAAAAGGGTCTTTGATTTTGATTCCTCATGGGTGGTGGAGTGTATGTTGTTTGAGGGTTTTGAACATTTTGGCTTTTGTATGAGAGATTTGGATGGAACTTTGTGTTTTCATTGTAAAAATTTGAATAAGGGGTACCACTTTTGTAAGCTTGGAAAGCATTAACTTGTTCGGTTGTTCCCCTACACTCACTTGGGTCATGACCCAAAGTTCCACAATTCTCACATATCCCACTTGGGATTGATGAGGATGCCGTCATGGCATTGACATGATGCTTTGATGATTTTGAGTTTTCCTCAAGTCTAGCCATAGCTTGTTCAAACTTCAAGTTGATTGTGTCAATGTGAGCACTAAGTTGAGCACCCAATTGAGTAACGGAGTCCACTTCATGCTTTCCTCCTCTAGTAGCCTTGCGAGGTCTACTATATTGTGAATTATGGACCGCCATTTCCTCAATCTTGTTCCATGTTTGATTGTCATCAACCTCGGTGAACATTCCATTTGATCCCATATTGAGAATGTTCCTTGAATCTTCATATAAACAATTCCAAAATTGTTGCACTAAAAACCATTCGCTAAGTCCATGGTGAGGACATGAGCGACAAATACCTTTGAACCGCTCCCAAGCCTCATACAAAGATTCTTCATCCCTTTGCTTGAAACCCGTAATTTGAGCTCTTAGCATGTTAGTCTTTTCCGGTGGGTAGAAATTTTTGTAGAAAGCTAGAGCTAACTTCTTCCAAGAATCTATTCCAAGGGTGGCCTTATCAAGGCCCTTCAACCATTGCTTTGCGGTGCCGATTAACGAAAAAGGAAATAAGACCCATCTAATTTGGTCTTGAGTCACGCCCGTTTGAGAGATAGCATCACAATAATCGCAAAAGGTTTCCATATGAGAATGAGGGTCCTCACTAGGCATTCCCCTGAATTGGCTCCTCTCAACTAGTTGGATGAAGGCGGACTTGGCAATAAAATTACCGGTGAGATGTTGCGGTGTAGGAGTACCGTTTGGTAGATTCTCCTCGGTGGGTATAGATTGTGACGAGAATTTAGGCATTGTAGGTGGATTTTGTGGGATATTGTGTAATGGGTTTTCTTCCCCTTCTATTGCGAAAGGATTGACAAACTCACTAGTGGGTTGAACAACTTCACCAACACCTCTCAAATTCCTCCTAACAAGTCTCCTATTATTCGTCAAGGTTCTTTCGATTTCACGGTCAAAAGGTAACAAATCACTTTGTAACCTTCTAGACATGCAAAATATCAAACAACTCAAAAACAATTAGAACAAACCTTGAGGAGTTTTACTTCCCAAGGTGAAAAAGACACAACTAATAACAATAAAAAGAAATCTTAAATCAATTAAACACCGTCCCCGGCAACGGCGCCATTTTTGATCGGGGCCATTTCGTGTTCACAATTAAGTATATGTGGTCGTTGGTCAATGGTCGATACAAAACACAATTTATACTTCACAAACAACTCTACAATTAGTCAAGAGGCAAGTAAAGGTCGGATCCCAAGGGACGGGTATTGAAATGAGAATTCTATTGTAACTAGTAGTGTCTAGGGGTGTCACAAATTGGGTTGGTGTAGAAGGTCACTAAACTAAAATAACAATGAAAATAAACTAGCAAGATGAATAAAATAAGGGGTGTAAACAATTGATTAAAAGCACTAGGGTGTCATGGGATCATAGGGGAATCATGGGATATGATCATACAAACATGTTCTCAAATTATAAGCAAGCAATTATTGTTGTGATGGATTGAGTTGGGTTATATCTTACAATCCTAGGAAAGTTTGGGTCCCGAGCCGAATCGATCAGATTGTACAACACCTACAAGTCGACTTAATCTTTCCTACTCAACACATGCATGGTCTAATGAGACTCGAGTTGGGTTATGTCTTACAAGTCTCATTGAGAACATAGAAGATGATAGTAAATGCAAGGATTCATAGGCTTAGCATTTCATCATATATAACATGTGCATGTATTAAGATCAAAACAAGCAAGCAAATAAGATATGAAAGCATATTGATTTAAGCATGAATCATTCCCCATGATGGTTTCCCCTAATCACCCATTAAACCCTAGCTAAGAGACTACTCACTCATTATCATGTTGATCATGCTAGCAAGGTTTTCAATCATACCAACAATATGAAACATGATGAATAAATGAAAGTAATTAACAATAATTAAAAAGGGATTAAGAGATTATACCTACTAATGATTCCAATAATAAAGCAAGAATAATAGAAGTACTTGAATGATAGATTGAGAGGTTGTCAATCTCCCAATAATAACCCAAATAATCTTCAATTACCCAAAATAAAGGAAGAACAAGAGAGAGATTAAAGAACAAAAACTTGGATTAAAACTTGATTAATACTTGATTACAATATTGAAAAGAGATTTGATTGATATTAACTACACTAATTATTGATAAGAAGAACATGCTCCTCTAATTAGCCTAATGGGGTATTTATAGTGAAAATTAGGGAGGATGCATTAGGGTTAACTAAGGGCTAAACTAGTAATTACACTTTTTAAGTTGAGCAAGGAGGACCCGGTATTTTCTGAGAGAAGGGCTTCTCTTTTCGTAGCTTGAAGAATGAAATCCGTGCTGTGCAGGAATCCGTGCGGATTAGGGTCGGGACGGCCGGATTTGGGCGGTGCAATCCGAGCGGATTCGGGAGAGGGACGCTCGGATTGTTGAGGGGGAATCCGAGCGGATTCCAAGGAGGGACGCTCGGATTGTGCTTGGGCCGGACGGGCGGATTGTCCGCAATCCGTTCGGATTGTTGGTCAGCGTCAATTCTTCTACTTTTCTTCCCTTTTCTTCATAAATTCCTTGGGGATTTCCTTGGGGACGCAAGGATCCTTTCTCAACATTGTTCTTCTACTATGATATGTACAAAGGCCTTCTAGTCTTGTCTCTTCTTGATGCTTGGTCATTGAATACAATCAATTTAGCCTCGTTTTGCCATGAAAATGCAAGATTCTTACTCCTTTCCTACCAAGGGATCAAAATCTCAAAGAATATGCAAAACAAAGAACTAAAGATAAGAAATGACCCAAATAGGCACTAAAAAGCATGGAAACAATGGTAATTCGGGGGCTAAATATGCGCGAAGTATGGTCACATCAAATATCCCCAAACCGAACCTTTGCTCGTCCCGAGTAAAGAGGTGACAAAGACTAGGACCAAAACTAACCTATCCTAATAATAATAGCCGATATAAGACAATTAGCGGGTCTCACTCCGCCCCTTCAACTCACAACAAGACAACCATGAGGTAGGATGCCTTCTTGCAAGGCAAGGTGGGTCTTGCCAAAATGGCGACACATCCAAACATTAAGCACACAAAATCACATAATGGATGCATCTACAAAAAGAATAGCCACTTTCCTCATCTAAGTGGCGGAAATTATCTACAAGGGAAGCAATTCAAGGGTACACAATCCTTCATAGATGCAATTTGTTCAAACTACTAAGCCTAGAAGGATACCAATAAATCACCTCCAAAATGTGTCAAGCTAGGGTACCTTTGTCCTCAATCGTTAAATGCTTTTGTCAAGAGTAGACTCCCTATGGTGTTAGAAACACTGGAGGATCGCGGAATTCCCCCTCTTGCCTAGACAAGAAGAAGGGTTGTCCCCTCTCTACCATGCACAAAAATGGATATGATGGATAAAGGGATCGATAGATATTTGAGTTTCACTTTTGGGAGTTTGCTTTTGTTTTTGTTTTCCCCCCAATTTTATGTGGCATTTGACATTTGAGAACACTTTCTTGCCATTTCTTTTTGATTTTTGGCATTTCAATACTTGACAACTTTTTTTGCATTTCTTTTGAACATTTTCAAAGTCACCCCAATTAGTAACGAGGGTGTCTTGTTTTTGAAGCTTTTGGAGTCTATTTTTGCTCCTCTTTTCATTTGATGCATTTTTGCAAACTTTCTTTCACTTTTCATTTCATTGAACTCAAATTGATTTCTTTTTTTTTTGTGCCCATTCCCTTTTGTTGACAAAAATATGGTAGAACATGGATGATGGATGTATGGGTGCATGGTTTCAAGGGTCACCTTGGAATAAACGGTAGCCAAGGAGTTATCACACCACAAGGTACTCTTGACTAGGCCTTAATCCATGGGTCAAAGGATACTAGCATGACACATCCTAGGGTGTTTTACAAGTATTCTAACAAGCAAAGTCTTAAGAATAAAAAGCATCTACTAGGGCCTATATACACTTGTCAAGCTTCCCAAGTAGACTGTTTCGCAAAATTTTTCTAACATGCAAACTACATGCCATGATGCAACTAGCATATACACATCCTAATGCAAATGATTCTACCAACTAATATGTCATATAAACTAAATGCAATCCTAAATTCACATTGTTTTTACCGCATCAATCAAAATAAGGCCACATAGTCATTAACATAAAGAGGAAAAAGGAGATTGGAAAGATCATACCATGCGGTCTTCAATATCCTCATGTCTCGGATGTGGCGTAGTCAATCAAAGTGAACAAGGATAAAACAAACACAATATATACAAGACAATATATACAAAGGAAATGAACTTGTTTTTGGATTTTTCAATTTTTCAATTTTTTATGGTTTTTGAAAATTTTCAATTTTTATGGGTTTTTGAATAAAAGTTAAGTGTTAGAATTCCCATCCCCACACTAATATGGGCATTGTCCTCAATGGCCAAAATGATGGAAATTATGCAAAGATGATGCATGATTTCTATACTAAATGCAATTCTATACTAAGCTACACTACATGATGCATGGTTTTTGTTATGACGGAGAGGATAATTTAGATTACCTCCCGTTGCGTATGCATCAACTTCCCCAAACCGAGTGAGACACTATTGCTAATGTTCAAGGATGGGTATAGTTCATGCACACACTATGCTATGCATGAAACTAGATTGTCATTTTGGATTTTACAAATGGGAACAAAAAGAAGAACACCTCAATGGAACCGAGGTGTGAGTCCTTTGATGTTGCTAGGACTAAACCAACAATGATCAAAATGAAATAAAATACAAAGAGATATAGACAAACCGTGGGAGAGTAGGAATCTCCAAGGCTTGCTAGTCCTCCATCATGCTATCATCATCACCACTTCCCTCATGAGAAGTGGTCACATTGCCACTTTCCTTGTCACTTTCTTCATCATCTTGTTCATCATCATCTTCACCATCTCTTTCTCCATCTCCTTCTCCATCTCCACTTGCTTCTTCCTCAATATTATCATCAATTTCTTCACCATTTCCAACAACCTCATTGTCTTCCACCACGTCCCTAGATGCACCCGGAAACAAGGCTTCTTTATCCGCCCAACTAGGCAAAGGACAAGATGGATCAAGGAGTCCTTGCCTAGCTAAATGTAGGAGGGGAGGATATTGAGCCAAATATGCATTCTTCCGATCTTCATAAGCTTGCTTGTGCATGGCTTGCATAAGAAGAGTGACATAGTCTTTCCCAATTTCAACTCCTTCCGGTTTGAACTCTTCATACACAAAGGGGTAAGGCGGTATAACAATGGAAGAGGAGGGGTTTCATGATCACCCTTTTGTTGTTGAATGATGTACTCGGCTTCTTCGGATAGGGGAAGTAGATAGTTGGTCCGGTGGACACTTAGGCGACAAATCTTCGAGGGTAAGGTGAACGATCTAGCTTCACTAGTTAGCCATCCATATTTAGTGTCAAGGGGGTTATGGGCAACCCACTTGAACTTGTTAATCATAATGTGCATATTAATAAGATGGCCACCTTCCTTTGCTTTGTACTTCTTATCCTTATTGAAATTAGGATCAAAGTGCTTAGCTAGGACCGTGACTAGGCCGCCATTTACAATAACGGTCGTACCATTCTTCCCATTATCAACATTAAGCCATCTATCAACCAATAGCCTCAAAGAATTGAAAGGCTTGGTGTGAATTCTTCCGACATTCAAAGCCGATTCAAGGAGAATAAAATCAAGTCTTGTGAAATGATTGGTGTCTTTCCTAGTAATTATGGTATTTCCCACAACTTTGTGCCATACTCTTATGCCCGGATGATGGACCAAAAGAGCACGACAAGCATGAAAATCATCAAATTTCTTCCCGGAGATTGCCTCCCAAAGAGGCTCGGGGTCATACTTTCCATAATGCTTAAGATATCTCGATTCATCGCTAAGACCCAAAATTTCACCCAATTCCTTAAAGGTAATGCGGCTACTAATGTTAGCTAGACGAAACTCAAGATTTTCCCTATCCTCAACTTTGGTAACTTTTAAAGAACTTAAGAATTCCAAGACAAGGGAAGGGTATGTCGATTCCTTTGTTTCAAACAATTTCTTCAAACCCATGGCATTGAAAAAGGCTTTTGTTTGTTCAAGAACACCAAATTTCTCCAAGGCATCTTCACATATGAATTTGGTGGATTGAATTGATTTCATAGCAAACTTGACAAATGTATTTCTATGGGTATCGGAAATTAAAGTTCCCTCCGGATAATGCAAGAGTTGATCGATTACCGGAGTAGAAGGTGATGCTCCCATAGAAGTTTGTTGTTGTTGTTGCACTTCCAAGTTTGGTGTTGATACCACCATTGCCAAAGCTTTCTTTGTTTAGAGAGCTTTTTGCCTTTGAGAGAGAGCCTTTGCCTTTGGTGCCTTTGTTGCTCCCTTTGTCCTTGCCATTTGATGAACTAACCAAGAAAAGAATCAAAAATCTTCAATTTGTAGAATGCCCAAATCGATTTGAAGGTGAAAGGCTTTGCCTTTATGAAATCAAAAATCGACTCAAAGGTTGAAGATTTTGTTCTTGGTTTTGATTTTTATTGAAGATGGAGTGATTGATTTGTTGTTTGAAGGATGGTTTGATTTGATTTTGGTGGATTTTGTTGAGGGTTTTTGTTTTTGTGATGGAGAGGATGAGGGTTTTGATGTTGTGGGTAGTGTTTATGAATGGATGAATGAAGGAATGAAGGTGGGAGGGTATTTAAAGAAGTCGAAATTTTCGAAAATGCAGGGGCAATCCGTGCGGATTACGCCCAATCCGTGCGGATTCTGCAGCTTCAAAATTTTCAGAAGCTCGCCTAAAGACGGACGGATTCTGGGGAATCCGCTCGGATTCTTCTGTGATGGGACGGGCGGATTTGCTTCAGGACGGACGGATTTCAGTCCAGAGAAATTTCTTTGTTTTCTTCAGCTGCAAAGACGGGCGTCTTCTTCACAAGACGGACGGATTCTATGAGACGGGCGTCTTTCCAGAAATCCGCTCGGATTCTTCAACAGTCAAGAAATTTTCAATTTCAGCTCAGCTCAGGACGGGCGTCTTTTGGTCAGGACGCTAGGATTGCACAAGACGGGCGGATTTTTGGGAATCCGCTCGGATTCTAGTCCTTTGCACCCGGATTCATTCCATTCGTGCACAATGCATTTCCCTTTACCATTCTTCTTCATTTCTTGTGTTCTTCATTGTGGGGGCATTACTAAGGCATGGATAACCTAGGCAATTCCCATCCCCACACTAAGGTAAAGCACTACACATCAATTGAAGTCGTTAGTCCCTCCCTCACTTCTCTCTTACATGATAATTATTTTGATCAAAGTAAATAAAAATCCAAAAATGACAAAAAATGCAATACAAGAATTGAAATGTAAGTTAGGGGGGTTAGAAATATTTACAAGTGGTGGTTTAGGGAGGACTCCACCAAACTCTCATTCTTGATGAGATGTCAAGGGGGCATGTTCAAGGTGTTGTTGATGTTGCTCAACACCTTGAAGAAGTAATCAAAAGCTTGTTCATTATTGTGGTAGAGGTCCTCAATAGACCGTGGCCCTTGTTGTTGATCATGATCGATGGCATGCCCAATGTAGGGATTAAAAATCCCTTCAAACTCGTCGTCCCAAAGACCACAAACTTCATTGAGTTGATCATTGAAAATCTCTTGCTTAGATGGAGACAACTCTCCCCATTTCTTCTCTTGGCCAATGAGGCCATCCTCTTCTTCCTTGGTTAATTTTGATGAGCTTTGCAAGCTCTCCTTCTCACAATTCACTTGCTCTTTGAATGGAGCATCTTCAATTTTCTTCCTCCATTGGAGTTCCGATCTCTTCCTTTCATCTTTTCGGCTATAATGATCAATCATGAAACATGGCTCATGCAAACGAGGAGCTCTCATGGTTTTGTCAAGATTAAAAGTTATGCTTTCATCTCCCACTTCTAGAGTGAGCTCTCCATGTTTCACATCAATCACCGCACCCACGGTGTGTAGGAAAGGTCTTCCTAAGATGATTGGAATGTTGGAATCTTCCTCCATATCAACAATGACAAAGTCCACCAGGATGAAAAACTTCCCAATTCGCACGGGGACATCTTCCCATAACCCTAATGGTGTCTTCGTCGATCTATCGGCCATTTGGAGCGTGATATTGGTGCATTTAAGCTCTCCCATCCCCAACCTTTTACTTACCGAGTACGGCATGACACTCACACTAGCCCCTAGATCACATAAGGCTTTGTTGATCGTCGTGTCGCCAATGGTACACGGTATTGAGAAGCTTCCCGGATCCTTTAACTTTGGAGGTGAACTCCCTTGAAGTATTGCACTACTCACCTTAGTGAAGGCGATAGTCTCAAGTTTCTGGATCGACTTCTTCTTTGTGAGGATATCTTTCATGTATTTTGCATAGGCCGGTACGTGATTGATTAATTCCGTGAAAGGAATTGAGACTTCTAAATTCTTCACAATCTCCATGAACTTTCCAAGTTGATCATCAAATTTGGGCTTGGCTTGACGACTTGGAAAAGGAAGTCTAATCACAATGGGCTCCTTCTCTTTGGCCTTGTCTTCATTTTTCTTTGAACTTTCTTCTTTTGATGATTCCCCTTCTTTGGGGCTTTGCACAATTTCTTCCTTTTCACTAGCTTGCACAACTTCATTCTCAACTTGCTTCTTTGGTGCCTCATACCTTGTACCACTTCTCAAGTGAATGGCACTAACCGTTTCATGTCTAGGGGATTACTTTGAGGTGGTAATTGCCCCTTTTGTCTTTGTGAGCTTGAAGATGCTAGTTGAGTCAATTGTGTTTCCAACATCTTGGTGTGAGCTAGAATGTTGTTGATGGTGGTGTCCTTTGCTTGGCTATCTTTTTGCATTTGAGTGAAAAATTCTTGTTGATTTTTTTGCATTTGGAGGACCGCTTTTTGGACATCAAAACCTTGGTCATTTTGGTGATTGTATGGATTTTGATTTTGGTAACCTTGGTTTTGATTGTAAAAGGGTCTTTGATTTTGATTCCTCATGGGTGGTGGAGTGTATGTTGTTTGAGGGTTTTGAACATTTTGGCTTTTGTATGAGAGATTTGGATGGAACTTTGTGTTTTCATTGTAAAAATTTGAATAAGGGGTACCACTTTTGTAAGCTTGGAAAGCATTAACTTGTTCGGTTGTTCCCCTACACTCACTTGGGTCATGACCCAAAGTTCCACAATTCTCACATATCCCACTTGGGATTGATGAGGATGCCGTCATGGCATTGACATGATGCTTTGATGATTTTGAGTTTTCCTCAAGTCTAGCCATAGCTTGTTCAAACTTCAAGTTGATTGTGTCAATGTGAGCACTAAGTTGAGCACCCAATTGAGTAACGGAGTCCACTTCATGCTTTCCTCCTCTAGTAGCCTTGCGAGGTCTACTATATTGTGAATTATGGACCGCCATTTCCTCAATCTTGTTCCATGTTTGATTGTCATCAACCTCGGTGAACATTCCATTTGATCCCATATTGAGAATGTTCCTTGAATCTTCATATAAACAATTCCAAAATTGTTGCACTAAAAACCATTCGCTAAGTCCATGGTGAGGACATGAGCGACAAATACCTTTGAACCGCTCCCAAGCCTCATACAAAGATTCTTCATCCCTTTGCTTGAAACCCGTAATTTGAGCTCTTAGCATGTTAGTCTTTTCCGGTGGGTAGAAATTTTTGTAGAAAGCTAGAGCTAACTTCTTCCAAGAATCTATTCCAAGGGTGGCCTTATCAAGGCCCTTCAACCATTGCTTTGCGGTGCCGATTAACGAAAAAGGAAATAAGACCCATCTAATTTGGTCTTGAGTCACGCCCGTTTGAGAGATAGCATCACAATAATCGCAAAAGGTTTCCATATGAGAATGAGGGTCCTCACTAGGCATTCCCCCGAATTGGCTCCTCTCAACTAGTTGGATGAAGGCGGACTTGGCAATAAAATTACCGGTGAGATGTTGCGGTGTAGGAGTACCGTTTGGTAGATTCTCCTCGGTGGGTATAGATTGTGACGAGAATTTAGGCATTGTAGGTGGATTTTGTGGGATATTGTGTAATGGGTTTTCTTCCCCTTCTATTGCGAAAGGATTGACAAACTCACTAGTGGGTTGAACAACTTCACCAACACCTCTCAAATTCCTCCTAACAAGTCTCCTATTATTCGTCAAGGTTCTTTCGATTTCACGGTCAAAAGGTAACAAATCACTTTGTAACCTTCTAGACATGCAAAATATCAAACAACTCAAAAACAATTAGAACAAACCTTGAGGAGTTTTACTTCCCAAGGTGAAAAAGACACAACTAATAACAATAAAAAGAAATCTTAAATCAATTAAACACCGTCCCCGCAAGAACGGCGCCATTTTTGATCGGGGCCATTTCGTGTTCACAATTAAGTATATGTGGTCGTTGGTCAATGGTCGATACAAAACACAATTTATACTTCACAAACAACTCTACAATTAGTCAAGAGGCAAGTAAAGGTCGGATCCCAAGGGACGGGTATTGAAATGAGAATTCTATTGTAACTAGTAGTGTCTAGGGGTGTCACAAATTGGGTTGGTGTAGAAGGTCACTAAACTAAAATAACAATGAAAATAAACTAGCAAGATGAATAAAATAAGGGGTGTAAACAATTGATTAAAAGCACTAGGGTGTCATGGGATCATAGGGGAATCATGGGATATGATCATACAAACATGTTCTCAAATTATAAGCAAGCAATTATTGTTGTGATGGATTGAGTTGGGTTATATCTTACAATCCTAGGAAAGTTTGGGTCCCGGAGCCGAATCGATTAGATTGTACAACACCTACAAGTCGACTTAATCTTTCCTACTCAACACATGCATGGTCTAATGAGACTCGAGTTGGGTTATGTCTTACAAGTCTCATTGAGAACATAGAAGATGATAGTAAATGCAAGGATTCATAGGCTTAGCATTTCATCATATATAACATGTGCATGTATTAAGATCAAAACAAGCAAGCAAATAAGATATGAAAGCATATTGATTTAAGCATGAATCATTCCCCATGATGGTTTCCCCTAATCACCCATTAAACCCTAGCTAAGAGACTACTCACTCATTATCATGTTGATCATGCTAGCAAGGTTTTCAATCATACCAACAATATGAAACATGATGAATAAATGAAAGTAATTAACAATAATTAAAAAGGGATTAAGAGATTATACCTACTAATGATTCCAATAATAAAGCAAGAATAATAGAAGTACTTGAATGATAGATTGAGAGGTTGTCAATCTCCCAATAATAACCCAAATAATCTTCAATTACCCAAAATAAAGGAAGAACAAGAGAGAGATTAAAGAACAAAAACTTGGATTAAAACTTGATTAATACTTGATTACAATATTGAAAAGAGATTTGATTGATATTAACTACACTAATTATTGATAAGAAGAACATGCTCCTCTAATTAGCCTAATGGGGTATTTATAGTGAAAATTAGGGAGGATGCATTAGGGTTAACTAAGGGCTAAACTAGTAATTACACTTTTTAAGTTGAGCAAGGAGGACCCGGTATTTTTCGAGAGAAGGGCTTCTCTTTTCGTAGCTTGAAGAATGAAATCCGTTTGTGCGGTGAACCGTGCGGATTAGGGTCGGGACGGCCGGATTTGGCGGTGCAATCCGAGCGGATTCGGGAGAGGGACGCTCGGATTGTTGAGGGGGAATCCGAGCGGATTCCAAGGAGGGACGCTCGGATTGTGCTGGCTGGACGGGCGGATTGTCTGCAATCCGTTCGGATTGTTGGTCAGCGTCAATTCTTCTACTTTTCTTCCCTTTTCTTCATAAATTCCTTGGGGATTTCCTTGGGGACGCAAAGATCCTTTCTCAACATTGTTCTTCTACTATGATATGTACAAAGGCCTTCTAGTCTTGTCTCTTCTTGATGCTTGGTCATTGAATACAATCAATTTAGCCTTGTTTTGCCATGAAAATGCAAGATTCTTACTCCTTTCCTACCAAGGGATCAAAATCTCAAAGAATATGCAAAACAAAGAACTAAAGATAAGAAATGACCCAAATAGGCACTAAAAAGCATGGAAACAATGGTAATTCGGGGGCTAAATATGCGCCAATTATGGTCACATCAAAATACCCATTTAGAAAGGTGGTTTTGACATCCTTTTGCCAAATTTCATAATCATGAAATGTGGCAATTTCTAACATGATTCACAAATTTGTATCAAATACTCATGATGTGATAATTTGCAAGAATGCAATGTCAATGTCATTGATATTCAAGAAGGAATATGTTGGAGTCATACAACCAACTTCCTTGATCTTTACTTATTTGGGGTTTGTCTCTATTCTAGTGTCTAACACCTTCCCTTTCGAGCCTAGTTCTGTTGGAATATGTGTCATCCGACAATAATGCGATCACAACTGTCGAACATAATGATCACATGTTTAAATCTCATTTTAAGAATACATGTGGGAAGTAATATTTTACTGTCAACTGGTCCACACATATCGGTAATGATTGGCTGACTAGAGTTTGACATTACTGTCGTGCGACGGTGGTGATTAGTTGATCCCCTTAGGTCTTACCTATAGGGAAATAATCTTAATTGATTATTTAATTAATCGTATGCCGATACGAGTTAATTAAATTGCTTAAAATTGACGGATGATTTTGGAAGTAATATTTACGTGTCTTATTGTGATTTGATTATAATAAGATACGGTCTAAGTAATCGAATTGTTTTATTACTTAGATGAAATTATTGTTTACGGAAACAATTGAAACGCAATGAATAAATTATTATAAAACAGAATGTTGTAGTTTATAATTCGAAAACACTTTTGGTACAAGTAATTATGAATTACTATGTTAATTTTTATAAGTGACATATTTTATTAATATGTTGATTTTTAATTGTTAAAAATACATTTTATATATAAGATGTCATGTAATGTGTCACATGTGACATATTGACAAAATCACAAATAAAATGGACTCATCCATTTTATGTGTGTGTACCGAAATGGAGGGTGTATTAGGATAAAAGTGTGTTGATTATTTATAAGTGGAAAACATAATTATAAAACCTACACCTAGCCTTGCATGCATAGCTTTCTCTTGGGAAGAAAAGAAGAGCCTGCATTGGGCTTTCTCCCCCTCCCCATTTCCGGTTTTCCCATAAGAAAAGAGCAAAAGTTTTTGCTTAATTTTTCACTCTTACACTACATGCAAACTAGTGTAACATTCATTCAACATCTCTCATAAAAAACTTAGAGAAAGATAAGAGAGAAAATCTCCAAAAATTCTCCTTTACTCTTGGCCGAATAAACAAGAGTACCAACAAATATTTTGGGTCAATTTTAGCTAGATTAATATTGTTCTAGTACAAATAATATTAATCTATTAAGAGGTCATCTTGGGTATAAGTCTTTGGGAGGGATTATAAGCTTGAATCCTTGTTCATCCAATATAAGAAAGCTCAAGAACAAGTAAGAAGGAGATCTTACTTGTGCCCTTTAATCCGAAATACCCATAGTAAGAATGACGATTTCTTCCCTTTTCTAATTATGTTTGCATGCATAAGATCAAGATTTAATTTATGACTAAATTTAATATCACATATATGAATATGTTGAAATAATGAGATTAATAATTTCTATCAATCGGTATCAAGAGCCTTAGGTTATTTGCATGCAAATCGGTTATTGTTTTTCCGAGTTATATGATTAACAAACAAAACTTATAAATTTGTGTTTATTATGAAATATCACGAAATTTATTGTGCATGTGAAAGTTTCTGGTCCTAAAACTTTTTAGGATATTTTGGTTTAATTTATGGATTTTATTGTTCATTTTATATAATAATGGCATTAAAATGTGATTTTTATGATAAATATCTCATTTTTGGACTAAAAATAGCTAAATTTTGATTTTTTCAGTGGTTTTTGGATATGTTTTCAAATATACTATCTACTGATGGCCTCTAAATTTTCATAATAATATGAGTTGTTATGCTCGAAATATGGATTTTTTAAGATAAAATCGTATTTAAATGAGAAAATAGTTTAATATGAGTTATATTTCGAATCTTGTCATACAAATTTAGTATGTTGTCACATGAAATTTTATAATATGTGTGTAAAATATTTGGCTATAATGAAGTCTTTATGCATGATGTATGAATTTTTGATGAAAAATCACATAAATAGTGACTTTAATTAGTAAAAATTGCTCAAACATACTTAATGACTAAGGAAAAATGTCACATGTTGTATTTTATCATATATGTCAGATCTAAAAGTGAAAAGTTGATAAAAATAATTTTTCTAATATTTTTATGGTAGTAATTGATAAATCGGATAAACCGCAACATTGTTTTTCTCGATAAATTTTCGAAATTTTTAACCTAAGTTTTGAACATTATGAGTGTCATGGTATTTTTCCAGAATGTTCATGAGTTTAAAATTTCAAAATTTGAAATTATTTGAAATTTTTATGATTTAATTTGAAGTTTATGACATAATTTTGTATTTTAAGTCCATTTATGAACAATATTAAGAAATATAAGTTAGTTATTGTCAAATGTTAGTGGAAACTAATTTTGAGTCCTAAGTTGGTTAGGGTAATTAACTAGTACATAAATATGATTTTATGTAATTATTGTGATTTTAAAAGGTTAGATCACGCAAATCCGTAAAAACCGATTAATAAACGATATTGGCTCTTTAAAGGCGATTTAGCATAAAATTGGGCATGTTCATACATATTATAATGCTTCATTTTAGTTATGATTGTCATATATTTTTTTTATGTAATTTTTTTTATGTAATTTTACTTAGTATGGCCTTAGTTTTAATTGGTATTACCCGAAATGTATGGGAATATCGATTCAGTTGTAATTTATTGTGATCTCGTATCACCGTTTTGTCATTTAATAGATTTATTTTTATTTTAATTACAAATGTATAATATGAAATTATGTAATTCATTTACAATTTTATTTATTACTTTGTAATTTCCCGGAGTTTCCATGAAGACGGTGTTACCTCGAGATGCGTGCCAAGACCAAAGTTCAAGGGACCAAAGGAGTTGGTTTCCGAATATGTAATAGTTAATTAGATTTACTATTTTAGGAAGGCCATACTAGGATTTTATTTATGCTTTGCATTTTATTTATATGTTGCATGTATCGCTAAATCGCCATAACTAAACATGCATTATCATTTTAATCGAGTTTATCGACCGTGTCAATTACAATTATCAGAGTTCACCGCTTTAGTTCACTTAAAACGTGATAGATAATAAATTGACATGACCTCACGCTAAAATAAACAATTGAGACTTAGCCTTGCCAAAAAGTAGAAACCATGAAAACCTATTTCGTGAGGGAGTGCACTCGGCCACACCGTGGTACAAACCTTGTTACGTAGGGGAAGTGGGTGATAAATGTCTATCCACCGAATTCATGTTGATGAGGGATTTATCGGCTACACCGTGCCCAAGTTAATGTGGGTTTGGATCATGGACACATTCATCGAAATTTGGATTGAGCTCAACGGAAGTATTCGTAACCGTAGTTGCATGTGTTCCGGGCTAAAGATAAATGTTAATGTAATTTTATCGACCAAGAGTTCTAAAAGTAGAATCGATTAAAGAGTTAATCCACCGAGTTATATTGATAAGGGATTCATCGGCCACACAGTGCCCAAGTTAATATGAATTTGGATCTTAGAATCATTTATAAAAGTTGGGTAGAGGTCAGTATATAAATGCTCATATCTTGTTAATTTATTTACAAGTATGATATTAAAAAGACAAATGTTAATATTTCCTTTTCCTCCATACTTGTAGTTCATTACAATGAATCCATCAAACGCTACTACACCAATAACTATTGAGTCTTGCCACAATGTTTTTGACGACGTTTGCTTCAACAATGATTTCGACACTACTAAAGAACTTCATTTTGGGATAGGTTCGGATGGAAACCTAAACTTCATCACTTCTTCTAAACCTCCTACTACTACAACAAGATCGCTTGTGAGCCGGTCTCGGGAAGACCGCCTCATAAAATCTATAGGATCTTTGTCTTTGGAAGAGAAAGATGCCAAAACTAGTGGGAGCTCAAGCAATCAAGTTCTTGCTTTCAAGGGCAAAAAGTTTAAGAAGAAGGGAAAGAAAGGGAAAAACTTCAAGCAAGTTGAAGATGAGTGCTATTATAGCTATGACATGGGACATTGGCTTAGGAATTGTCCAATATATTTGCGAAATATAAGGGAAGGAATCATCGTTCCAAAAGGTAAAATTCCTAAGGAGATTTATGTTTTTGATGTAAATTATACTTCCACTACGACATGGGTACTGGATACCGGTTGTGGTTCTCACCTTTGTAATCATTTACAGGGGTTAAGAGACGTGAAGAGGCTTAGCAAAGGAGATGTGGATCTACGCCTTGGAAATTGAGCTCGAGTAGCTGCCGAATCCAAGGGAACTTATGTGTTAGCTTTGCCTAATGGATTTGAGTTGTATTTACATAATTGTTTTTATGTGCCTACACTTTATAAAAACATTATTTCTATCGCTATGTTAGACATGGACGGTTTTTGTTTTGTCATTAAGAACAATCGTTGTACTATTTTAAGGAACGACTTGGTTATAGGCCAAGCTCCTTCCATTAATGGCATTTACATTTTAGAAACCTCGAATCCGACTAATGACATCTACAACATTCAATCAAAGAAACTCAAATCAAGTGACCCAAATGAATCATTCATTTGGCATTGTCGATTAGGTCACATAAACGAGAATCGCATCAAAAGATTAATTTCGACTAACGTGATTACACCATTTGATTATCAATCATATGGAACATGCGAATATTACCTGAAGGAAAAGTAGATCTATATACTTACATATTCATATATGTTATGATTTAATTTGTCATAAAATTAATGATTGATCTTATGCATGCAAACTTTAAAACAAAATAAGGAAGAAACAATATTCTTACATTGTATTTTCGGTTTATAGGGCACAAGAGAGATAAACTTTTTCTCTTGTTCTTGAGCTTTCCCTTTTGGATGAACAAAGACCCAAGTGTAGGATCTCTCCCAAGGATTTATACCCAAAGCTTACTCTTAATTAAAATTAATATTATAGTTACTAGTACAATATTAATCTTGTAGAAAAATGACCCAAAAATATTATAAGACACTTAATATTTTCGGTTTTGGGAGGAAGAAGAAGAGAGTTTTTTTTTTCTCTAGAATTCTTATTTTGGATGAGTAAAGAATGAATTTCACTAACTACCTTTTAGTGTATTATTAGGTGAAAATAAGATGAAAAACCAAAATGGTTTTTCATCTCAAAACCCGGTGGGAAGGAGGGGCAAAGGGAGCCAATGCATTCCTTTGTTTATCTTCACAAGGTAAACTAGGATTGCATGGCTACTAAAGCAAGTAATCATTATGTTTACCACTTATAATATAAACACAATATTTAGCCTAAACCCCTCTTAATTTCGGTACATAAGATAATATGGATTCCATATTATTTTTGTCAATTTGTCAATATGTCACATGTCATATGTTACATAAATTTGTTATGTATTTTTAACATGTTAAAAATCAACGTATTAACAAAAATACGTCATATACAAAAATCAACTTAGTAATTCATAATTACTTGTACCAAAATATTTCTCCAATTATAAATCACAATAAATTGTATTTATAATAATTCATTCAAATTTAATTGTTTACTTAAACAATAATTTCATCTGAGTAATGATACAATTCGATTACTCAGACCGTATCTCATTTAATCAAATTTCAATGTGATACGTAAATTTTTACTTCCAAAATCGTCCGTCAATTTTCAAGTAATTTAATTAACTCGTAACGTTATACGATTAATTAAATGATCAATTAAGAGTGTTGCCCTATAGGTATGACCTAGGGGATCAACTGATCACCACCGTCGCACGACAGTAATGTCAAACTCTAGTCAGCCAATCATTACCGATATATGTTGATCAGTTGACAGTAAAATATTACTTCCCAATTGTATTCTTTATAATGAGACTTAAACATGTGATCATCATGATCAACAGTCGTGATCGCATTATTGTCGGAGGACACATATTCCAACAATCTCCCACTTGTCCTCGACAAGTGTGCGTCACCAATTCTCTTGTCCTATTACTATCTCCCACTCAATGCAAGGTGTCTTTCAGGTCGTACTTGCAAGTGATCATATCGAGAGTGGTTTCCTCGATCTGGAGAATAACTGATTGACCGGATTTATCTATCATAGATACCTTCCGAGCGTGGCTACGCATTTCCAGTTCATTACTCCTCGAGTGGCCCTGAGATATTGTTATAACCCTGACTAGGCATGGACAATTCCTATCGCACTCATTCCCTCCGACGAGCCACAGCCATCATAACCCAAAATATGCCCATTTGACCCCATTTACGAAGGTCGTAGTAACAAAAATCAAAGTTAATCTGAAACTGTGCCATCTTAGGCGAATAGTCTTTAGTCAAAAGAATCGACTCATTCGAATACTATAGTAGCTCTCGCCACGACCAGGCTATATAAATTTGCCAGAACTCTATAAGAGGTCATTAGGCCCGACAAAATGTTCCTAACAGTCTGCCTATGTGATCGACTAGTCATCTCACATGACTCTATGGCACTTGAACTTGCCATCAATCGCATCACACTCTAGTCACTTCGAGACGTCACCTCATGTAAGTAACTATGGGCAAATACAATGTTAATCCATGTTCACTTTAACGGGGTTCAATAGTCTCCACAACTCGTTTGGATATAACAATGTACAAGGTGATTTAATAATAATAACTCAAACGACAAATGTCGACATCACACTCGAGTAGTCAATACCATATTTCAACCTTGTGATGTATATCGTAAGTGAAAACACTTATTGATTGCAATAGAAGTTTAACATGCCATGTGTCCATGTGTTCAAACTTCTTACACTTGCATTTTCCTTTACGTTCATGTTATCTTCTCATAGCATGGACCTTACCAAGAACAATTTAAGGTTCCCGACCTTGGTTTCGGTTCTTTAACTTGAAAGAACTTCCTTATCGATTATCACATAACAAACGAATTTGTGATGAATGATATAACTTGTACTGATCAAGTACTCCATCCACACACAATGCACTAGGTATATGTTTTGTAGAGTCTTACAACAATTTGCCAAGATGATTGGTCTAGCACTTCTCACAAGTTCTAGCATATTAGGAAGGATTAGTTTTGAGTAACTTCTTATTCAACTAATTATCCTTCTAATAACCTCTTATTTCCCCTTTTGATTTGAAAAGTTTAGGATTTTCATAAATCTTTACGTGTGTTCGAACTTTCTATAATATGTGCAACCTCTTAACACATAATAGAGTATTCCGTCAAACACCGAAATCGCTCATCGGATTCTACTTGAGAATTCATGACGTTTTTGTTATGGCTTACCAATGAATCATCATGCTCTTATGCATATGATTCACCATTGGACATGTGCATGATTATTCTAATGGCGGAAACATTAGTAACTTTTAATCATGAGATCAACCGTTCATAGGTTCAATGAACGACCATGACTGCTAATGGCAATTCCATTTTCAGCTACATGAATAACCTATGTTTCTGTTGATTCGATGTGTATCTCCCAATACTTATCCAACATCCCTTGATGTAATTGGATTCATCATAGTCCATTTTCATCCAGAATTGAAAACTCAAAACTTCCTCTATGAAGGAAGGTATTAGCTCGTCATTCTTTAATGAGTGGTGAGTTGTAAACATTCAAAGGATGATAGCTCCCACTAAATTCCATGTCTTCACATGATAATTTCTAATGCTCCCACTTAATTCCACATGTTTCAAAATTGATTACTCAATAGAACACATTTCAAAATTTGGAATGTATGTTGCTTTGAAAAGTTAATAAGATAAAACCATATATGTTCCCATCATATCCTTTCAAACTTCCTATTTTGAAGAGGTCTCATTTTAACCTTATGGAAAGAGATTTTAAATCTCTAACATACTCATGTCATAATGATGTGTGGCAATGTCATTTATTAAATATAAGTAATATCTAATACACATCCTTCAAAATATCCCTTTTAGAAGGATGTTTAACCAATTCATTTTCATAATGAGGTTAAGTAATGACATCTGCGTGGTTTAAAACTTTGGCTATTGAAGATATCGGTATATCAATCCTTGCAACCTCTAGTCATAAATATCGCTTATTACTAGGATGTTACATTGATTCATTTAGGCTCTTAAGTAAATATCAAGGTTGAAACTATTGGTCAAAATTTATCATAAACTTAGTCAAAAAACTCTTGTTAAGACTTTACATTAGTCATTTTGTTCCAAAACTTTCTTTTGGTCTCCTTGTGTAGTTATCATAAGAATATATTCTTGCGATTACTTCACTTGGTCTCTTTTGTCATATAGAACTTACTTGAGACCATAGATCTCATCTATTTGGTATACTATGTAAATAGATATACCTTCATTCAAATCATTCTCTCTTGCGTAGATCTCATCTACACAATCTTATCTTGGTGTGAGTTTGTGTCCTCATTTTTCTCCCACTCTATCTTTAGAATAAACACACTAGAGATTCAAAGATAGCATATGAGACACAAATAATGAATTTGAAGTATAAGGAGAACTATCTCATAGGTTGACTAATAGTTTTAGATTTCGTAAGTGTACTTGGTGATTGACTTTCTTTTGATAGAGTTCATAGACTCAAAATCACTTTATAAATGATCATACACAAGCCTTAAGCATGTGGACATGTAATGAAACCCGTCATTATATTTGTCTATTAGATCACTTTAAGTTATATGTTTCTAAGAACAAGCATTTAAACATGAATTTTAGAATAAAAGGATAAAATGATAAAACGGGTGACTTGGGTTGCAAACCAAGTCACCATTATCCAAATACAACCCATTATCCAAAATACCTTTCCATGTCGAACACGGAAACTTAAGGTTCTAAAATTCAAAACATAATTTAAAATAAGACAATGAAAAGCAAAGCTCCATGAAAGCTATCCCTAGCTTCTTGATGGTTTCTCATGCTTGCTTTTCCTTTCCCTTGTATTTGCTTGGTGGAGGCCCTATTTATAATAAAAAGGGGGATACATTATCACAACTTTGCATCATAATACCATAGTTGAATTAGAAACATAAAAGAAGGATAGTCATTTACCTACTAGAGTGATCTTTCCAGCTTTAATATCATCAAGGTATTTGGAACAATTTCTTTTCCATTGTCCCATACCATTACAATAATGGCATTTATCAAGAGGACCCTTCTTGATTTTTGAAGTGCTAGCTTCACAAGTCTTAGCTTTGGTGAATGTGGGAGCTTGCTTTTTACCCTTCCTCCCATTCTTCTTGAACTTCCCCTTACTCTTAGTGCTTATGTTAAGAACATCCTTTGGAGGGTTCACATTTAACCCCATGTCCCTCTCGGCTTGCACAAGTAACTTGTGCAATTCTTCAAGAGACACATCCTTGTCTTGCATGTTAAAATTCACCCGGAATTGAACATACGCTTTGACTTTGGACAAGGAGTGTAGAATCCTATCTACAATGAGTTCTTTGGGGATTTCAACCTTTTGAATCTTCAAGGTCTCGACAAGCTCCACCTCGTCCTTGGATTTCAAGATATGACTCCATGAAAACAAGATCGAGCTCATTCACAATTGCCGGGTCTCGGCGTGCAAGAATAGTTCCGGATAACAACCGGTAAGTGAGCCTTAGAATAGGGTTTTGGATGTGAAATTCCAAGCATTCCTTGATATACAAAAAGTCTCGACCGGTCATGGCTCTCCACAACGGGGCCACACTATACTTCTTAGGTCTTGATGTTCGGGTAGGCAAAACATCCAAACCGAGTACATTTGCAAACTCAACAAGAGTCATCATCCTTGTCACATTTTCCATTCTAAACTCTATACAAATTGTTTTGTTCAAAGTTGTGATCTTTAAGAAACTTAAGAACTCAAGAACAAGAGGTCTGTAGGTTTGCTCATGTAAGTGGAACAAGGTAGAAAGACCAAACAACTGAAAAGGGCTTCGTTTGATGGTATATTCCAAGCTTCCTTAATGTTTTATGGCATAGAAATTTGGTAGGAAGAATATTCTTACCAAGTAGTCGGTGAAAGACAAGCCTTTGAACATCGTTCACAAATTCAATGTTGGAAAAATCGTCAAGCTTGGTGAGATCAACAATCTCTTCATGTTCCCTCCTTAGAGTGTTGATGTGAGAAGTAGATGAGCTTCCTCTCACTCTTGTCCTTCTTCTTTCCCTAAATGAAGATCCTCTTGGTCCCATTCTTTGATTTTAGAGTTGGAATTTTTGATTTGTTGAAATATGGAGATGCTCTTTGTGGATTAGATCTTTGCTTTTGAATCTTTTGAAACCCTAGAAATTGGGTTTTTTTGTTTTTGTGGAGTGAATGAGTGCTTGGGATATGCTTTGGAGTCATGAGGGAGGGGGTTTTATAATATAAGTGGAAGGAAGGATGAAGTGTCACAAATTGTGTGGTGGGGGAGAAATTAAATTGCGGAAACCGGAAATAAAGGCCGCAGGGAGACGAGCGGACTCGACCTTGGGACCCTCGGATTCCCTCGATTTGGGACGAGTGAATTCCAGGGAAGACGCTCGGATTCTTTTTCAGCAAATTTTTCAAAATCTGAGACAGCCAGGACGAGCGGATTGAAATAGGAACGAGCGTCTCTGCTGAAGTTGGACGGGCGTCTTGTCTGAGGGACGCTCGGATTTCCTTATAGGAAAGTATCCCAAAGTCATGCAGCAAAAAGACGAGCAGATTTGCAATGCGACGGGCATCTGGAGAAAGATGAGCGGATTGTCCACAAAGACGCTCGAATTCTGGATCAGGGTAAAACACCTGCTCATCAGCTCTTTCTGGACGAGCGGATTCTCTGTTGTCCGCTCGGATTCCCATTTGGACGGTCGTCTTTTCCTCGGGACGAGCAGATTTCCCTTGCATTTCCTTTACATCGATAAAAAGCTTTCCCATGCTTGAAAACTAGTTCCTTCATCCATTAAAAAGATTAGTGACCCTCCCTCACTTACTCTCATGAAAAGAATCATGTTTATGATAAAAGGGATGCAATAAATTTAAATATACAAGTTAGGGGGTTAGTATATTTACAAGTGGTGGTTTAGGGAGGACTCCACCAAACTCTCTTTTTGATGATTTCTTCAAGGATGAGGAGGCCCGAGGTATGTGACCTCGACCTCTCCAATAAATGCTCCCTCATAGTATGGCTTCAATCTTTGGCCATTGACTTTGAATTTAGTTCCGTCTTCCGATTTGATCTCAAAGTCTCCATACCTGTTGGGAAATGTGTCCTCAACAATAGTGCGATCACATGATTTAAATATCATTACTAAATCTCATTTTAAGAATACAATTGGGAAGTAATATTGTTACTGTCAACTGGTCAACATATATCGGTAATGATTGGTCGACTAGAGTTTGACATTCATTGTCGTGTGACGGTGGTGATCATTGACCCCTAGGTCATACCTAAAGGGCAATACACTTAATTGATTATTTAATTAATCGTATAACGTTACGAGTTGATTAAATTACTTGAAAATTGACGGGCGATTTTGGAAGTAAAATTTACGTATCAAATTGAAATGTGATTAAATGAGATACGGTCCAAGTAATTGAATTGTATCATTACTCGGATGAAATAATTGTTTAATGTAACAATTGAATTGAATGAATTATTATAAATACAAACTGTTGTGATTTATAAAGTGGTAAAATATTTTGGTACGAGTAATTGTGAAATTACTAAGTCAATTTTTGTATGTGACGTATTTTTGATAATACGTTGATTTTTAATATGTTAAAAATTACATAACAAATATATGTGACATGTGAAATGTAACATATAGACAATTGACAAAAATAATATGGACACCATGTTATGTAAAGTGCCGAAAATAAGAGGGGAATGGACTTAATATTGTGTTTATATTTTAAATAAGAAAAACATAATGATTATAAAGTAATCTAGCCATGCAAGCCTATGAACATTGTTAAGAGCAACAATTTCATGCATTGGCTCTTTCCTTCCTCCACTCCCACCGGTTTTGGGAAGTAAAAACACTTGAGTTTGTTTTTCTTATTTTGCCTAATATTCACTAAGAGGTAGTGAATGCTCATTCATTCTTTTACTCATCAAAATATAAGATTTCTAGAGAGACAAAAACTCTCTCTTCTTCTTCTCTCCCATATAGCCGAAATTATTAAGTATGTATAATAATTTTGGGTCTTTTTCTACTAGATTAATATTATACTAGTATTCATAATATTAATTAGATTAAGTGTTAAGCCTTGGGTATAAAGCTTGGGGAGAGATCTTATTCTTAGATCTTGTTCATCCATTGGAATAGCTCAAGAACAAGAAGAGAAAGGTGATCTCTCTTGTGCCCAATATAGCCGAAATATTGAATGTAAGGACATTATTTCTCTTCTTTTATATTATTGTTTGCATGCATAAAATCCGTTTTAATTTTATGACAAATTATTTTAGACATATATGAGTATGTTAAAGTGTATATGAATCTACATTTCCTTCAATCGGTATCATGAGCCACGGTTGTTTGCATGCAAATTGGTTAAAAGTTTTTCCGAGTTATATGAATAACAAAATAAAACTTGTAAAATTTGTGTTATTATGATATATCACGAAATAATTACATGCATGTTAATATTTCTGGTCCTAAAGTGTTTTAGGATATTTTGGTTAATTTTTCGGATTTTTATTGTTCATATTTAATAATAATGACATTTAAATGTGATTTTATGAGTAAAAATGTCATTTTTGGTCGAAAATTAGCTATACTTCGAATTTTCACTTGGTTTTTGGATATGTTGTTACATATATTATTTTGAGATAACCTGTAAATTTTCATAATTTTTGGACTAGTTATGCTCGAAAAATGAATTTTTCATCATTAAATTCGGATTTAAGAGAAAAATAGGTTAATATGAGTTAAATTTCGAATCTGGTCATAGAAAATTAATATGTTGTCACATGCAATTTTACAAGATGTGTGTAAAATAATTGGCTATAAAGAAGTCTTTTAGCATGATTTATGAATTTTTGAAGAAAAATGGCATAAATAGTGACATTATTAGTTGAAAATTAATAAAACATAATCTATGACTTAGGAAAAACGTCTAATGTTGCATTGTATTATCTTTTTCAGATCTAAAATTGAAAAGTTAATGAAAATAATTTTTCCATGTTTTTATGATTATTTTATTAAATATCGATAAACCGCAACATTGTTTTTAGGAAAAATTTGAAATTTTTAACCTAAGATTTTGAACATTATGAGTGTCATGGAATTTTTTTTTTTTCCAGAATGTTCATGAATTTAAATTTCAAATTTTGAATTTATTTGAAATTTTTGGATTTATTTGAAGTTTAATAGCTTATTTTTGTAATTTTTGTCCATTTATGAACAATTTTGTAAATAAAAGTTAATTATGGTCAAATTACTAGTGAAGACTATATTTTGAGTCCTAAAAGGTTAGGGTAATTAACTTATGCATAAATATGAGTTTGTGCATTCTTGTGATTATAAAATGTTGAAATCACGCAAATCCGTAAAAACCGAGTAATATACGATATTGGCTAATTAAAAGGCGATTTAGCATAAAATTGAGCATGTTCATACATAATATAATGCTGCATTTTCTTTATGATTGTCATAATTTTAATTTATGTAATTTTGAATTATGTAATTTTACTTAGTATGGCCTTAGATTTTAATTGGTATTTCCGAAATGTATGGGAATATCGATTCGGTTGTATTTTTATTGTGATCTCGTATCACCGTTTTGTAATTTAATAGATTATTTTTTATTTTAGTTAAAAATGTATAATAGGAAATTATGTAATTTATTATGTAATTTTATTCATTCCGGAGTTCCTAAAGACGGATTTCTTCAAGAATGGCGATACATAAAGACGGTGTTACCTCGAGATGCGTGCCACAACCGAAGTTCAAGGGACCAATGGAGTTGGTTTCCGAATATGTAATAGATTAATAGTTTTTCTATTTTAGGAAAGGCCATACTAGGATTTATTTATCTTTATGCTTGCATTTTATTTTATGTCACATGCATCGCTAAATCGCCATAACTAAACATGCATTGTCTTTTATCGAGTTTTTCGACCGTGTCAATTAGAATTATCGTAGTTCACCGCTTTAGTTCACTTAAAACGTGATAGATAATAAATTGACATGACCTCTCGCTAAAACAATCAATTGAGACATAGCCTTACCAAATAGTAGAAATCATGAAAACCTATTTCGTGAGGGAGTGCACTCGGCCCTACCGGGGTACAAACCTTGTTACGTAGGGGAAGTGGGTGATAAATGTCAATCCACCGAATTCATGTTGATGAGGGTTTCATCGGCCATACCGTGCCCAAGTTGATGTGGATTTGGATCATGGACACATTTATTTGAAATTTGGATTGAGCTCAACGGAAGTATTCGCGACCGTAGTTGCATGTGTTCCGGGCTATAGATAAATATTAGAGTAATTTTATCGACCAAGAGTTCTAAAAGTAGAATCGATTAAAGCGTTAATCCACCGAGTTATATTGATAAGGGTTTCATCGGCCATACCGTGCCTAAGTCGATATGAATTTGGGTCTTGGAATCATTTATCATAGTTGGGTAGAGGTCACTATGTAAATGCTTTACTTGTTATTTACAAGTATTAATAAAACGATGAATGTTAAGTTTTCCATTATTCCGTTATAATATTGTTCTATTTCTTTACCACAGTTCAATATACGATATCATTTCGTTTTTTAATTCAAATCTCCATTAAAATATCGTAACTAAAGACAAATATGAGTTTGCTTCTAAAACCTCAAATAAACCATTGCTAAGGATCTCTTGTAAAGAGTATAGATTAAAGTTATTCATTATCAAACAGGTTTTGATTCTTGACTAACACATCTACTTGCAATGGATTGTTTTTCCATGTACTTAAATGCATTAAGTACATCGAAGCGATAAAATTGTTTTGGTAATTAGTTTTGTCAAGAATTCGTAATTGACCAAAATAACGCAACCACTTCAATGACAGTTTTAAGACTAAAACGAACAAATGAAGAGTAATCTTCATGAATTCAATTTTGCTTCTCAAAGCAAAGACTCATTGAAATGAGTGGGAGCATTCTCTTAAACCGTTAAGATGAGAACGAGGTTCAAGAAGTAAAGATTATAATGGAATTGATACAAGGTAATGTTAAGAGTAAAGTCATTGAGGAATGACGATACTAAACCTATCAATCCCGACCAATAAAGTTTCCATTGTCTTAAATGTTGGACACAAGAAAGGAAACTGCCCCAAATTATTGAAGAATCAACGAGTTAGTTGTGGGACATCTAATGGGACTTTCTTCTTTAAATGTTTATTTGATTAAACATAAATTTTGCTAGTACCACTTCGTCAATATTAGAAACCAGTGGAGGTTTTCATCATTGTACTTGATACATAGGATGATTAGAATATGACGACTAGCAACAATAATGTTGAGAGATAGAGTAATTGTGTACTCAATCTAGTTTTTGGATTTAAAGTTGTACTTAATTGTGACTATTAAGTGCATAAACTCTAAATAAGAATATAAACTTGTTAAGATACAAAAGAGGTTTTCACTTTTGTGACCCTATACACCACGATTTGATGTATGGCTAGCCCATTATCAAGGTGATTATATTCTAAACCAAACTAGAATAATATATCATGAAGATGATGCTAGACTCAAGTTGGTAACCCAAGATTAAACCTTAAAATTTTGGAATAATAAACGCAAAGAGTTAACGAGTACTCTTGAAACCATTAGATTGTTAATGGTATATGCGTATCTTGTATTCAAAGCAAGATGTCTCGTGCCTTTTGGTTGAAAAGGAGATCGAGGTTATAAATCATTGATCCATAATAGGTTGATCATTCTCTTTTACCAACGATTTAAGTTGACGCTAATATGTTAACTTAATAAGGTAAATAGAAAATCTTTAAAGAAGTTTAAAGAGTTAAAGAAATCACGATTTAGTCGTGATGGGATTATCAAAGTGAAGACTTTGATATAAGCCAAAGCAAATGGGATATAGTATCACAAGTTAATCTCTCTTAGCACGCATTATGGAATAATGTGTGATTAGATAAGAATTCAAACGCTATTCGATATGGTTTGGATTTCAATCAAGTTACTTTGAGTTACTTGATCCTTTTGGGGATTTTATCATTTTTGTCTAAATTATTTTTCCACTAAATCGAATCATATGAGATATGAAATGGTAAGGGTACCATGTTTGTAAGTTTTCACAAGAAACAAATACTCATTTTTCCCTCTTCAATTATCACGAGTACGACGGGTTTGCGGCTCATGAAGCTGTCTTTCTAAAATACAAGTTTATTTTAGAAGACAGAGTGGGAGAAATTATTCAAGAGCCACAAAGAATGCCACAAAGAATGTTATGTCGCAAGAAACTGGTCTTTCTTGGCTACATGAGACGTTTTGTGTAAGACATTGTTTAATGCCACAAAGAATGTTATGTCGCAAGAAACTGGTCTTTCTTGGCTACATGAGACGTTTTGTGTAAGACATTGTTTCTTCAAAACCTAGGAGGTTAAATTCGTCACTTGTTAAAAATGATGAATTCATGCTACTTTTAAGAAAGTAAAGAGCTTATAACTTACAAAAGAAATTGTTTGATTCAAGTTGATTACTTCTGGAAAGTAATCGACAAAGGACTTACATAAGAGTGTTTAAGTCACAACTCAATACAAGGCCAAGAGCCGTGAAAATCCGAAACGAAAGGGCTTGATTAGTGACAAAGGGTTTTGCACTAATAAAGAGATATTTCAAAGCAAGATTGGTTGCGAAGGGTTTTGCACTAGTTGAAATGCTTAAGTCTATTTGGATCTTCTTAAGGATTGTATTTCATTATGAGGTTATGAAATACGTAGCAAGTGAATCTAAAACCCGCTTCTTCAATAGAAGGAATGTATTCAATACATGTCTTGAGTTTAGTAGATTCTTGCAATCCTAAGATAATGTGAAACTTAAGAGAGGGTCTTAAAGTAGGACATCAATGAGTTAGGATCAACATTTTGATCATGTGATAAAACATTTCTCGATAAGTCGAGAAGTTGTGTTTATACATGAAGTTTAGTGGGAGTTACGGAAATTTTAGTTAGTCCGATATGTGGATGACATATTGATCATCGAGAATGATTTAAGACTTTTGGAGTAATATAATACATCTTTAATATCTAGATTTATGAAGATAAATCCACATGATATTAGCGTCAGTAAGAAGTCTTATGTTGATAAGATTCATGACTAGTTCAATTAAATTGAACATATTTGATTGATTCCACTTGCTTCCGCTGCCGGATCAATTAAATGAGTAATGATGTATAACACTTCATATACTTTGAGTATGATGAATTATTTTCTAAACCGAATTTAAGTAATCTTTACCTAGTAAATAAAGATTACCCTTAAGTGCTTGCAGAAGCATTAAGGAAGTAAAGCAAAGTGTTTTTGATGCAATTTTGTGTAAGGGTGTTACACAAGTGACAATTGACTATTGAGATTGCGCATGGTTTCCGACAAAACCATAATCAAAACACATTAGGATGGTTAAGATACCATTGTGGCTATAATAATTAAGAAGTAGATTTTCTAGAATCGTTCTAGGCAATAAAGAACAATGAGAGATATTTATAACGGAAATTGAGTACACTTGCAATCCTGAGATGTGCAAGAGGATGAGTCCCGCACACTGTGAAAACAGTGGGAGCTATTCTTAGGCTAAGAGGGCCTATGTCTTGATTGGATCTCGACACGTACTCAGAAAGTTTTGTAATGCAAATGTATACATTACAAAGGAAAACGAGTATGTAGTAAGGTTGAGTAAGGTACAAGAAGTTGATAAAACCTACTAACAAAAGCCTTCTCAAAGGCTAAACATGATGAGTCATGTCATTTCAATTGAATTGAAATGGACAACTACGTACAAGATCAAATTAGATTATAGAATATGAAATAGTAATCAGGCATTGACTATTCATATGTGATAATCGCATTTGTCGTTCGGGTTTTACTTTAAAACTCTTTTATTATACTTTGTTACATCCAAACGGGTTGTAGAGACAATTGAACCCGGTTAAAGTGAACACGGATTAGCATTGTATTCGCCCATAGTCACTTGTATGAGGTGACGTCTCGAAGTGACTAGAGTGTGATGCGATTGATGGCAAGTTCAAGTGCCATACAGTCATGTGAGATGACTAGTCGATCACATAGGCAGATGTTAGGAACACCTTGTCGGGCCTAATGACCGCTTATAGAGTTCTGGCAAATTTATATAGCCTGGTCGTGGCAAGAGCTGCTATAGTATTCTAATGAGTCGATTCTTTTGACTAAAGACTATTCACCTAAGATGGCTCGTTTGATTAACTTTGATTTGTGTTACTACGACCTTCGTAAATGGGGTCAAATGGGCATATTTTGGGTTATGATGGTTGTGGCTAGTCGAAGGGAATGAGTGCGATAGGAATTGTCCATCCCCTTGTCAGGGTTAAAACAATATCTCGGGGCCACTCGAGGAGTAATGAATCGAAATGCGTGGCCACGCTCGGAAGGTATCCGAGTGGATAAATCCGGTCAATCGTTATTCTCCGGATCGAGGAAACCACTCTCGATATGATCACTTGCAAGTACGACCGAAAGACACCTTGCATTGAGTGGGAGATAGTAATAGGACAAGAGAATTGGTGACGCACACTTGTCGAGGACAAGTGGGAGATTGTTGGGAAATGTGTCCTCAACAATAGTCCGATCACATGATTTAAATATCATTACTAAATCTCATTTTAAGAATACAATTGGGAAGTAATATTGTTACTGTCAACTGGTCAACATATATCGGTAATGATTGGCTGACTAGAGTTTGACATTACTGTCGTGTGACGGTGGTGATCAGTTGACCCCCTAGGTCATACCTAAAGGGCAATACACTTAATTGATTATTTAATTAATCGTATAACGTTACGAGTTGATTAAATTACTTGAAAATTGACGGGCGATTTTGGAAGTAAAATTTACGTATCAAATTGAAATGTGATTAAATGAGATACGGTCCAAGTAATTGAATTGTATCATTACTCGGATGAAATAATTGTTTAATGTAACAATTGAATTGAATGAATTATTATAAATACAAACTGTTGTGATTTATAAAGTGGTAAAATATTTTGGTACGAGTAATTGTGAAATTACTAAGTCAATTTTTGTATGTGACGTATTTTTGATAATACGTTGATTTTTAATATGTTAAAAATTACATAACAAATATATGTGACATGTGAAATGTAACATATAGACAATTGACAAAAATAATATGGACACCATGTTATGTAAAGTGCCGAAAATAAGAGGGGAATGGACTTAATATTGTGTTTATATTTTAAATAAGAAAAACATAATGATTATAAAGTAATCTAGCCATGCAAGCCTATGAACATTGTTAAGAGCAACAATTTCATGCATTGGCTCTTTCCTTCCTCCACTCCCACCGGTTTTGGGAAGTAAAAACACTTGAGTTTGTTTTTCTTATTTTGCCTAATATTCACTAAGAGGTAGTGAATGCTCATTCATTCTTTTACTCATCAAAATATAAGATTTCTAGAGAGACAAAAACTCTCTCTTCTTCTTCTCTCCCATATAGCCGAAATTATTAAGTATGTATAATAATTTTGGGTCTTTTTCTACTAGATTAATATTATACTAGTATTCATAATATTAATTAGATTAAGTGTTAAGCCTTGGGTATAAAGCTTGGGGAGAGATCTTATTCTTAGATCTTGTTCATCCATTGGAATAGCTCAAGAACAAGAAGAGAAAGGTGATCTCTCTTGTGCCCAATATAGCCGAAATATTGAATGTAAGGACATTATTTCTCTTCTTTTATATTATTGTTTGCATGCATAAAATCCGTTTTAATTTTATGACAAATTATTTTAGACATATATGAGTATGTTAAAGTGTATATGAATCTACATTTCCTTCAATACCTTCCTACCTCGGTGATCACGTAAGGACCCATCCATCTAGAGTTCAACTTCCCTGGAAAAAGTAGATATCGGGAATTGAATAGAAGGACTTTATCTCCTTTGTGCAAGGCTTTTTGCTTAATTCTTCTATCATGGAGCAACTTTGTTCTTTCCTTGTATATCTTGGCATTCTCATAAGATTGTAGTCGGAATTCTTCCAATTCTTGAATTTGTATCATCCTCCTTTGTCCACTCAATTTAAGGTCAAGGTTGAGAGCTTTGATAGCCCAAAAAGGTTTGTACTCTAACTCGATTGGCAAGTGGCATGCCTTCTCGTAGACAAGTTTGTAAGGAGAGGCTCCTATGGGGGTCTTATAGGCCGTCCTATAAGCCCAAAGAGCGTCATCAAGCTTCATGCTCCAATCCTTTCGAGTCTTGTTTACAACTTTCTCAAGAATTTGCTTGATCTCTCTATTCGAAACTTCAACTTGACCGCTTGTTTGAGGATGGTATCCTAAGCCGATTCTATGTTGAACACCATATTTGGTCAAAAGGGATGCGGGCTCTTTTCTTGAAAATGTGTTCCTCCATCACTTATAATTGCTCGGGACTCCGAATCTTGGGAAGATTATATTCTTGAAGAGCTTATTGACCGTCTTTGCATCATCGGTTGGGGTGGCAATTGCCTCCACCCACTTTGAGACGTAGTCTACGGCCACAAGGATATATTTGTTTCCCTTGGATGTCACGAACGGGCCTTGGTAGTCGATCCCCCAAACGTCGAAGATCTCCACCTTTAGTATGCCCCTTTGTGGCATTTCATTCCACCAAGAGATATTCCCCGTCCTTTGACAAGCATCACAATGAAGGATGAACTCCCTTGTATCTTGGAACATCGTAGGCCAATAGAAGCCTGATTGAAGAATTTTTGCAATGGTTCTCCTTGCTCCATGGTGTCCACCGTAAGGTGATGAGTGGCATCCTTCCAAGACTCCTTGAACTTCACATTGAGAGATGCACCTCCGGTAGAGCCCATCACTACACTCCTTGTAAATATTTGGGTCAACCCAAAAGTTCCTCTTTCCTTCGAATAAGAACCTCTTCCTTTGGTTGTAGTTTAAGTTCGGAGGGAGTACTCTTCCAACGATATAGTTGGCAAAATCGGCAAACCATGGGGTGATGTGCCTTTCAAGTTGTGTTTGAATGGCCATCAAGATATCGTCGGGAAATGAGTCATTGATCGGCGTTTCTCCTTGTTCATCATGAAACCGGATCCTTGACAAGTGATCTGCTACTACGTTCTCGGCTCCTTTCTTGTCTCTTATTTTTAAGTAGAATTCTTAAAGAAGCAAAATCCATCTCAACAACCTTGGTTTTGCCTCTTTCTTTATCAAGAGATGCGCACGGTGGTCCGAAAAGACAATCACCTTGGATCCAAGTAAGTAGGAACGTAATTTGTCCAAAGCATAGATAATGGCAAGAAGCTCCTTCTCAGTGGTATCATAGTTCATTTGGGAGGGATCCAGAGTCTTGTTTATATAGTAGATAGCATGTAGAGCTCTCCCTACCCGTTGGCCAAGAATCGCTTCAACGGCGTAGTTACTAGCATCACACATAATCTCGAATGGTAGTTCCCAATTTGGAAGTTGAATGATCGGTGCCGAGATTAGTGCTTCCTTGATTCTATTAAAGGCTTCAACACACTCATCAGTGAAATGGAATTGGGCATCTTTAAGTAATACTTGAGTGAGGGGTTTCACTATTTTTGAAAAATCTTTTATAAAATGGCGATAGAAACCCGCGTGACCGAGAAAACTTCTCACCCCTCTAACATTCACGGGAGGTGGGAGTTTCTCTATCACCTCAACCTTAGCTTTATCGACCTAGATGCCCTTTTCCGAGATTAAATGACCCAAAACAATTCCTTCATTGACCATGAAGTGACACTTTTCCCAATTTAGAACAAGACTAACATCTTCACATTTTTGCAATACAAGAGAGAGATTATGCAAACATGAGTCAAAGTCTTTTCCATAAACGCTAAAATCATCCATAAAAACTTCCATTATGGTCTCTAGGTAATCGGAGAAGACACTCATCATGCATCTTTGAAAAGTGGCGGGGGCATTACACAAGCCAAAAGGCATCCTCCTATATGCAAAAGTACCATAAGGGCATGTGAAGGTGGTCATGTGTTGGTCATCCGGGTGTATAGGGATTTGAAAGAATCCCGAATACCCGTCAAGGTAGCAAAAGAAATTGTTGGAGGCTAACCTCTCAAGCATTTGGTCAATGAATGGTAGGGGGAAATGATCCTTTCTTGTTGCGGAATTCAATTTTTGATAGTCAATACACATACGCCAACCGGTGATGTTCCTTGTGGGTATTAGCTCATTCTTTTCATTTGTCACAACCGTGGTACCTCCTTTCTTAGGTACCACTTGAACGGGGCTAACCCACAGAGAGTCTGATATGGGATATATGATTCCCACATCAAGTAATTTCATAACCTCTCCTTTGAAGACTTCTTGCATGTGGGGGTTTAATCTCCTTTGAGATTGAATGGTAGGTCTATGGTCTTCTTCTAGATGAATTCTATGCATACAAAAGTTGGGACTTGTCCCCTTAAGGTCATCTAGACTATAACCTATAGCCTTTTCATATTGTTTCAACACATCAAGCAATTTCCCAATTGGTTTTCATCAAGTTTGTCATTAACAATCATGGGTTTGGTCTTAGATTCATCAAGGTAAGCATATTTCAAATTTGGGGGAAGGGGTTTTAAAGTTGGGATTTGTACCTCACTTTCCTCCTTTGAAGGTTCATTGAGAACTTGCTCTATTTCCATTAGACACTCCATTCTCATGGCATGTTCAACTTGTTCTTCAAGCTCATCAATCTCATCATACTCGAATTCCATGACAAATTCTTCTTGCTCTTCGGCTTGTAAGATGTCTTCTAGGATTGATTGCTCATGTTCTATAGGTTGATATGCTTCCACAAGGATGTTATGTACTAATTCGGATTGCTCATGAGTAAGTTCTTTGTTAGCTAGAGTGGCCTCAAAAAGATCTACCTCTAATTCCCAATGCATATTTTTGGCCTCACTTGCTTCCAAGGCTTCCAATGCTTGCATGGGGTCTTTGAAGAAAGGTATACTCAAGTGGTCCTCAACAAAACAATCTATAATATCCATCTTGCAAAATATCGAACAACTTGAAAACAATTAGAAGAAACCTTGAGGAGTTTTACTTCTCCAAGGCAAAGAAAGACACAACTAATAACAATCTAAGAAAATCAAACAAGTTAACACCGTCCCCGGCAACGGCGCCATTTTTGGTCGGACTCACTTGAAGCTTAATTTTTGGTTACTTGTCGTTAGGAGCACCTAGACCGAAACAATATTTATAACTTCACAAACAACTCTACTATTAGTAAAGAGGCAAGTAAAGGTCGGATCCCAAGGGACGGGTATTGATGTAGGATTTTCGATTGCAAGTAGCGGTGTCTAGGGGTGTCACGATTTGGGTTGAGATAAGAAGATCACTAAACTAAATAACAATGAACAAGCAAGATGATCACAACAAGCAAGCAAATAAATTATAAAAACATATTAAATTAAGCATGAATCATCCCCCATGTTGGTTTCCCCTAATTACCCATTAACCCTAGTTAAGGAAACTAGTCACTCATTATCAAGTTTAACATGTTAACAAGTTTGTCAATCACATTAACAAAGCAAAACATGATGAACAAGTAAGAAAGATTAACAATAATTAAAAAGGGATTAAGAGAATTATACCTACTAATGATTCCAAAATAAAGCAAAGAATAATAGAAGTACTTGATGAATAATTGGAAGGTTGTCAATCTCCTAATAATAACCCAAATAATCTTCAATTACCCAAAATAAAAGATGAACAAAAGAGAAATTAAGGAAATGAGATTTGTATTAATATTTGATTAGAAATTGATTACAAGATTAAGAAGAGATTAGAATGATATAAACTACACTTAAGATTGATAAGAAGAACATGCTCAATCTAATTAGACTAATGGGGTATTTATAGTGGGGATTAGGTACACAGATTAGGGTTTACTAAGGGCTTAAATGACGATTAAGTCATTGAGGAATCGCTCCTCTCAGAAAAGATACGAGTCTTCTTTTTACCGGTCTTTCATAAATATGCGCATCTTTCATGAAGGGAAGAAGAGGACATGTGGGCCTGTAAGAGAATCCGAGTGTCCAAGGTGTCGGGACGGGCGGATTTCGTGGTGGCTGGACGGGCGGATTGGTACGTTGGACGAGCGGATTGTGGCGTTTTTGAACGAGTGTCCCTCTGGCAAAGACGCTCGGATTCCTGAAGTGTTCGACGGGCGTCTTAACTGGTTGGACGGGCAGAATGTGTTCCAGCCTTCTTTTCTTCTTTTCTTCCTCTCTTCTTCCAATAATCCTTCGGGATTTAGTCGGGGATGCAAGGATTTCTTCATCATTGCCCATCTACTATAATATGTACAAATGCCTTCTAGTCTTATCTTCTTTTTGATGCCTGGTCATTAGATTCGATCAATTTAGCTCTATTTTGCCATGAAAATGCAACGTTTGCACTCCTCTCCTACCAAGGGAACAAAACCTCAAAGAATATGCAAAAAAAAGGACTAAAGATAGTAAATGACCCAAATATGCACTAAAAGGCATAGGCACGAGGCTAATTCGGGGACTAAATATGCTCAAATAATGGTCACATCATTTCTCTCACAACTGAATAATTTAATTTTAAGGAATTGATTAACTTGTATCGTCATACAATTAATCAATTTGTCTATTAAGGGAATTGTCCTTTAGGTGTGACCTTAAAGGATGAGCTGACCACCGTCGTCAAACGACAGTAATGTCAAACTCTAGTTAGCCAATCATTACCGATTAATGATGATCAGTTGACTATATAATGAATCATCCCTTACGTATTCTTAATATGAGATTTAAACATATGATCACACTATTGTTGAGGACACATATTCTAACAATCTCCCACTTGTCCGAGACAAGTGTGCGTCTCCAATTCTTTTGTCCTATTACAATATCCCGCTCAATGTAAGGTGTCTCGCAGTTTGTACTTGCACTTGATCATATCTTGAGTGGTTTTCTCGATCTGGAGTGTACTTGTCTGACCAGAATTATCTATCATAAATACTTTCCGAGCGCGGCCACGCATTTCCAGTTCACTACTCCTCGAGTGGCCTTGAGATTTCAAACAACCCTGACAAGGGGGTGGACAATTCCTATCGCACTATTCCCTTCGTTTCGCCACAGTTCATCATAGCCCAAAATACCCATTTGACCTCATTTACGACGGTCGTAGAGCATAAATCAAAGCTAATCAGAATTTTGTGCCAACTTGGGCGAACAGTCTCTAGTTAAAAGAATTGACTCATATGAATACTATAGTAGCTCTTGCAACGACAGGCTTTATGAATTACCAGAACTCTATAACCGGTCACTGCCCGACAGAGTGTCCCATACAATCTGCCTATGTGATCGACTAGTCATCCCATATGACTCTATGGCACTTGAACTTGCCATCAATTGCATCACACTCTAGTTAATTCGAGACGTCACCTCATATAAGTAACTAGGGGCAAATACAAGGTCAATCCAGTTCACTTTAATGGGGTTCAATTTGTCTCTACAACCCATTTGGATATAACAAAGTAATGGGTGAGTTTAATAAAACTCAAACGATAAATGCGATTATCACATATGAATAGTCAATACACTATTACTACTTCATATCTTATAATCTTTAGTATACCTTTTACACTAGTCGAAATGCAATAAAAGCTTGGCAACTGGATATACCCTATATCCATATACTCCAACTTTGTCAATTGGTATTTCCTTCTATTCAATGTTATTTTTAATATCTTGAATTTATCTCTAAGTATTTGTCTAGTCTTCTTACTAAACTTGGACTCTTTAACTTGAAAGATGCTCCCACTGTTATCGCATAACTTGTGATAAAGTCATTTGTTGAGGGATTCACCCTTAATCCCTACGTTGACCATTTTATCACAATTTACTTAGATTCCATTTTTAGAATTTGCAATGCGTGAAACTAAAACACTTTTCTAGTTTCTTACTCCTAAGTTAATAAGACATCCTGGGATTTCAACAAATCCCTTTTGGTTTGGAAACTAAAGTTTGTGCAACCCTTTCAACACATAACTTAGTTTATCATTCAAACAATTGAACAAATCCTCTATTGTTCCTTAAGGCTTTCACAAGACCATCTTATGTATTAGACTATTATTGACTTATTATGCTCCTAGCATATACTTCATCATGGCGTGTGCGTATGTTGGCATACATGATCATTCTAATGGTGAAAACATTAGTAAACGATTTCATGTAATCAACAACTTAATAGGTTCAGTGAATGACTATGACTCCATCATAGTAATTCCACTTTCATCACCATGAATAACCTATTCAACCTTGTTGATTTTAAACAGATTTGAAAGATCTTATTATCATAAGACTCTCAACTCTATGCCAATATTCTCTCACATAGATTAAAAAATCCAGAATATATCGCACCTTTTCCTAGTCTCCCAATCACTTTTTCACAGAAGAGAGCATTGATGCGTGTCCTAAATATGATGTTTTACACCCTATTTTACAAGCATTTCAGAGCTCAATTATGTAGTTTATGCTACTATTTGCCCCGTTTCGTCTACTTTCGTATTTTTATGTAATATTGCAGATTTATGCGGAAATGAGTAGAAATTGAGCTAAATCCGTCCCCGAGTACCTTGCATTGCATTTGACGTGAAGTATTTACTGAAGAAACGAACTTGGTGCGCATTTCGAGGCCTGAAAGACAATTTTATGAAGAATTAGAAGCGGATTACCAGCTATAGTGGTCGATCGACTGCTGCCCATGGCCGATCGACCAGAGCTCGACTTACAGTAGCTCATGTTCAGCGTTGTGCAGTCGATCGACTGCCTTGCATGGTCGATCGACCAGACCGTTGATTCTGACGCAAATTAAAAGGACGAGAAGTTAGAAGCCCATTGGATATTAGGTTTAGGAATAAGTGTTACGTGATATTCCTATATAACGTAACTTTAGTTTTTCAGAATAATCATCAAGTTTTTATCAAGTCTTTCATCCTTAAAATTTATTAGGGTTCATACATTAGCTTAGAATATTTTTCCGTCAATAAGAGTTTATTTTTCGCATCCGGTTTTGATTTTCCTTTCTGTTTCATACGGTATTTCTCTGTTCTATTATTCAGTTTTATTGCTTTATTTCGTTCATAGTTTAGAATTGCTAGAGAAGTTTCCCAAAAGCCAATTATCGTTTCATGTTATTTGCTTGTTTAGTTAATTTAATCATGAATTCAGTTGCTTTATTCGTAAATCCTATTATTGTTTTTGTCATAATCATGAGTAGCTAAACACCATGTGCTAGGATGTAGGGAATCTATAGTATAGGCGGCATTAGAATAGTAGACCTGGAATCGCGCCACGGTCGATCGACTAGGTTCCCTGGTCGATCGACTGGCCACCTGAGTTTTGTTTCGTTTTAATTAATTTAATTGCTATATTTGACGAATCGAGTGCACGCGACTAGTTGAATGTTTAGGAATTGACCGACCCAATAAAGATCGAAAGATAGGGGAGGGAAATAGACTACCTAATTGAGACGACTAAATTAATAAGATCGAGAGATAAGTTAATTTAGACTTTTAAATCACTTTTCAGGACGTAAGTTAGCATTAGTGATATTAGGGACCTGTAGAGAGATCGAAAGATGTTACCTGTTAAGAAAGGACCGAGAGGACTTCTTATTTTCGCGTCTCACGTGTTTGTTTTAGACCTACCTAGTATACTGCCGCCGAAACTATAGTGAACCGACCATCTTAGCACCCTTTTAATATTTGTTTTCACCTACCTCTTTTATTAGCTCGTTTATTTTAGTTTTGTTGCCATTAGCATAGACCAACTCAAAACAAACCACCACTCACTTGTTACCTTAGACTAGAATTAGACAACTATAAATTACATTCGCCTCTCTGTGGTTCGACCCTGACTGCCGCTATCTATAGTAGTAGTTTGGAATTATAAATTTATCTTTGGTACTCTACGACGGTATCAAATTTTGGCGCCGTTGCCGGGGAGGCAATCGTTTAAATTTTAGTTTTTTTTTATTTTAGTCTTTTCTCAGTTTAAGGGACATTCGTTCCTTAAACTATTCTCATATTCTTCTTGTAGTTTCATCTTATGCGCAGGTTACAACAAGGTGAATTACTTCCTGTTGATCTCGAGCTTGGGAGGACTTTGCGCGTGAAAAGGAGATTATTTCAAGAACAACAGTCAGAGGAAGAGCCTGGTTCTCATTCTAATTTCTACGAGAATGAGCTTTTTGAGGAGGATCCCCCTTCGTCACCTATTTCTACTTCCTTAGTTGAGACCGTCACATCTCCAGACATGGCTGAAGAAGCGAGTATAGCCAGTCACTCTGAGCCGACAGCTGAGAATCTCTATAAGGGATTCGCATTACCAGGGACGGATAAAAAATTCGACCCGAAACCGTCTTATATCAACTTGGTTGAGAGGAATCAATTCGGGGGAGCTGCAAATGAAGATGCAGCCAAACATATGGAGACGTTCATTGACTACTGTTGTTCCATACCCCCACCGACCGGTGTGACCCAGGACCAGGTGAAGGAGACTATGTTCATATTCTCGCTTCGAGATGTTGCAAGGGAGTGGTACCGAGACCTGGATCGAGCTGCTAACGGGATCACTGATTGGAAGTCGCTAGCCCTAGCATTCTACAAGAAATATTTCTCTGCTTCGAAGACCAATGCCATTAGAGCTCAGATCACGAGCTTTAAACAGGGTCCTGATGAGAATTTTCATGAGGCGTGGGTTCGTTTCAAGAAGCTGGTGCGAACTATTCCGCACCATGGGTTCGAGAAATGGAGCCTATGCAATCAATTTTATAACGGGCTTTATGACGATCAGAGGGCTATCCTGGATGCGGCAGCTAATGGCAGATTCCAGGAGAATGTTGGACAAACTAAGGGGTGGAAAATTATTGATGATTTGGCCACCCATAAAGCTGAGTATGGAAATTCCAGGGGAAATCAAAGGAGAGCTGTTGAATCCCCTTCTGGAGCTGCAATAGAGGCTCTTACGGCGAGATTTGATAAGTACGAGTTGGGAGGAACTTCAAAAGGAGGGATCTATCAAGTGAATGTTGTGTCAGACGGTCCTTTCGTCTGCAAAAGATGTGGAGCTGAGGGACATGTTTCAGATTTTTGTCCTAATCCCTATGAGTCTTGTGCTGCTTTTCAACATTATAGGCAGACAAATACTTATTTTGAGCCGAATGTCCATCCAAACTTGAGGTGGAGTAGCCAAAATGTCCAAAATCCGACTCCACCCCCACAGGAGCAACAACAAAGTTATGTGCCCCCTCATAAAGAACAACAGTTCCAAAAGCCTCCGTATGTGCCCCAGCAGCAGCAGTCCCAAGGCTCCGATTTTGCCGAATTGAAAAATTTGTTGCTGAAAGAGTCTCAAGCTGGAGAGGCCGGGATGAAAATGTTGGAGAGCCAAATTGCTCAATTGGCTAGCAAGAGTGCAACTCGAGCTCCGGGGCATTTACCATCGCAGCCGGATCAAAAGGATACCCTAAATGCCATCACTTTGAGGAGTGGGTCTACCCTCGATGGGCCCGCGATGGTTGAGGATGTCACTGAAAAAGATGAGGCGGAACCAAGCAAGAAGAAGGCAGTGACGAATAGCGGAAAGAAAAAGCCGTCTACCAGGTATATATCGATCGATCGATACACACCGGGTCGATCGATCAAACGCGAAACGAAACGACTCTTGGTCTGTAGAAGTCAGTCGATCGACTGACCAACATGGTCGATTGACTGACAGCGCTGCTGATATTGAACCTTTTCATCCTCCAATGCCTAATAATTTGAGGGACCACTTATTTCGGGGTACGACGACTCCGAAAATATTGAGGCAAGACCCAAATGCTGATGGGTCAGTCCAGGTTCCAAAGTATGACCCGATGATGATTAATGGCTCATTCTTGAGACGGTCTGAAGAAGGTTCAAGCGTCAACAAGGAGAAGTTAGCGGATTTTCAGCCTAAGTCTACCGATGCCGGCATGAGAGACCTAGAGGAGAGGGCTAAGTTACTTCTTACAACCCCTTATCCGGAAAGATTGGTGCCGACAAAGGAACAGGTATCGTTTAACAAATTTGAAAATGTTATTCGTAGCTTAAACGTACAAGTTCATTTTCTTGAATTAGTTAATCAAGTGCCTGCTTACATGAAATTTATGAAGCAACTTTTGTCTAAAAAGAAGTCACTTGAAACTGTGCAATCTGTCGCACTAACTGAGGAGTCATGTTCTTATTTGACCCATACTGCACCTCATAAGCTAGAAGACCCACGTAGCTTTTCAGTCCCATGTAGTATTGGCACCTTTTCTATTGAGAAGGCATTATGTGACCTAGGAGCCAGTATTAGTGTAATGCCTTTGAGTCTTGCTAGGAAGTTGAAATTGACTAGGTTTGCAGTTACTAACATGACAGTACAGATGGCTGATCGATCTGCGGTCCAGCCTATAGGAGTCTTAGAGGACATTCCTGTGCAAATAGGGAAGTTTTTTTTCCCTGTTGACTTCGTTGTACTAGATATGCCCGAGGATGCTCACATTCCTATCATTCTGGGCAGACCATTTTTACACACTGCTGGTGCAGTTATAGATGTTGGTTCAGGGACTCTGACCTTCAAAGTAGGGAAGCATTCCATTGTCTTTGCCCAGACAGCTAAGAAGAAAGACCCCATGTGGCCAGTCACTTATAATACGGTTTCTGAAAAGAAATCCTATTTTGTGCTTCCTAATATGCCTGTCTCTATGTCTGTTTCTGCTATAACACCTTCGCCCCAGATTGGGAGGAAATTGGAGGAAGATTCTTCTGTTTTGGATATTGCAGGAGCTGGTTTGGGGAAGGAAGAGCCGCATGTTGCTCCAGCTGTGAAGGAGCCAATCGTTCAAAGAGGCGGTTTAGGATGTCTTAGCTATGGCACTGATGAGGAGCCTGACGAGGAGCCAGTCCAAGTGACGGAGTGCGATTTGGATTTTGACGAGTTAGATGAAGTCATTGATTGGGGAGATGATTGATGCGACCATAATTGGCGCATATTTAGCCCCCGAATTACCATTGTTTCTATGCTTTTTAGTGCCTATTTGGGTCATTTCTTATCTTTAGATCTTTGTTTTGCATATTCTTTGAGATTTTGATCCCTTGGTAGGAAAGGAGTAAGAATCTTGCATTTTCATGGCAAAACGAGGCTAAATGGATCGTATTCAATGACCAAGCATCAAGGAGAGACAAGACTAGAAGGCCTTTGTACATAGCTAAGTAGAAGATCAATGTTGAGAAAGGATCCTTGAGTCCCCAAGGAAATCCCCAAGGATTCTATGAAGAAAAGGAAAGAAAAGAAGAAGGAATGACGCTGTAGAAGAATCCGAACGGATCATCCATGATCCGTCCGTCCGTCCCCTGACTCAATCCGAGCGTCCTTACCAGGATCCGCTCGGATCCCCAGGCCCAATCCGAGCGTCTTCGCCTTGATCCGCTCGGATCGTCCATGCCCCATCCGTCCGTCTCGACCTCCATCCGCTCGGATCACAAGACAGACATGGTTTCGTCCTTCAAGTTACAAAATGGAGACGCCCTTCTCTCATTGAATACCGGAGTCTCCTTGCTCAACTTAAAAAGTGTAATTACTAGTTTAGCCCTTAGTTAACCCTAATGCATCCTCCCTAATTTCCACTATAAATACCCCATTTGTAATAATCAAACCATCAAGTTTTATTAGAGTAGAAAATCCTTCTTAGATTAGATTAGGAGTAGATTAGAATAGATTACTCTTTAATCTTTCCACAAATTACACATTAATCTCTCCTTAATTATTGTTCAAGTTTATTATTCAAGTTTATTATTGGGTAATTGAAGATTATTGGGTTATTATTGGGAGATTGACAACCTTCCATCAATCAATCAAGTTTCTTCTATTATTCTTTGCTTTATTATTTGGATCATCTCAAGTTGGTATAATTCTTTTACCCTTTTACTCTTTATTGTTTGTTTCTTCATTCTATTATCATGTTTATACTTGTTGTGATGATTGACACCATTAATGACATGTTTCCCATGATAATGAGTGAGTAGTTTCTTTAGCTAGGATTAATGGGTAATTAGGGGAAACCAACATGGGATTGATTCATGCTTAATCTAATGTGTTTTCATAATCAAATTGCTTGCTTGTTGTGATGTCAACTTTATGCACATGTTATGTTTGATGAAATGCTAAGCCTATGAATCCTTGCATTTTTACCATCTCTTATCTACTTAACTTGACTTGTAAGACATAAACCAACTCGAGTCTTGTTAGACCATGCATAGAAGTTGAATAGGAGGAAAGTAAGTCGACTTGTAGGTGTTGTACAATCTAATCGATTCGGCTCCGGGACCCAACTCTTCCTATGAACCGTAAGAGATAACCCAACTCGGTTCCTCCACAACATTAATTGCTTGCAACCTTGTGAACATGTTTGTATGATCAACACCATGAATCCCCCATGACCCCATGATATCCTAGCACTTTTAATCAATTGTTTACATCTTTCCTTTTATTGCTTGTTTTACTTTATTGTTTGCATTAGTTTAGACACAACTACAATCCAAACCAAATCGTGACACTAGCATAAATTGAGATAGATAGACTTAGAACCCAAAGCACACCGTCCCATGGATCGACCTCGACTTACCGCTAACTAGTAGTTTGTTGAGTATTATAAATGTGTTTGATTGGATGTGACCCGACGACATCGCTCCACATCAAAATGGCGCCGTTGCCGGGGATGGTGCTATGTGATTAAGTTCTTGCTTGTTTGTCTATTTTGATTTTGCTTTAACCTTGAGGAACTTGTTCCTCAAGGATTGTTTTTACCGTTTTCTTGTAGTTTCCTTGTTTGTAGTTATATCTTTGTCCTAGTTATGATGATGACCGAAGGCTTGGCACATGGAGTATGTGGTGAATCTTTTGAGTATGATTACCATGGGTATGGGGAGTTTTTTGAGCAAGTTGAAACAAACCTACCTTACAACTCATACAATGAAAGTCCTAACCACTACCCCAACTTTTCTTACCAAAGCCCACACATCCAACATCCACAACAACCACCCTCCAAAAACCCAATTTACAATCAATGCCAAATGTCATCCTACAATGAACACCCATACCACCAAATTCCCATGTACCCACAACAAGAGAATGAGTATAATCTTGACATGCAAAGTGTGGTTCTCCAAATGTTAAGGTGCCAACAAAATCTCTTCATGAAAATGCTAGAAGAGAGCCAAGCTAGGGACAATGTTCTCAAAAACATTGTTACTAATGGTGAGAAGTTGGAAAATCAAATTGCCCAAATGGAAGCCACCCAAATGCTAAATGAAGAAGAAGGGGAAAATAATGAGGGTGAAGAAGAATTTGGATGGCATTATGAAGCTACTCTTGTGAATTCCCCACCACCTCCTAAATTCATAAGTATTGAACACCCCATATTCCAACTTGTACCCAACTTTACAAACATTCATGATAGATGTGAATATGAAGATGTTACTTTTGAGGAAGGGGAGTGCTTGATTGATTATGGACCAAGAGTGGATGATGAATTGAAGCATGATGAAGTTGGAGAGGAGAGCAATGGTGAATATGAATTGGAGGCCAATTATGAGACAAGCACTTTGTCTAAATTGCCTCATGTATCTAGCTCCCACACTAGCCTTGCTTCTCCAATTTGGGACACCTATGATGATGATGATGAGGAAGACCTCCCACCACAATTTCCCTCTATGACCCATGTAGAGGAAGTATGTTCCCTTGACACTTATGGGAATGGAGGTAAAACTTTGAAAGAAGAGGTTGATGAATTTGAACTTGCAATCTTTGGAGAATTGAGAGGCCAAGAGGAAAACTATGATGTTGGCATCTTTGATCATAGTTTGGAAGAAATTGAAGCTCTTTTCTTTGGAAATGGTTCAAGTTCTAAGGAGGGTCAAGAAGAAAGTGAAGATAATGAAAGCATGAATGACCTCAATGGTGAGAAGTTGACAACTCCACATCTTATTCCTCAACTATCCCCTCATCAAAGAAATGAGAACTCTCTTTCTACTATTGAAGGATTGATGAATCAATGCTCTATCATCATAGAATTTGAAAGAGATGGTAAAGAGTGGAAGCCTCCGGATGAATATGGGCAATACTTCATACATTGTATTGACAAGAATCATGTGCTTGCTAGTTTGAAGCATTGTAAGAAGCCAAGTGCCAAGGGCAAAACAAATGGGAGAGTGTTCGGCAAGTTCTATTCCAAGCCAAGATGGCTAAACTACGTTTTGACATCGCCAATCTCCTATTTGTGTTTATATGAAGCCCATTCAAAAGCCTTTGACCGGTTGTTGAGAGCATTAAGCAACATGGACAACATCAATAATCATGGCAACAAGGAATGAGTTTGGTGGAGTTCCTCCCTCAAACAACCATTTGTAAGATATTCTTTCCTTTAACTTTGCATTACATTTACAATTGCATACATATACATTTAGCTTGCATTTGTATTTTATTTCATATTGCATTTACATTAGTTAGTTTATATAGTATAGTTGCATTGTATATATCTCACATGATTCATGTAGATAGTTGCATATAGATTAAAATTCATGCATAGTCACTAATGACCAATCCTATTCTTTTCTATACTAGAGATAGTGTTTAAATCGGTTTGGGGAGGTTTGATCATAGGTGACTTAAGCATTAGCATGCATCATATAGTATAGTTTAGATTGCATTCATTTGTTATATATGTCATATAGAATTGCATTTAGTTAGAGCATGCATTCATTCATACCATATCATTGCATTTGTACTTTATTTAAAAAAAAAAAAAAAAAAAAAAAAAAAAAAAAAAATCAAAAATCCAAAAACATGTATTTCTTTTTCATTCCTACTCCTACATGTACATTGAGGACAATGTCCAAAATAAAGTGGGGGATGGAAATTTATATTCCAAAAATTCATAAAAATTGAAAATTTTCGAAAAATCACAAAAATATGTTCTTTAATTTCATAAAAACAAAAACCATAAAAATTTGAAAAATTGAAAAAATCCAAAAACAAGTTCATTTCCTTTGTAGTGTAGTCTTGTATATATTGTGTTTGTTCATCCTTTTTCACATTGATTGACTACGCCACATCCGAGACATGAGGATATTAAAGACCGCATGGTATGATCTTTCCAATCTCCTTTTTCCTCTTTATGTTAATGACTATGTGGCTTTATTTTGATTGATGCGGTAAAAACAATGTGAATTTAGGATTGCATTTAGTTTATTTGGCATATTAGTTGGTAGAATCATATGCATTAGGATGTATATATGTTAGTTGCATCATGGCATGTAGTTTGCATGGTTAGAAAAATTTTGTGAAACCGTCTATTTGGGAAGCTTGACAAGTGTATATAGGCCCTAGTAGATGCTTTTTCTTCTTAAGACTTTGCTTGTTAGAATGCTTGTAAAACACCCTAGGATGTGTCATGCTAGTATCCTTTGACCCATGGTTTAAGGCCGAGTCAAGAGTACCTTGTGGTGTGATAACTCCTTGGCTACCGTTTATTCCAAGGTGACCCTTGAAACCATGCATACTTCTATCCATCATCCATGTTCTACCACATTTTTGTCATCAAAGGGAATGGGCACAAAAAGAAATCAATTTGAGTTCAATGAAATGAAAAATGAAAGAAAGTTTGCAAAAATGCATCAAATGAAAAGAGGAGCAAAAATAGACTCCTAAAGCTTCAAATACAAGGCACCCTCGTTACTAATTGGGGTGACTTTGAAAATGTTTCAAAAGAAATGCAAAAAGTTGTCAAGTATTGAAATGCCAATCATCAAAGGAATGGCAAAGAAAGTGTTCTCAAATGTCAAATGCCAAAGAAATTGGGGGGAAAACAAAAACAAAAGCAAACTCCCAAAGTGAAACTCAAATACTATCGATCCCTTTATCCATCATATCCATTTTTGTGCATGGTAGAGAGGGGACGACCCTTCTTCTTGTCTAGGCAAGAGGGGGAATTCCGCGATCCTCCAGTGTTTCTAACACCATAGGGAGTCTACTCTTGACAAAAGCATTTAACGATTGAGGACAAAGGTACCCTAGCTTGACACAACTTGGAGGTGATTTGCTGGTATCCTTCTAGGCTTAGTAGTTTGAACAAATTGCATCTTTGAAGGATTGTGTACCCTTGAATTGCTTCCCTTGTAGATAATTTCCGCCACTTAGATGAGGAAAGTGGCTATTCTTTTGTAGATGCATCCACTATGTGTTTTTGTGTGCTTAATGATTGGATGTGTCGCCATTTTGGCAAGACCCACCTTGCCTTGCAAGAAGGCATCCTACCTCATGGTTGTCTTGTTGTGAGTTGAAGGGGCGGAGTGAGACCCGCTAATTGTCTCATATCGGCTATTATTATTAGGTTAGGTTAGTTTTGGTCCTAGTCTTTGTCACCTCTTTACTCGGGACGAGCAAAGGTTCGGTTTGGGGATATTTGATGCGACCATAATTGGCGCATATTTAGCCCCCGAATTACCATTGTTTCTATGATTTTTAGTGCCTATTTGGGTCATTTCTTATCTTTAGATCTTTGTTTTGCATATTCTTTGAGATTTTGATCCCTTGGTAGGAAAGGAGTAAGAATCTTGCATTTTCATGGCAAAACGAGGCTAAATGGATCGTATTCAATGACCAAGCATCAAGGAGAGACAAGACTAGAAGGCCTTTGTACATAGCTAAGTAGAAGATCAATGTTGAGAAAGGATCCTTGAGTCCCCAAGGAAATCCCCAAGGATTCTATGAAGAAAAGGAAAGAAAAGAAGAAGGAATGACGCTGTAGAAGAATCCGAACGGATCATCCATGATCCGTCCGTCCGCCCACTCAATCCGGCGTCCTTACCAGGATCCGCTCGGATCCCCTGTGCCCAATCCGAGCGTCCGCCTTGATCCGCTCGGATCGTCCATGCCCCATCCGTCCGTCTCGACCTCCATCCGCTCGGATCACAGTACAGCATGGTTTCGTCCTTCAAGTTACAAAATGGAGACGCCCTTCTCTCATTGAATACCGGAGTCTCCTTGCTCAACTTAAAAAGTGTAATTACTAGTTTAGCCCTTAGTTAACCCTAATGCATCCTCCCTAATTTCCACTATAAATACCCCATTTGTAATAATCAAACCATCAAGTTTTATTAGAGTAGAAAATCCTTCTTAGATTAGATTAGGAGTAGATTAGAATAGATTACTCTTTAATCTTTCCACAAATTACACATTAATCTCTCCTTAATTATTGTTCAAGTTTATTATTCAAGTTTATTATTGGGTAATTGAAGATTATTGGGTTATTATTGGGAGATTGACAACCTTCCATCAATCAATCAAGTTTCTTCTATTATTCTTTGCTTTATTATTTGGATCATCTCAAGTTGGTATAATTCTTTTACCCTTTTACTCTTTATTGTTTGTTTCTTCATTCTATTATCATGTTTATACTTGTTGTGATGATTGACACCATTAATGACATGTTTCCCATGATAATGAGTGAGTAGTTTCTTTAGCTAGGATTAATGGGTAATTAGGGGAAACCAACATGGGATTGATTCATGCTTAATCTAATGTGTTTTCATAATCAAATTGCTTGCTTGTTGTGATGTCAACTTTATGCACATGTTATGTTTGATGAAATGCTAAGCCTATGAATCCTTGCATTTTTACCATCTCTTATCTACTTAACTTGACTTGTAAGACATAAACCAACTCGAGTCTTGTTAGACCATGCATAGAAGTTGAATAGGAGGAAAGTAAGTCGACTTGTAGGTGTTGTACAATCTAATCGATTCGGCTCCGGGACCCAACTCTTCCTATGAACCGTAAGATATAACCCAACTCGGTTCCTCCACAACATTAATTGCTTGCAACCTTGTGAACATGTTTGTATGATCAACACCATGAATCCCCCATGACCCCATGATATCCTAGCACTTTTAATCAATTGTTTACATCTTTCCTTTTATTGCTTGTTTTACTTTATTGTTTGCATTAGTTTAGACACAACTACAATCCAAACCAAATCGTGACACTAGCATAAATTGAGATAGATAGACTTAGAACCCAAAGCACACCGTCCCATGGATCGACCTCGACTTACCGCTAACTAGTAGTTTGTTGAGTATTATAAATGTGTTTGATTGGATGTGACCCGACGACATCGCTCCACATCAATGATGTAGCTGTTGATCCGTTGAGTTCTGCGGATGTTGAAGTTGATAGGAGTGCAGCTAAGGAGATGAGCACTGTAGAGGCCACTTCTTGTAGCCAGAAGCCGAGCAAGTGGGCCATTCGGTGGCCATTCTTGATCAACTATTAGTTGATTAAGACTTTTTCAAAAACATTCATTTTCTTGCTTTTGGACCTTTTTATTGCTTTTTGTGTGCGCGACACTTCGCATTTTAATAAGTTTGCTTAGGATTTTAAATACTTTAGACTGTTGCTTTGGGTTTTGCGCAATTTTGGGCGCGTTATTATGTGTATTTGCAGGTTTATAGACCATGTTGGCTCAATTTATTGGGCTAATTCGAAGAAAATCAGAACTTACAAAGAGGTTTTTCGGTCGATCGATCGCCTCCTATGGTCGATCGACCGAGCTGCGAATTCCAGGAGCTTCATGTTCTGTTCACTCTGGTCGATCGATCGGGTGATGTGGTCGATCGACCATGTTATTTGTTGTACTGTAACGACCATTCCCCTGCTGTGTTTGGTCGATTTGCGGAGTTGAGGGAGTCTTTTCTCCACTTTATTTTCCGACTCATTTCTGTTTTCTTCCGTTTTCTTATTTTACACATAATTTTGCGTTTAATAAATCGTTTTCTCGGTTTTACGCGCGGTATTTTGTTTCTTTTCAGGTACCTATGGTAGCACTGCTGGCTACTGAAACCTCCTAGCTCACGCTGGTTTGGGGAGGTTTCCTTTTGCTGCGCTTAAAGTCATGTGAGTTTCCGAGTCCTTACTTCATGTCTTATTTAATTAATTTATCGCAAATTCCCGTTTCCCTTTTATTTCACTATACGATTTTGCACAATGGGGACATTGTGTGATTTGGTTTAGGGAAGGGTTTTGTATTGCATTCACATGTTTTATTGCATTTCTGTTTCACGTTTATTGCATTTCAGTCTGCATTGTTTATTTCATTTCCTATATAAATACAGAAAATTCAAAAAAAAATTGAAAAATTTCAAAAATTACAAAAATATCACGTTTATTTTAGCATATAGGTTGAGTCGGAACGGTAGTATTTCAATGATGACATTGCATTTTCAGCTATTTTATGCCTAAGCCGTGCTTATTTGACATGTTATTAGTAGAATCATATGCATAGTCTACGAGTTTTCGTTAAATTTCTTGCTGAACTTTAAACTTGACTTTGATTTTTGGCAAACTACATCATTTTCCGAGGTTTAGAGCTTATAACTGGTGACATCTATGACCAGTTTATCTAGGATTGTGAGTAGTTACTCCTTGTAAGACATGTTATATCAATATGCATAAGTATGAACCTAATCTGCTTAATACCTGTATGCATTCGGGTTCGTGGTTAGTTGACACATGTGGAAGAGGTCACCCCTTTATTCATTTTGCCTATAAGCTCCACACAGCCAGAAATAGCCTTTTTATCCCGATAACTACATCCTACACTTAGCCTGCCTTTGTCTAGCTAGTAGTTTATGTTCTTGGGATTGTTACTTTGTTTTTGGTAGCTAATGCTCATTTTGAGATGATGTTGGGAAGATGAAAAAGGAAGGAAAGAAGAAAAAAAAAACTTGAAAAAAGAGAAGAAAAATGATCCGAAAAAGTGAAAAGAGAAGATGAGTGCTTACTGTAGAGGGCGATCGATCGACTGGCCATCTTGGTCGATCGAATGAAGCCCGAGAAAAGAGAAAATAAAATCATGTGTTGCAATCGTTATGAGTTGGTGATTTTATATTCCCATGCTTTATTATCATCATTTGGGGAATTACAATTATATCGGAGATTCTGAGATTTGTGCTTGCTATTAGCACCGTTTCGATTGAAAAATCTTGAGCAAGAAGTTGGATGTTGTTATAATTTGGTTCCCTTAGTTACTAGCTTGGCTTTTAACTCTGTTTTTATCCAAATTTATCTTAGCCCTTCCTGCCCATACCTCACATATCCATATTTACCTCGGCATGTGTCATGGTCATTTGTTTGGTTGGAATGCATATGTACGGTTGTAGAGATGATTTTCATATTAGATTGCAGGCATGTTCTTATAGGTCGTAGTTAGGTGAGTGTCATTACAAAATGAATTCTTTCTATCTTTACATTTTATTCACCTGTGCTTATGAGTGATTCGAGCGACCCGTGAGAGTCCATAATGATAAATCTCTATAGTAGACGATTCAGCAGTTTTTAACGACTTCATAATTCGTTTGCATGATTCATATTGCTAATTGATTGTTGATTTCTAGCATTAAATTGGTTTAGGCTTTACAGTTTGCATTTCGCTCTGAGATTGAACTTGTTCCATTAGGTTTTAGGATCGAGTCTAGTTCTTGCTAGGGGACAAGCAAGGGTTTGGTTTGGGAAGTTTGATGCGTGTCCTAAATATGATGTTTTACACCCTATTTTACACGCATTTCAGAGCTCAATTATGTAGTTTATGCTGCTATTTGCAACGTTTCGTCTACTTTCGTATTTTTATGTAATATTGCAGATTTATGTGGAAATGAGTAGAAATTGAGCTAAATCCGTCCCCGAGTACCTTGCATTGCATTTGACGTGAAGTATTTACTCAAGAAACGAACTTGGTGCGCATTTCGAAGCCTGAAAGACAATTTTATGAAGAATTAGAAGCGGATTACCAGCTATAGTGGTCGATCGACTGCTGCCCATGGTCGATCGACCAGAGCACGACTTACAATAGCTCCTGTTCAGCGCTGTGCAATCGATCGACTGCCTTGCATTGCCGATCGACCAGACCATTGATTCTGACGCAAATTAAAAGGAAGAGAAGTTAGAAGCCCATTGGATATTCGGTTTAGGAATAAGTGTTACGTGGTATTTCTATATAACGTAACCTTAGTTTTTCAGAATAATCATCAAGTTTTTATCAAGTCGTTCATCCTTAAAATTTATTAGGGTTCATACATTAGCTTAGAATATTTTTCCGTCAATAAGAGTTTATTTTCCGCATCCGGTTTTGATCTTTCCTTCCTGTTTCATACGGTATTTCTCTGTTCTATTATTCAGTTTTATTGCTTTATTTCGTTCATAGTTTATAATTGCTAGAGTAGTTTCCCAAAAGCCAATTATCGTTTCATGTTGTTTGCTTGTTTAGTTAATTTAATCATGAATTCAGTAGCTTTATTCGTAAATCCTATTGTTGTTTTTGTCATAATCATGAGTAGCTAAACCCCATGTGCTAGGATGTAGGGAATCTGTAGTATAGGCGGCATTAAAATAGTAGACCTGGAATCGCGCCACGGTCGATCGACTGGGTTCCCTGGTCGATCGACTGGCCACGTGAGTTTTGTTTCGTTTTAATTAATTTAATTGCTATATTTGATGAATCGAGTGCACGCGACTAGTTGAATGTTTAGGATTTGACCGACCCAATAAAGATCGAAAGATAGGGGAGGGAAATAGACTACCTAATTGAGACGACTAAATTAATAAGATCGAGAGATAAGTTAATTTAGACTTTTAAATCACTTTTCAGGACGTAAGTTAGCATTAGTGATATTAGGGACCTGTAGCGAGATGGAAAGATGTTACCTGTTAAGAAAGGATCAAGAGGACTTCTTATTTGCCCGTCTCACGTGTTTGTTTTAGACCTACCTAGTATACTGCCGCCGAAACTATAGTGAACCGACCATCTTAGCCCCTTTTAATATTTGTTTTCACCTACCTCTTTTATTAGCTCGTTTATTTTAGTTTTTTTGCCATTAGCATAGACCAACTCAAAACAAACCCCCACTCACTTGTTACCTTAGACTAGAATTAGACAACTATAAATTACATTCGCCTCTCTGTGGTTCGACCCTGACTGCCGCTATCTATAGTAGTAGTTTGGAATTATAAATTTATCTTTGGTACTCTACGACGGTATCAAGCATTGGTACATTATTCTCAATAAGTAATATGTTATCAACATATAAGACATGGAAAAAATAATTCTAGCTCCCACTTAACTTCATGTATAAACATGATTCTTCAATCATATGAACGATACCATTCTCTATTATCATATGAATGAAAAGTGTAATCCTTTAATGCTTGCTTAAGACCATTCTAGGATCACTTAAGAAAGCTACGCATAACATGTTAGGATTCTTAGATCTTCATCTAAGGTTTTGGGTTCCAAACACATCCTTCTCTAAATTCCCATTTTAGAAAAGCGAATTTTATTTATCATTTGCCATTCTTCATTAAAATGAAATGCGGCAATTCCTAACATTATTTATCTTGATCAACATCTTTATGTCAATATATGCATCTGAGTACTCTAAAGCTCAATTCACTTTAAGGAGACCCTCGCCTTTAAGTAAATCTACTCTTTGAGTAACAATCTTTGGATTGTAATGCTATGGCTCATATGTAACAAAGTCGATTTAGGACAATACCATTAATTTCGCAAAGTAACATTTTAACAGCAAGACATGTGCGCTAAACTCCCAATGAACTATACTCCCACTCTATTTTTATAGATTATAGTTTCATTACTTTCACAAAGTAACACATTAACTATAAGACATGTTTGTGACGATCTAATCTACTCCTACTCTATCTCTCATAAATATATATATCTTCTTGAGAGATAGCTTTGTGAGTCACAAACATACTTATGGTGGAGTATTAGAAGTTTCTCTAGACTAATGCATTAGCTCATAAAAGACCAGTGATGGAAGGTGTCGTCGTGTCTCCCAATCAAACACATTTATATTCTCAACAAACAACTAGTTAGTGGGTAAGTCGAGGTCGATCCATGGGACGGTGTGCTTTGGGTTCTAAGTCTATCTATCTTAATTTATGCTAGTATCACAATTGATTTGGGTTTGTAGTTGGTGAGTCTAGACTAATAGAAGCAATAAAGTAAAACAAGCAACAAAGGCGTAGACAAATAATAAAGGGTACTAGGATGTCATGGGATCATATAGGATTCATGGGGGTTGATCATACAAACGTGTTCTCAATTAAATAGCAAGCACATATTATTGTGATGAGATCGAGTTGGTGTATGTCTTACAATCCCTAAGAAGGTTTGGGTCCCGGAGCCGAATCGATTAGATTGTACAACACCTACAAGTCGACTTAGTCCTTCCTATTCAACTATATGCATGGTCTAATGAGACTCGAGTTGGTTTATGTCTTAAAAGTCTCATTGAAAAGATAAGTGATGGGTAAGAAATGCAAGGATTCATAGGCTTTGCATTTCATCAAACATAACATGTGCATAAGTTGAAATCACAACAAGCAAGCAAATAAATTATGAAAACATATTAGATTAAGCATGAATCATTCCCCATGTTTGTTTCCCTTAATTCCCCATTAATCCTAGCTAAAAGACTACTCACTCATTATCAAGTTAACAAAGCAAAACATGATGAATAAATGAAAGTGATTAACAATAATTAAACAAGGGTAAAGAGAATTATACCTATGAAGATGATTCCAAATAATAAAGCAAAGAATAATAGAAGAAAACTTGATTGATTGATGAAGAGTTGTCAATTCTCCAATAAAAACCCAACAATCTTCAATTACCCAATAATAAACTTGAACAATAACTAAGGAAAGATTAATGTGTGATTTGTGGAAAGATTAAAGAGTAATCTATTTTAATCTACTCCTAATGAAGGCTTAATCTAATCTAAGGAAACTTGATCTAAGCTAAGAATTGTGTGTCTTGATTATTACAAATGGGGTATATATAGTAGTACATCATTACGTTAAGCAAGGCTAGATTAGTAAATAGTATTGCTAAGTGTTGAGTAGGGAAATGCAAGTCTAGAAGGGAGATGCGCATATCACGTTGCTAGTTTCGCCACAATAAGATAGTCCCGCGCTTCTGGAGTCTTGGCACGGAGGTCCTGTCTCGTGATCCGAGCGGATCGTGGAGGAGACGCTCATATTGTATGGCTGCAAGACGGGCATCTTGTCTGCGGGACGCTCGAATAGTAGGAAAGGAAGCAGCTCGTCTTGAAGGGGAGACGCTCGGATTGTGAGGTGTGGAGACGAGCGTCTTTTTCACAGGACGCTCAGATCATGAGAGGGGGAGATGAGCGTTTTCTGCCTAAGTCGCTCGGATTGTTCCTCAGAGTGGTCTTTGGTTTACCTCCTTTTGTATTCTCCTTATTTTTGTGTTGTTGGTCTTCGTTCTTGCCTCCTTTTTCATACTAGTCCATCTAATATCATCAACAAGCTTCCAAATATGCACGGGTGACGGGAATTCCGCCTAATTATCTTCCTTCCTACAAAACATACGAAATGAACTAGGAAAGCAAAATAGAAAGCATTTGACGGGTAAAATGGCTATGGAATGTTATAATAGTATGCAAAATAGGCTCAATTAGGGGACTAAATGTGCGCAATTATGGGTCACATCAACCAACCCTATCATGGCAGCTTGATTCAAGTTATATGCGAATCTGATCCATGTCATTTGTTAAATAGACTCTGTATTTCAGGTATCTCCTGGGTGGCCTTCCAAAATAACGTGTTCATTTTGGATTGATAATTCCCAAAAGTGAGTTTGACAACTCAAATCGACTTATGTCCATGTAATGAACAAACTAGAAGTCTTAAGCCCTCCCATAACTCGTATGGAGTCTTATAAATGGTGTAGCCAATTGGTAAAATTAAATTATCCTCTATAGAGTTCAGTAGCTCATCATAACTTTATAATTGATCTTACATAAGTAAGTTGTTACTATTAGTAACAATAGCATAAGGAGAATCAAATTCATAGCTTATGGACTTATAATGATCTAATCATTATAATTATCTATTTGATCAATTTAAGTCGATAATCTTATGTTTCATGATGCAAGTAGTGTATGATGAAAATCTTAGAACAAACGGTACGATAAAGCAAGTGACTTGGGTTGCAAACCAAGTAACCAATATCCAAAATACAACCATTGTTTAAAGGATACAAACAAATTTTCAAGTCGCACAAGGAAATCAAAATAGTTCTAAAATTTCAAAATACAACATGAAAATAAAGACAAAGCAACATAAAGCCAAGCTCCCATAGATCTAACACCATGGTCGGCTACATCTAGCTTCCCTCAAGATCTTTTAAGCTTGCTTTTCTTTGCCCTTGTCCTTGCTAGGATGCCCTAATTACAATAAAAAGGGTAATCATGACAACTTGTATCAACATACCAAAGTTGAGTTTGAAACAAAAAAGATAGGGATAGCTATATACCTACTACATTGACCCTTCCAGCTTTGATATCGCCAAGGTATTTTGAACAATTTCTCTTCCAATGCCCAACACCACTACAATAGTGGCACTTGTTCGTGGAAGGGCCACTGTACTTGGGCCTGGAGGAACTAGCTTTACAAGTCTTTGTTTTCTTCTTGTTGGGAGTTTTCTTCTTTCTCTTTTTGCCACATTTCTTGAAATTTCCTTTGCTCTTATGATTAACATTGAGCACATCCTTGGTGGTGCTAACACTTAGCCCCATGTCCCTTTCGGCTTACACAAGCATTTTGTGCAACTCATCAAAGGATACTTTCTTGTTTTGCATATTAAAATTCACCCTGAATTGAACATATGCCTTAACTTTGTTTAAGGAGTGAAGAATTCGACCAATGACGAGTTCCTCGGGAATCTCTACCTTATGCATTTTTAGAGTCTCAGCATGCTCCATCAACTTGAGCACATGAGGGCTAACTTTTTGGCCCTCCTTAATGTTGAGATCAAAGAATGCGGATGCCGCCTCATATTGAATGATCCTTGTAGCTCGTGAAAACATGGTCACAAGTGTCGTATAGATCTCATGAGCGGTGCTAATCTTTATAGCACTTCTTTGGAGTTCGGCCTCCATTGAAAAGATCAACACATTTTTGATCGCGGCCGAGTCCTTTTGGTAAACCTCATAGTCTTGCCTAGCGGCGGTGGTGGACCTAGCATTAGATTCAGCGGGAGAGGCCTCGGTAAGGTAACAAAGCTTGTCGTCACCCTCCGCGGCCAAGCGAAGTTGCGCGTCCCAATCGACGAAATTGGACCCATTCTTTTCTAACTTACAACGATCCATGAAGGATCAGAGCCATGAAACATTGGTGAGCATTTTGGAGCTAGTGGTCGCGGATGAAATTGGAGTTGCCATTGCAATTGTGAAAACAATTTTGACTACAAAATAGGAAGTGAAGGAATTAATGAACATGTATCGTTTTGATAATACTTGTAAACATTTTAAACAAGTTTTAAGCCTTTATATAGTGACCTCCACCCAACTATTATAAATGATTCCGAGATCCAAATTCATATTAACTCGGGCACGGTGAGCCGATTCATCCCTTATCAATACAACTCGGTGGATTAACCTCTTAATCGATTCTACTTTTAGAACTCTCGGTCGATAATAATTACTTTAATATTTATCTTTAGCCCGGAAGACATGCGACTACGGTCACGAATACTTCCGTTGATCTCAATCCAAATTTCGATGTAATAACATTTTATTACCCACTTACCCAACGTAACAAATTTAGTAACCCGATGAGCCGAGCCTACTTCCTCATGAAATTGGGACTCATGGTTTCTACTATTTGGTAAGGCTAGTTCTCAATTATTATTTAGTGAGAGGTCTTGTTAATTTATTATCTACCACGTTTTAAGTGAACTAAAGCGGTGAACTACGATAATTATAATTGACACGGTCGTTGACTCGATATTATGCATGTGTTGTTATGGCGATTTGGCAATGCATGCAACATATTAAAAGAAATGCAAAACAATAATAAAAAATTCCTAGTATAGCCTTCCTAAAAATAGAAAATCAAATAATCTATTAGATATTCGGAAACCAATTCCTTTGGTCCCTTAAATCTTCAAGTGGCACGCCTCCCAAGAACACCGTCTTCGTCGGAACACCTTTCCGAATGGCATTGTCTTGAAGAAATTCCATGATTACAAATAATAATAAAAATACAAATCTATTCCTATTATACATTTGTAAAATCGAAAAACAAGCAAAAATAAAAGTGATACGAGATCACATTAAATTACAACCGAATCAATATTCCCTTTCATTGCGGGTAATATCTTTTAAAACTAAGGCCATACTAAGATAAAATTAAAAAATTCAAAATCATATAAATAAAAGACATTCAGCAATTGAAATATGCAGCATTATAATATGTATCTATCATGCCAAATTATGTGCCAAATCGCCCTATTTAACTTATATCGATTCTATAACCCGGTTTTATGGAAATGCGTGATCGTAACTTCTTAAAATCACAAATTAACACTTAAATCACATTTAAGATCAAGATAATTATCCTAACACTCTTAGGACTCAAAAATTATTCATCACTCAATTTTTGACAATAATTCAACTTGATTTAATTTTTATGCTCATTTTTTACCTTAAAATCATAATATTTATGAAATAAATTCAAATTAAATTACAATAATTTCAAAATTTGAATTTTAAATTTTTGAACATTCTGGAATAATTCCATGACACTCATAATGTCAAAAATCATGGTTAAAATTTTCGAATTAATTTTGAGAAAATATAGTTGCGATTTATCTGTTTTATCTCATAAAACATCTAAATTATCCAAAAATTAATCCAATCAATTCTACAACTTTATATATAATCAACCTAAAATAATTTTATCATGCCATGTAATTCGTTTTAGCAATTTATGCTAAAATAGTCACTATTTATGCCATTTTTACTCTAAAAATTCATAAATCATGCAAAATAAAATTCATTTCATCTCAAAATTTACATACAATGTGTAAATCATGCATGTGACAACATATTAAAGTTTCATGGCCTGGTTCGAAATTTAACTATTTTTAACCATTTTACCTCTTTTAATCCATTTTTATCTCATAAAAATCATAAAACATGCAATATTATTCAAATTAATACGAGATTTTATACACAACTTGTAAAATATGCATGTGAGGTCATAAAAAATTTTCAAGGTCAGAGAGTAAGTTTAACCATTTTTAGTCATTTAACCTCCATTTATGTCATTTTTATCACATAAAAATCATATATCATGAAATATTAATCACATTAATATAACATTTTGCATAAAATATTCATGTGAGGTCATACTAAAAAATCACGGCTATAAGTGAAGGTTAACTTATTTTAGTGAATAAAAGTTCATTTTACTCATAAAAATGTAATTATTTCACTAAAAATCATAAAAATGAGCAATAAATTTCCATAAATCATAAAAATGACCTAAAAACATTTTAGGACCAGAATATATAACATGCATCATGATTTCGTGATTTACTCTTATAAATCATAAATTTTTAGTTTTATATGCTAAAATTTTAACTCGGAAAAACAATAACCGATTATGCATGCAACAACCTATGCTCTGATACCACTTGTTAGGTTCATATACCTATTATTAGACAACTCTAATAGTAAACTAATTAACTTATTAATTAATTGTTCTTTAGATCTAGTGCATGCATAACAAAATAAAAGATTTATAAGAAAAACAATGTCCCTTACATTGTAAGATGGTTCGAAATTTTGAGCACAAATAAGGTCACCTTCCTTATTTGATCTTGAGCTTAAAATGTTGTATGATCCTCCAAAAATCCCAATGTAGAGATTCTCCTTTGATTGCACCCAAGACTAATCCCTTAAACTAGTATACTAATTAACTAGATTAATACACTAGTACCCTTAAAATTAATTCTAATATTGTTATATTACTACACTAGTAACCTTATTTTGATATTAGAATAGATGAACAATAACTTGTTTTCTAAAAACTTGTTTAGAGAGAAGTGGGAGAGAAGAATTATTTTGCATGTAGCTTGAATTGTAGTGTGAATAATGGTAAGTATAAAAGAACCAAAACTACTCACATATGAGTAGCATGGCCGACCAACATAAGGCCAAAAAAGCATCTTCTCTTTTTCTTTTTCTCTTATCAAAGTGTAGGTTGTGTAAGGCTAGTAGTGTAGGTTCTATTATTTTATCATTTTATCATATAAAATAAAATAATCACAACCCATTAATACTCCCTCCATTTCGGTCCAACACACATAAAATGGACTACCATTTTATTTTGTCAATTTGTCATTTGTCACACAATATATCACATGTAGTATGTTACATGTTATTAATTAATTTAATGCATATTTATCAAATAAATATCATTCTATGAATTAATTAAATTACATACAACAAATTGACTAGTGATACTTGATCACATAAATAAAATGGGTCATATAATTATAATTCACAAGATCTTGTAATTATTATTAACCACTCATTCTTATCTCTATTGTTTCACAAACAATAAACAATTTTAGTAACAAAGCATTTTAATTACTAAAATAAATCTTATTTAATCACATTAAATAAGATATAAATATTCTCTCTCACAATTGAATTGTTCAATTTTAAGGAATTGATTAACTTGTATCGTCATGCAATTAATCAATTTGTCTATTAAGGGAATTGTCCTTTAGGTGTGACCTTAAGGGATCAATTGACCACCACTGTCAAACGACAATAATGTCAAACTCTAGTTAGCCAATCATTACCGATTAATGATGATCAGTTGACTATATAATGAATCATCCCTTACGTATTCTTAATATGAGATTTAAAGATGCGATCGCACTATTGTTGAGGACACATATTCCAACATCTCTACCATGCAAAAAAGTGGATTCGATGGAAAAGGGATCAATAGATTTTGAGTTTCATGTGGGAGTTTGCTTTTGTTGTTGTTTTTCCCCCCAATTTCTTGTGTCATTTGACATTTGAGAACATTTTCTTTTTGCCATTTCTTTGATGTTTGGTATTTCAATACTTGACAACTTTCAACTTTTTGCATTTTTCTTTTGAACATTTTCAAAGTCACCCCAATTAGTAACGAGGGTGCTTATTTTTGAAGCATAGGAGTTTTCATTTTTGTTACTCCTCTTTTCTTTGATGCAATTGCAAACTTTTTCATTTCTTTTCAATTCTTGAACTCAAATTTGAACAATTTTTGTGCTCATTCTCTTTTGTTGACAAAAATGTGGTAGAATGTGGAAGATGGTTGCATGGCTTAAAGAGTCACCTTGGAATAAACGGTAGCCAAGGAGTTATCACACAACAAGGTACTCTTGACTAGGCCTTAATCCATGGGTCAAAGGATAATAGCATGACACATCATAGGGTGTTTTACAAGTATTCTAACATGCAAAGTCTCAAGAAGAAAAAGTATCTTCAAGGGCTATATACACTTGTCAAGTTTCCCAAATAGATGCTTTCACAAAATTTTTCCTAAATGCAACTATATGTCATGATGCAACTATCATTTATACAACCTAATGCATATGATTATACCAATTATATACTAAAAATGAATGAAGATGTTTTTGAGTTTTTCAATTTTTCAAATTTTTATGGTTTTTGATTTTATGAAATAAAAAGACATATTTTTGGGATTTTTCGAAATTTTTCAATTTTTATGTGTTTTGGAATATAAATTCCCATCCCTCACTTTATTTTGGACATTGTCCTCAATGTACATGTAGGAGTAGGAATGAAAAAGAAAGTACATATTTTTGGATTTTTAAAGTTTTATGAAAATTGAAGTACAAATGCAATGATATGATATGAATGAATGCATGCTCTAACTAAATGCATTTCTATATGACATATATAACAAATGAATGCAATTTAAAATACACTAAATTATGCATGATATCTAGTAAACTATGGTCACTTATGATCAAACCTCCCTAAACCGATTTAAGCACTATTTCTAGTGTAAAAAGGAATAGATTTGGTCATTAGTGGCTATGCATGAATTCTAGTTTATATGCAACTAACTATATGAATTATGTGAGACATATTACAATGTAAATTATACTAAATGAGCTAACTAATGTAAATGCAAGCTAAATGTATATGTATATAACTAAATGCAAGTATAAATGTAATGCAAAGTCAAAGGATAGGATATCTTACAAATGGTGATTTGAGGGAGGTCTCCACCAAACTCATTCCTTGTTGCCATGGTTATTGATGTTGTCCATGTTGCTTAATGCTCTCAATAACCGGTCAAAGGCTTGAGCACAATCCTCAAATAAGCATGAATATGGTTTGTTCCAATTCAATATGAAGCTTGGCCAAGGGATCTTGACATTTACTCTCTCATTCACCTTGCCCTTGACACTTGAGTCTTTGCAATGCTTCAAACCGACAAGTCCATGATTCTTGTCAACATAAGGTATGAAGTATGGTTCATATTCGTCCGGAGACTTCCACTCACCACCTTCTCCTTCAATTTTGGTGATGATGATAGCATTTGGATTTATCAATCCTTCAAGAGTAGAAGGAGACTTCTCATGGCATTGATGATAGGGTACCTTTGGAGTTGAAATCGTGGGTGCCAAATCTCCACAATAAGTTCATTCGCAAGTTTTTTCTTGAGCTTTTCTACCAAGTACCCTTTATATGATGTTTTGACCTTTTGGAGAAGGTCCACCATATAATCTCCAACAATCATAGGTTCCATAGTGAGTGCGAAAAGGTCTTCATGGTCAATAGGAAAGAGACATTCATCTTCCTCATGGAAGCATACCTCAAACTTCTCAAGGATGGGGTCCTCAAGTGAGGCAATATCACAACTCCATTCCTCTTCTTCATTCCATAAGTCCTTGCAAGACACATATTCCGCATAAGCTCCTTCTTTAGGCTTGTCATCATCGCTATCTTCATACGAATCATAGATTGGGGCTTCATTCTTCTTCAATAATTCTTCCTCCACCATCTCAATATTCACATCAAAATACACACCCTCATACTCACAAAGGCTAAGAGTATTTGGCTTACTCAACCTCATATCTTCCTCATCAAATACAACACTTTTATACTCACAAGAGCTCAAGAAGATTGGCTCTTCCCACTTTTCATCAAAGGTAACTCCTTCAAACTCGCCTTCATGCTCTAAGGAATGGTGAGAGGTAGTTAATTGTGCTTCCTTCATTTGGGCAACTTGAATTGCCAACTCCTCGCCATGGGTAACAATGCCTTGAAGAACATTGCCCCTATTTTGGCTCTCCTCTAGCATTTGTTTGATGAAGTTTTGTTAATATTCCATCATTTGGAGAATCACATTTTGAATGGGTTCATCTTCTTGTTTTGGGTGGGTGTGAAATTGGTCATATTGTAGGTTTTGGAATTGGTTATAAAGTGGGTATTGGGAGGGTGGTTGTTGTGGATATTGGATGTGGTGATTTTGGTGGGGAAAGTTGGGGTAGTAATTTGGACTTTCATTGTATGAATTGTAAGGTAGGTTTATGTTGACTTGCTCCTCAAACTCCCCATACCCATAGTCATACTCAAAAGATCCACCACATACTGCATATGTCAAATCTTGGGTCAACATCATAACCAAGATAAGGATACAACTAGAAACATGGAAAATACAATAAAACGGTAAAAACGAACCTTGAGGAACAAGTTCCTCAAGGTTAAAGCACAATTAAAAATAGACAAACAAGTAAGAACTTAATCAAATAACACCGTCCCCGGCAACGACGCCATTTTTATGGTGAAAGCGAGTCGTTGTTCACTCCATCAAACACATTTATATTGCTGAACAAACAACTAGTTATTGGTTAAGTCGAGGTCGATCCATGGGACGGTGTGCTTTGGGTTCTAAGTCTATCTATCTCAATTTATGCTAGTGTCACAATTGATTTGGGTTTGTAGTTGGTGAGTCTAAACTAATGCAAGCAATAAAGTAAAACAAGCAATAAAAGGAAGGATGTAAACAAATGATTAAAAGTGCTAGGATATCACAGGTTCATAGAGGATTTATGGGAGTTGATCATACAAACATATTCTCAAGTTATAAGCAAGCAATTATTATTGTGATGGGATCGAGTTAATGTATATCTTACAATCCCTAGGAAGATTTAGGTCCCGGAGCCGAATCGATTAGATTGTACAACACCTACAAGTCGACTTAGTCTCCTCCTATTCAACTTTATGCATGGTTTAATGAGGCTCGAGTTGCTTTATGTCTTACAAGCGTCATTGAAGAAATAGGTGATGAGTAAAATTGCAAGGATTCATAGGCTCGCATTTCATCAAACATGACATGTGCATAAGTTGAAATCACAACAAGCAAGCAAATAAATTATGTGAACATATTAGATTAAGCATGAATCATTCTCCATGTTGGTTTCCCTTAATTGCCCACTAATCCTAACTAAAAGACTACTCACTTATTATCAAGTTCAACATGCTAATAAGGTTGTCAATCATATTAACAAAGCAAAACATGATGAATAAATGAAAGCGATTAACAATAATTAGACAAGAGTAAAAGGGAATTATACCTATGAAGATGATTCCAAATAATAAAGCAAAGAATAAAAGAAGAGGACTTGATTAATGGAGAGTTGTCAATTCTCCAATAATAACCCAATAATCTTCAATTACCCAATAATAACAATACTTGAACAATGATTAAGGAAAGATTAAAGTGGAATGGTTTAGATTAAACTATCCTAATCTACTCCTATTCTAATGGTTGTTTATTGGCCTCTCCTCTTTTGATTATTACAAATGGAGTATATATAGTAGTACATCATTAGGTTAAGCAAGGGTAGATTAGTAAATAGCATTGCTAAGTGTTGAGTTGGGAAATGCAAGTCTCGAAGGGAGATGCGCATATCACGTTGCTAGTCCCGCCACAATATGCTCGTCCCGCGCGTCTGGAGTCTTGGCACGGAGGTCTTGTCTCGTTATCCGAGCGGATCGTGGAGGAGATGCTCGGATTGTCTGGCTGCAAGACGGGCGTCTTAGCTGCGGGACGCTCGAATAGTGGTAAAGGAAGACGCTCGTCTTGGAGGGGAGACGCTCGTCTTGGCGGACAACTTGTCTAATTGAGCTCGGGTTGTAAAACAGACGTCATTTCCTCATCCGGACTCCTATTGTAGTGTTTCAAAAGCCTAGACCACTTGATTTTTCAACGCCGTTTCATCTAGAATACTCTAAGAGCCAAAGGATAAACTCTTGGTTTGGTTCCGAGCAATTTCTTCTTGTAATGGTTTCCTTCCCGTCATCCTTGCTTTTAAGCCTATGATCCTTCTATATACTCTTTATTCCTACATCATTGGTCATCATTCTTACCTCCTCTTCATACTAGTCCATCCAATATCTTCATCAAGCTTTAAAATATTCACGGGAGATAGGAATTCCGCCTCACTATCTTCTTTCTTACAAGACATACAGAATGCACTAGGAAAGCGAAATATGAAGGAATTGACGGATAAAATGGTCATGAAATGCTATATTAGTTTGCAAAATAGGTTCAATTAGGGGACTAAAAGTGCAGAATTAAGAGTCACATCAAAATGATTCCGAGATCCAAATGCATATTAACTTGGGCACAGGAAACCGATACATCCCTCACTAATATAACTCGGTGGGTTAACTCTTTAACCGATTCTACAATTAGAACTCTCGGTCGATGAAATTACGTTAAGTTCATCTCTAGCCCCGGAATATAAGACTAGTCTTCATGTCCCGTTGAGACCAACCAAATTTCGCGTGTGTGGACATGGCCCCACCTGCGTGCCCACTTTGATCCGTGGACGCACAACGGTCTTTTGAAAGCCACGCTCGGCGGCGTTAAAAATGCTTTCGACCGGATCGTTTTAGATCGGTCGGTTTCGTCTCGGTAAAGGTCTCGAAATGATTAGAAATGTTCAGAGTCGCCACCAATCATTTGTGAGATGCCTGGAACCCGTTCGAAATCCACTTTATACCTCGGTCAAATCGAAGCACAAAGCAGCGTTTGACATAGGTACTAAAGATAAGGAAATCGTCCCTCTTTAGCATCCTATCTCTAGAATGACTCTCGTACGCCCTGGATAAGGCCGTCCACTATCCAAAGTTTCTAAGTAAGAGGTGAAGGTACGTATTGGGAAGCCCTTTAATCAGACACCCAATCCCGCCCGCGTTAGCAGCCTCTACTGATCGATATTGGTTGGTTGAATGCAAAAGTTGATAAAACGGTTTAAATGTATGAATGCGCATCCAATAATTTAAACCTAACATGTGAGAGCTTTCTAAGTCGGTTGATTCAATCCAAGTATCAAGTATAAGATGTCTATTTGGATTAATGATTGATTTGCATGGAAGACGGAAATTAAACATCCATTTACCGTATTAGGTTTAGGGTGCATAACATGATCCATTTGTCTTGGTAAAGCGTTTTGCAAATGTGATTTTGAATAGTCATCTGATCCGTCCTATATCCGGGCTAACCGGAGTCAGGATCGTCCTAGACTAATGCTGGAAGGGAACAGACCCTGTATCAGGTGGCCATATGAGGCGTGAGCCTGCCAGCGATACAAAGGGCCTCCCTCTGGTTTTGAAAATGAGAAATGGAGGGCCTGTTTAGGCGCGGGTTAGCCCACAGTTTATGTACCATGTTTTGACCTTTTAGAAAACGTTATAAAACGTATTGAAAATGGGCGTTTGAACCCGGTTTGATTTGAAGGGGTCGTTTAGACCGCATTTGTTGATTTGAAGAACTAGACTCGAATAATTATCATTATTTGGATAATATTCTGTGTCGGGTTTGATTTGACAAACTTGACATGAATAGTTTTGAAAGTAATTATGGACTAATTGTTTTAAGTCCATTTGAATGTTATTAGTCGATACTCATCATCGTACCCGGGTTAAAATCTAGCATGGTATGTGGAACCAAGGATGACTTTGTGTTGGGGACTAATATGTTTGTTTGAAAAATGTAAAGAAATGAAATAAAAGGTTTTAAAATACCTTTTAAATGTCATTAACCAAATATTATCACCGAAACACGGATTTAACCGTCATGGTATGAGGAACCAAGGGTGAAAAATGTTTTATGGTCAAAACAAATAACATAAAATAAAAAGGGTTCGAAAGTATTTGGAATGGTAAAAACCGATTACAAATATGAAAATGAATTAAAGGGAAATGACGAGAACAAACACGGTTGATTTCTGGTCTGAACACCCCATTTAGGCGCAAGTAAGTTGGCGACCTAAGGGGCTTCTACCTCAGACCAAAAATCAGTTTTGGCTCGTTTATTCCATGTTTTGGTTCATGTTATGCACGTTTTAGCATGTTATAGTCATTAAACAAATAAAAACATAATAAATTCGATTTTTACACCCTCATACTTACATGTTTGGTTATGGCCAGTGACCGACTGTAGATACCCGGTATCTGCTGAGACTCCAACAAACACCCGATGATTATCGGACTACAACATGTTTTGGAATCGCGGCGTTTGATCGACAATTTGTGTACAACTTTACGTCGGAAAAATTAAAACGATTTCGAAAATAAAACATCTCAAAACATTTCAAAAATACCCGGAGTGTTTAATGCACGACGACGGGGTCGCAATGACACTAACTAGAGTCAAAACCGACACCGGACCAAAACCGACTCAAAAATTCAAATCCCGACTCCAACAACGAGTCAAACCGAGTCAACCACAAAAAAGAAAACATTTCAAACCTTCTACCTCAAGTTTTCCCGGATTCATGTTGGTCAACTACCAAACATGTGACTACAAAACCTAGGATAGAACAAATCTTGATTGCGTTTGTTGTGAAAGTGACAACACAACTCGAAGAACCGCGACATGGCTCGCGCCTCTTGGAGCAGCCCAAGTGGCCATGTCGCTCAAAACTCACACAACCACTCATTCTCCTATAAATACCCCTCAAATGCCACCCATTTGAGACTTACGCGAGTGTCCGCCCTCTCTTTTCTCCCTTAAAACACGAGCCTTACACATTGTTTGGTACCGTCATCGTGCATTAAATCACTTGACCGACCATTTCGACCACTACACCATCACTAAAATTAAAACACTCTTTTTACTTACCAAAACGGTTTTAAACCGAGTTTTTTCCGATCAAACGAGTTGTTACACTTACGTCGGTCACTCGCCATAACCAAACATGTAAGTATGAGGGTGTAAAAATCCTCTTTTATTATGTTTTCATTTGTTTCATGACTATAACATGCTAAAACGTGCATAACATGAACCAAAACATGGAATAAACGAGCCAAAACCGATTTTTGGTCGAGGCGAAGCCCCTTAGGTCGCCAGTTTACCCGCGCCTAAATGGGGTGTTCAGACCAGAGATCAACCGTGTTTGTTCTCGTCATTTCCCTTTAATCCACTTTCATATTTGTAATCGGTTTTTACCATTCTAAATACTTTTGAACCCTTTTTATTTCATTTGTTTTAACCATAAAACATTTTTCACCCTTGGTTCCTCATACCATGATGGTTAAATCCGTGTTTCGGTGATAATATTTTGTTAATGACATTTTAAAGGTATTTTAAAGCCTTTTATTTCATTTCTTTACATTTTCAAACAAACATATTAGTCACCAACACAAAGTCATCCTTGGTTCTACATACCATGCCGGATTTTAACCCGGGTACGATGATGAGCATCAACTAATGACATTCAAATGGGCTTAAAATAATTAGTCTATATTTATTTTCAAAACTATTTATGTCAAGTTTGTCAAATCGAACACGACACCGAATATTATCAAAATAATGATGATTATTCGAGTCTAGTTCTTCAAATCACCAAATGTGGTCTAAACGACCCCCTTTAAATCAAACCGGGTTCAAATACCCATTTTCAACACGTTTTATAACGTTTTCTAAAAGGTCAGAACACGGCACATAAACCGTGGGCTAATTCGCGCCTAAACAGGCCCTCCATTTCTAACTTTTAAAACCAGAGGGAGACCCCTTACACCGCCGGCTGGCTCGCGCCTGATATAGCCGTCTGGTACAGGGCCTGTTCCTTTCCAGCATTAGTCTAGGATGATCCCGACTCCGGTTAGCCCGGATATAGGACGGATCAGATGACTATTTGATTATCCAAAACCGTATTTGCAAAATGCCTTACTAAGACAAATGGATCATGTTATACACCCTAAACCTAATACGGTAAATGGATGTTTAATTTCCGTCTTGCATGCAAATCAATCATTAATCCAACTCGACATCTTATAGTTGATACTTGGATTAAATCAATCGATTTAGAAAGCTCTCACATGTTAGGTTTAAATTATTGGATGCGCATTCATGCATTTAAACCGTTTTATCAACTTTTGCATTCAACCAACCAAGATCGATTAATAGAGGCCGCTAACGCGGGCGGGATTGGGTGTCTAATTAAAGGGCTTCCCAATACATACCTTCACCTCTTAGTCAGAAACTTCGGATAGTGGACGACCTTATCCAAGGCGTACGAGAGTCATTATAGAGATAGGATGCTAAAGAGGGACGATTTCCTTATCTTTAGTACCTATGTCAAACGCTGCTTTGTGCTTCGATTTGACCGAGGTATAAAATGGATTTAGAACGGGTTCCAGGCATCCCATAAATGCTTGGTGGCGACTCCGAACATCTCTAATCGTTTTGAGACCCTTACCGAGACGAAACCGACCGATCCAAAACGATCCGGTCGAAAGCATTTTTACGCCGCCGAGCGTGGCTTTCAAAAGACCGCTATACGTCCACAGATTTGGCTTGGCGTGTAGGTGGCCCATGTCCACAGATTGGCGACTCCGCTGGGGAAAACTAGGACACTTACGTCTTTGTGATCCCTAGATGGTGAGACTCAAACGAGGTCTTGGTTGGAGTGCATTAATTGATATTACGGTCACGGTCGGGTTCCTTTTCCGGGCCCACAATGGCTCTTTCAAAACCCTAGAAAAGCACACACCTTTTTCTCGAAACACTTTTGAGATCCCGAGAACCATGCAACATCCCCGAGACCTATTCAAACATTTCAAACCCAATTTTCAAAACATACGATTTTGAATTTCAAAATTGTCTTGGGAAACGATGCACTGTTTTCCAAGCCGATTCAAACTCAAACCGTCTTTTGCAAATAAACTTAAGACAACCCTTTCAACTGATCGACTTGCGGAGATTTCTATCTTCGGAAGCCGTCCATTTAAGCGACAAATGAATCTTTTTGAAAATTTCTATTTTCGAAAACTTCAGTCCACCATTCCAATTCCGCCTCGTATCTATCGAGTGGAAGCAAACGTACTTATGGGTCTTTACTTATAAGTCGTCTCACCATGAGACCCGTCCAATGGCGTCACGCCATCATGTTGGACTCGCGTCAAAAGATCGGTCAACATAATCACGTCATAAATCGAGTCAGCACCGGGGGACCACACACGGTCACCCCCGTCTTGTTGAGTCTAATCTTTGTCTCGTCCTTTGCGTTGTCTGCGTTCAGTCTTGGAACCGTGTCGGATTGAGTTGTAATGTGAGCCATTTTTCTGCCTCAGAGCCATGACCCCCATCTTCAGCTTCGTCCAACAACAATGACAACAACAGAGATGTCACAACTGATCAACTAGCAAGCCTGCTTACCGCTCTTAAGGTCACCCTGGATCGCGTCGAGACCCGTATCGATGCCCTGGAGAACAAGGAAACTGGGCAACATAATACTCCACCTCTGACTGAAACTGAGAAGAAGCTAAAGCTCTTGGAAGAACAGCTCCTAGCCCGGGGTAACAATATCCATCTTGAGAACAACCGAAGGTTCGAACCTGTTGGAGACCAGTTACCTGACAACTTCACCCTGACCGATGTGCCTAAGTTCAGAGGAGTGGAGGACCCACTCAACCATATCCGTGCTTTCAAGGACTACATGGCCATTAAAGGGGTCAAACAAGAACTTTTTACCCGGATCTGCCCATCCTCTTTGGAGCCGATTTCTCGCCAATGGTACTACTCCCTTGATCCGAAAAACCTTACTACTTGGGATGAGATCACAGTTGAGTTTGCCAAACAGTATGCCGAAAATGTCGAGATCCAGGCCAATACCCGTACTCTCGAAGTGCTAACCCAGAACGACAAGGAGGGGTCCATTGAGTTCCTAACCCGTTGGAGGAGGGTGTGTACTCAATTGGTCAGTAAGCCGAGTGAGTCAACTTTGGTTGAAAAGTTTGTCAACAATCTCCGCCCAGTCTATACCAACCTACTGAGATATCATAACATCAAGACCTTCCCATATCTGCAGATTCTTGGGACGCGCATTGAGGACGACCTCCGAAATGGTGTCTTAGCCAAGACCACTGGCAGAGGTTACCAGGGATCCACCTCAACCGGATCTCGCCCTTACGACCAGACGAACAAGATTGATGAGGTTAACCTCGTCGAACCATCTGCTAAGAGAACTGAGCGCCCCCAGAGAGTGTTTACCAACATAGGGTCGACTTATGCAAGTGCTCTAAAAAGGCTCTTGGACCAGGGGAAGTTACAACCGATCGGACACACCCCGGATCCGACCAATGCCAAGAAGTCCCGATTCTGGAACCCCAACGCCTACTATCAGTATCATCGAGGGAAAGGGCATGACATCAAAACTTGCTTCAAACTCAAGCACCTCATTCAAGACATGATTGAGAAAGGAGATTTGCCATTACCCCCACCAACTAAGCCGAACAATAAGACGAATCCTCTGGGAATCCACGCCATCTCTGACGATGAGCCGACCCTAGACTCCTCTCACCTCATCCTGCCAATTGACGACGAGGTGAATGCTTTGGAAAAGGATCCTTTAGACGGAGTGTTTGTGTTTAGTGTTGCCACTATGCTCACTATGTTTCAACAAGTTGAGGAGGCCATAGCCACCCTCTCTGAGAGAATCACCCGACTCGACGACGCCTTCCGTCGACTCATTTTCAATCCTCCACCACCGCGCCCGAGGGAGAATTCCCCAAGCATTCAAAACTACCCACCCTAGGATGGATTGCTCCCGCGACCATTCTGGCATAGACCTCACGAAAATCACCCTCAAAATAACTACCCTCAAAATAACTACCCCCATAAAAATCACCCTCACAAAAACCATCCTCACATAAATATCCCTCACAAGAACTACCCACCGAGGAATACCCCTCCAAGGTATCATCGAGACTCCGAAATGAATGGCATATGGAGAGATGATGTTGAGGATGTCTATATCATCCCAGGGAAGGAGAAACGGATGAAAGAAATCAGACATCTCACCCAGTCCGGACGTCCCTATCAGAATCCGAACAGTCCAACGGTCGTTCCAACAACGAATGACCAAGTCGTCCCAGAGGTGGACGCTCAACCAAAGGCTCCTGAGAACTTAATCCTGAAACAGCTTCAGAAAGCAAAAGCCGAAATCTCAATTTGGCAACTGATCTCAACGTCTATTGAGCATCGACAGGCCTTGGGAAAATTACCCGTGCCCTCCACCTCTTCCCCAGAAGAAATAGTGGCACACATGACAAGGAATACCCCTGATCTAAACAACCCAGTCGTCTTCTCCGACAAGGATATCCCTCCGTTCGGAGCCAATCATAACCTGGCCATGTATATCACCTTACAATGCCTCCAGAAAAATGTACCCATGGTCCTCGTGGATGACGGCTCCGCGGTGAATGTCATTCCTCTTAAGACTGCCCACAAGCTGGGCATTAAGGAAGAGGATTTGGTCCCAACGAATCAAGGAGTACGCGCCTACGATGACACTCGTCTCAAGGTCGCTGGGCTTATCACTTTGACCGTCGCAACCGGGCCACTGGAAAGACAAACCAGTTTTCAAGTGGTCAACATCGACGCTTCTTTCAACATGCTCCTGGGACGTCCCTGGATTCACGCCGTCAAGACGGTCACCTCAAATCTCCACCAGAAGATCAGGGTCCCCTTCAACGGGAAAACAATCACAATTCCCGCTTCCCCGATCAAAGTTGTTATGAGAAAGGGGATAGCCTCCCAAGACATTGAGGAGGATGACAACGAAATGTGGGGTTTCCAAGCCGTGAACGCCATAACTAATGAATTAACGCCCTCTAATTGCGACCCGTTCACCAACGTCACGTTCAACCGTATTATGATGCGTCAGGGTTATTTCCCGGGTTTGCCGTTCAATCCACTAAAAGACCCATTGCCTCCCTTGAAACAGGCTAAGGTCCCCAAAATTTCCTTTCGGCTGGGATACGAACCTACCGACGAAGATATCCAGGAGATGAACCTCCTAGTCCGAAAACGCAAGAAGCACGGGGTTATCCTGCGTCCCTACCATCTGACTCTCAACGGATACTTTGTCCCCGAGGGAGAGTCCGAGCTCTACCATGGCTTTTCGGAGCCAATCTATAACTCTGTGGCCAGGGATAGGTACCCAGGAGTGGAAGTCCTCCAGGACTACTACTTTATCCCCGACAAGATTGAAGCTGCATCAACTGAGTCCAACCCATCACCGTACCTTGACGGACAAGCTGTCACACTCCTCTTTGGGGAAGATAACGTCAAACACCTCGACTATGAGGATATCATCAACATCGCCCTGAAGGACAATCAATTTGATCCAACCGCCTTGATCTCCGATACTGACTTGGAGAAGGCTACCCAAGGCTGGAGGAAGACCGTCAAGTCGACCGATCGCCAAGGCCGCATTCTCAAGATAACAACCGGAGGGGGCCCTATGTTCAAGGAGGGAAGTGAAGAAGGATCTGAGTCTGAGTCTGAGTCGGAGTCAGAGTCTATCATAGCTCCTAACGCTCCTAATGTCCCGGTCAAGGTCCCCTTCCCACTGTTTTATCACAAAGTCGTGGCTGATTCAGTGGCTGAGTCTACTAGGGTCACCTCCACTCCCAAGAAAGGTGACAACCTGGAGCCTGTTCCAGGGGCCGCTTCCTCTATTGTGTCGCCCCTGATTGACCATGAGATGTCTATCCTTTCTGAGCTTTTCGCTCGTGTCAACTTAATGAACACTAAGTTTGTTTATGACTCGTCTCATTTTAACTGCAATGCAATTCTGAATGACTACGAGGAATTTGACTTGATTGACTACCCACCTCACATAGCCAAAGAACTTAACAAAAGGGAAACCAGAACCCCCATCATTGAGGAGACCGAACCAATTAACGTAGGAACCGATAATACACCACAAGAACTTAGGATATGGATAACCCTGGACCCCTCGGAAAGACAACAGTTCATTGGCCTGCTCCAAGAATACAAGGATGTGTTCGCCTGGTCTTACAGAGACATGCCTGGGATTGACAGAGAAATTGCAGAGCACCGGATACCCATTAAACCCGGGGCTAAACCTGTGATTGACAGAGAAATTACAAAGACAACATACATTTGCACTAAAACAAAAACCCCTTGAACTACGAGCATGGTTTGATTTCACCTCTTCAGGTGGATACATAGGCAGTCCCTCTTATGCATGAGGGATACAACCACAAAACCCAATCAAATTTACAAAACGTTTCGAACTACGATCATGGTTTGATTTCACCTCTCGAGGTGAATATGTAGGCAGTCTTTTCTTACACAAGAGTGATACAACCATTCCCAGAATCAAAAAAAACCATCCCCATACAAAAAATCCCCACGTACAAAAACATCCCAAAAAAGGAGAAAAGGGAAAACCATTCCCTTTTTCCTACAAAAGTACAATATAAGCCTTTCTTCCTTTCCACAAAATACCACTTTTCCAAGTGCAAATGTTTAGGACGATTCAAATTGAATTGCCTTCACCAAATGGATGGAAGAAACAAGCGTTCACAATTTTCGACACAAGCAATCCTCTTATTTAATTAATAATGGGAGAGATTATAATTTCAACAATAAATAAAGCTCGACGAGTCTACAACTTGTCAAAGCTAAGGTGTCAACTAACACACCTCACGTAATAAAACTAGCACAAAACACACAATAACTAGCTAGTGCAACGTAATAAAAACACACAACAATAATACAACATAATAATAAAGTGGGTAATGGAGGTCTTCACTCTTCCATTCTACCCTTGCCTTTTCCTTCGGGGTACATCTTCCCCTTGTTCTTCTTGTTGGCCCGCCTAGCATGGACTTCTTCCTCGAAATGGATCCTAAACGGATCAAAGACGACGACGACCTCCGGTCTAGCACAAGACCCCATGTTCGACCCGAGACAAGCCAAGACACGGCCCACCATATTCTTGGGGCCAGAACTCCTCCTCTTCGACGGTCTCATCACATCGGGGGTAGCTCCATCAACATACTCCTCAAATAAGGTAAGGTTGGCCTTGCCAACCTCTCGTTACTTCAAGTCGACAACCTCGTCCTTACGGAATTTGGACCTCTTTTCCAAGGATGGAGCACGTGACCACTTGACATAAGCAGGAGTCACCCATGTCATGGCAATGGGGTTTGGAACCACCCAAAGCGGCCGAGCGGCCCACCATCTTTCGAAGAACTCCACAAGCTCGGAATTCCGGAAAAATTTCTCTTGGACAAGAGTATCTTGAGCGGGCACCTTTTGTTGACGCCCCATTTGCCTCATGAGTCTTTCGGGATATATGAAGGAAACAACCTTCAAACCCACCACCATCAAAGAACGAGGACTAGCACCCTAAGCGGGCAACCCCGTAAAGGACCTCAAGTGCCACCACGGCACCACCCAACGGATATGAGGACAACCCTCCTCCGCCAATCTTGCGGCCCAATAGGCCTCGGTGGAAGCTAAACTATCCGGGTATAACTTCTTCCTCATGGTAAGGTGATGGAAGGAATAAGAAGAAGAATCAACCGGAGGCTCTACATACCTTAGCCTCTCCAATAGCCACACTTGGAGGATCCTTGGGAATACAAAAGAGGGAGCTTCTCCACAAGAGCCTTCCTTGTCCAAAGCTTGGATAATCTCTCCAAGCACCAACCATGATGGATCTCTACCATGCTCCATTTGCTCAATCACGTGGATAAGGGTCATGCTACCATGGCATCTTGGCCCCTCCTTCTTCAAGACATCAACAAAGAGGTACACATGGACAAGGCAAAGTGCAAGAGCCCTTCTCCTAGCCACCTCCGAGACATTAACATCTAATCGGTTTGAAAAGATGTTGATAAGAGCCAACATATCCACACCATGTGGAGCAAGAAGAAAATTAATTTGGCTTGTTGATAAGCCCAACATAGAACGGAATTTCTCCTTGTAGCACAACCGAGTCGGAGGAAGCACCGGAACACAACCCGGCCACCCACCAATGGCTCCAACTTCTTCGGCAAGAGGACAGAGCTCACCTTTCGGGAAAACGAAAACATGGTGTTACGAATCCCAAAACCGAGAACATGCTTCAAGAAACGAAGGTTGCACCTTGACTTGACGAAGCACCAACAATTGACCAACTCCCATGCAAACGAGTTGATACTTTTCGGGAGGCGACAAATCCCGGCACCATTGTCGCAATGCGTTCTCAAAATCATCCATGAAATATTTTTGTGGAAGAAGAAGAAGAGGTTTTGTAGAGATGATTTTGTGTTTCGGATGATGAAACAATGAAGCGCAAACATCCCTATTTATACAAAATGATCAGCGCATTTTTCAGAAAAAGGGGAGAGCCGGCTTCCATCGCCAGGCTGCTCGCGCCTCTTTGAGGCTTCTCCAGGATTCCTGCTGTTGACTTGTCTCTTTCAACTTGTGTTTTCTCCTGACACCTCAAACCTCCCGCCAGGAAGCTCGCGCCTCTTCGGGATGATTCAGGATATTTTGTGTTTCCTCACGCTCACATTTCCTTGTTTTCGCGTTTTACGAAATCCGACACGATTTCCATGACGCAGCTTTAAACATACGGATTTTTCTTTCTTTTTTTTAAGGGGGGAAAGGCTAGTCGCCCCGATCCGCGATGGATCGTTTCCATGTCAGTCGAAATTCCGAATTTTTTTCGCAATTTTCCATCAAAAATCAAAATCGAACATTGATAACACGACATCAATTTTCCTCAAAAATTCAAGCACTCACAAATTCGAGTCCTGACCTCAAAAATCAAAAATCAAATATACTCGCAAAAATCCTTTTTAAAAATTCTTTCGTGACGGTTTAAGTTTGAATTTTTCGAGTCAATTTCAATGATTTCGATGCAATTTAATTCACGGCACGAGTTAATTGCTCAAATTTTCTAATCAATTCCTTTTGAATTCCGAACGTGACGATTTGTCACGGAATTTTCAAAATTTCAATTTTAACTTCACGTCATCTTGGTTAATTTTGGTTTTCAATCAAATGCTTTTACGTGTTTACGTTTATGCGTATGTGCTATCTGTTGCTTGTTTTCTACACTAACGATGCAGGAACTTGTGCGAAGCAAAAGGAGAATCAACAGCCGACAGCGCTCCTCCGAACACAACACAAAAAGCCAAGGTTCACAAAATGAACCACAATCCAAAAACACATATATACAAACCGCCTCACGCAAAATACATCGACACGCGTTTGATACGAGCAACTGACCGTACAAACAAGGTTCAGTACAGACATCTATCATACATACACTGGCCTAAGACAATCGTCTATCATACATACACTGGCCTAAGACAACGAACTGGGGGCTATCTGCCACCTACCGAACTGAGCACTCTCTATCCTCTCAAACAGAAAAGAAAGGGAGCAACACAGGGAACATATGAGCAACAACAGAAGCAGAGGTGGTTACCACAATGGTAACACCTCGTTCCTGCTCCACGACAAAAATGAAGACATTGTCTTGCAGTCTTCGGATGATAAGGGGGCCAAGAACCGTAATGCGACGCACCACCCTGGTGCTGACCCCCAATTATCAGCCATCCTGTCTATGAGCCACGATGAAAAGGACAAGCCGGCCACATCAGCCACCTCTCCTCCTCTACGGAAGCATCCTCCACGACCGCCTCAAACCCGACAACCTCCTCAGTCGTCTCTCCTCCGCCAGGATCGAATTCCTCCTGCAAGGCCTCAACGGCAGACCCTATAGGTCCCAAACGATATCCTGCAATAAAAAAAAACACAACAAACAAAAAACGTCAGCCGAAATTTCGGCATTACGACGGCATGAAATGGATAAATCCAAACAAAAACAACAACAACCTGCAATGCAAAACAAGGGCAATCCCGCCCAAAATCCAACCAAACAAAACCATTCACAACAAACAAACAAAAACGACTCGCCCCTCTTTTCAAGCAAAAGACGAGTCAAAACAAAAAAAACGGCATTTCAAGACCCATACAAGGTCCGCCAACAAACCAAAATACATTCCCGACACAATGGGGTATTTTTCTACGGCTCAAAAAGGCAATTCAGACGCTAATTTGAGCCCAAACCGGTAAAAAATTCAAAAACGACCGCAAAAAGGCAAACGTGATTTTATCACGCCTCAAGGTGACCTAAATTACCGATAAGGTCCGTTTCATGGCAAACTGACACAATTCAAGCCCAAATAGACGCTTATTTTGTCAGATATAAGACCGTCACAAAAGGCAAAAATCCAATTTTGCCCACAATATCTAACGAAGGTCCATAAATGGTAAATACGGGTTTTCCCAACTATAATGCAACCTAGTGGGACCCGCTACCCAAGCAAATAAACTTGGCATTGCGAAGTGAGACGGTGTCTCACCTCACTCGCGTTTTTCGAGCATAGGGAGCGGGAACGGGGACCAAAATGCAAAATAAAAGCACCCCTATACTCCTAAACAGGTTTCTAACCTAATGCAAGCATCAATTTCACTCGAAATGGGCTCAATAAAAAATGCCCAATTCAATTTTTGAGGGTAAAATTTGCCTTAATTCAATCAAGCTAAAGATCAACAAATTTAAATGGATTCAAGAGGAAATACATACCTTGAGATGACATTGTTGATTATGGCACGAGTGGAAGCTAGCGAAGGTCCTTCAATGGCGATTTTTGCGAGTTTTTGGGTCGAATGAAGAAGACGAGATGATGAATGGTATGCAGCCTGAACTCGCGTCTTTTACAGAAAAAAGGGAAGCCCCTTTGATTCGCAAGATGGCTCGCGCCTCAATCAGGTGTCCACTTGCTTTTTCAGCGAATTTTGGGCTTTAGCCCAATTTTCACATAACAAAATTCGGATTTTTATTGACGATATTGAAAATCGTCATTTCCTTAAAGACAAATAAAGCAAATAGTGAAAATTTCAATTCGCTATTTTCAAAAATTTCAAGCAAACGACGATCAAAACCGCCAATTTCAAAAATAATAGTGAAATCAAATTCAATATTTTCCTTCAATTTCATAAATAATAGCGAAGATTCAAAAACCGCTATTTCTTCAAATTTTAAGCGACGGCAATTAAAACCGTCATGCTCAAAATAATAGTTGGAAAATGAATTCCACTATTCTCACCAAGCATGTCAATGGCGGCACATAAACCGTCACTTCAATCAATAGTGAAGATTCCAAATTCACTATTTCCATCAAATGTCAACGGCGGCAAATAAACCGTCACTTCAGTTAAATAGTGAAAATTCCAAATTCACTGCCAGCAGGGGGCTTCCTCGCGGAACCCGCTCATTCCAAAAACAGTAATAGTGAAAATCCAAATTCACTGTTTCCACGGCGGCATCATGAGTTTGCTACTTTCAAGGCAAGCCCTTTTGACGCGGCTATTCTCATTCAAGTTCACCGGCGGTATCACGAGTTCGCTACGTTCAAACGAGCCCATTTGACGCGGCTATTCCCTTGATCCATTAATCGACTGTACCATTGGCTGGCGAGCCTTTGTCCGCAACCTTTCAAGGACAGATCCCGAAGATGCCTCGGGTACATTTCCTTACCATTGGCTGGAAAGCCTTTGTCCGCAACCTTCCAAGGACAGATCCCGAAGATGCCTCGGGTACATTTCCTTACCGTGGCTGGCAAGCCTTTGTCCGCAACCTCTCAAGGACAGATCCTGAAGATGCCTCGGGTACATTTCCTTACCATTGGCTGGCGAGCCTTTGTCCGCAACCTTCCAAGGACAGATCCCGAAGATGCCTCGAGTACATTTCCTTGTCATGGCTGGCGAGCCTTTGTCCGCAAACATTCAAAGACAGATCCCGAAGATGCCTCGGGTACATTTCCTTGTCACAGCTGGTGAGCCTTTGTCCGCAAAAGTGCAAGGACATATCCGAAGATGCCTTAGGTATAACTCCTTCCTATGGCTGGCGAGCCTTTGTACGTAGTCTAAAGGACTTTAAACGACCCACACGGATAGTCGACAGACTCTAAACTGTTCCCGACGGCAGGTCCTTGACTCGTACCCTCGAGTCGCCATGACATCGCCCTTCCCGACGACAGGTCCTTGGCCTGAATCCTTTCGAGCCGCCTCGACGTCGCTTGGGTCTCCAGGTTGTAATCTTCGATTGACCTGGGGGCTCTACTTTGAATTTCTCCCTGTCCAAGCCTCAGTCAAAGTGGGGGCTCAGAGATACCGTGATCTTTGAGACTCCAACAAACACCCGATGATTATCGGGCTACAACATGTTTTGGAATCGCGGCGTTTGATCGACAATTTGTGTACAACTTTACGTCGGAAAACTTAAACGATTTCGATAATAAAACATCTCAAAACATTTCAAAAATACCTGGATTGTTTAATGCACGACGACGATTTCGCAATCACACTAACTAGAGTCAAAACCGACACCGGACCAAACTGACTCAAAAATTCAAATCCCAAATCCAACAACGAGTCAAACCGAGTCAACAACCAAAAACAAAACATTTCAAACCTTCTACCTTAAGTTTTCCCGGATTCATGTTGGTCAAGTACCAAACACGTGACTACAAAACCTAGGATAGAACAAATCATGATTGTGTTTGTTGTGAAAGTGATAACACAACTCGAAGAACCGCGACGTGGCTCGCGCCTCTTTGAGCAGCCCAAGTGGCCACGTCGCTCAAAACTCACACAACCACTCATTCTCCTATATATACCCCTCAAATGCCACCCATTTGAGACTTACGCGAGTGTCCGCCCCCTCTTTTCTCTCTTAAAATTCTCAACTCGACTTCTTAAGTCACAACCCAACGCGTATTTACGACCTACCGATCGTAAACACGAGCCTTAAACATTTTTTGGTACCGTCATCGTGCATTAAATCACTTGACCGACAATTTCGACCACTACACCATCACTAACAATAAAACACTCTTTTTACTTACCAAAACGGTTTTAAACCGAGTTTTTTCCGATCAAACGAGTTGTTACACTTACGTCTGTCACTCGCCATAACCAAACATGTAAGTATGAGGGTGTAAAAATCCTCTTTTATTATGTTTTCATTCTTTTCATGACTATAACATGCTAAAACGTGCATAACATCAACCAAAAAATGGAATAAACGAGCCAAAACTGATTTTTGGTCTGAGGCAGAAGCCCCTTAGGTCGCCAGTTTACCCCCGCCTAAATGGGGTGTTTAGACCAGAGATCAACCGTGTTTGTTCTCGTCATTTCCCTTTAATCCACTTTCATATTTGTAATCGGTTTTTACCATTCCAAATACTTTTGAACCCTTTTTATTTCATTTGTTTTAACCATAAAACATTTTTCACCCTTCGTTCCTCATACCATGACGGTTAAATCCGTGTTTCGGTCATAATATTTGGTTAATGACATTTAAAAGGTATTTTAAAGCCTTTTATTTCATTTCTTTACATTTTCAAACAAACATATTAGTCACCAACACAAAGTCATCCTTGGTTCTACATACCATGCCGGATTTTAACCCGGGTACGATGATGAGCATCGACTAATGACATTCAAATGGGCTTAAAACAATTAGTCCATAATTATTTTCAAAACTATTCATGTCAAGTTTGTCAAATCGAACCCGACACCGAATATTATCAGAATAATGATGATTATTCGAGTCTTGTTCTTCAAATCAACAAATGCGGTCTAAACGACCCCCTTTAAATCAAACCGAGTTCAAATACCCATTTTCAACACGTTTTATAATGTTTTATAAAAGGTCAGAACACGGCACATATATCGTGGGCTAATCCGCGCCTAAACAGGCCCTCCATTTCTCACATTCAAAACCAGAGGGAGGCCCCTTACACCGCCGGCTGGCTCACGCCTCATATAGCCGTCTGGTACAGGACCTGTTCCTTTCCAGCATTAGTCTAGGACGATCCCGACTCCGGTTAGCCCGGATATAGGACGGATCAGATGTCTATTTGATTATCCAAAACCGTATTTGTAAAATGCCTTACTAAGACAAATGGATCATGTTATATACCCTAAACCTAATACGGTAAATGGATGTTTAATTTCCGTCTTGCCTGCAAATCAATCATTAATCTAACTCGACATCTTATACTTGATACTTGGATTAAATCAATCGATTTAGGAAGCTCTCACATGTTAGGTTTAAATTATTGGATGCGCATTCATGCATTTAAACCGTTTTATCAACTTTTGCATTCAACCAACCAAGATCGATAAGTAGAGGCCGCTAACGCGGGCGGGATTGGGTGTCTGATTAAAGGGCTTCCCAATACATACCTTCACCTCTTAGTCAGAAACTTTGGATAGTGGACGACCTTATCCAGGGCGTACGAGAGTCATTCTAGATATAGGATGCTAAAGAGGGACGATTTCCTTATCTTTAGTATCTATGTCAAACGCTGCTTTGTGCTTCGATTTGACCGAGGTATAAAGTGGATTTCAAACGGGTTCCAGGCATCCCATGAATGCTTGGTGGCGACTCCGAACATCTCTATTCGTTTCGAGACCCTTACCGAGACGAAACCGACCGATCTAAAACGATCCGGTCGAAAGCATTTTTACGCCGCCGAGCGTGGCTTTCAAAAGACTGCTATACGTCCACAGATTTGGCTTGGCGTGTAGGTGGCCCATGTCCACACTGACGTAAGTGTAACAACTCGTTTGATCGGAAAAAACTCGGTTTAAAACCATCTTGGTAAGTAAAAAGAGTGTTTTGATGTTAGTGATGGTGTAGTGGTCGAAGTGGTCGGTCAAGTGATTTAATGCACGATGACGGTATCAAATAATGTGTAAGGCTCGTGTTTACGATCGGTAGGTCGTCAATACGCATCGGGTTGTGACTTAAGAAGTCGAGTCGAGAATTTGAAGGGAGAAAAGAGGGGGCGGACACTCGCGTAAGTCTCAAATGGGTGGCATTTGAGGGGTATTTATAGGAGAATGAGTGGTTTGTGGGAGTTTTGAGCGACGTGGCCACCTGGGCTGCTCAAAGAGGCGCGAGCCACGTCGCGGTTCTTCGAGTTGTGTTGTCACTTTCACAACAAACGCAATCATGATTTGTTCTATCCTAGGTTTTGTAGTCACATGTTTGGTACTTGACCAACATGAATCCGGGAAAACTTAAGGTAGAAGGTTTGAAATATTTTTTTTTTTGGTGGTTGACTCTGTTTGACTCGTAGTTGCAGTCGGGATTTGAATTTTTGAGTCGGTTTTTGGTCTGGTGTCGGTTTTGACTCTAGTTAGTGTCATTGCGACCCCGTCGTCGTGCATAAAACACTCCAGGTATTTTTGAAATGTTTCGAAATGTTTTATTTTAGAAATCGTTTTAAGTTTTCCAACGTAAAGTTGTACACAAACTCTCGATCAAACGCCGCGATTCCAAAACATGTTGTAGTCCGATAATCATCGGGTGTTTGTTGGAGTCTCAGCAGATACTGGGTATCTACAAAGCCTCCACTTTGACTGAGGCTTGGACAAGGCGAAAGTCAAAGTAGAGCCCCCAGGTCAATCGAAGATTACAACTTGGAGACCCTAAGCGACGTCGAGGTGGCTCGAAAGGATTCGGGCCAAGGGCCTGCCGTCAGGAAGGGTGACGTTAAGGTGACTCGAGGGTACGAGCCAAGGACCTATCTTTGGGAATTGTTTAGAATCTGTCGACTATCCGTGCGGGTCGTTTAAATTCCATTAGACTACGTACAAAGGCTCGCCAGCCATAGGAAGGAGTCACACCTGAGGCATCTTCGGATATGTCCTTGCACGTTTGCGGATAAAGGCTCGCCAGCCATGATAAGGAAATGTACCCGAGGCATCTTCGGGATCTGTCCTTGAAAGGTTGCGGATAAAGGCTCGCCAGCCATGGTAAGGAAATGTACCCGAAGCATCTTCGGGATCTGTCCTTGGATGGTTGCGGACAAAGGCTTGCCAGCCTTGGTAAGGAAATGTACCCGAGGCATCTTCGGGATCTGTCCTTGGATGGTTGCGGACAAAGGCTAGCCAGCCATGGTAAGGAAATGTACCCGACGCATCTTCGGGATCTGTCCTTGGATGGTTACGGACAAAGGCTCGCCAGCCATGGTAAGGAAATGTACCCGAGGCATCTTCGGGATCTGTCCTTGGATGGTTGCAGACAAAAGCTCGCCAGCCAATGGTAAGGAAATGTACCCGAGGCATCTTCGGGATGTGTCCTTGATGTTTGCGGACAAAGGCTCGCCAGCCAAGACGCGGTCGATTAATAGACCGTGAGAATAGCCGCGTCAAAAGGGCTTGTTTGAAGGTAGCGAACTCGCGATGCCGCTGTGGAAATAGTGACTTTGAATTTTCACTATCACTGTTTTTGAAATGAGCGGGTTCCGCGGGGAAGCCCCCTGCTTGTATTTGAATAAATAGTGAATTTGGGATATTCGCTACTCGTTGTTCTTCTTTGAATTTGAAGTGGCGGTTTCGATCGCCGTTCGTTTGAATTTTGAAGGAAATAGCAAATTTTAAATCTGCTATTACGTTTGAAGTGACGGTTTATGTGCCGCCGTTGACATTTGAAAGAAATAGTGAATTTGGAATTTTCACTATTAATTGAAATGACGGTTTATGTGCCGCCGTTGATATGTGTGGTGAAAATAGTGGAATTTAATTTCCAGCTATTATTTGAAAATGACGGTTTTAATTGCCGTTGCTTGAAAATTTGAAGAAATAGCGAATTTTCAATGTTCACTATTATTTTTTAAATTTTTGAAGGAAAATAGTGAATTTCGATTTCACCATTTTTTTGAAATTGGCGGTTTTGATCGCCGTTTGCTTGAAATTTTCGAAAATAGCGAATTTAAATTTTCACTATTTGTTTTTGGTTTTTAGAAAATGACGACCTTTAATATCGTCAATGAAAATCCGATTTTTGTTATGTGGAAATTGAACCAAAGCCCAAAATTCGCTGAAAGAGTAAGGGACGCCTGATTGAGACGCGAGCCACCTGGCGAACCAAAGGGGCTTCCCTTTTTTCTGTAAAAAGACGCGAGGTTGGACTGCATCTCATTCACCATTTCGTCTTCTTCATTTTTCGACAAAAACAAGCCAAAATCGCCATTGTTGGACCTTCTAGCTCGCTCAAATTCGTGCCATCATCAACAATGTCTTCTCAAGGTATGTATTTCCTCTTGAATCCATTTAAATTTGTTGATCTTTAGCTTGATTGAATTAGGGCGGAGTTTTACCCTAGAAAAATCGAATTTGGCGTTTTTGATTGAGCCCATTTCGAGTGAAATTGATGCTTGCATTAGGTTAGAAACCTGTTTAGGAGTATAGGGGTGCTTTTAGTTTGCATTTTGGTCCCCGTTCCCGCTCCCTATTCTCGAAAAACGTGAGTGAGGTGAGACACCGTCTCATTTCGTAATGCCTAGTTTATTTGCTTGGGTAGTGGGTCCCACTAGGTTGCATTGTAGTTGGTAAAACCCGTATTCGCCATTATGGACCTTCGTCGGGTATTGTGGGCAAAATTGGATTTTTGCCTTTTGTGACGGTCTTATGTCTGACAAAATAAGCGTCTGTTCGCGCTTGAATTGAGTCAGTTTGCCTTGTAATTGACCTTATTGGTAATTTAGGTCACCTTGAGGCGTGATAAAATCACGTCTGCCTTTTGCGGTCGTTCTTGAATTTTTGACCGGTTTGGGCTCAAATTAGCGTATGAATTGCCTTTTTGAGCTGTAGAAAAAAACCCCATTGTGTCGGGAATGTATTTTGGGTTGTTGGCGGACCTTGTAGGGGTCTCGAAATGCCGTTTTTGTGGTTTTGACTCGTCTTTTGCTTGAAAAGATGGGCGAGTCGTTCGGTTTTTGTTTTTTTTTTAATTGTTTTGTTTGGTTGGATTTTGGGCGGGATTTCCCTTGTTTTGTATTGCAGGTTGTGTTTTTTGGATTTATCCGTTTCATGCCGTCGTAATGCCGAAATTTCGGCTGACGTTTTTTGTGACACCCCTCGTTGAGGTAACTAAATGTGACTAGTAAATCGTGGCGGAAACACGAGATTTTTAAAACTTTTAAGACTTCTAGTGAAGTCCAACGCGAGGTATCACCAATACGATAAACAAGTCTAGATAGTTAAGTTTAAGTTTACAACACAAGTCTATTTATTGGGGAAAAGATATCCCACGAATTAACATAAGTTCAAGAGTAGGTGAGTCTATTATGTGATAACTAATAAGGTCCAAGGTAAGAACTCGCTAGCTCACACGGTCTTGCCCACTTAAGCTTCATCACCAACCTGTCATTCATAATAAATATGAAAGCCACAGTCAGTGGGGAGTAACTCAGGGTTCTCCCAGCCACAATATGTCAAAATACAAGTAATTAAGAATTTAATTAGATGAACAAGCATGGGAGTAAAATACTTACGGTGATGAGAGGATCATGATTAGTATACAAAATGCAATAAGAGTAGTTACGCATAAATGAGAGAAGAATTATTAGATCAAACTGTCACACATCAACCCGACTCACATGTAAGACAATTTACAAAGTATAGACTCAAACAAGACAACCCTCTAGACTCCAACCTCTTGGTAGGACGACGATCATAATACGGTCCTAGTCTAAACCTGGCCAGACTCTCGGGATGGACGACACCCGATTCGACAAACGATACCAAATCGTATCCAAGACTCGAAATATGGTACACCTAACCGTGCCCGAAACTCGAGTAACCTCAAGCGGAACCTTGTCACCTAACCGTGACCCCCGGTCCGAAAAAGGCGGAAGGAAAAGTAGCCCAACTCGGAGACAATGGCACCTAACCGTGACCCAATGTCCGAGGGCAAATAAATAGGGAAAGTCGAGTAGTCTCACAATGTAAAACGTCACATTCGGGTTCGAATAAGAACCATAACCATTATGCATGATCATAACATTAATGAGTCTTAAAATAACCAATTATCGATAGGAAAGAAGATGCATGCATAGCCCAATCATTATTAGAAGTCGCAAGTGAAATAAAACAAACAGGGGACTCGCGGGGGGTGCACCGGCCGCCGGGCCACCGGCTGGGACAACATGCCAAAGTCAAAATTTAAATAAAACTTACAGTGTACTCCCAGCCGGTCAGTAGACCGGCCGCCGGTCACCCGGCTGGGACTACAGCCAAATTTCAAGAAAACTCATAAAACCTTTAGTGCACTCCCAGCCGGTCACCCGGCTGCCGGTCACCCGGCTGGGAACACAGCCAAGTTTCCAAAAACACAAAAAAAGCCTTCAGTGTACTCCCAGCCGGTCACCCGGCTGCCGGTCACCCGGCTGGGAATACATACAAGTTTCCAAAAACACAAAAAAAGCCTTCAGTGTACTCCCAGCCGGTCACTGGCCACGGCCCACCCTACTGGGAATACATACATACTAAAATTGTCCAAAACTTACAGAAACTCCCACCGGTCAAGAGAGCCGCCGGTCACCCTGGGACTACTGACCTTTCTAAAATATGCTCAAAATTTTCGGGGATCTCCCCCCGGTCAAAGACCGCCGCCGGTCACCCGGCTGGGACTACAAACACGCGAATTCCAAGCAACACATTTCCAAACCATTTGAAACCAACAAAAATCGTTTCTCATCAATTGTTTACGTATCCTAGCATGATTCTAACTCGGAAAAACAACATATTTGAGCATGTGAATGGGTAATTTCGGATTCAAGAGATGTAGCATGAGATTTTCATCCTAACATGTGAGAATTGCAAACAAGCATGATATTCAACATCCAAATTAGCACCAATCATGAAAGATACAACTTTTAACATTCATATGAGATTATAACTACATAAAACCACACAATTCTAACATAAAAGTCGAGTAACCCATCACCGTTACCTTTTTGCACTTCAATCTTCTAAAGACTCGTCAATGATGTAGCTATCCTCCTCCGGGTTGTCCAAGTTCTCCCTAAACACAAAAATAGAGATTTTAAGTCAAGAATTCTCATCCTTGAAAGATGATAATTTCGAAATAGAGAGAAAGATGACAACTTTCTTACTTAGAAAGAAAGGAAATGAGAAAAGGAAGAGAATGGCGCGAAAAGGAACGAGATTGGTGAAGAATTGAGTGAGATATGGTGGTTTTAGGGTTAGTAAGGGAAGGTTCAACAATGGTGGGGTGGTTGTTGGGAAATTTCAGAAATTACAAGTGAGGGAGATGAAGTTGTGAGGGTTTAGTTGAGGTTTTGTGTAGAGAAAAGAGGGGAAAAAGGCCCATGAGTCAAGTTAAGCCCAATAACTCAAAATGAGTCGGTATCCACTAGAATTTTCGTCCCAAGTCTACTATAACTCGAGTCGGAGAATAATATTATTAAAATCTACACTATTATTACCGTTACATGGCTACGGCTATATTTTATGAAAATAAGCTTTAAATAATAACTATTTAATAAAAATCGCTTAAAAGTTTATTTGAAAATATAAGGAAAGCGCGGGGTGTTACAATCATCCCACCTTTTAAAAAGTTTCGCCCTCGAAACTTGAAACGAAAAGGCATTACCTTAAGAAAACAAACTAGGGTACTTGACACGCATGGAAGCTTCCGGCTCCCAAGTCTCTTCTTCTACATCACCACACTTCCACAAAACCTTCACCAAGGGCACCACTTTGCTCCTTAGCTTCTTCTCCTTCTTATCCAAAATACGAATCGGTCTCTCCTCGAAAGAAAGACTAGGCTCAAGCTCGGGAATCTCATTTTGCAACACATGACTAGGGTCGCTAATGTATTTCCTAAGTTGAGAAACATGAAAGACATCATGAACTTTACCCAAACTCGGGGGCAAATCCAACTTATAAGCCACGGTACCAATCCTCTTGATCACTTCATAAGGTCCGATGTACTTTGGACTCAACTTCCCTTTGACTCCAAATCTCTTTACTCCTTTCATCGGGGACACCTTCAAGAACACTTTATCTCCAACTTCAAATTCCAAGGGTCGACGGCGAACATCGGCATAGGATTTATGTCGATCTTGGGCGGCTTTCATTCTTTCACGGATGAGCTTCACTTGATCAATCGTCTCGGCTAACTTGTCGGGTCCTAGATCACGAACATCACTTGCTTGGTCCCAACAAATTGGACTACGGCATTTCCTTCCATAAAGGGCTTCATAAGGGGCCATCTTGATAGAAGCATGATAACTATTGTTGTAAGAAAATTCCACCAAAGGTAAGCTCTTCTCCCAACTAGAATGAAAATCAAGGGCACAAGCACGCAACAAGTCTTCTAGAGTTTGAATTGTCCTCTCGGATTGTCCATCGGTAGCGGCATGAAAAGCGGTACTCATCAACAACTTACTACCCATAGCATCTTGCAAAGCTTTCCAAAATCTTGAACAAAACCTCGGGTCACGATCCGAAACGATCTCCTTAGGAACACCATGGTAGCGAACGATCTCATCAACATAAGCACTAGCAAGACGGTCTAAACTCCAAGTCTCTTTGATAGGAATGAACCTAGCACACTTGGTCAACCTATCCACAACAACCCATACGGCATCCTTTCCACCAACGGTCTTAGGCAAAGCCATCACAAAATCCATGGAAATGGACTCCCACTTCCATAAAGGAACATCCAACGGTTGTAGCAAACCACCGGGTCTCTTATGCTCAATCTTCACTTGTTGACAAGTAAGACATCTTCCAACGTATGACACAATGTCATTCTTCATGTTAGGCCACCAAAACTGAAGCTTCAAATCTTTATACATCTTGTCTCCTCCGGGGTGAATCGAATAAGGGGATAGATGAGCTTCATCTAGAACTCTCTTCCTCAAGTCAACGGCATCGGGCACATACATGCGTCCTCGGTAACGAAGGTAACCTCTAGCATCAATCTCACAATCCTTTGCTTTCCCTTCAAGAAGCTTGGCTTGAAAACTTTTAAAGGTAGCATCGTCCACAAGGCTATCTAGAATCTCACGGTGAAGAACGGGCTCGGCAACCATAGCACCAAGATAATCAAAACCACTCTCTACAAGTTGCAAACCTAATTTACGAAACTCGGCACAAAGGTCATCGGGGAGCACACGAATAACACTCAAGGAATGAGTAGACTTCCTACTAAGGGCATCGGCAACCACATTTGCCTTCCCTTCATGATACAACAACTCCATGTCGTAATCATTCACCAATTCCAACCATCGTCGTTGTCTCATATTCAAATCCTTTTGGGTGAAGATGTACCTCAAACTCTTATGGTCGGAGTAGATACGGCAATGGACTCCAATGAGGTAGTGTCTCCACATCTTCAAAGCATGAACAATGGCGGCTAACTCCAAATCATGAGTGGGATAGTTCACCTCATGAACTCTCAATTGTCGCGAAGCATAGGCAACAACTCTTCTATTTTGCATAAGAACACAACCCAAACCCATCTTAGAAGCATCACAAAACACATCAAAATCAACTCCATCCTCGGGCAAGGTCAACACGGGGGCGGTAGTCAACCTCTTCTTCAACTCTTGGAATGCACCTTCACAAGCTTCGGTCCACACAAACTTGGTCTCTTTCTTCAAAAGTTGAGTCATCGGTCTAGCAAGCTTGGAAAAATCTTTCACAAAGCGACGGTAGTAACCCGCCAAACCCAAGAAACTACGGATCTCACCAACATCGGTTGGACTCTTCCACTCAATCACGGCTTCAATCTTCGAAGGGTCTACCATGACACCATCCTTAGATATCACATGGCCTAGGAAAGACACCTTAGACAACCAAAATTCACATTTGGAGAATTTGGCAAACCACTTTTGACGACGGAGGATTCCCAAAATGATACGGAGGTGATCGGCATGCTCTTCTTCGGACTTGGAAAAGATGAGGATATCGTCGATGAAGACCACAACACACTTGTCTAAGAACTCACTGAAAGTCCGGTTCATTTGGTCCATGAAGATAGAAGGGGCATTGGTTAAACCAAAGGGCATCACCTTAAACTCGAAATGTCCATATCTCGTGCTAAAGGCGGTCTTAGGGATATCGGACTCACGAACGGGAATTTGGTGATAACCGGATCTCAAATCAATCTTGGAGAAGGTAGAAGCACCTTTGAGTTGATCAAACAAATCTTCAATTCTTGGTAGAGGATACTTGTTCTTGATGGTAACACGGTTAAGCTCACGATAGTCAATGCAAAGTCTCATGGATCCATCTTTCTTCTTCACAAAGAGAACGGGAGCACCCCAAGGCGAGGCACTAGGTCTAATGAATCCTTTCTCAATCATCTCATCAAGTTGCTTTCTCAACTCCTTCAACTCGGTTGGCGCCATACGGTACGGGGCTTTAGCAATCGGTCCGGTTCCGGGTACAAGGTCGATAGAAAACTCAACATCACGCTCGGGAGGAATTCCGGGCAATTCTTCGGGAAAGACATCGGGGAACTCACAAACCACGGGCACTTCTTCGATCTTTGGTAAGGAAGGGGAGGTAGAAGTCACCACACAAAGAAAGATTTGGTAACCTTTCCTCCTCATACTCATCAACTTCAAAGCGGAAATCAACTTCACACCTTCTTGGGAACGGACTCCTCTATAGGACACACGAGTGCCTAACGGACACTTGAGGCGAATCTTTTGGTCTCTACACTCGAATCTTGCATCATACTTTGACAACCAATCCATACCCAAAATTACATCGAATTCCTCAAGGGGAAAACGAAGTAGGTTAGCGGGGAATAAGGTTCCCGAAATAGAGATAGGAATGTCGAAGAAAGTGAGGGAACAAGAGAACATCTCTCCGGAAGGTAAGGATATAGAAGTTTCCTCACTAGGAATAGGTTCAATGGCTAGCTTTTCGGAGAATTTGGAAGATATAAAAGATAAAGATGCGCCGGTATCAAATAAAATGAGGCAAGGTTGATCAAAAATTGAGAACATACCCGTAATGATATCGGGATGAGCGGCGGCTTCGGCTCGACTCATGACAAAGATGGTTCCTCTTGGCCTAGCATTTGGAGTAGGGGCATTCTTCTTCTCGGGGCAATCGGCAACACGATGTCCGGGCTTCTTACAATGAAAGCAAGTCAAGGGCTTGCCATAGCATCCAACTCCGGGGTGTAGAGCTTGTCTACAATGGTAGCACTTACGGTCCTTCTCAAGTTCATTGGTTGGTGGGGGGGCTTGTCCTCTAGGTTCTTGAACTCTTGGTCCTTGTCCTCCATGGTCTTGCATCCTTGGTACAAACCTCCTCTTGTTGGCATAGTTTGGAGTAGAAGGCACAATTGGTCTCTTGCCATGAAAGTTAGGACGGTAAGAATGAGAAGAGGAGTGGATTTTGGAATCTTCTTCAATGGCCTTCAAAGAGCTTTCGGCCCAAATGGCATCATCATAAACTTCCACAAAGGTAGTGGAGCTTCTTCTCACCATGCTTTCCACCTTAGGATTCAACTTGTTCTTGTAGAAGTAGACACGATCCTCTTCATCTTTCACGAACTTGGAGGCATAATGAGCAAGTTCATTAAACTTGTCGGTGTAGGCTTGAATTGATAGCTTCCCTTGCTTGAATTCCATGAATTCCTTCAATCTTTGTTGTTTGAGCTCCTTAGGGTAGAAGCGAGTCTCCACAAGTGACTTGAAGCGGCTCCAATCAAAGTTGGGGTCTTGAGTAGCGGTAGGACCGGTCAAAGTCCACCACCTATCGGCTTCCTTCACAAGAAAGTGAGATGCTAATCTCACCTTGTCCTCCTCTCGGGCATCAAAGAGAGAGAAGTTCTTCTCCATATCACGAAACCACTCCGAGAGAGCAACGGGATCCACTTCACCACCATAGGTCTTAGCCTTGTTCCTTGCTAGTTGACTTGCAATCCAAGCATAACTTCCTTGACGGTTAGCTTCGGGTGCAAGGGGAGCGGGTTGAGCATTTTGTTGATTAGCAAGTACTTGAGTGAGGGCTTGCATGATAGCATTTTCCACTTGGGTTGGTCGTGCCATCTTGCACAAGAGCAAACAAGTTAGAACCTAACACAAAACATACACAAAAAGGCTACCAACTTAGGTCCTTAATTCTACCCATCTCTCATTCATTATTCAAGGTCAAGTGAGAATTTTAAGTTGGGGTACACGTGTGTGCGTCGGGAGCAATATATGCTCTGATACCAACTGTGACACCCCTCGTTGAGGTAACTAAATGTGACTAGTAAATCGTGGCGGAAACACGAGATTTTTAAAACTTTTAAGACTTCTAGTGAAGTCCAACGCGAGGTATCACCAATACGATAAACAAGTCTAGATAGTTAAGTTTAAGTTTACAACACAAGTCTATTTATTGGGGAAAAGATATCCCACGAATTAACATAAGTTCAAGAGTAGGTGAGTCTATTATGTGATAACTAATAAGGTCCAAGGTAAGAACTCGCTAGCTCACACGGTCTTGCCCACTTAAGCTTCATCACCAACCTGTCATTCATAATAAATATGAAAGCCACAGTCAGTGGGGAGTAACTCGGGGTTCTCCCACCACAATATGTCAAAATACAAGTAATTAAGAATTTAATTAGATGAACAAGCATGGGAGTAAAATACTTACGGTGATGAGAGGATCATGATTAGTATACAAAATGCAATAAGAGTAGTTACGCATAAATGAGAGAAGAATTATTAGATCAAACTGTCACACATCAACCCGACTCACATGTAAGACAATTTACAAAGTATAGACTCAAACAAGACAACCCTCTAGACTCCAACCTCTTGGTAGGACGACGATCATAATACGGTCCTAGTCTAAACCTGGCCCGACTCTCGGGATGGACGACACCCGATTCGACAAACGATACCAAATCGTATCCAAGACTCGAAATATGGTACACCTAACCGTGCCCGAAACTCGAGTAACCTCAAGCGGAACCTTGTCACCTAACCGTGACCCCCGGTCCGAAAAAGGCGGAAGGAAAAGTAGCCCAACTCGGAGACAATGGCACCTAACCGTGACCCAATGTCCGAGGGCAAATAAATAGGGAAAGTCGAGTAGTCTCACAATGTAAAACGTCACATTCGGGTTCGAATAAGAACCATAACCATTATGCATGATCATAACATTAATGAGTCTTAAAATAACCAATTATCGATAGGAAAGAAGATGCATGCATAGCCCAATCATTATTAGAAGTCGCAAGTGAAATAAAACAAACAGGGGACTCCCGGTAGGAAGGTGCACGCCGCCGGCCAGGCCCACCGGTGGGACAACATGCCAAAGTCAAAATTTAAATAAAACTTACGAGTGTACTCCCCGTGGCCCGGTGGACAAGACCGACCGCCGGTCACCCCCGGCTGGGACTACTGACCAAATTTCAAGAAAACTCATAAAACCATTAGTGCACTCCCAGTAGGTCACCCACCGGCCGGTCACCCATTGCCGGTCACCCTACTGGGAACACCAAGTTTCCAAAAACACAAAAAAAGCCTTGATGTACTCCCGGTAGGTCCCGGCTCAAGTCCAGTCACCCTACTGGGAATACATACAAGTTTCCAAAAACACAAAAAAAGCCTTCGGTGTACTCCCAGCCGGTCACCCATTGCCAGTCCACCCTACTGGGAATACATACATACTAAAATTGTCCAAAACTTACAGAAACTCCCAGCCGGTCAGAGGCCGCGCGATCACCCTACTGGGACTACTGACCTTTCTAAAATATGCTCAAAATTTTCGGGATCTCCCAGGTGGTCAAGAGACCGCCACGGTCACCCTACTGGGACTACAAACACGCGAATTCCAAGCAACACATTTCCAAACCATTTGAAACCAACAAAAATCGTTTCTCATCAATTGTTTACGTATCCTAGCATGATTCTAACTCGGAAAAACAACATATTTGAGCATGTGAATGGGTAATTTCGGATTCAAGAGATGTAGCATGAGATTTTCATCCTAACATGTGAGAATTGCAAACAAGCATGATATTCAACATCCAAATTAGCACCAATCATGAAAGATACAACTTTTAACATTCATATGAGATTATAACTACATAAAACCACACAATTCTAACATAAAAGTCGAGTAACCCATCACCGTTACCTTTTTGCACTTCAATCTTCTAAAGACTCGTCAATGATGTAGCTATCCTCCTCCGGGTTGTCCAAGTTCTCCCCTAAACACAAAAATAGAGATTTTAAGTCAAGAATTCTCATCCTTGAAAGATGATAATTTCGAAATAGAGAGAAAGATGACAACTTTCTTACTTAGAAAGAAAGGAAATGAGAAAAGGAAGAGAATGGCGCGAAAAGGAACGAGATTGGTGAAGAATTGAGTGAGATATGGTGGTTTTAGGGTTAGTAAGGGAAGGTTCAACAATGGTGGGGTGGTTGTTGGGAAATTTCAGAAATTACAAGTGAGGGAGATGAAGTTGTGAGGGTTTAGTTGAGGTTTTGTGTAGAGAAAAGAGGGGAAAAAGGCCCATGAGTCAAGTTAAGCCCAATAACTCAAAATGAGTCGGTATCCACTAGAATTTTCGTCCCAAGTCTACTATAACTCGAGTCGGAGAATAATATTATTAAAATCTACACTATTATTACCGTTACATGGCTACGGCTATATTTTATGAAAATAAGCTTTAAATAATAACTATTTAATAAAAATCGCTTAAAAGTTTATTTGAAAATATAAGGAAAGCGCGGGGTGTTACATTTTTTGTTTGTTCTCTCGATCACAGGGTATCGTTTGGGACCTATGGGGTTCGTTGTTGAGGTTTTGGAGGAGGAGGATGATCCTGGAGGGGAAGAGACGACTGTGGAGGTTGCCGGATTTGAGGCGGTCGTGGAGGATGCTTCCGTAGAGGAGGAGAGGCAGATGATGTGGCCGGCTTGTCCTTTTCATTGTGGCTCATAGATAGAATGGCTGATGATTGGGGGTCAGCACCGGGGTGGTGCATCGCATCACGGTTCTTGGCCTCCTCATCATCCGAAGTCCGCAAGACACTGTCTTCATTTTTGTCGTGGAGCAGGAACGAGGTGTTACCGTCGTGGTAACCACCTCTGCTTCCGTTGTTGCTCCCCTGTTCCCTATGTTGCTCCCTTTCTTTTCTGATTGGAAGGGTAGGGAGTGCTTAGTTCGGTAGGTGGCAGATAGCCCTAAGCTCGTTATCTTAGGCCAGTGTCTGTATGATAGACGGTTGTTTTAGGCTAGTGTCTGTATGATAGATGTCTGTATTGGATCTTGTTTGTACATATTTACATTTTGCGTGAGGCGGTTTGTATATGTGTGTTTTTGGATTGTAGCTCATTTTGTGATTTTTGACTTTTTAGTGTTATGTTTCGGAGGAGCGCTGTCGGCTGTCGATTCGCCCTTTGCTTTGCACTAGTTCCTGCATCGTTAGCGTAGAAAACAGGCGATAGATAGCACATATGCATAAACGCAAACACGTAAAAGCATTTGATTGAAAACAAAATTAACCAAGCTGACTTGAAGTTAAAATTGAGTTTTGAAATGAATTTTTAAAATTCCGTGACAAATCGTTACGTTCGGAATTTAAAAGGAATTGATTTGAAAATTTGAGCATTTAACTCGTGTCGTGAATTAAATTGCGTCGAAATTATTGAAATTGACTCGAAAAATTCAAACTCAAACCGTCAGGAAAGAATTTTTTAGAAAAGGATTTTTGCGAGTATATTTGATTTTCGATTTTTGAGGTAAAGACTCGAATTTGTGAGTGCTTGAATTTTGATGAAAATTGATGTCGTGTTATCAATTCTCGATTTTGATTTTTGATGGAAAATTGCGAAAAAGCGAAAAATTTTCGGAATTTCGGCTGACATGGAAACGATCCGTCGCGGATCGGGGCGACTAGCCCTTCCCCCCTTAAAAAAGAAAGAAAGAAAAATCCTTATGTTTAAAGCTGCGTCATGGAAACCGTGTCGGATTTCGTAAAACGCGAAAACAAGGAAATGTGAGTGTGAGGAAACACAAATTGTCCTTGGATCATCCCGAAGAGGCGCGAGCTTCCTGGCGGGAGGTTTGAGGTGTCAGGAGAAAGCACAAGTTGAAAGAGACAAGTCAACAGCAGGAATCCTGGGGAAGCCTAAAGAGGCGCGGGCAGCCTGGCAATGGAAGTCGGCTCTCCCCTTTTTCTGAAAAATGCGCAGATCATTTTGTATAAATAGGGACGTTTGCGCTTCATTGTTTCATCATCCGAAACACAAAAACATCTCTACAAAACCTCTTCTTCTTCCACAAAAATATTTCGTGGATGCTTTTGAGAACGCATTGCGACAATGGTGCCGGGATTTGTCACCTCCCGAAAAGTATGAACTCGTTTGCATGGGAGTTGGTCAATTGTCGGTGCTTCGTCAAGTCAAGGTGCAACCTTCATTTCTTGAAGCATGTTCTCGGTTTTGGGATTCGAAACACCATGTTTTCGTTTTCCCGAAAGGTGAGCTTTGTCCTCTTGCCGAAGAAGTTGGGGCCATTGGTGGGTGGCCGGGTTGTGTTCCGGTGTTTCCTCCAACTCGGTTGTGCTACAAGGTGAAATTCCGTTCTATGTTGAGCTTATCGACAAGCCAAATCAACTTTCTTCTTGCTCCACATGGTGTGGATATGTTGGCTCTTATCAACATCTTTTCAAACCGATTGGATGCTAATGTCTCGGAGGTGGCTAGGAGAAGGGCTCTTGCACTTTGCCTTGTCCATGTGTACCTCTTTGTTGATGTCTTGAAAAAGGAGGGGCCAAGATGCCATGGTAGCATGACCCTTATTCATGTGATTGAGCAAATGGAGCATCGTAGAGATCCATCATGGTTGGTGCTTGGAGAGATCATCCAAGCTTTGGAAAAGGAAGGCTCTTGTAGAGAAGCTCCCTCTTTCGGATCCCCAAGGATCCTCCAAGTGTGGCTATTGGAGAGGCTAAGGTATGTAGAGCCTCCGGTTGATTCGTCTTCTTATTCCTTTCGTCCCCTTACCATGAGGAAGAAGTTATACCCGGATAGTTTCGCTTCCACCGAGGCCTATTGGGCCGCAAGATTGGCGGAGGAGGGTGGTCCTCATATCTGTTGGGTGGTGCCGTGGTGGCACTTGAGGTCCTTCACGGGGTTGACCGCTTTGGGTGCTAGTCCTCATTCTTTGATGGTGGTGGGTTTGAAGGTTGTTTCCTTCATTTATCCCGAAAGGCTCATGAGGCAAATGGGGCGTCAACAAAAGGTGCCCGCCCAAGATACTCTTGTCCAAGAGAATATTTTCCGGAACTCCGAGCTTGTGGAGTTCTTTGAAAGGTGGCGGGCCACTCGGCCGCTTTTGGAGGTGCCAAACCCCGTTGCCACGACATGGGTGACTCCCGCTTATGTCAAGTGGTCACGTGCTCCGTCCTTGGAAGAGAGATCCAAATTTCGTAAGGACGAGGTTGTCGACTTGAAGTATCGAGAGGTTGGCAAGGCCAACCGTGCCTTCTTTGAGGAGTATGTTGATGGAGCTACCCCTGATGTGATGAGACCACCGAAGAGGAGGAGTTCCGGCCCTAAGAATATGGTGGGCCGTGCATTGGCTCGTCTTGGGTCAAATATGGGGTCTTGTGCTAGACCGGAGGCCGTCGCCGTCTTAGATCCGTTGAGGATCCGTTCCGAGGAGGAAATCCATGCTAGGCGGGCCAACAAGAAGAACAAGGGGAAGATGTACCCCGAAAAAAAAGGCAAGGGTAGAATGAAAGAGTGAAGACCTCCATTACCCACTTTATTATTATGTTGTATTATTGTTGTGAGTTTTTATTATGTTGTACTAGCTAGTTATTGTGTGTTTTGTACTAGTTTTATTATGTGATGTGACACCCCTCGATAGGGCATCAAAATTAAAGCGGAAAATACGAGATTTTTAAAACCTTTTTAAAAGCTTAAAGTGCGAAATCCACCATAAGCGATCAAACAAAAATGAAAAGAAAGATAATTAAGTTTTACAATTTAAAACAAGTGCGATGGGGAAAAGATATCCCACGAATAAACACAAGTCTAACGATAGGTGAGTCTAAGCAACCTATAACTAAGGTCCAAGGGTCAACGTTCTCGCTAGCTCACACGTCTTCCCCATAATCTGCATCACAAACCTGTCATTCATGTAAACATGAACGCCACGTCGAGTGGGGAGTAACTCGGGTTCTCCCAGCCACCATATGTCAAAATGCACATAAGCAAGAACTTAATTAACATATTGATCATGCATCATACTTGAATAATATGAACAAGGGAATATAAACGATCATCATAATGAGATAGGCATATTGCATTATATTAAACATGCATTCAAGGTAACCAAAACATGGATATGAGATTAGACATCGAATCATATGAAGAAGGTAAACAACGGATCAATTTAATAGAAAATACATGGATGGAAACCAATAGCCATTACTTTGAAAACCTCTTAACAACCATAGCACGGGACGTGGCTACTAATGTCACATTCATACTTATGGCTTACATCTCACCATAAGAACGGATGGGAACATCAATCCCGGCGATCATATCGCAACTAGGGGCTTACATCTCACCACTAGTATCCGATAGGACCAAGACACTCACAACAATCATAGAAGACGTGCACTCTCGTATATAAGAACACACCAATGACCGTAACAAGTAAGACATTTACAAAGGCTTTGACTCAAAACAAGACAAACCCCTAGACTCCAACCTCCTGGTAGGACGACGATCATAATACGGTCCTAGTCTAAATCTGGCCAGACTCTCGGGATGGACGACACCCGATTCGACATACAATCCCAAATCGTATCCAAGACTCGATCCATGACACCTAGCCGTGCCCCAAGGTCGAGTAACCCCAATCGGAACAATGGTACCTAGCCGTACCCCAAGGTCCGAAGAGGCGGAAGGAAGATAGCCCAACTCGGAAACAAAGGCACCTAATCGTGACCCAATGTCCGAGGGCAAATAAATAAGGAATGTCGAGTAGTCGCACAATGTAAAACGTCACACTCCGATCACAAGTACGAGTAACAATAGTTTGCATGAACATAACATCAATAAGTCTTAAATTAACCAATTACCGATAAGGAAGAAGATACATGCATAAACCATTGATCATTAGAGGTTACAAGTGAAAAGGAACACACAGGGGACTCCCAGCCGGGAGGGGTACCGGCCGCCGGGCCACCGGCTGGGACAACATGCCAAGATCAGAAATTTAATAAAACTTACAGTGCGCTCCCAAATGGTCAAGAGACCGGCCACGCCATCACCTACTGGGACTACAGCCAAATTTCAGAAACTCATAAAACCTTTAGTGCACTCCCAGCCGGTCACCCTGCTGCCGGTCACCCGACTGGGAATACAGCCAAACTTCCAAAAACTCATAAGACCTTTAGTGCACTCCCCGGTAGGTCCCACTGCCGGTCACCCTACTGGGAATACTGACCAAACTCAAAATCACCTAAAATCCTCGGTGTACTCCCAGTGGTCAAGAGAGGCCGTGGCATCACCCTACTGGGACTACGAGCTTTCTAAAAAGTGTTCAAAACTTACAGGGAACTCCCAGCCGGTCAGTAGACCGGCCGCCGGTCACCCGGCTGGGACTACAAACACGCGGATTCAATGCAAAACACTTCCAAACCATTTGAAACCAACAAAAATCGTTTCCCATCAATTGTTTACGTATCCTAGCATGATTCTAACTCGCAAAAACACATATTTGAGCATGTGAAAGGGTAATTTCGGATTCAAGAGATGTAGCATGAGATTTTCATCCAAACATGTGAGAATTGCAAACAAACATGATATTCAACAACCAAATTAGCACCAATCATGAAAGATACAACTTTTAACATTCATATGAGATTATAACTACATAAAACCACACAATTTTAACATAAAAGTCGAGTAACCCATCACCGTTACCTTTTTGCACTTAAATCCACAAAAGACTCATCTACCTTTCAAGAATCCACTTCCGGGTCAACTAAAACTTCTCCTAAACATAAGAAAACACAAAATAAGACTAAAAATCGAAACTAGAAAAAGGGTACCATGAAGAGGATGGCTCGACAGCCCTATTAAAGGAGGAAAGGTAGTTCTTTTCTTACCTAGAAAGAAGGAGGGCGATGAGAGGAAGAGATAGGCGCGAAAATCACTTAGTTTGGATAAGAATTGAGCAAGTTATGGTGATTTTAGGGTTGAGAGCAAAAGGGTTAACAATGGTGGAGAGGTTGTTGGGGGAAATTTCAGAAATTAGAATGAGGGAGATGAAGTTGTGAGGTGTTAGGTGAGGGTTTTATGAAAAGAAAAGAGAAGGGGAAAAGGCCCATAAGTTGTAACAAGCCCAACAACTCAAATTGAGTCAGTTTCTACTAGAAATGACGTCTCAAGCCCACTACAACTCAAGACGGGAAATATTATTATTATTATTATTGTCCGACCAAAATATTTATTTTGTATAACTTAAGCTTTAAAAATATAATATTTATAAAAATCATGTTTAATAATGAAATTAATTAAATTAAATAATTAAAATATAAATAAGACAATAGAACGGTTAATTAAATTATATTTGCCAAAATGGAAAATTCGCGGGTGTTACAATCACCCCAACTTTTAAAAAGTTTCGTCCTCGAAACTTGAAAATAGAAAGGGAAAGTGGTATAAAAATAAAACCGAAATTTTGAAATCGGTAAACAAAACATCAAAAGGTTACTTATCGTAAGAATCGAAATCCTTTCAAAGATCCCAAATAAAATTATTTTTTTTTTTTTTTCGACATAACCAAATTCTCATCAAAGGAACGAAAATGCTCTCGTTGCGCATTCGAGAACATCACATTCCAAATCGAAGATATGGTCAAAAGCAAATCATTTGTATAAATCGAAAATCAAAATACTTTCAAAAACATTAACAAAGAATTTTCAAAAGTATAAGTCTCATTCATGGAACGAAATTGCTCTTGTCGTGCACACAAGAACGCTAACCTTCCAAGTCTAAGACAAATTTAAAACAAAAATCATTCGCCGACAAGCGTAGAACAAGTTATTAAACGTTTCAAATAACGAGTTCTAACATCCGATCAACGTTAAAATCAAAAGAAAAAGGCAATTCACTCAAATTTTCTTTTGCCAAAGTCAAATTAGAGATAAAGGTTTCACTTTTAAACTCAAAAGGAAGTCAAATTTCCGACAATATATAATATCAAACTCTGACAAAGAAATCATAAGTAGATCAAGGTTAGTTAGAAATTGAGCAAAGTTAAAAGTAACTCGGGTTTAGCAATTAAAATCAATAAAAGGAGTTATACTTATAGAACAAAAGGAGAGCTAAATCAAATTTTCATTTTTGAACTCTTAAAATAGGTAGGGTTTAGTAAAAGTAACATAAACTTTTAACAATGGATCAAAAGTGGTAGCTTGAAATGTTTAGAAATTTTATGAATTGAAAAGTAACTTAGATATCTTGAAAACAAGATACGCTAAGAGGGTTCAAACTTAACCAACAAAAGAGCTATGATGAACTTCCTAGGAGAAGAGTTGAAATCGAATCTACAAGGATATCAAAGATTGAATTTCATAGGTTAACATCAAATTCTAAAGGAGGAGCAAGCATAAACGAGGAAGAGAGGTATGAACGGAAACACTTATGGTCAAAGAGGACGGGAAATTAGGCAACAAGGAAACACTAGATACTTAAATCTCGAACAACAAAGTCATCCTGAACGGTTCCGAAAACTTCCTAACCACAAAACTCATAACCACATAACTCCCAAGCATTTCCTCAAAATACCCACACTTTACTCTTAGGCTACCCCGTGGGTCAAGTAACTCCACCACAATTGTGATTCCATAACTCTCAAATATAAATCATCTATAAACGATTTCCACGAAAGATCAAATGCTAAAAACGAGTTACACACCTAACCAACTATCGACTACTAGGAGTTCTCACTATAGTAAAATCCTCAATCAAAGGTCAAAATCTTAAGGTCTTCATACTTTCTAACACTCCAAACCAAAATCTTATTCACACCCGAGTTCACAAGCATAGATGGTCGCATTCCCCAAATCATAAAGACCACCAACCAAAAGTAAATAGGTTTGTCATACAATTTTTCCTACCCAACTCAACTCAAGTTCCACTTATCCAATTTTGACGAAATAAAGGTTCACAAAGAATCCTCAAAGAGCATCTCACTCACTCTACAACATAGCCAACAATGCCATCACTCCACTAAAGAGACAAAGAGTAATAACTAGGTCAAGAAATGATAGGAAATTTCAAGGGGATACAGGAACATGACGAGGTGTGAGATTAAAGGAGTCAACAATAAAGGTAACTAGTTAACACCAGTAAGAGACATTAGAATTAGAGAGGTATTCAAGGCAAGGAAACGACAAGTAAACTTTTATACTTAAGAAATAAATCCAATCTAGTATGAACGAAGGGAAGGAAGATGATTAAAGGTACGAGGAGGATCTTAGGGCTTAAACCACACACTTTCTAAGACTTAAGGTTCTCTCTAACAAGGTCACACCTATTAGGATATTGTGCCTTCATAACAAAACGACCAAATTCCAAAACGAGGGTCAAGGCAATTCATCTCATTCCTTATATGCAAGTCTCACTTAAAGGATTACACCTCTATGACTGATCAAGGTAAAAATAAACGCTCGCTTAAGGGTTGAAAAATCGGTTAGATCCCTCGTTCACCTATCCTATCACATATTAGGGTTTCCCTAAGGTAAATCTACCACTCAAGCATAACAACATCTCTTTATCTCAAGTATTCGTCACAACCTCAATGTTTTAAAAACCAAAGAACGAATTAACAAAGACTTCTCAACAAAATCCTCAAGGGACAACTAATATCAAATCACATCACCATTCTATACGGGATCATTAACATCAAAAAGTGGGTTTTCTTCCAAGCTCATATCATAGATTTATCTCCTGATTACTCCTAAGGTGACGACGCTCAACCTACTAAGCTTTCAAATCCCAAACATAAACAACAAAGCCAAGTTCTATAACTTTAATCACATAGGCAACTCATTCCTAACACAAAGAAGCCGCCAATCAATTATACTTACTTGGTCAAGGAACTAGGTATAAGAATCACTAAGTATTTATCATCACATTACCTAAGTCTTTCTAACATCCTGACCTCTCAAAACTAGGGTTAAACACAAACAAATTCCACAAAGGGTAAATTATTCGGCCAAAGTTAACATTCCATAAGGCAAAGATGAAGGGGTACATGAGGGGCATTATAAGGAGAAAAGGTATAAAGACAACTCCTAAGATATGGAATAAGAGTTGCGAGAGGCATAGAAGCACAAAGATAAGGGAATATGACAAGGTGCTCGAAGAGAGGGAGGTATCTTCAAGACGGTAAAGAAATCCTTCAAGAGAAAGAGATTCATAAGCAAGATGTTATGGAAGGAGAAACAAAAACAAGGGATATGTCGGGTGGGTACCAAACTAGCTTCCAAGGTAAGGAAAAAGAGAGTTTAGAAAGGAAGGATGAGCATCACAGGATAAAATTAAGGAAAGGTGGATCGAGGATAGAAAACACACCCATAGCGGTGTCGGGAGGAACAACGGCTCCGACTTGATTCTCGACAAGAATGACTCTTCTTGGCTCGGCATCCGGAGCATGAGGGAGAGGAGGAGGGGTAGTCTTCTTCTCGGGGCAATTCTTGAAGAGGTGTCCGGGCTCCTTGCAATGGTAACACTTCAAGGGCATATCATAGCATCCAATCCCGGGGTGATAAGCTTGCCCACACTTGAAGCACTTGCGGTTCTTCTTAAGCCTATTAGTAGATGTAGGCACTTGTCCTTTAGGCTCTTGCACTCTCGGCTCTTGTCCTCCATGGTCTTGTACTCTTTGTCCTTGGACTCTCGGCACCAACCTCTTCTTGCTAGAAGATGACGAAGATGAGGGCACAGATGGCCTCTTGCCACGGCGGTTAGGGCGAGGATTAACTTGAGCATTAGCATTCCGTTGATTCCGAAGAATTAGAGTAAGAGCTTCCATGATAGTATTCTCCACCTTGGTTGGTCGTACCATCTTCTCAAGACTCCAAAAAAGTCAACCATGTTAGCACCTAACAAATAGCATGCACAAAGAGACTACCAACTTAGGTCCTTAGTTCTACCCATCTCTCGTTCATTATTTGGGGTCAAGTTCAATTTAAATTCGGGGTACACGTGTGTGCGTCGGGAGCAACACATGCTCGATACCAACCGTGACACCCCTCGATAGGGCATCAAAATTAAAGCGGAAAATACGAGATTTTTAAAACCTTTTTAAAAGCTTAAAGTGCGAAATCCACCATAAGCGATCAAACAAAAATGAAAAGAAAGATAATTAAGTTTTACAATTTAAAACAAGTGCGATGGGGAAAAGATATCCCACGAATAAACACAAGTCTAACGATAGGTGAGTCTAAGCAACCTATAACTAAGGTCCAAGGGTCAACGTTCTCGCTAGCTCACACGTCTTCCCCATAATATGCATCACAAACCTGTCATTCATGTAAACATGAACGCCACGATCAAGTGGGGAGTAACTCGGGGTTCTCCCAGCCACCATATGTCAAAATGCACATAAGCAAGAACTTAATTAACATATTGATCATGCATCATACTTGAATAATATGAACAAGGGAATATAAACGATCATCATAATGAGATAGGCATATTGCATTATATTAAACATGCATTCAAGGTAACCAAAACATGGATATGAGATTAGACATCGAATCATATGAAGAAGGTAAACAACGGATCAATTTAATAGAAAATACATGGATGGAAACCAATAGCCATTACTTTGAAAACCTCTTAACAACCATAGCACGGGACGTGGCTACTAATGTCACATTCATACTTATGGCTTACATCTCACCATAAGAACGGATGGGAACATCAATCCCGGCGATCATATCGCAACTAGGGGCTTACATCTCACCACTAGTATCCGATAGGACCAAGACACTCACAACAATCATAGAAGACGTGCACTCTCGTATATAAGAACACACCAATGACCGTAACAAGTAAGACATTTACAAAGGCTTTGACTCAAAACAAGACAAACCCCTAGACTCCAACCTCCTGGTAGGACGACGATCATAATACGGTCCTAGTCTAAATCGCGGACTCTCGGGATGGACGACACCCGATTCGACATACAATCCCAAATCGTATCCAAGACTCGATCCATGACACCTAGCCGTGCCCCAAGGTCGAGTAACCCCAATCGGAACAATGGTACCTAGCCGTACCCCAAGGTCCGAAGAGGCGGAAGAAAGATAGCCCAACTCGGAAACAAAGGCACCTAATCGTGACCCAATGTCCGAGGGCAAATAAATAAGGAATGTCGAGTAGTCGCACAATGTAAAACGTCACACTCCGATCACAAGTACGAGTAACAATAGTTTGCATGAACATAACATCAATAAGTCTTAAATTAACCAATTACCGATAAGGAAGAAGATACATGCATAAACCATTGATCATTAGAGGTTACAAGTGAAAAGGAACACACGGGGGACTCCCAGTAGGGAGGGGTATGCCGGCCACCGGCCTGGGACAACATGCCAAGATCGAAATTTAATAAAACTTACAAGTGCGCTCCCGGTCGGTCAAGAGACCGGCCACGGATCACCCTACTGGGACTACTGACAAATTTTGTAAACTCATAAAACCTTTAGTGCACTCCCAGCCGGTCACCCTGCTGCCGGTCACCCGGCTGGGAATACAGCCAAACTTCCAAAAACTCATAAGACCTTTAGTGCACTCCCATGGTCACCCATTGCCGGTCCACCCTACTGGGAATACACCAAACTCAAAATCACCTAAAATCCTCGGTGTACTCCCAGTAGGTCAGTAGACCGGCCGCCGTCACCCTACTGGGACTACGAGCTTTCTAAAAAGTGTTCAAAACTTACAGGGAACTCCCAGGTCGGCCAAGGAAGCCGCCGTCACCCTACTGGGACTACAAACACGCGGATTCAATGCAAAACACTTCCAAACCATTTGAAACCAACAAAAATCGTTTCCCATCAATTGTTTACGTATCCTAGCATGATTCTAACTCGCAAAAACACATATTTGAGCATGTGAAAGGGTAATTTCGGATTCAAGAGATGTAGCATGAGATTTTCATCCAAACATGTGAGAATTGCAAACAAACATGATATTCAACAACCAAATTAGCACCAATCATGAAAGATACAACTTTTAACATTCATATGAGATTATAACTACATAAAACCACACAATTTTAACATAAAAGTCGAGTAACCCATCACCGTTACCTTTTTGCACTTAAATCCACAAAAGACTCATCTACCTTTCAAGAATCCACTTCCGGGTCAACTAAAACTTCTCCTAAACATAAGAAAACACAAAATAAGACTAAAAATCGAAACTAGAAAAAGGGTACCATGAAGAGGATGGCTCGACAGCCCTATTAAAGGAGGAAAGGTAGTTCTTTTCTTACCTAGAAAGAAGGAGGGCGATGAGAGGAAGAGATAGGCGCGAAAATCACTTAGTTTGGATAAGAATTGAGCAAGTTATGGTGATTTTAGGGTTGAGAGCAAAAGGGTTAACAATGGTGGAGAGGTTGTTGGGGGAAATTTCAGAAATTAGAATGAGGGAGATGAAGTTGTGAGGTGTTAGGTGAGGGTTTTATGAAAAGAAAAGAGAAGGGGAAAAGGCCCATAAGTTGTAACAAGCCCAACAACTCAAATTGAGTCAGTTTCTACTAGAAATGACGTCTCAAGCCCACTACAACTCAAGACGGGAAATATTATTATTATTATTATTGTCCGACCAAAATATTTATTTTGTATAACTTAAGCTTTAAAAATATATTATTTATAAAAATCATGTTTAATAATGAAATTAATTAAATTAAATAATTAAAATATAAATAAGACAATAGAACGGTTAATTAAATTATATTTGCCAAAATGGAAAATTCGCGGGTGTTACATGTGAGGTGTTTTAGTTGACACCTTAGCTTTGACAAGTTGTAGACTCGTCAAGCTGTATTTGTTGAAATTGTAATCCCTCCCATTATTAATTAAATAAGAGGATTGCTTGTGTCGAAAATTGTGAACGCTTGTTTCTTCCATCCATTTGGTGAAGGCAATTCAATTTGAATCGTCCTAAACATTTGCACTTGGGAAAGTGGAGTTATGTGGGAAGGGAGAAAGGCTCATTTTCGTATTTTTGTGGGAAAGGGAATGGTTTTCTCTTTTCCTTTTTTTTGGGATGTTTTTTTTTGTACGGGGGAATTATTTGTATGGGGATGGTCGTTTTTTTATTAGGGGAATGGTTGTATCCTTCTTGTGTAAGAAAGGATTGCCTTCGTATTCACCTGGAGAGGTGAAATCAAACCATGATCGTAGTTCGAAGTTTTTTGTAGATTTGAATTGGGTTTTTTGGTTGTATCCCTCAGGCACAAGAGGGACTACCTACGTATCCACCTGAAGAGGTGAAATCAAACCATGCTCGTAGTTCAGGGGGTTTTTGTTTTAGTGCAAATGGATGTTGCCTTTGACAGATAAAAGGACATTTGAAATGGGCAAGGTGTCATAGCTTAGACTCGATAAAACATGCGATTTCAACTCATAACACATTGAGGAACTTGACTTGAAAAGGATTGAGGTCGTTGCTAGTTGTAAAACTAGGCTAGGTTGTTGGTTGCTATGGTTCAGGGATAGTATTTATTGAGTTGGTCTAGGTTGGTTGGGTTTGTAAAATCCTCCCCATCTAGGTCACTTAGTCTCACTGCGCCCCCCGAAAGTATTTTCTTGACCAGGTATGGCCCGGCCCAGTTGGGTTTGAATTTTCCCCTCGGATCGACGGGTAATGATGCTCGAACTGACTTGAGGACCAAGTCGCCCTTCTGGATGTTTCTGGGTTTGACCTTCTTGTTGAATGCCCGTTGTATACGTCGTTGGTATATCTGGACGTTGTGCAAGGCGTTGAGTCGCCGTTCGTCTAGAAGGGTGAGTTGTTCGTACCTTCGAGGGGTCCATTCCGCTTCAGGGACTTGACTCTCCAGTAGAATGCGTAGAGAAGGGACCTCTAACTCTACCGGTTGAACCGCCTCCATACCATAGGGTAGGTAGAAGGGTGTGGCGCCTGTCGGTGTTCGAATGGAGGTTCGGTATCCCCAGAGTACGAATGGGAGTTAGCTCGGCCAATCGCGGTAGTTGTCTTGCATTTTCTTGATAATGGTGACAAGAGTCTTGTTCGCTGCCTCCACCACTCCGTTGGTTTGGGGACGGTAGGGGGATGATCGATGTCGTTTGATCTTGTATTTGTCCAGCAAAGTTTGAGTTTCCGCCCGGAAATGAGAGCCTTGATCGCTGATGATTTCATGGGGTACCCCATACCGGCAGATGATGTTGTTTTGAATGAACTTGGCCACTTGTTTAGCGGTCAAGACTGCATATGACTGTGCTTCCACCCATTTGGTGAAGTTGTCGATGGCGACGAGGATGAAGCAATGCCCCTTGCTGCCTATCGGGTTGACTTTCCCGATGATGTCGATGCCCCAGGTTGAGAAAGGCCAGGGTGATGTCATAGTGTATAAAAGGGATGGTGGTATGTGTTGTATGGTGGCGAAGTTTTGCAATTGTGGCAATGTTTGACGTAGTTACGGCAATCGGCTTCCATGGTGGTCCAATAGTAACCCAGCCGCGTGATTTTCCGTGTAAGCATCATTGCGCTCATGTGAGGGCCACATTCTCCGTCGTGAACCTCTCCCATGACTTTTTTGGCTTTGTGATGGTCGATGCAAAGGAGGAGAATTCCTTGGGGTGTTCTTTTGTATAATTGGTTTTGGTTTATCACGAATTGTGATGCAAGCAAACAGATGGCTCTTTGTTCTCTTTGATCAGGGTTGGGATACCTGATTGATGATGAGCGAGGAATCGCCGCGGACCCTCAGTCTCTTGATGCCAAGTGTGATGGATGCTTGTAGGCCGCTGAGGCATGCTTCATATTCAGCGGCATTGTTGGTGACGGCAAAGTCTAGCTTGACCGAGATCGGAACATGTTCTCCCTCCGGTGATATTAGAAGGATCCCTACCCCGAAGCCTCTCATATAAGACGCACCATCTATGTATAGGTTCCATGCGTCGGAGTCGGCACAAAGGATGTCTTCGTCAGGAAGTGACCATGTGTCGGTCGTTGGATCCTCGTTGACGGGATTTTCTGCTAGGAAATCAGCGACTACTCTTCCCTTGATAACCTTGAGGGGTACAAACTTGAGATCAAACTCGGACAGCATGAGTGTCCACCTAGACAGCCTTCCATTTAGTACGGGTTTTTCGAAGATATATTTGACCGGGTCCATCTTGGAGTAGATGTGGACCGTATAGCTGAGCATGTAATGCCGCAGCTTCTTTGTTGACCATATTAGGGCAAGGCATGTCATTTCCAGTTGGGTATACCTTGTCTCGTACTCAATGAACTTTTTGCTGATGTAGTAGATGGCTCGTTTTTCGTTGCCAACTGTTTGTGGTAACATTGCTCCCATGGTTGTGTTGGTAACAGTCAGGTGTAGGGATAGAGGAATCCCTGGTTGAGGTGGCATAAGGACAGGAGGTTTGGATAAGATTTCTTTTATCCTGTCGAAGGCCTTCTGACAGTCGTCGTCCCAATCGGTGTGATCGGAGGCACGAAGCTTTTTGAATATTGGTTCACAAATTATAGTGAGCTTGGCAATGAAGCGGCTGATGTATTGGACCTGACCGAGAAATCCCCGAATCTCCTTCTCGTTCCTAGGCCGAGACATTTGTTGAAGGGCTTTGATTTTGGTTGGATCAATCTCAATGCCTCTTTTGCTAACGACATGTCCCAAGAGTTTTCCGGAGGTAACCCCGAATGCACACTTCCGAGGATTTAGTCTTATGTTTTATTTCCGCAGACGAGCGAAGAATTTCCGGAGGGCACTGATGTGGCCGTCCCGTTCTGTTGATTTGACAATCCTGTCATCGACATATACCTCTACCTTCTTGTGCATCATATCATGTAGGAGAGTGGTAGCGGTTCTTTGGTAGGTAGCCCCGGCGTTGATGAGGCCGAAGGGCATGACCGTGTAGCAATATGTACCTCACTGTGTAGTGAATGCTGTCTTGTGCATGTCTTCCTCAACCATCTTAATCTGGTTGTACCCAGCATACCCATCCATGAATGATAGGAGAGCATGCTCAGCAGTATTGTCCACCAGAATGTCAACATGTGGCAAAGGGAAGTCGTCCTTTGGGCTCGCTTTGTTCAGATCCCTAAAGTCGACGCAAACCCGAATTATTACGTCTTTCTTTGGTATGGGCACAATGTTGGCCACCCAGTCAGAGTATTCAGACACTTTGATGAAGCCAGCCTTGAACTATTTATCAACTTCTTCCTTGATTTTTAGGGCCCATTCAGGGCGCATCCGGCGTAGCTTCTGCTTCACAGGTTTAGCCCCGGGTTTAATGGGTATCCGGTGCTCTCCAATTTCTCTGTCAATCCCAGGCATGTCTCTATAAGACTAGGCGAACACGTCCTTGTATTTGTGAAGGAGGTCAATGAACTATTGTCTTTCCGAGGGGTCCAGGGTTGTCCCTATCCTAAGTTCTGGAGGTGTGTTATTGGTTCCTACGTTAATAGGCTCGGTCTCCTCAATGATGGGGGTTCTGGTTTCCTGTTTGTCAAGTTCTTTGGCTAGGTGAGGTGGGTAGTCACTCAAGTCAAATTCCTCATAGTCATTCAGAATTGCATTGCAGTTAAAATGAGACGAGTCATAAGCAAACTTAGCGTTCATTAAGTTGACACGAACGAAAATATCGGAGAGGACAGACATTTCGTGGTCAGTCAGAGGCGACACAAAAGAGGAGGTAGCCCCTGGAACAAGCTCTTGGTTGTCACCTTTCATGGGAGTGGGGGTGACCCTAGTAGACTCAGCCTCTGAATCAGCCACGACTTTGTGATAAAACAATGGGAAGGGGACCTTGACTGGGACATCAGGAGTGTTAGGAGTTATGACAGACTCTGACTCCGACTCATACTCGGACTCTTCCTCACTTCACTCCTTGAACATAGGGCCTTCTCCAGTTGTGATCTTGAGAATGCGGCCTTGGCGATCAGTCCACTTGACGGTTGGTCGGGACTAAATCTTTCGGTTACTTGTCGTTAGGAGCACCTAGACCAAAACACAATTTATAACTTCACAAACAACTCTACAATTAGTAAAGAGGCAAGTAAAGGTCGGATCCCAAGGGACGGGAATTGAGATGAGATTTCTATTGCAACTAGTGGTGTATTAAGGGGTGTCACAATTGGGGTTTGATGTAGAAGATCACTAAACTAAATAGCAATGAAAGTAAACAAGCAAGATAAATTAAAAGGGATGTAAACAATTGATAAAAAGCACTAGGGTGTCATGGGGTCATAGGGGATTCATGGGAATTGATCATACAAACATGTTCTCAAATTATAAGCAAGCAATTATTGTTGTGATGGATCGAGTTGGTTTATATCTTACAATCCTAGGAAAATTTGGGTTCCGGATCTGAATCGATTAGATTGTACAACACCTACAAGTCGACTTAATCTTGCCTACTCAACAACATGCATGGTCTAATGAGACTCGAGTTGGTTTATGTCTTACAAGTCTCATTGAAAAGATAGGTGATGGGTAAAAAATGCAAGGATTCATAGACTCGCATTTCATCAAACATAACATGTGCATAAGTTGAGATCACAACAAGCAAGCAAATAAACTATGAAAGCATATTAATTTAAGCATGAATCATCCCCCAGTAGGTTTCCCCTAATTACCCATTAACCCTAGCTAAGTAAACTACTCACTCATTATCATGTTGAACATGCTAGCAAGGTTGTCAATCATACCAACAAAGTGAAACATGATGAATAAATGAAAGTGATTAACAATAATTAAAGAGGAATTAAGAGAATTATACCTACTAATGATTCCAATAATAAAGTAAAGAATAAAAGAAGTACTTGATGCTTGATTGAGAGGTTGTCAATCTCCCAATAATAACCCAAATAATCTTCAATTACCCGAAATAAAGGATGAACAAGAGAGAGATTAAGGAAATAAAACTTGTATTAAAACCTGATTAAATGTTGATTATAAGATTAAAGAGAGATTTGATTGATATTAACTACACTAAAGATTGCTAAGAAGAACATCCTCTTCTAATTAGACTAATGGGGTATTTATAGTGGGGATTAGGTGGATGAATTAGGGTTAACTAAGAGCTTAAATGACGATTAAGTCCCTTGTTGAGGAAACGCCGGTCTTTTTGGAAAGACTCCGGTCTCTAAGGAGACTCCGGTCTCTAGAAAAAGATGTGCATCCTTCCTTGAAGCTTGAAGAAGACGAAATGGGTCTGCCTGGGAATCCGGGCGTCTTTAGCACGGGACGGGCGGATTTGGTGGTTTCTGCCCGGGCGTCTTGGGTGAAGACGGGCGTCTTTTGGAGCTTTTGCCCGGGCGTCTTGGTGGTGAAAACGCACGGATTGTAGGGTGAAGACGGGCGTCTTCTAGACAATCCGCACGGATTGCTGGGCAGTCTCGTTTCTTCTTCTTTTCTTCCTTTTTCTTCATAAAATCCTTGGGGATATCCTCGAGGATGCAAGGATCTTTGCTCATCATTGCCCATCTACTATAGTATGTACAAAGGCCTTCTAATCTTGTCTCTCCTTGATGCTTGGTCATTGAATTCAATCATTTTAGCCTCATTTTGCCATGAAAATGCAAGGTTTGCACTCCTTTCCTACCAAGGGATCAAAACCTCAAAGAATATGCAAAACAAAGAACTAAAGACAATAAATGACCCAAATATGCACTAAAAAGCATGGGAACAAGGCTAATTCGGGGACTAAATGTGCTCTAATTATGGTCACATCAAATATCCCCAAACCGAACCTTTGCTCGTCCCGAGTAAAGAGGTGACAAAGACTAGGACCATTATTTTAAACTAACCTAATAACATAGCCGATATGAGACAATTAGCGGGTCTCACTCCGCCCCTTCAACTCACAACAAGACAACCATGAGGTAGGATGCCTTCTTGCAAGGCAAGGTGGGTCTTGCCAAAATGGCGACAGATCCAAACATTAAGCACACAAAATCAAGTAATGGATGCATCTACAAAAGAATAGCCACTTTCCTCATCTAAGTGGCAGAAATTATCTACAAGGGAAGCAATTCAAGGGTACACACTCCTTCATAGATGCAATTTCTTCAAACTACTAAGCCTAGAAGGATACCAATAAATCACCTGCAAATTGTGTCAAGCTAGGGTACCTTTGTCCTCAATCGTTAAATGCTTTTGTCAAGAGTAGACTCCCTATGGTGTTAGAAACACTGGAGGATCGCGAAATTCCCTCTCTTGCCTAGACAAGAAGAAGGGTCGTCCCCTCTCTACCATGCACAAAAATGGATACGATGGATAAGGGGATCGATAGATATTTGAGTTTCACTTTGGGAGTTTGCTTTTGTTTTTGTTTTTCCCCCCAATTTCTTATGGCATTTGACATTTGAGAACACTTTCTTTTGCCATTTCTTTTGATTTTTGGCATTTCAATACTTGACAACTTTCAACTTTTCTTTGCATTTCTTTTGAACATTTTCAAAGTCACCCCATATGTAGTGAGGGTGGCTTATATTTGAAGCTTTAGAAGTTCTATTTTTGCTCCTCTTTTCATTTGATGCATTTTTTTTTTTTGCAAACTTTCTTTCACTTTTCATTTCATTGAACTCAAATTGATTTCTTTTTGTGCCCATTCCCTTTTGATGACAAAAATGTGGTAGAACATGGATGATGGATGGATGCATGGTTTTAAGGGTCACCTTGGAATAAACGGTAGCCAAGGAGTTATCACACCACAAGGTACTCTTGACTAGGCCTAAATCCATGGATCAAAGGATACTAGCTGCATGACACATCCTAGGGTGTTTTACAAGTATTCTAACAAGTAAAGTCTTAAGAAGAAAGAGCATCTACTAGGGCCTATATACACTTGTCAAGCTTCCCAAGTAGACGGTTTCGCAAAATTTTTCTAATATGCAACTACATGCCATGATGCAACTAGCATATAAACATACTAATGCAAATGATTCTACCAACTAATATGCCATATAAACTAAATGCAAGTCCTAAGTTCACATTGTTATACCGCATCAATCAAAATAAAGCCACATAGTCATTAACATAAAGAAGAAAAAAGAGATTGGAAAGATCATACCATGCGGTCTTCAATATCCTCATGTCTCGGATGTGGCGTAGTCATTCAATGTGAACAAGAATGAACAAGCACAATATATACATGACTACACTACAAAGGAAATGAACTTGTTTTTGGTTTTTCAATTTTTTTATTTTTATGGTTTTTCGAATTTTATCAATTAAAAGTTAAGTTAGAATTCCCCATTCCCACACTAATATGGGCATTGTCCTCAATGGCCAAAATGATGGGAAATCATGCAAGCATGATGCATGAATTCTACACTAAATGCAAGCTACACTAATCTACACTACATGATGCATGGTTTTTTGTTTATGACGGAGAGCGTAATTTAGATTACCTCCCGTTGCGTATGCATGTACTTACCCAAACCGAGTTAGACATTATTTATAATGTCCTAAAGTTGGGGTAGTTCATGCACACAAGATGCAATGCATGAAACTAAATTTGTCATTTGGGATTTTCAAAAGTGGGAACAACGAAATAAGAACACCTCAATGGGGCCGAGGTGTTAGTTCTCTATGTTGCTAGGACTACTCCAACCAAGATCAAAGTCAAATATTATACAAGTTAACAAAACATAAACTTCTTTCAAGTAAATTGAAACTAAAGAGAGGAGATGAGGAAACATGACTTAAACTTGAGATGGGTGCCTCACGCCCGCTCCATCTAGCTATGAAGAGATCCTATAGAGATCGCCATCACCTCCCTCTTGATCGCTATCCCATATCTCCTTTGATGCATCACTTGTATTCGGGTCCATGAACTCGTCCTCTTCACTATCAAGCTCCACCGTGTCCCCTCCGCAAGAATTGTTGGTCCCTTCTTCTTGTCGCCCGTTTTCTTCTTCATTTACCTTCTCTGAATTGGGAAAGAGCCCAAGAGGGAAATACTCCCTCTTTACTAATCTTTCCCCTTTGAATCATATCGTGGTATTGAGGATAAAGTGCATAATAATTGTCCATGGTAGCTTCATATTGTCGGAAGTGCAAATCTTGTAGACTTCCCGCTACAAAGTCATCACGGGGAAGGATAAAGGGGTTGGGATGGTTGTACGGTTGATAAAGGAATGGGTAGGGAGGTACTTTGATTTTCTCGTCTTGAGGTTGTTGCTATTGTTGTTGAGGATTTTGAGGTGGTGGTGCTTGTGGATTTTGTGGTGGTGGTGCTTGTCTTGCTTGGTTCGGGATGAGGTAGGATGGGATTGGTGACGAAAGTCCTCTTCTTGGAGAGATTCTTGGAAGTCCGGTCATTGGTAGGTAGATTGGGTCGCTTCCTTTTGTAATCCACTTGACCCTTTTATCAACCCCCTCAAGGGTTATCCAATGATGGTGAATAAGAAGAAGATCTTCGTTTATCCTTGTATTTCCGGAAAGAGGAGCATACTCATTATTCTCATTGAATTTCGGATTGAAATGCTTCGCAAGCTTTGTAATGAGCCCTCCATTTACAATGTGTTTCATCCCATCATCATCACCGTTCCTAAACTTTGCCCATTTTTCGAATAGCACAAGAGGCGCATTGAAGTGGTACACACTCCTTCCTTGGATATTGAGGTAAGATTCCATGAACACAAGATCGAGTTGATTCACAATTGCCGGGTCTCGGCGATCAAGGAGGGTGCCGGAAAGGAACCGGTAAGTGAGTCTCAAAATAGGATTTTGAATGTGGAAAGCGAGACACTCCTTGGTGTGTATGAAATCTCGGCCGGTCATGGCTCTCCATAGGGGTTCAACACTATATTTCTTTGGTTTCGATGTCCGGGTAGGCGAGACATCAAAACCAAGAGCATTTGCCAATTCCACTAGAGTCATCATTCTTGAAACATTCTCCAACATAAACTCTATGCATATTGTTCTATTCAAGGTTGTGATTCTCAAAAAGCTCAAAAATTCGAGCACAAGGGGTCGGTAAGTTTCCTCATACATGTGGAAAAGGGTAGAGAGACCAAATACTTCAAAAAGAGCTTCCACTTGGTGATAAATTCCAAGTTTCCTTAAAGTATTATGACATAAAAACATAGTAGGGAGAATGTTCTTACTAAGAAGCCGGTGGAAAACTAGTCTTTGCACATCATTGACAAATTCGACATTTGAGAAGTCATCAAGCCTTGTAAGATCCACAATTTCTTCATGCTCCCTTCTTAAGTTGTTGATATGGGAAGTAGAAGAGCTTCCTCTTACCCTTGGTCTTCTTCTTTCCCTAAAGGAAGATCCCCTTGGTGGCATTCTTGATTGTTGAGCTGAAATTTTTGGATTTGTTAAAGTATAAAGATGCTCTTTGTGGATTGAATGTTGCTTTTAAAACCCTAGAAAATTGGGGCTTTTTGATTTTGTGGGGTAAAAGAGTGATTGGGATATGCTTTGGAGTCATAAGGAGGTGGGTTTTTATAATACAAGTGGAAGGAAGGGTGATGTGTCACAAATTGTGTGGTGGGGTCTAATATAATTTGGAAAAATCGTGTTTGATTTACCGTAGGAAGACGAGCGGGTTCGAGCATAAGACGCTCGGATTCAAGCATCGCGGGATGAGCGGCTTTGTGGGAAGACGCTCGGATTCTCACAGTTAACTTTCCAAAAATATGATGCCGCCAAGACGGGCGTCTAGAGCCCAAGACGCTCGAATTCTTCTAAAAGGAGACGGGCGTCTTTTCCCAAAGACGCGCGGATTCTAAGGTAGTATCTTTTCTTGTTTTTCACAGGCAAAAAGACGGGCGTCTTTCTGCAAAGACGGGCGGATTTCTTAGAACGAGCGTTTTCTATGCCAGGACGCTCGGATTCTTCAACAGTCCCAAAATTTCAATTTCACAGCTTAAAAGGACGGACGGACTCTTCCTAAAACGCCCGGATTCCAGCAGGACGGACGGATTCCAATGAAGACGCTCGGGTTCAAGCTGCGAATCTTTCCTTTGATTTCCTTTCGTCTCATAAATGCTTCCCCACACTTGAATATTGGTTCCTTCTTTCATTCAAAATTCGTTAGTGACCCTCCCTCACTTACTCTCATGGAAAGAGTTTATGTTTTTGATTAAAGAAATGCAATAAAATTATAAATACAAGTTAGAGGGTTAGTATATTTACAAGTGGTGGTTTAGGGAGGACTCCACCAAACTCACCCTTTGATAATTCTTTCAAGGATGAGAAGGACCGAGGTAGGTGACCTCGACCTCTCCGATAAACGCTCCCTCATAGTATGGCTTCAACCTTTGACCATTGACCTTGAACTTGCTTCATCATCCGCCTTGATTTCAAAATCTCCATATTTTCCAACTTCGGTGATCACGTAGGGACCCATCCATCTAGAGTTCAACTTTCCCGGAAAGAGTCGGTAGTGGGAATTGAATAGAAGGACTTTGTCCCCTTTGTGCAAGGCTTTTTGTTTAATCCTCTTGTCATGGAGCAATTTTGTCCTTTCCTTGTAGATCTTAGCATTTTCATAGGATTGTAGTCGGAATTCCTCCAACTCTTGAATTTGAATCATCCTCTTTTGACCACTCAATTTGAGATCAAGGTTAAGTGCTCGGATTGCCCAAAAAGCTTTGTACTCCAATTCGATTGGCAAGTGACACGCTTTTCCATAGACAAGCTTGTAAGGATAGACTCCTATGGGAGTCTTATAGGCCGTCCTATAATCCCAAAGAGCGTCATCAAGCTTTGTGCTCCAATCTTTTCAGGTCTTGTTCACAACTTTCTCAAGGATTTGTTTGATCTCTCTATTTGAAACTTCAACGTGACCGCTTGTTTGAGGATGATATCCCAAGCCGGTTCTATGTTGAACACCATATTTGGTCAAAAGAGATGCAAGTTTCTTTTCATGAAAATGCGTTCCTCCATCACTTATGATTGCTCTAGGAACTCCAAATCTTGGGAAGATTATTTTCTTGAAGAGTTTGGTGACCGTTTTTGCATCATCATTTGGAGTGGCAATTGCCTCCACCCACTTTGAGATGTAGTCTACGGCCACAAGGATGTCACAAACGGACCTTGGTAATCGATCCCCCAAACATCGAAGATCTCCACCTCTAGAATGCCCCTTTGTGGCATTTCGTTCCTCCAAGAGATATTCCCCGTTATTTGACAAGCATCACAATGAATGATGAATTCCCTTGTGTCTTGAAACATTGTGGGCCAATAGAAGCCCGATTGAAGGATTTTTGCAATGGTTCTCCTTGCTCCATGGTGCCAACCGTAGGGTGATGAGTGACACCCTTCCAAGATTCCTTGGACTTCCCATTGAGGGATGCATCTCCGGTAGAGCCCATCACTACACTCTTTGTAGAGGTTTGGGTCATCCCAAAAGTACCTCTTTACTTCGAATAGGAACCTCTTTCTTTGGTTGTGTTTTAAATTTGGAGGGAGTACTCTTCCAACGATATAGTTGGAATAATCGGCAAACCATGGGGTGATGTGCCTTTCAAGTTGTGTTTGAATGGCCATCAAGATATCGTCGGGAAATGAGTCATTAATCGGTGTTTCTCCATGTTCATCATGAAACCGGATCCTTGACAAGTCATCTGCCACTACATTTTCGGCTCCTTTCTTGTCTCTTATTTCCAAGTCAAATTATTGATGAATCAAAATCCATCTCAACAACCTTGGTTTTGCCTCCTTCTTTATCAAGAGATGTCGGAGAGCACGGTGATCCAAAAAGACAATCACCTTAGATCCAAGTAAGTAGGAACGGAATTTGTCTAAAGCATAGACAATGGCAAGAAGCTCCTTCTCGGTGGTATCATAATTCACTTGGGAGGGATCAAGAGTCTTGCTTATATAATATATGGCATGAAGAGCTCTTCCTACCCGTTGGCCAAGAACCGCTCCAACGGCGTAGTTACTAGCATCACACATAATCTCGAACCGTAGTTCCCAATTTGGAGGTTGAATGATCGATGCCGAGATTAGTGCTTCCTTGATTCTATTAAAGGCTTTAACACACTCATCAGTGAAATGGAATTGGGCATCTTTAAGCAAGAGTTGAGTGAGGGGTTTCGCTATTTTTGAAAAATCTTTTATGAAACGGCGATAGAAACCCGCGTGACCTAGAAAACTTCTCACCCCTCTAACATTCACGGGAGGTGGGAGTTTCTCTATCACCTCAACTTTAGCTTTATCGACCACAATGCCCTTTTCCGAAATTAAATGACCCAAAACAATTCCTTCATTGACCATGAAGTGACACTTTTCCCAATTTAAAACAAGACTAACATCTTCACATTTTTGCAATACAAGAGAAAGATAATGCAAACATGAGTCAAAGTCCTTTCCATAAACACTAAAATCATCCATAAAAACTTCCATTATGGTCTCTAGGTAGTCAGAGAAGACACTCATCATGAATCTTTGGAAAGTGGCGGGGGCATTACATAAACCAAAAGGCATCCTCCTATATGCAAAAGTACCATAAGGGCATGTGAAGGTGGTCTTATGTTGGTCATCCCTTGGGATCCGACCTTTACTTATCACCTTATGGTCATCTAGACTATAACCTATAGCCTTCTCATGTTGTTTCAACAGATCAAGCAATTTTCCCAATTGGTTCTCATCAAGTCTATCATTAACAATCACGGGTTTGGTCTTTGATTCATCAAGGTAAGCATATTTCAAATTTGGGGGAAGGGGTTTTAAAGTAGGGATTTGTACCTCACTTTCCTCCATTGGAGTTTCATTGAGAATTTGCTCCATCTCCATTAGACATTCCATTCTCATGGCATATTCAACTTGTTCTTCATTCTCATCAATCTCGTCGTCTACGAATTCCATGACGAACTCCTCTTGCTTTTAAGATTGTAAGATGTCTTCTAGGATGGATTGCTCATCTTCTATAGGTTGACATGCTTCCACAAGGATGTTATGCACTAATTCGGATTGTGAATGAGTAAGTTCTTTGTTAGCTAGAGCGGCCTCAAAATGATCTACCTCCAATTCCCAATACATATTTTTAGCCTCACTTGCTTCCAAGGCCTCCAATGCTTGCATGGGATCTTTGAAGAAAGTTATACTTAAGTGGTCCTCTACAAAACAATCTATAAGGTCCATCTTGCAAAATATCAAACAATTTGAAAACAATTAGAACAAACCTTGAGGAGTTTTACTTCCCCAAGGCAAAGAAAGACAGAACTAATAACAATATAAGAAAATCTAAATAAAGTTAACACCGTCCCCGGCAACGGCGCCATTTTTTGGTCGGGACTAAATCTTTCGGTTACTTGTCGTTAGGAGCACCTAGACCAAAACACAATTTATAACTTCACAAACAACTCTACAATTAGTAAAGAGGCAAGTAAAGGTCGGATCCCAAGGGACGGGAATTGAGATGAGATTTCTATTGCAACTAGTGGTGTCTTAAGGGGTGTCACAATTGGGGTTTGATGTAGAAGATCACTAAACTAAATAGCAATGAAAGTAAACAAGCAAGATGAATTAAAAGGGATGTAAACAATTGATAAAAAGCACTAGGGTGTCATGGGGTCATAGGGGATTCATGGAAATTGATCATACAAACATGTTCTCAAATTATAAGCAAGCAATTATAGTTGTCATGGATCGAGTTGGTTTATATCTTACAATCCTAGGAAAGTTTGGGTCCCGAAGCCGAATCGATTAGATTGTACAACACCTACAAGTCGACTTAATCTTCCCTACTCAACAACATGCATGGTCTAATGAGACTCGAGTTGGTTTATGTCTTACAAGTCTCATTGAAAAGATAGGTGATGGGTAAAAAATGAAAGGATTCATAGGCTCGCATTTCATCAAACATAACATGTGCAGAAGTTGAGATCACAACAAGCAAGCAAATAAACTATGAAAGCATATTAATTTAAGCATGAATCATCCCCCATGTTGGTTTCCCCTAATTACCCATTAACCCTAGATAAGTAAACTAATCACTCATTATCATGTTGAACATGCTAGCAAGGTTTTCAATCATACCAACAATGTGAAACATGATGAATAAATGAAAGGGATTAACAATAATTAAAGAGGGATTAAGAGAATTATACCTACTAATGATTCCAATAATAAAGTAAAGAATAAAAGAAGTAATTGATGCTTGATTGGGAGGTTGTCAATCTCCCAATAATAACCCAAATAATCTTCAATTACCCGAAATAAAGGATGAACAAGAGAGAGATTAAGAAAATAAAACTTGTATTAAAACTTGATTAATTTTTGATTACAAGATTAAAGAGAGATTTGATTGATATTAACTACACTAAATATTGCTAAGAAGAACATCCTCTTCTAATTAGACTAATGGGGTATTTAAAGTGGGGATTAGGTGCATGAATTAGGGTTAACTAAGGGCTTAAATGACGATTAAGTCCCTTGTTGGGGAAACGCCGGTCTTTTTGGAAAGACTCCAGTCTCTAGGGAGACTTTCGTCTCTAGAAAAAGATGTGCATCCTTCCTTGAAGCTTGAAGAAGACGAAATGGGTCTGCCTGGGAATCCGGGCGTCTTTAGCACGGGACGGGCGGATTTGGGGGTTTCTGCCCGGGCGTCTTGGGCTGAAGACGGGCGTCTTCTGGAGCTTTTGCCAGGGCGTCTTGGTGGTGAAGACGCACGGATTGTAGGGTGAAGACGGGCGTCTTCTAGACAATCTGCACGGATTGCTGGGCAGTCTCGTTTCTTCTTCTTTTCTTCTTTTTTCTTCATAAAATCCTTGGGGATTTCCTCGGGGATGCAAGGATCTTTTCTCATCATTGCCCATCTATTATAGTATGTACAAAGGCCTTCTAACCTTGTCTCTCCTTGATGCTTGGTCATTGAATTCAATCAATTTAGCCTCATTTTGCCATGAAAATGCAAGGTTTGCACTCCTTTCCTACCAAGGGATCAAAACCTCAAAGAATATGCAAAACAAAGAACTAAAGACAATAAATGACCCAAATATGCACTAAAAAGCATGGGAACAAGGCTAATTTGGGGACTAAATGTGCTCGAATTATGGTCACATCAACGGTCTTCCTCCAACCTTGGGTAACTTTCTCCGGGTCAGTGTCGGAGATCAAGGCGGTTGGGTCAAATTGGTTGTCCTTCAGGGCGATGTTGATAATATACTCATAGTCGAGGTGCTTGATGTTATATTCCCCAAAGAGGAGAGTGACAGCTTGTCCGTCGAGGCATGGTGACGGCTTAGACTCAGTTGATGCAGTTTCGGCGTTGTCGGGGATAAAGTAGCAGTCCTGGAAGACTTCCACTCCCGGGTACCTAGCCCTTGCCACAGAGTCATAGATTGGCTCCGGAAAGCCATGGTAGATCTCGGACTCTCCCTCGGGGACAAAGTATCCATTGAGAGACAGATGATAGGGACGGAGGATAACTCCGTGCTTCTTATGTTTTCGGACTGGGAGGTTCATCTCCTAGATATCTTCGTCGGTAGTTTCGTATCCCAGCCCAATGGGAATGTTGGGGACCTTAGCCTGTTTCAAGGGAGGCAATGGATCCTTCATTGGATTGAGCGGCAAACCCGAGAAATAACCTTGACGCATCATGATACGGTTGACCGTAAGGTTGGCGAACGGGTCACAATCAGAGGGTGTTGACTACTCAGTTATGGCGTTTACGACTTGGAAACCCCACACTTCGTTATCCTCCTCCTCAATGGCTTGGAAGGCTATCCTCTTTCTCATGACTGCCTTGATCGGGGAAGCAGGAATTGTGATTGATTTCCCGTTGAAGGGGACCCTGATATTCTGGTGGAGAGTCGAGGTGACTACCTTGACGGCGTGAATCCAGGGACGTCCCAGGAGCATGTTGAAGGAGGCGTCGATGTCGACCACCTGAAAGCTGTTTTGTCTTTCCAGTGGTCCGGTCGAGACAGCCAGAGTGATAAGCCCCGCGACCTTGCGACGAGTGCCGTCGTACGCGCGTACTCCTTGATTTGTTGGGACCAAATCCGCTTTCCTAATACCCAGCTTGTGAGCAGTCTTTAGGGGAATGACATTCACCGCGGATCCGTCATCCACGAGGAACATGGGTACATTTTTCTGGAGGCATTGTACGGTGATATACAGGGCCAGGTTATGATTGGCTCCGAACGGAGGGGTATCCTCGTTGGAGAAGACGATTGGGTTTTTCAGATTAGGGGCGTCCCTCGTCATGTGTGCCACTATTTCTTCTGGGGAAGAGGTGGAGGGCACTGTTAACTTACCCAAAGCCTGCAGCAGAGCCTGCCGATGCTCAAAAGACTTTGCGATTAGTTGCCAGATTGAGATTCAGCTTTCGCCTTCTGAAGCTGTTTAAGGATTGAATTCTCAGGAGCCCTTGGTTGAGTGTCCACCTCTGGGATGACTCGGTCATTCGTTGTTGGAACGACCGTTGGATTGTTCGGGTTCTTATAGGGACCTCCGAACCGGGTGAGATGTCCGATTTCTTTCGCCCGTTTCTCCTTCCCTGGGATGATATAGACATCCTCAACATCATCTCTCCAGATGCCGTAATTTCGAAGTCTCGAGGGTACCTTGGAGGGGTATTCCTCGGTGGGCAGTTCTTGTGAGTGATATTTTTGTGAGGATGGTTTTTATGAGGGTGATTTTTATGGGGGTAGTTATTTTGAGGGTAGTTATTTTGAGGGTAGTTATTTTGAGGGTGATTTTCGTGAGGTCTATGCTAGAATGGTCGCGGGAGCAATCCATCCTGGGGTAGGTAGTTTTGAATGCTTGGGGAATTCTCCCTCGGTCGCGGTGGTAGAGGATTGAAAATGAGTCGACGGTAGGCGTCGTCGAGTCGGGTGATTCTCTCAAAGAGGCTGGCTATGGCCTCCTCAACTTGTTGAAACATAGTGAGCATAGTGGCAGCACTAAATACAAACACTCCGTCGGAAGGATATTTTTCCAAAGCATTCACCTCGTCATCAATTGGCAGGATGAGGTGAGAGGAGTCTAAAGTCGGCTCATTGTCAGAGATGGCGTGGATTCCCAGAGGGTTCGTCTTGTTGTTCGGTTTAGTTGGTGGGGGGTAAAGGCAAATCTCCTTTCTCAATCATATCTTGGATGATGTGCTTGAGTTTGAAGCAGGTTTCGGTATCATGCCCTTTTCCCTGATGGTACTGACAATAGGCACTGGGGTTCCAGAACCGGGACTTCTTGGCATCGGTCGGATCTGGGGTGGGTCCGATCGGTCGTAACTTCCCCTGGTCCATGAGCCTCTTCAAGGCACTTGCATTAGTTGACCCTATGTTGGTGAACACTCTCTGGGGGCGCTCAGTTCTCTTAGCAGATGGTTCAACGAGGTTAACCTCATCTATCTTGTTCGTCTGGCCGTAAGGGCGAGATCCGGTTGAGGTGGATCCTTGGTAGCCTCTGCCAGTGGTTTTGGCCAAGACACCCTTTCGGATGTCATCTTGAATACGTGTCCCCAGAATCTGCAGATCTTGGAAGGTCTTGATATTCTGATATCTCAGTAGGTTGGCATAAACTGGGCGGAGATTGTTGACATACTTTTCCACCAAAGTTGATTCGCTGGGCTTACTGACCAGTTGAGTACTCACCCTCCTCCAACGGGTCAAGAACTCGGTGAACCCTTCCTTATCGTTCTGGGTTAGCACTTCGAGAGTACGGGAATTGGCCTGGATCTCGGCATACTGTTTGGCAAACTTCGAGAGTACGGCCATGGCTCTAAGGCAGAAAAACGGCTCACATTACAACTCAATCCGACACGGTTCCAAGACTGAACGGAGACAACACAAAGGACGAGACAAAGATCAGACTCAACAAGACGGGGTGACCGTGCATGGTCCCTCAGTGCCGACTCGATTTATGACGTGATGGTATTTGACTTAACCTTTGACACGAGTCCAACGTAACGGCGCGACGCCATTGGACGGGTCTCGTGGTGAGACGACTCATAAGTAAAGACCCATAAGTACGTTTGCTTCGACTCGATAGACACGAGGCGGAATTGGAATGGTGGACTGAAGTTTTCGAAAATAGGCATTTTCAAAAAGATACAATTGTCAATTTAATGGACGGCTTCCGAAGATAGATATCTCCGCAAGTCGGTTAGTTGAAAGGGTTGTCTTAAGCTTATTTACAAAAGACGGTTTTTGAGTTTGAGTCGGCTCGGAAAACAGTGTATTGTCTCCCAAGACTGTTTTCAAATTCAAAATTATATGTTTTGAAAATCGGGTTTGAAATGTTTGAAGAGGTCTCGGGGACGGTGCATGGTCCTCGGGATCCCGAAAGTGTCTCGAGAAAAGGGTGTGTGCTTTTCTCGGGTTTTGAAAGAGCCATTGTCGGCGCGAAACGGGTTAAAATCCATGTCTAGACGCGGCGATTAAAGGCGTAAAAAGGTGACTTGAAATGGTTGTAAGAAACCGGGTTTTGAAAATAGTTATTACGACAGCCTAGAAAGGCGTGTTGAAATGGTTATGAAAAACCGGGTTTGAAAATCGTCATTAAGACGGCCTAGAAAGGCGTGTTGAAATGGTTATAAAAAACCGGGTTTGAAAATCGTCGTTACGACGGCCTAGAAAGGCGTGTTGAAATGGTTATCAAAACCGGGTTTGAAAATCGTCATTACGACGACCTAGAAAGGCGTGTTGAAATGGTTATAAAAACCGGGTTTTAAAATCGTCATTACGACGGCCTAGAAAGGCGTGTTGAAATGGTTATAAAAAACCGGGTTTGAAAATCGTCATTACGACGGCCTAGAAAGGCGTGTTGAAATGGTTATGAAAGACCGGGTTTGAAAATCTTCATTATGACGGCCTAGAAAGGCGTGTTGAAATGGTTATAAAAACTGGGTTTGAAAATTGTCATTACGACGGCCTAGAAAGGCGTGTATCGGTCGGCGAAAGACTGAGGTTTAAAAATCATCATTATGACGGCCTAGAAAGGCGTGTATCGGTCGGCGAAAGACCGAGGTTTGAAACGGCCATTATAACGGCGCAAAAGGGTGATTTTGAAAGTTTTGAAAATAACACGGAAGGACTTATGATCAAGTAGCACATAAACACTCACAGTTTCATTATATTATGCATCATGCTGACACGGGTTTTGGCTTAAAAGGGTGGGTTACACACCAAGCGATCAAACCCCGATTTGCGAGAGGGATACCAATTCAAACAAAATGTGTAAGGAGGGTGCCCTAGCCTCGTGCTCGAAAGTGATGAAAGCTCTTTGACGAAATAGAAATGTGTAACGTCAATGGTATGCTTGACTCAATCGGGATTCGAAACGCGGGGATGAGAAAACTCACGCCGACGAGACGAGCCAATTGGTCGAAAAGGGTTAGGTTGTGGGCCCAGGCAAGGAACCCGACCGTGACCGTAATATCAATTAATGCATTCCAACCAAGACCTCGTTCGAGTCTCACCATCCAGGGAGCACAAAGACGTAAGTGTCCTAGTTTTCCCCATCGGAGTCGCCAATCTGTGGACATGGCCCACCTGCGTGCCCACTTCGATCCGTGGAAACACAGCGGTATTTTGAAAGCCACGCACGGCGGCGTTAAAAATGCTTTCAACCGAATCGTTTTAGATCGGCCGGTTTCATCTCGGTAAGGGTCTCGAAACGATTAGAGATGTTCGGAGTCTCCACCAAGCATTTGTGGGATGCCTGGAACCCGTTCGAAATCCACTTTATACCTCGGTCAAATCGAAGCACAAAGCAGCATTTGACATAGGTACTAAAGATAAGGAAATCGTCCCTCTTTAGCATCTTATCTCTAGAATGACTCTCGTACGCCCTAGATAAGGTCGTCCACTATCCAAAGTTTCTGAGTAAGAGGTGAAGGTACGTATTGGGAAGCCCTTTAATCAGACACCCAATCCCGCCCGCGTTAGCGGCCTCTACTGATCGATCTTGGTTGGTTGAATGCAAAAGTTGATAAAACGGTTTAAATGCATGAATGCGCATCCAATAATTTAAACCTAACATGTGAGAGCTTTCTAAGTCGATTGATTTAATCCAAGTATCAAGTATAAGATGTCGAGTTGGATTAATGATTGATTTGCATGCAAGACGAAAATTAAACATCCATTTACCGTATTAGGTTTAGGGTGCATAACGTGATCCATTTGTCTTAGTAAGGCATTTTGCAAATAAGATTTAGAATTGTCATCTGATCCGTCCTATATCCGGGCTAACCGGAGTCGGGATCGTCCTAGACTAATGTTGGAAGGGAACAGACCCTGTATCAGGTGGCTATATGAGGCGCGAGCCAGCCGGCGATACAAAGGGCCTCGCTCTGGTTTTGAAAATGAGAAATGGAGGGCCTGTTTAGGCGCGGGTTAGCCCACGGTTTATGTGCCGTGTCCTGACCTTTTAGAAAACGTTATAAAACGCGTTGAAAATGGGTGTTTGAACCCGGTTTGATTTGAAGGGGTCGTTTAGACTGCATTTGTTGATTTGAAGAACTAGACTCGAATAATTATATTTATTTGGATAATATTCGGTGTCGGGTTCGATTTGACAAACTTGACATGAATAGTTTTGAAAATAATTATGGACTAATTGTTTTAAGTCCATTTGAATGTTATTAGTCGATACTCATCATCGTACCCGGGTTAAAATCCGGCATGGTATGTGGAACCATGGATGACATTGTGTTGGGGACTAATATGTTTGTTTGAAAAATGTAAAGAAATGAAATAAAAGGTTTTAAAATACCTTTTAAATGTCATTAACCAAATATTATCACCGAAACACGGATTTAACCGTCATGGTATGAGGAACCAAGGATGAAAAATGTTTTATGGTTAAAACAAATAACAGAAAATAAAAAGGGTTCGAAAGTATTTGGAATGGTAAAAACCGATTACAAATACGAAAATGAATTAAAGGGAAATGACGAGAACAAACAGGGTTGATCTCTGGTCTGAACACCCCATTTAGGCGCGGGTAAGTTGGCGACCTACGGGGCTTCTGCCTCAGACCAAAAATCAGTTTTGGCTCGTTTATTCCATGTTTTGGTTCATGTTATGCACGTTTTAGCATGTTATAGTCATGAAACAATTGAAAACACAATAAAAGAGGATTTTTACACCCTCATACTTACATGTTTGGTTATGGCGAGTGACCGACGTAAGTGTAACAACTCGTTTGATCAGAAAAAAACTCGGTTTAAAACCGTCTTGGTAAGTAAAAAGAGTGTTTTGATGTTAGTGATGGTGTAGTGGTCGAAGTGGTCGGCTAAGTGATTTAATGCACGATGACGGTACCAAACAATGTGTAAGGCTCGTGTTTACGATCGGTAGGTCGTAAATACGCGTCGGGTTGTGACTTAAGAAGTCGAGTCGAGAATTTTAAGGGAGAAAAGGGGGGCGGACACTCGCGTAAGTCTCAAATGGGTGGCATTTGAGGGGTATTTATAGGAGAATGAGTGGTTGTGTGAGTTTTGAGCGACGTGGCCACCTGGGCTGCTCAAAGAGGCGCGAGCCACGTCGCGGTTCTTCGAGTTGTGTTGTCACTTTCACAACAAACGCAATCATGATTTGTTCTATCCTAGGTTTTGTAGTCACATGTTTGGTACTTGACCAACATGAATCCGGGAAAACTTAAGGAGAAGGTTTGAAATATTTTGTTTTTGGTGGTTGACTCGGTTTGACTCATTGTTGGAGTCGGGATTTGAATTTTTGAGTCGGTTTTTAGTCCGGTGTTGGTTTTGACTCTAGTTAGTGTCATTGCGACCCCGTCGTCGTGCATTAAACACTCCAGGTATTTTTGAAATGTTTTATTTTCGAAATCGTTTTAAGTTTTCCGACGTAAAGTTGTACATAAACTGTCGATCAAACGCCGCGATTCCAAAACAGGTTGTAGTCCGATAATCATCGGGTGTTTGTTGGACTCTCAGCAGATACTGGGTATCTACAGCGTGTAATAACTTGTTATTACCCCCACTTACCCGATGAAAAATGAATGTACCAAGGGAAACCGAATCTACCCCAAATGTCAAAGGGATTCATGGGTTCTACTATTTGGAAAGGCTAATCTCAATTTTAAATATGTGAGAGGTCTTGTCGATTTATTATCTATTATATATATATATATATATATATATATATATAGAGAGAGAGAGAGAGAGAGAGTTAGGTTCTTGTAAGTTTTGTTTCTTATGGTGAGTTGTGAGTTTGTGCTTGGAATCTCAGTCACTAGATTATATTAGAGATTAATGGCCAAGATCTAATCTTACATGTCATATAAAATCACTGTCATTTACTTATTTTCTCTTTTTTCTAGTGCTACTTTTTTTTTTACTTTAATTTTTTTCATCTCCTTTTTTTTTACCTCGTGTTATTATGTTTTTTTTTGCAACTTTGATTTTTTTTCTCTTATGTTTTTCTCTAACTTTCTCATTATGTTACCTTTTTTTCTTTTTCTTTTTGTACTACATTTTTTTGTACTTGAATTTTTTTTACTCTTATTTTTTTAACTCGTGTTATTGTGCTGTTATTGTGCTTTTTTTTTTTTACTTTGAATTTTTTTTTTACGACTTTGATTTCTTTCTCTTTTCTTTTTTTACCACATGTTATTGTGCTGTTATTGTTATTCCGCTGTTATTGTGATGTTATTCTGCTGTTACTTTGATTTTTTTTACGACTTAAATTTTTTTCCCTTTTTTACCACGTGTTATTATGTTGTTATTTTACTGTTATTCTGTTGTTATTGTGATGTTATTCCGGTGTCACTTTGATTTTTTTTACTACTTTTGATTTTTTTTTTACTTTTTTCTACCACATGTTATTGTGCTGTTATTCTGGTGTTATTGTGATGTTATTCCGGTGTCACTTTGATTTTTTTTTACTCTTTTTTTCCCGTGTTATTGTGCTGTTATTGTAGTTTTATCCGTGTGTTATTGGAGTATTAGTCTGGTGTTAACATAAGTTGTAAATTTTACATCAGGTAGCCAAGTAGATTAAACTTGAGTTTGAGATTTCGTGATTCTATTACTGTTAAACAAATCATTTGCCTTATCGTATATTTGTATCAGTTCATGCGTAGTTAATAGTTAATACCTGCAAATGAACATAATGAAGGCCGGTATGTTTCGATGAATGCTTACATAGTTTATATAACTGGTACAAGTCGTACAACGAATTTTTATCATCCTTTGGGGGGCTTCGCCCAAATTACTCGTACTTATGAAATAAATACATATAGTGAGCTTATCATCAGCTATGAACAATTAAATTACAAAGCTGTCATTGATCTTCTCGTCAAAGTTGTCTACCATGTCGCCGTCGTAAACCCGTTGTTCGGTTAATTCAGTTTTTTTAGTGGTTGATGATTGTAGTGGTGATAAGGATCTAGATTGTAATGGTGAATTGGTTGTTTTTCGGAAGGTGAAGAAGAAAGGGAAGGATAAGATTCGGTTTCTTTTGTTTAATTGCCGACGTTTTGATGGCAGAGGCTTGAGAAGAAGGAATGTCGAGATTTATTTTATTTTTGTAATTCAATCTCATGCGTTATTTTTTCATGATCTAATGGCTGAGATTTGTGAGCACACAAACTCACAACTCACCGTAAGAACCAAACTCACGAGATTCCGCCTATATATACATATATACATACATATATATATACATACATATATATATATATATATATATATATATATATATATATATATATATATATATATATGCATGTGATGTTAATGACGATTTGACAATGCATGTAACATATAAAGAAAAATGCAAAGCAATAATTAAATTTCCTAGTATGGCCTTTCCTAAAATAGAAAATCTTATATTATATTACATATTCGGAAAACAACTCATTTGCTCCCTTGAATCTTCATTAACACGCCTCCCAAGGACAAACACCGTCTTGATCGGAACTCCTTTCCGAATGGCACCGTCTTTAGGAAACTCCGGAATTACAAATAATTCAATAATAAAAAGTACAATGCAATTCCTATTACACATTTGTAAAATAAAATCTAAATACAAATAAAATAAAAGTGATATGAGAACACATTAAATTACAACCGAATTAATATTCGCTATCATTATGGGTAATATCGATTAAAACTAAGGCCATACTAATATAAAATTACATATTTCAAAAATTATATAAATAAATTATGACATTCATCAAAGAAATATGCAGAATTGTTATATGTATCTAAGATGCCAAATTATGTGCCGAATCGCCCTATTTAATTTATATCTTATATAATCCGGTTTTATGGTTATTCGCGATTTTTAACTTATTAAAATCACAAAATATTACTAAAATCTAATTTTAGTCCAAGTTAATTACCCGAACATCTTAGGACTCAAAAATTAGTCATTACTCAAATTTTGACAATAATTCAACTCGATTTAATATTTATGCTCATATAGAACTTAAAAATCAACCTTTTATGAAATAAACCCAAATTACATTACAAGAATTTAAAAATTTGAATTTTAAATTTTTGAATATTCTGGAATAATTCCATGACACTCATAATGTCAAAAATCAAGGTTAAAATTTTCGAATTTAAATCGAGAAAATTATAGTTGCTATTTATCGGTTTTATCAAATAAAACATCTAAAGCATACAAAAATTAATCCAATCAATGTTCCAACTTTATATCTGAAATGTGGGATAATTATGCAATCTAAAATAATTTTCTCATGCCATTTAATTCGTTTTAGCTATTTAAGCTAAAATGGTCACTATTTATGTCATTTTTACACTAAAAATTCATAAATCATGCAAAATGAATCAACTTCATATAAAATTTTACACACAGTGATTAAAATGTGCATGTGACAACATATTAAAATTTTATGGCCTGTTTCATAGTTAAACTAGTTTTAACCATTTTACCTCCATTTATTCCCTTTTTATCTCATAAAAATCATAAATCATGCAAAATAAATCAAATTTATAGAAAATTTTAAATAAAATAAGTAAAATACGCATGTGAGGTCATATAAAAATTTTAAGGTCAGAAACTTAGTCTAGCTATTTTTAGCATTTTAAACACCATTCTACTCAATAAAATGTGATAAAACTACTAAAAATTATTAAAGTGAGCCATAAATTACTATAAATTATCAAAATGACCTAAATTCATATTATTTGCAGAATATATCACATGCAAAAAATTTGGTGGCTTTATCTTCATAAATCACAAATTTTAGTTTTAATTAAGTTACAAATAACTCGAAAAAACCAAACCGATTATGCATGGAACATGGTCGAGCCCTCTTGAGAGGTTTAGTTTTCGGTACTTGTCGTTAGGAGAACCTAGACCAATATAATATTTATATCTCCACAAACAACTCTACTATTAGTAAAGAGGCAAATAAAGGTCGGATCCCAAGGGAAGGGTATTGAAGTGAGATTTTCAATTGCAAGTAGTGGTGTCTATGGGTGTCACAATTTGGGGTTGGAATAGAAGATCACTAAACTAAATAGCAATGAAAGTAAACAAGCAAGATGATTACAAAGGGGTGTAAACAATAAATTTTTTTTTTTTCGGAAATAAGGCAAAAACAAGGAAAGAAAAAACTTTCCTTTTCTTTTTCTTTGTTTTCTTTTTCTTTTAGATTCGGCAAAAAAAATAGAAAAATAACCCAAAAAAACAGTTTTTTTTTTATGAACACTGTTCACGGTGAACAGTACCGAACAAAAAAAAAAACAACAACGGCAAAAAAAAATAAAACAGCCGTCACAAAAAAAAACTTGCGGCAAGAATTGCCCTAAAACAAAACCGATGAAGAAAATGTTTACAATTGCCATATAGAACGTGATTTAGCAAGTGAATTAATGAACATGATTAATCTTATATGCTAAAACTATATAGCAAAAACAAGTTCTTGTCTCATCGACATGATTATTCCATTAAGAATTTAATTTAATCCGAATTAAATCAAGGTATCTACAAATTCATTTTATTATCATCTTAACATATTAAAACAATAATTCATATGAATCAAATGGAAATAAATCATCAACAAAGGAAAACAGGCCGAAAAAAAAAATTCTCTCGGCACAAAAAAAATTTCAGCCGAAAACCCTAAAATTTTTTTTTTCAAAATCCCCATTGTTTACATACATATTTTATGAAAATCATCAAGATTAAAATTGTGGCCTAGGTCTCTGATACCACTTGTGGGAAATAATCTGTATACTTCCCTTAAACTAGAAGGATTATAACGAATTTAACAATGATGATTAAAGGTCATAAACAAAATACATAAACAAAGTATAAGGATTTAGAATTAACCTTCGGTCCTAGCAAAATTGGCCTTAGAACAATATCAAAATTGATATTCGCCTATTAGTTGCACCCAAGACGATCTGAGACATGCCCTTTGATTATGCTAGAAATCGATCTAAAATTTTCTGTAAAATTTAGTTGTTTTTTTGTGTTTTGTGATGAGAGAGAGGAGGCAAGGTCAAGAAAAAGCATTAGGGTAGAAATAATTCTCTCCCTTTCTTTTTATACTGACCGAATTATCGAGTTAATTAGGAAAGAATAATACTTTCCTAATTTTCGGCCATCAGACCAAAATAAGGACTATCATCTCCTTATTTTTGGTCTTTCCAAAAATATATAATATGTGTTGAATTGTCATCTAGTGAGGATCGAACCCATGACCTCTTGGTATGTGTACCCTCACTATTACCACTATGACACATTCATCTTGTTGATATTAAATACAACTGATTATATTTAATTACGAATTAACAGATTAATTCGTCCAAGCTAACATTAAATATATTTAACTAAATATAACTTATTATATTTAATTTATTAATTGTGATTAATTGTCTCAACTTAATATTATTTAATTTTATTAAATAATTATCTCATCAACACATTGACTAACTTTTTAGTCATTTTGGGCATCAATGTGATTATATTTCTATAACCACATTTCTCAAACACATCCTATAGGTGTGACCTTTAGGGACCAGTTGATCACCGCCATCTGTATGATAATAACGTCAAACTTTCTAGCAAGCCAACCGTTATTAGGTAAACGTTAATCAACTGATTAAATATACGAAGTATACCCTTGTGAACCTATAAGAGATTTACAAATGTTATCACACTAATTTGTGGAGGACACAAGCTCCAACAGAATGGTAGGTCTATGGTCCTCCTCTAGATGAATTCTATGCATACAAAAGTTGGGACTTATCCCCTTAAGGTCATCTAGACTGTAACCTATAGCCTTTTCATGTTGCTTCAACACATCAAGCAATTTTCCCAATTGGTTTTCATCAAGTCTATCTTTAACAATCACAGGTTTGGTCTTTGATTAATCAAGGTAAGCATATTTCAAATTTGGGGGAAGGGGTTTTAAAGTAGGGATTTGTACCTCACTTTCCTCTTTTGAGGGTTCATTGAGAATTTGCTCCATTTCCATTAGACACTCCATTCTCATGGCATGTTCAACTTGTTCTTCGGTCTCATCAATCTCGTCATACTCGAATTTCATGACGAATTCCTCTTGGTCTTGGGCTTGTAAGATATCTTCTAGGATTGATTTCTCATGTTCTATAGGTTTATATGCTTCCACAAGGATGTTATGTACTAATTCGGATTGCTCACGAGTAAGTTCTTTGTTAGCTAGAGCGGCATCAAAAAGATCTACCTCCAACTCCCAATACATATTTTTGGCCTCACTTGCTTCCAAGGCTTCCAATGCTTGCATGGGGTCTTTGAACAAAAGTATACTTAAGTGGTCCTCTACAAAATAATCTATAAGATCCATCTTGCAAAATATCGAACAACTTGAAAAAAATTAGAACAAACCTTGAGGAGTTTTTACTTCCCCAAGGCAAAGAAAGACACAACTAATAGCAATCTAAGAAAATCTAAATCAACTTAACACCGTCCCCGGCAACGGCGCCATTTTTGGTCGAGCCCTCTTGAGAGGTTTAGTTTTCGGTACTTGTCGTTAGGAGCATCTAGACCAAAACAATATTTATATCTCCACAAACAACTCTACTATAGTAAAGAGGCAAGTAAAGGTCGGATCCCAAGGGACGGGTATTGAAGTGAGATTTTCAATTGCAAGTAGCGGTGTCTAGGGGTTTCACAATTTGGGGTTGGAATAGAAGATCACTAAACTAAATTAAATAGCAATGAAAGTAAACAAGCAAGATGATTAAAAAGGGGTGTAAACAATTGATAAAAGGCACTAGGGTGTCGTGGGGTCATAGGGGATTCGTGGGAATTGATCATACAAACATATTCGCAAATTATAAGCAAGCAATTATTGTTGTGATGGATTGAGTTGGTTTATATCTTACAATCCTAGGAAAGTTTGGGTCCCGGAGCCGAATCGATTAGATTGTACAACACCTACAAGTCGACTTAATCTTCCCTACTCAACTATATGCATGTTCTAATGAGACTCGAGTTGGTTTATGTCTTACAAGTCTCATTGAAAAGGTAAGTGATGGGTAAAAAATGCAAGGATTTATAGGCTCACATTTCATCAAACATAACATGTGCATAAGTTGAGATCACAACAAGCAAGCAAATAAACTATGAAAACATATTAAATTAAGAATGAATCATCCCCCATGTTGGTTTCCCCTAATTACCCATTTACCCTAGTTAAGGAAACTACTCACTCATTATCATGTTGAACATGCTAGCAAGGTTGTCAATCATACCAACAAAGTAAAACATGATGAATAAATGAAGATGATTATCAATAATTAAAAAGGGATTAAGAGAATTATACCTACTAATGATTCCAATAATAAAGAAAAGAATAATAGAAGTACTTGATGATTGATTGGAAGGTTGTCAATCTCCCAATAATAACCCAAATAATCTTCAATTACCCAAAATGAAAGATGAACAAAAGAGAGATTAAGGAAATGAGATTTGTATTAAGACTTGATTAAAAGTTGATTACAAGATTAAAGAGAGATTAGAATGATATAAACTACACTAAAGATTGATAAGAAGAACATGATTATCTAATTAGACTAATGGGGTATTTATAGTGGGGATTAGGTACACAAATTAGGGTTTACTAAGGGCTTAAATGACGATTAAGTCCTTGAGGAATCTCTCCTCTCAGAAAAATATGCGAGTCTCCTTTTTGCTAGTCTTTCCGAGGTATGCGCATCCTTCATAGAACAAGAAGAAAACGGAATAGCTGTAACACAATACGAGCGTCCAGAGCACGGGACGAGCGGATTATCTGGCCTTTGGACGAGCGGATTCTTTGGCTGGACGGGCGGATTGTGGTCTTGGACGACGAACGTCCCTCTGAAGAAGATGCTCGGATTCCTTGTCTTGGATTGGCGTCCAGAGGGCAATCCGCTCGGATTCTGAGTCAGCTTCTTCCTTTCTTCTTTTCTTCCTTCTTCTTCATACAATCCTTGGCGATTTCGTTGGAGATGCAAGGATCTTTTCTCATCATTTCCCATCTACTATAATATGTACAAAGGCCTTCTAGTCTTGTCTTCTCTTTGATGCTTGGTCATTGAATTCAATCAATTTAGCTCCATTTTGCCATGAAAATGGAAGGTTTGCACTTCTTTCCTACCAAGGGATCAAAACCTCAAAGAATATGCAAAACAAAGGATTAAACACAATAAATGACCTAAATATGCATTAAAAAGCATGGGAACAAGGCTAATTAGGGGACTAAATACGCTCAAATAATGGTCACATCAGAACAACCATTTGCTCTGATACCACTTGAAAGGATACAATACCCTCTTATTAAACTCTTTTAATTGTTGTTCTAATTTACTCTTTAAAATAGATATTTATCTTATGCATGCATAACAAATTATAAATATAAAGGTAAGAAAAATGATCCTTACAATATTTGAAATCGGCTTTTAGGACACACGTAAGAACATCTTTCTTACTTGTTCTTGAGCTCAAAATAATGGATGATTCCTTTTGTCCCAAAAGTATGAGAACCTCCTATCGATTGCACCAAGACTACCCCTTAAAACTACTAATTAATTGACCAGATTACATTAGTAGTTAACCTTAAAAATATGATCTAATATTATTTCTTATTACTACTATAGTAATCTAAAATAAGATCTTTGAACAATATTTTCTCAAACTTAATTTTAGAGAAAAAGGGAGAAGAGTAAGAAGAGTCAAATGTAAGAATCAATGATAAGAAAAATAAGAACAATTCTTATTCTCCTTATGGGAGGAGAAAACCCATTGGGAGGGTGGCCATAGAGTCAATGCATGCCCTTTAATTTTTCTTTTGTTCTTCTCTAAACAAAGCTAGGGTGTAGGCTAGTCTTTAAAGTTTAATCATTGTGTTTTCTCTAATTAAAAACAATTAACCATATAACCTTACACACCCATAAAAACCGGTGCCCCATATGTAATATGGAGTCCATTTTATTTTTGTCACTTTGTAATTTTGTCATATAATGTGTGACTTGGGACATATAATATGTTATTAATAATATTAATGCATATTTAACAATTAAGTATCATTATATATATTCATTTAATTATATACAACAATTGACTAGTAAATCACAATTACATGTTAATATAATCTACAACACATTGCAATTATATTAACCGTTCATTCTTAATTTAATTATTTCATAAACAAAATTTTAGTAATATAACATCTTAATTACTAAAACGAATCTCATTTAATCGAATTACAATAAGATTCATATTTTTATTCACATACGTGAACTGTTCAAATTTTAAGGAATTAATTAATCTGTATCAATATACAATTAATTAATTTTATCTATTAAGGGGATCATCCTTTAGTGTGACCTTAAGGGATCAACAGATCACCACCGTATAAACGACAGTAATGTCAAACTCTAGTCAGCCAACCATTACCGATTAATATTGACCAGTTGACTTATAAAATGAATCATCCCTTTACGTATTCTTATTATGAGTTTCAATAATGTTATCACACTATTGTTGAGGACACATACTCCAACAAGTACAAGAACAAGTTCCAAGTAATGATTGTTGAATGTACAAGTTACAAGTTATGAATGATAAATTAAGCTCAAGATAAGCTCAAGATGAAGAGCTTATGATCAAGATGAAGAGATGAACCACATACTGAAGTGAAAGGATTCAATAACCCTCAAAATAAACTCCTTTAGTTTTAGCTCTAAATAACTCTTATAATTAGATGTGAATCTTATGCATGCATAACATTAAAAGGTAAAGTTTAAGAAGAATACTTCTTAAATAGCGGAAATTGAATTAGGGCACAAGTAAGAACACCTTTCTATACTTGTTCTTGAGCTCAAAATAAATGGATGATCCCCTTAGTCTCAATAATGTGAGAACCTCCTTTCAATTTCACCAAGACAACCCCTTAAACTACTAATTAATTAACTAGATTATCTTAGTAGTAAACCTTAAAATGTGTTCTAATATTATTTCTGTTACTACTATAGTAATCTATAAAATTAGATCTTTGAACAAATATTTTCTAAAAACTTGTTTTAGAGAGATGAGTGAAAAGTAGTTGTGAAACCACCACAAAACATAAGAATGAATTCAAGAGAAAAATAAGAACAATTCTTATTGTGGTAGTGGGGGGAAAACCGGTGGCTTAGACAGAGGAGAGAGCCAATGCATGTCTCTTTTCTTTTGTAGAGTTGTTCTTCTCAAAGAGTATTAGGGTGTAGTATAGGTTCTAATAGCAATCATTATGTTTTTCACTTATTAAAACAATTTAACCATTCACCCTAATCTCCTCTAAAAAACCGGTGCCCCTTTATAAAATGTAATCCATTTTATTTTTGTCAATTGTCATTTTGTCATATAATGTGTGACATATGACATGTAACATGTTATTAATAATATTAATGCATATTTAACAATTAAATATCAGTTCATATATTAATTCAATTATATACTACAATTGACTAGTGATTCACAATCACAAGTAAATAAAATGGTTCATGTAAATATAATCTACAACAGATTGTAATTATAATTCACCGATCATTCTTAATTTAATTATTTCATAAACAAGGTATAAGTAATATAATATTTTAATTACTAAAACGAATCTCATTTAATCGAATTATAATAAGCTTCATACTCTCACTCATATATGTAAATTTTTTAATTTTTAAGGAATTAATTAATCTGTATTAGCATACAATTAATTAATTTATCTATTAAGGGAATCGTCCTTTAGGTGTGACCTTAAGGGATCAATTGATCACCACCGTCAAACGACAGTAATGTCAAACTCCAGCAGCCAATCATTACCGATTAATGTTGATCAGTTAACATATAAAAATGAATCATCCCTTTATGTATTCTTATTATGAGTTTTAATAATGTGATCGCACCATTGATGAGGACACATACTCCAACAATCTCCCACTTGTCCGAGACAAGTGTGCGTCACCAATTCTCTTGTCCTATTACAATCTCCCACTCAATGCAAGGTGTCTTGCAGGTCGTTCTTGCAAGTGACCATATCTAGAGTGGTTTCCTCGATCTTGAGAGTAACTGTCTGACTGGAATTATCTACCGTAGATACCTTCCGAGCGTGGCCACGCATTTTCAGTTCACTACTCCTCGAGTGGCCCTGAGATTTTTAAATAATCCTGACAAGGTGATGTTACCATAATTAGAGCATATTTAGTCCCCGAATTAGCCTTGTTCCCATGCTTTTTAGTGCATATTTGGGTCATTTATTGTCTTTAGTTCTTTGTTTTGCATATTCTTTGAGGTTTTGATCCCTTGGTAGGAAAGGAGTGCAAACCTTGCATTTTTATGGCAAAATGAGGCTAAATTGATTGAATTCAATGACCAACCATCAAGGAGAGACAAGATTAGAAGGCCTTTGTACCTACTATAGTATATGGGAAATGATGAGAAAAGATCCTTGCATCCCCGAGGAAATCCCCAAGGATTTTATGAAGAAAAAGGAAGAAAAGAAGAAGAAACAAGACTGCGCAGCAATCCGTGCAGATTGTCTAGAAGACGCCCGTCTTCACCCTACAATCCGTGCGTCTTCACCACCAAGACGCCCGGGTAAAAGCTCTAGAAGACGCCCGTCTTCATCCCAATACGCCCGGGCAGAAACCACCAAATCCGCCCGTCCCGTGCTAAAGACGCCCGGATTCCCAGGCAAACCCATTTCGTCTTCTTCAAGCTTCAAGGAAGGATGCACATCTTTTTCTAGAGACCGGAGTCTCCCTAGAGACCGGAGTCTTTCCAAAAAGACTGGCGTTTCCTCAACAAGGGACTTAATCGTTATTTAAGCCCTTAGTTAACCATAATTCATACACCTAATCCCCACTATAAATACCCCATTAGTCTAATTAGAAGAGCATGTTCTTCTTAGCAATCTTTAGTGTAGTTAATATCAATCAAATCTCTCTTTAATCTTGTAATCAACATTTAATCAAGTTTTAATACAAGTTTTATTTCCTTAATCTCTCACTTATTCATCCTTTATTTTGGGTAATTGAAGATTATTTGGGTTATTATTGGGAGATTAACAACCTCTCAATCAAGCATTCAAGTACTTCTTTTATTCTTTGCTTTATTATTGGAATCATTAGTAGGTATAATTCTCTTAATCCCTCTCTAATTATTGTTAATTACTTTCATTTAGTCATCATGTTTCACTTTGTTGGTATGATTGACAACCTTGCTAGCATGTTCAACATCATAATGAGTGAGTAGTTTCCTTAGCTAGGGTTAATGGGTAATTAGGGGAAACCAACATGGGGAATGATTCATGCTTAAATTAATATGCTTTCATAGTTTATTTGCTTGGTTGTTGTGATCTCAACTTATGCACATGTTATGTTTGATAAAATGTGAGCCTATGAATCCTTGCATTTTTTACCCATCACCTATCTTTTCAATGAGACTTGTAAGACATAAACCAACTCGAGTCTCATTAGACCACGCATGTTGTTGAGTAGGGAAGACTAAGTCGACTTGTAGGTGTTGTACAATCTAATCGATTCGGCTCTGGGACCCAAACTTTCCTAGGATTGTAAGATATAAACCAACTCGATCCATCACAACAATAATTGCTTGCTTATAACTTGAGAATATGTTTGTATGATCAATTCCCATGAATCCCCTATGACCCTATGACACCCTAGTGCCTTTTATCAATTGTTTACATCCCTTTTAATTCATCTTGCTTGTTTAATTTCATTGCTATTTAGTCTAGCGATCTTCTACATCAAACCCCAATTGTGACACCCCTTAAGACATCACTAGTTGCAATAGAAATCTCATCTCAATTCCCGTCCCTTGGGATCCGACCTTTACTTACCTCTTTACTAATTGTAGAGTTGTTTGTGAAGTTATAAATTTTGTTTTGGTCTAGGTGCTCCTAACGACAAGTAACCGAAAGATTTAGTCCGACCAAAAATGGCGCCGTTGCCAGGGACGGTGTTAACTTGATTTAGATTTCCTTATATTGTTATTAGTTGTGTCTTTCTTTGCGTTGGGGAAGTAAAACTCCTCAAGGTTTGTTCTAATTGTTTTCAAGCTGTTTGATATTTTGCAAGATGGACCTTATAGATTGTTTTGTAGAGGACCACTTAAGTATAACTTTCTTCAAAGATCCCATGCAAGCATTGGAGGCCTTGGAAGCAAGTGAGGCTAAAAATATGTATTGGGAATTGGAGGTAGATCATTTTGAGGCCGCTCTAGCTAACAAAGAACTTACTCATTCACAATTCGAATTAGTGCATAACATCCTTGTGGAAGCATGTCAACCTATAGAAGATGAGCAATCCATCCTAGAAGACATCTTACAATCTTAAAAGCAAGAGGAGTTCGTCATGGAATTCGTAGACGACGAGATTGATGAGAATGAAGAACAAGTTGAATATGCCATGAGAATGGAATGTCTAATGGAGATGGAGCAAATTCTCAATGAAACTCCAAAGGAAGAAAGCGAGGTACAAATCCCTAATCTAAAACCCCTTCCCCCAAATTTGAAATATGCTTACCTTGATGAATCAAAGACCAAACCCGTGATTGTTAATGATAGACTTGATGAGAACCAATTGGGAAAATTGCTTGATGTGTTGAAACAACATGAGAAGGCTATAGGTTATAGTCTAGATGACCTTAAGGGGATAAGTCCCAACTTTTGCATGCATAGAATTCATCTAGAGGAGGACCATAGACCTACCATTCAACCTCAAAGAAGATTGAACCCCCACATGCAAGAAGTTGTCAAAGAAGAGGTTATGAAATTTCTTGATGCGGGAATCATATATCCCATATCGGATTCTTTGTGGGTTAGCCCCATTCAAGTGGTACCTAAGAAAGGAGGTACCACGGTGGTGACAAACGAAAAGAATGAGCTAATACCCACAAGGAAGATCACCGGTTGGCGTATGTGCATTGACTATCGAAAATTGAATTTCGCAACAAGAAAGGATCATTTCCCCCTACCATTCATTGACCAAATGCTTGAGAGGTTAGCCTCCAACAAATTCTTTTGTTACCTTGACGGGTATTCAGGATTCTTCCAAATCCCTATACACCCGGATGACCAACATAAGACCACCTTCACATGCCCTTATGGTACTTTTGCATATAGGAGGATGCCTTTTGGTTTATGTAATGCCCCCGCCACTTTCCAAAGATGCATGATGAGTGTCTTCTCCGACTACCTAGAGACCATAATGGAAGTTTTTATGGATGATTTTAGCGTTTATGGAAAGGACTTTGACTCATGTTTGCATAATCTTTCTCTTGTATTGCAAAAATGTGAAGATGTTAGTCTTGTTTTAAATTGGGAAAAGTGTCACTTCAGGGTCAATGAAGGAATTATTTTGAGTCATTTAATTTCGGAAAAGGGCATCGAGGTCGATAAAGCTAAATTTGAGGTGATAGAGAAACTCCCACCTCCCGTGAATGTTAGAGGGGTGAGAAGTTTTCCCGGTCACGCGGGTTTCTATCGCCGTTTCATAAAGGATTTTTCAAAAATAGCGAAACCCCTCACTCAACTATTGCTTAAAGATGCCCAATTCCATTTCACTGATGAGTGTGTTGAAGCCTTTAATAGAATCAAGGAAGCACTAATCTCGGCACCAATCATTCAACCTCCAAATTGGGAACTACCGTTCGAGATTATGTGTGATGCTAGTAACTACGCCGTTGGAGCGGTTCTAGGCCAACGGGCAGGAAGAGCTCTTCATGCCATCTATTATATAAGCAAGACTCTTGATCCCTCCCAAGTGAATTATGATACCACCGAGATGGAGCTTCTTTCCATTGTCTATGCTTTAGACAAATTCCGTTCCTACCTACTTGGATCCATGGTGATTGTCTTTTCGGATCACCGTGCTCTCCGACATCTCTTGATAAAGAAGGAGGCAAAACCAAGGTTGTTGAGATGGATTTTTCTTCTTCAAGAATTTGACTTGGAAATAAGAGACAAGAAAGGAGCCGAAAATGTAGTGGCGGATCACTTGTCAAGGATCCAGTTTAATGATGAACATGGAGAAACACCGATCAATGACTCATTTCCCGATGATATCTTGATGGCCATTCAAACACAAAGTGAGAGGCACATCACCCCATGGTTTGCCGATTATGCCAACTACATTGTTGGAAGAGTACTCCCTCCAAATTTAAACCACAACCAAAGAAAGAGGTTCCTATTCGAAGTAAAGAGGTACTTTTGGGATGACCCAAACCTCTACAAGGAGTGTAGTGATGGGCTCTACCAGAGATGCATCCCTCAATGGGAAGTCCAAGGAATCTTGGAAGGGTGTCACTCATCACCCTACGGTGGGCATCATGGAGCAAGGAGGACCATTGCCAAAATTCTTCAATCGGGCTTCTATTGGCCTACAATGTTTCTAGACACAAGGGAATTCATCATTCATTGTGATGCTTGTCAAAGAACGGAGAATATCTCTTGGAGGAACGAAATGCCACAAAGGAGCATTCTAGAGGTGGAGATCTTCGATGTTTGGGGGATCGACTACCAAGGTCCGTTTGTGACATCCAATGGGAATAAGTACATCCTTGTTGCCGTAGTCTAAGTCTCAAAGTGGGTGGAAGCAATTGCCACTCCAAATGATGATGCAAAAACGGTCACCAAACTCTTTAAGAAAATAATCTTCCCAAGATTTGGAGTTCCTAGAGCAATCGTAAGTGATGGAGGAACGCATTTTCATGAAAAGAAATTCGCATCTCTTTTGACCAAATATGGTGTTCAACATAGAACCGGCTTGGGATATCATCCTCAAACAAGCGGTCAAGTTGAAGTTTCGAATAGAGAGATCAAGCAAATCCTTGAGAAAGTTGTGAACAAGACCCGAAAATATTGGAGCTCAAAGCTTGATGACGCTCTTTGGGCTTATAAGACGGCCTATAAGACTCCCATAGGAGCCTCCCCTTACAAGCTTGTCTATGGCAAAGCGTGTCACTTGCCAATCGAATTAGAGTACAAATCTTTTTCGGCAATCTGAGCACTTAACCTTGATCTCAAATTGAGTGGTCAAAAGAGGATGATTCAAATTCAAGAGTTGGAGGACTTCCGACTACAATCTTATGAGAATGCCAAGATTTACAAGGAAAGGACGAAATTGCTCCATGACAAGAGGATTAAACAAAAGGCCTTGCACAAAGGGGACAAACTCCTTCTATTCAATTCCCGCTACCGACTTTTTCCGGGAAAGTTGAACTCTAGATGGATGGGTCCCTACGTGATAACCGAAGTTGGAAAATATGGAGATTTTGAAATCAAGGCGGATGATGGAAGCAAGTTCAAGGTCAATGGTCAAAGATTGAAACCATACTATGAGGGAGCGTTTATTGGAGAGGTCGAGGTCACCTACCTCGGGCCTTCTCATCCTTGAAAGAACCATCAAAGGGAGAGTTTGGTGGAGTCCTCCCTAAACCACCACTTGTAAATATACTAACCCTCTAACTTTTATTTATAATTTTATTGCATTTCTTTAATCATAAACATAAACTCGTTCCATGAGAGTAAGTGAGGGAGGGTCACTAACGAATTTTGAATGAAGGAAGGAACCAATCTTCGAGTGTAGGGAAGCATTTATGAGAGGAAAGGAAATCAAAGGAAAAATTCGTAGCTTGAACCCAAGCGTCTTCATTGTAATCCGCCCGTCCTGCTGGAATCCGGGCATCTTAGGCGGAATCCGTCCGTCCTTTTAAGCTGTGAAATTGAAATTTTGGGACTGCCGAAGAATCCGAGCGTCTTGACAGGGAAGACGCTCGTCTCGAAGAATCCGCCCATGTTTGCTGAAAGACGCCCGTCTTTTAACCTTTGCATTTGAAGAAAAGATATTTTCTCAGAATCAGCCCGTCTTTGGGAAAAGACGCCCGTCTCATTTCAGAAGAAACCGAGCGTCTTGGGGTCGAGACGCCCGTCTTGGCGGCGTCATATTTTTGGAAAGTTAACTGTGACAGAATCCGAGCGTCTTCCCATAAATCCGCTCGTCCCGAGATGCTTGAATCCGAGCATCTTATGCTCGAACCCGCTCGTCTTCCTGCGGTAAATCAAACACGATTTTTCCTATTTTATTACACCCCACCACACAATTTGTGACACATCACCCTTCCTTCCACTTGTATTATAAAAACCCACCTCCTTATGAGTCCAAAGCATATCCCAATCACTCTTTTACCCCACAAAATCAAAAAGCCCCAATTTTCTAGAGTTTCCAAAGCAACATTCAATCCACAAAGAGCATCTTTATACTTTAACAAATCCAAAAATTCCAGCTCAACAATCAAGAATGCCACCAAGGGGATCTTCCTTTAGGGAAAGAAGAAGACCAAGGGTAAGAGGAAGCTCTTCTACCTCCCATATCAACACCTTAAGAAGGAAGCATGAAGAAATTGTGGATCTTACCAGGCTTGATGACTTCTCAAATGTCGAATTCGTCAACGATGTGCAAAGACTAGTTTTCCACCGGCTTCTTAGTATGAACATTCTCCCTACTAAGTTTTTATGTCATAATACTTTAAGGAAACTTGGGATATAACACCAAGTGGAACCTCTCTTTGAAGTATTTGGTCTCTCTACCCTTTTCCACATGTATGAGCAAACTTACCTACCCCTTGTGCTCGAATTTTTGAGCTTTTTGAGAATCACAACCTTGAATAGAACGATATGCATAGAATTTAGGTTGGAGAATGTTTCAAGAATGATGACTCTAGTGGAATTTGCAAATGTGCTTGGTCTTGATGTCTCGCCTACCCGGACATCGAAACCAAAGAAATATAGTGTTGAACCCCTATGGAGAGCCATGACCGGCCGAGATTTCATACACACCAAGGAGTGTCTCACTTTCCACATTCAAAATCCTATTTTGAGACTCACTTACCGGTTCCTCTCCGGCACCCTCCTTGCTCGCCGAGATCCGGCAATTGTGAATCAACTCGATCTTGTGTTCATGGAGTCTTACCTCAATATCCAAGGAAGGGGTGTGTACCACTTTAATGCGCCTCTTGTGCTACTCGAAAAATGGGCAAAGTTTAGGAACGGTGATTATGATGGGATGAAACACATTGTAAATGGAGGGCTCATTACAAAGCTTGCGAAGCATTTCAATCCGAAATTCAATGAGAATAATGAGTATGCTCCTCTTTCTGGAAATATAAGGATAAACGAAGATCTTCTTCTTATTCATCATCATTGGATAACCCTTGAGGGGGTTGATAAAAGGGTCAAGTGGATTACAAAAGAAAGCGACCCAATCTACCTACCAATGACCGGACTTCCAAGAATCTCTCCAAGAAGAGGACCTTCGTCACCAATCCCATCCTACCTCATCCCGAACCAAGCAAGACAAGCACCACCACCTCCAAATCCTCAACAACAAGAGCAACAACCTCAAGACGAGAAAATCAAAGTGCCTCCCTACCCATTCCCTTATCAACCGTACAACCATCCCAACCTCTTTATCCTTCCCCGTGATGACTTTGTAACGGGAATTCTACATGATTTGCACTTCCGACAATATGAAGCTACAGTGGACAATTATTATGCACTCTATCCTCAATACCACGATATGATTCAAAGGGGAAAGATTAGTGAAGAGGGAGCATTTACCTTTTGGGCACAAATGGATCTACTCTTTCCCAATTCGGAGAAGGCAAATGAAGGAGCAAAGGGGCGACAAGAGCAAGGGAGCAACAATTCTTGCGGAGGGGACACGGTGGAACTTGATAGTGAAGAGGACGAGTTCATGGACCCGAATACAAGTGATGCATCAAAGTAGATATGGGATAGTGATCTAGAGGGAGATGATGGCGATCTCTAGAGGATCTCTTCATAGCTAGATGGAGCGGGCGTGAGGCACCCATCTCAAGTTTAAGTGAAGTTTCCTCATCTCCTCTCTTTAATTTTCAAGTTTCATGGAAGAGCTTATTGTTTTGTTAACTTGAACAATATTTGACTTTGATCTTGGTTGGAGTAGTCCTAGCAACTTAGAGGACTAACACCTCGGCCCCATTGAGGTGTTCTTATTTCATTGTTCCCACTTTTGAAAATCCAAAATGACAATTTAGTTTCATGCATTGCATCTTGTGTGCATGAACTACCCCAACTTTAGGACATTATAAATAATGTCTAGCTCGGTTTGGGGAAGTACATGCATACGCAACGGGAGGTAATCTAAATTACGCTCTCTGTCATAAACAAAAAACCATGCATCATGTAGTGTAGATTAGTGTAGCTTGCATTTAGTGTACAATTCATGCATCATGCTTGCATGATTTCCCATCATTTTGGCCATTTAGGACAAGGCCCATATTAGTGTGGGGATGGGAAATTCTAACTTGACTTTTATTCAAAAATCCAAAAAAATTGAAAAATTTCGAAAAATCAAAAAAATTGAAAAACCAAAAACAAGTTCATTTCCTTTGTAGTGTAGTCATGTATATATTGTATTTGTTTTATCCTTGTTCACATTAATCGACTACGCCATATCCGAGACATGAGGATATTGAAGACCGCATGGTATGATCTTTAATCTCCTTTTTCCTCTTTATGTTAATGACTATGTGGCTTTATTTTGATTGATGCGGTATAACAATGTGAACTTAGGACTTGCGTTTACTTTATATGTCATATTAGTTGGTAGAATCATTTGCATTAGGATGTTTATATGCTAGTTGCATCATGGCATGTAGTTTGCATGTTAGAAAAATTTTGCGTAACCGTCTACTTGGGAAGCTTGACAAGTGTATATAGGCCCTAGTAGATGCTTTTTCTTCTTAAGACTTTGCTTGTAAGAATACTTGTAAAACATCCTAGGATGTGTCATGCTAGTATCCTTTGACCAATGGATTAAGGCCTAGTCAAGAGTACCTTGTGGTGTGATAACTCCTTGGCTACCGTTTATTCCAAGGTGACCATTGAAACCATGCATCCACCCATCATCCATGTTCTACCACATTTTTGTCATCAAAGGGAATGGGCACAAAAAGAAATCAATTTGAGATCAAAGAAATGAAAAGTGAAAGAAAGTTTGCAAAAAATGCATCAAATGAAAAGAGGAGCAAAAATAGAACTCCTAAAGCTTCAAATATAAGCCACGCTCACTACATATGGGGTGACTTTCAAAATGTTCAAAAAGAAATTCAAAAAGTTGTCAAGTATTGAAATACTAAAAATCAAAAAAAAAATGGCAAGAAAGTGTTCTCAAATGTCAAATGCCACAAGAAATTAGGGGGAAAAACAAAAACAAAAGCAAACTCCCAAAGTGAAACTCAAATATCTATCGATCCCTTTATCCATCGTATCCATTTTTGTGCATGTTAGAGAGGGGACGACCCTTCTTCTTGTCTAGGCAAGAGGGGGAATTCCGCGATCCTCCAGTGTTTCTAACACCATATGGAGTCTATTCTTGACAAAAGCATTTAACAATTGAGGACAAAGGTACCCTAACTTGACACAATTTGGAGGTTATTTATTGGTATCCTTCTAGGCTTAGTAGTTTGAAGAAATTGCATCTATGAAGGAGTGTGTACCCTTGAATTGCTTCCCTTGTAGATAATTTCCGCCACTTAGATGAGGAAAGTGGCTATTCTTTTGTAGATGCATCCATTATTTGATTTTGTGTGCTTAATGTTTGGATGTGTCGCCATTTTGGCAAGACCCGCCTTGCCTTGCAAGAAGGCATCATACGTCTTGTTGTGAGTTGAAGGGGCGGAGTGAGACCCGCTAATTATCTCATATCGGCAATGTTATTAAGTTAGTTTAAATAATGGTCCTAGTCTTTGTCACCTCTTTACTCGGGACGAGCAAAGGTTCGGTTTGGGGATATTTGATGTGACCATAATTAGAGCATATTTAGTCCCCGAATTAGCCTTGTTCCCATGCTTTTTAGTGCATATTTGGGTCATTTATTGTCTTTAGTTCTTTGTTTTGCATATTCTTTGAGGTTTTGATCCCTTGGTAGGAAAGGAGTGCAAACCTTGCATTTTCATGGCAAAATGAGGCTAAATTGATTGAATTCAATGACCAAGCATCAAGGAGAGACAAGATAAGAAGGCCTTTATACATACTATAGTAGATGGGCAATGATGAGAAAAGATCCTTGCATCCTCGAGGAAATCCCCAAGGATTTTATGAAGAAAAAGGAAGAAAAGAAGAAGAAACAAGACTGCGCAGCAATCCGTGCGGATTTTCTAGAAGACGCCCGTCTTCACCCTACAATCCGTGCGTCTTCACCACCAAGACGCCCGAGCAAAAGCTCCAGGAGACGCCCGTCTTCATTCCAAGACGCCCGGGCAGAAACCACCAAATCCGCCCGTCCCGTGCTAAAGACGCCCGGATTCCCAGGCAGACCCATTTCGTCTTCTTCAAGCTTCAAGGAAGGATGCACATCTTTTTCTAGAGACCGGAGTCTTTCCAAAAAGACCGGCGTCTCCTCAACAAGGGACTTAATCGTCATTTAAGCCCTTACTTAACCCTAATTCATACACCTAATCCCCACTATAAATACCCCATTAGTCTAATTAGAAGAGCATGTTCTTCTTAGCAATCTTTAGTGTAGTTAATATCAATCAAATCTCTCTTTAATCTTGTAATCAACATTTAATCAAGTTTTAATACAAGTTTTATTTCCTTAATCTCTCTCTTGTTCATCCTTTATTTTGGGTAATTGAAGATTATTTGGGTTATTATTGGGAGATTGACAACCTCTCAATAAAGCATTCAAGTACTTTTATTCTTTGCTTTATTATTGGAATCATTAGTAGGTATAATTCTCTTAATCGCTCTTTATTTATTGTTAATCACTTTCATTTATTCATCATGTTTCACTTTGTTGGTATAATTGACAACCTTGCTAGCATGTTCAACATGATAATGAGTGAGTAGTTTCCTTAGCTAGGGTTAATGGGTAATTAGGGGAAACCAACATGGGGAATGATTCATGCTTAAATTAATATGCTTTCATAGTTTATTTGCTTGGTTGTTGTGATCTCAACTTATGCACATGTTATGTTTGATGAAATGTGAGCCTATGAATCCTTGCATTTTTTACCCATCACCTATCTTTTCAATGAGACTTGTAAGACATAAACCAACTCGAATATCATTAGACCATGCATGTTGTTGAGTAGGGAAGACTAAGTCGACTTGTAGGTGTTGTACAATCTAATCGATTCGGCTCCGGGACCCAAACTTTCCTAGGATTGTAAGATATAAACCAACTCGATCCATCACAACAATAATTGCTTGCTTATAACTTGAGAATATGCTTGTATGATCAATTCCCATGAATCCCCTATGACCCCATGACACCCTAGTGCCTTTTATCAATCGTTTACATCCCTTTTAATTCATCTTGCTTGTTTACTTTCATTGTTATTTAGTCTAGTGATCTTCTACATCAAACCCCAATTGTGACACCCCTTAACACATCACTAGTTGCAATAGAAATCTCATCTCAATTCCCGTCCCTTAGGATCCGACCTTTACTTGCCTCTTTACTAATTGTAGAGTTGTTTGTGAAGTTATAAATTGTGTTTTGGTCTAGGTGCTCCTAACGACAAGTAACCGAAAGATTTAGTCCGACCACAAGGGAGTGGACAATTCCTATCGAACTATTCCCTTTGTTAAGCCACAGCTCATCTTGACCCAAAAGATACCATTGGACCTCATTTACGAAAGTCGTAGAGCATAATTTAAAGTCACTCAGAAACTGTGCCAACTTGGGCGAACAGTCTCATGTCAAAGAATTGACCAAAAGAATACTATAGTAGCTCTCGCCACGACTAGGCTATATAAATGTTGCCAACCTCTATAAGCGGTCACTACCCGACAGAGTGTCTCATATAGTCTGCCTATGTGATCGACTAGTCATGTCTTATGACCCTATGGCACTTGAACTTGCCATCAATCGACTCACACTCTAGTCACTAGGAGACGTCACCTCATATAAGTGACTAGGGGCGAATACTATGTTAATCCAGTTTACTTTAATAGGGTTCAATATTGTCTCGACAACCTATTTGGAAAACAAAGTATTATAAAAAAAGTTTTGAATAAAACTCAAACGATGAGTGCATTATCACATATGTAAAATTCATACCATATCAATTACTACATAATCTATAATCCATACTTAATATTGTATATAACTATACATCTCAACTCAATTCAAGTGGCATGACTTATCATGCTTAGCCTATGAAAAGGCGTTGGTTAGCAAGTTTTAGCAACACCTTGCACTTTCCTAACCTTACTATATACTTTTTCCTTTTGTTATGTATAATCTTTATCATAAAATCCTTGAGTACGTGTTTAGATCCAATCTAGACATAGGCTCTCTTGCCTTAGGATAGCTCCCACTGTCCTCACAGTGAGTGGGGATAGGACCTTCGGTTATTGGAACGAACAACCATAGTTCCTCCAATTCACAAAACCGAATCCTAATATCATCCCTTCCTTCTTGCATATCTAATTATTGCAAGTGTATTTAATTTCCGTTGTATATATCTCATTGTTCAACTGCCTAGGACGTTTTTAGCAAATATCCCCCTTAAAAATATAGCCAAGTTGGTTCTCCAATCATCCTTATGTGTTTAGAAAATGGTTTTTGTGTAACTCCTTGCACATAAAACCATCTCATTTCTAAATGCTTAGCTTCATATCCTTAGTACTTCCTGAGTACTAACTAATGAACTATGTGGCTATATAGAGACTTCTCTCAAAAATTCGATTTGTAACATCTCGTCATACTCCAAGTATACGAGCTTTAAGAATAGTGATACATCTTAGCGTAATGAATTTATCCCGCAGCGGAAGCATGTGGTATGAATTTCTACATGTTCAATACTTTTGAACTTGTCTAGACTCTTATCAATATAAGAATATTAATTTAATGCTAATATTCTCTTAGAACTATCTTTATAGGTCTGGATACCTTAGAAATGTATTATTCCTCTCCTAAGTCTTTCATCATTCACAGTGATCAATATGTCATTCACAAATTAGACTAATAATACCACCGTACTCCCACTAAACTCTATGTATAAACAGAACTACTCGACAATTCGAGAAAAGTTTATCACATAATCAAAACATACAATTCAACTCCTTAACTTCCACTTAAGATTTCTTCTTAAGTTTCCATCCTACCTTAGGATAGTTGCGATTTACAAAACTCATGCAAGATGATTTTAAAGTCCAACTATATCAAATCATATCCGAATACAATGAGGCTTTGTTGTTGCATGCAAAACCCTTTGCCACCAACCAACCAAGCTAAATAAACATTTTCATGTTTATGCTTATTTCGGACTCTTGTGGAGTCGAGACTAGATAAAGCATCTTAATAAGTTACAGGTTTGTTACTTTTAAAAATAACATGACTCCTGTTCACTTTTGTTTCGAATCAACACTTTAGGCTTGATTTTGACCAAGAAGAAACATCTTCCTATGTGGCTCTTGAACATTTTCTCCCACTCTGTCTTTAAGAAATAAACTTCTTTTCTCAAAAGACAGCATCACGAGCCACAAACTTGTTGTTCTCGTGATAGTTGGGTTACAAAGCCACATGCTTTCTTCCGAAATAAGCTACGACTTAGGTACCATGCCTAATCATATCGTATATGAATTGTACTGGATTGCTTTAACTATGTTTTGTTTTAGTGGGAAAAATAAATACTAGACGAATTGTGATAGAAACTACTTCTAACTTTATAGTAAAGATTCAATTATATCGTAGAGGATTCTTTGTATCCTTATAACACACCTTATCATCATGGGGTGTGATTATGATAGTTATCTTGTGATATCATATCACACTGCATTTGGTGTAAATCAAAGTCTTCACTTTATTGTTCCTAATTTTAACAAAGTACGAATACTTTGGTTTTATAATCTGTAGGTTTTGATACCTTTTAAACATTCATTGAACATATTCAAAGAATTTCTCTTTTTACCTCATTAAGTGGATACCAAGTATCTACCTAGTTCGTCGGTAAAAGAGAAGAAGTAATAATGACCTTCTTAGATGGAAAATATATTCGACCATACACATTGAAGTGTAATTTGGTAAATAACTTATTCTATTCGCTATACGTTTCAAGAAAAGTCACGAAAACATCTTGCTTTGAATACAAGATTCACACATTTCATGAGATTCACAATCAAATGGTGTGGGATACTAATCAAAACTAGTTTTAATGCGACTTTCAAATGAGAAATAATTTGGGATCACCAATTCGAGTCTTATATGACATTTATTTTTAGTTTGAATATAATTACCTTGATTTGTATGGTCTCACCATAAACTTAATCGTGGTATGTTAGGGCACAACACTTGTTTTAATTGCATAATTGAGAAACCCTTTTGCGGTTTTCTACAAAAACTTGAATTATATTCTTATTTAGAGTTGGTGTACATCATAACAATTATTGAGGTACATTTCTAAATACAAAACTAAAATGAGTACGTTGCAACATTCATATGTTCATGGATGAAATGGTAACTACACTAGTTCCATTCATGCAAATTTCTGAACATATTCTTACTAGTCGTCGTACGATTATTCAATGTTAGGATTATAAGGATTTATAAAACCCTTGGATTGTGTTATGAACACATCCTCCTCTAAATACCCATTTAGAAAAGGTGGTTTTGACATCCTTTTGCCATATTTCATAATCATGAAATGTGGCAATTTCTAACATGATTCACAAATTTGTATCAAATACTCATGATGTGATAATTGGCAAGAATGCAATGTCAATGTCATAGATATTCAGGAAGGAATATGTTGGAGTCACACAACCAACTTCCTAGATCTTTACTTATTTGGGGTTTGTCTCTATTTTAGTGTCTAACTCCTTCTCTTTCTAGCCTAGTTCTATCATTAACAATTAAGATAGATACTTACTTCTTATTGCTCCCACTCACTTCAAGAATTTCTACTTGATGAAGACTTATCTTCATATAAATTCCTATTTAATCCTTCACAAGGATGAACTTTATTGTGGTATTTGGTTAATCAAAATTTCTAATAAATTAATTTACCAAATTAACATTGTCATGTTCTTAAAAACTTAAGTGCTTGATGACAAGTGTTTTGGTTTAGCAATAAGACCTTTGAACCGTGGATGCATAGAAGATATTATCGAAACATATTTTGACTAATCATTACTTCTATTCACACATCTTCCCAAGAAATCATACATAGGCATGTTAGGAATTTTAAGATGCTAATCTTATATGACATAGGACTAATCCATGCTCTATTTAAATGGTTCATTTGAGGAATTCGAAAGAGATTCTATTTGTCATTAGTAATAGTAGTTTAGCGGAGACTCATGTTACAATCGAATGATATCGTATATGAGTAGGAACGATGATAAAGAATAATATAAAACAACAAAATAGTGGGAAAAGAAACATTCATCGTTAATCTATGAAGACATTTTAGCATTTATATAATGACCTCCACCCAATTATATAAATGATTCCGAGATTCAAATCCATATTAACTCGGGCACGGGAAACCGATACATCCCTCATTAATATAACTCGTTGGTTTAACTCTTTAACCGATTCTACAATTAGAACTCTCGGTCGATGAAATTACGTTAAGTTCATCTCTAGCCCCGGAACATAAGACTAGTCTTCATGTCCCGTTGAGACCAACCAAATTTCGCGTGTAATAACTTGTTATTACCCCACTTACCCGATGAAAAATGAAAGTACCACGGGAAACCGAATCTACCCCAAATGTCAAAGGGATTCATGGGTCCTACTATTTGGAAAGGCTAATCTCAATTTTTAAATATGTGAAAGGTCTTGTCGATTTATTATGTATCACCTTTATGTGAACTATATTAGTGAACTAACGATAATTATAATCGACACGGTCGAAAAGACGATAAAATATGCATTTGAAGTTATGGTGATTTGGCAATGCATGCAAACATATAAAGCAAGCAAACAAAGAAAAAATAAATTTCTTAGTATGACCTTTCCTAAAATAGAAAATCTTATATTCTATTACAAATTCAAAATCCAACTCCTTTGGTCCCTAGAGTCTTCACGTGACACGCCTCCCAAGGATAGACACCGTCTCGACCGGAACTCCTTTCTCAATGGCACCGTCTTATGGGAACTCCGGAATTACAAATAATTAAATAATAAAATGTACATTGTACTTCCTATTATACATTTGTAAAATAAAATCTAATAAAATAAAATAAAAGTGATACGAGATCATAATAAATTACAACCAAATCAATATTCCCTTACATTACGGGTAATATCGATTAAAACTAAGGCCATACTAAGATAAAATTACATAATTCAAAATTATATAAAAGAAATATGAAATTCATTAATAAAATATGCAGCATTATAATATGTATTTAACATGCCAAAATATGTGCCAAATCGCCTTATTTAAACTTATATCGTAAATATAATCCGGTTATATGGTTATTCGCGATTTTTAACTTATTAAAGTCACAAAATAATACTAAAATTAAATTTTAGTCCAAGTTAATTATCCTAACCTCTTAGGACTCAAAAAGTAGTCATTACTCAATTTTTGACAATAATTCAACTTGATTTAACATATATGCTCATTTTTTTACCTTAAAATCATAACCTTTTATGAAATAAATCCAAATTTAATTACAATAATTTCAAATTTCAAATTTTAATTTTTTTGAACATTCTGGAATAATTCCATGATACTCCTAATGTCAAAAATCAAGGTTAAAATTTTGGAATTTATTTCGAGAAAAATATAGTTGCAATTTATCGATTTTACCTAATAAAATATCTAAAGCATATGAAAATTAATCTAATAAGTGTTCCAACTTTAGATCTGATATATGTGATAAACATTCAACCTAAAATAATTTTCTCATGCCATGTAATTTGTTTTAGCTATTTATGCTAAAATAGTCACTATTTATGTCATTTTTACACTAAAAATTTCATAAATCATGCAAGTTGAATCAAGTTCATCTAAAATTTTACACACAATGATTCAAATGTGCATTTGACAACATATTAAAATTTCAGAGCCTGTTTCGAAGTTTATCTAATTTTAACCTTTTTACCTCGATTTATCTCATTTTTATCTCATAAAAATTATAAATCATGCAAAATAAATCAAATTTATACAAAATTTTATATACAATAATTAAAATATGCATGTGAGGTCGTATAAAAATTTTAAGGTCAGAAACAAAGTTTAACTATTTTTAGCATTTTAAATACCATTTTATACATTAAAATGTAATAAAATTACTAAAAATCATTAAAATGAGCCAAAATTACCATAAATTATCAAAATGACCTAAATAAATTTTAGGACCAGAATACATAACATGAAAAATAATTTCGTGGCTTAATCATATAAATCACAAATTTCCAGTTTTAATTTAGTCGGAAAAACTAAGCCGATTATGCATGCAACAACCTAAGCTCATGATACCACTTGAAAAGATTCAATAACCCATAAAATAAACTCCTTTAATTTTAGATCTAAATAACTCTTTTAATTAGATGTGAATCTTATGCATGTATAACATTAAAAGGTAAAGTTTAAGAAGAATACTTATTACATAGAGCAAATCGGATTAGGGCACAAGTAAGAGCACCTGTCTATACTTTTTATTGAGCTCAAAATAAATGGATTATCCCCTTAGTCTCAATAATGTGAGAACCTCCTTTCAATTGCACCAACACAACCCCTTAAACTACTAATTAATTAACTAGATTATCTAAGTAGTTAACCTTAAAATGTGTTCTAATATTATTTCTATTACTACTATAGTAATCTCTAAAATTAGATCTTTGAAGAAATATTTTCTAAAAACTTGTTATAGAGAGATGAGTAAAAAGTAGTTGTGAAACCACCACAAAACATAAGAATGAATTCAAGAGAAAAATAAGAACAATTCTTATTGTAGTAGTGGGGGGAAAACCGGTGGCTTAGAGAGAGGAGAGAGCCAATGCATGTCTCTTTTCTTTTGTAGAGTTGTTCTTCTCAAAGAGTATTAGGGTGTAGTATAGGTTCTAATAGCAATCATTATGTTTTTCACTTATTAAAACACTTTAACCATTCACCCTAATCTCCTCTAAAAAACTGTTGCCCCTTTATAAAATGGTATCCAATTTATTTTTGTCAATTGTCATTTTGTCATATAATGTGTGACATGTGACATGTAACATGTAACATGTTATTAATAATATTAATGCATATTTAACAATTAAATATCATTACATATATTAACTCAATTATATACTACAATTGACTAGTGATTCACAATCATAAGTAAATAAAATAGTTCATGTTAATATAATCTACAACAGATTATAATTATAATTAACCGATCATTCTTAATTTAATTGTTTTATAAACAAGGTATTAGTAATATAACATTTTAATTACTAAACGAATCTCATTTAATCGAATTACAATAAGATTCATATTCTCACTCACATATGTAAATTGTTCAATTTTTAAGGAATTAATTATCTGTATCAGCATACAATTAATTAATTTATCTATTAAGGGAATCGTCCTTTAGGTGTGACCTTAAGGGATCAACTGATCACCACCGCCAAACGACAGTAATTACAAATTCTAGTCAGCCAATCATTACCAATTAATGTTGATCATTTGACGTATAAAAATGAATCATCCCTTTATGTATTCTTATTATGAGTTTTAATAATGTGATCGCACCATTGTTGAGGACACATACTCCAACATGAAGGTCTCCAGATATATTAGATAGTATAGGTCATCTTTCAATAACGTTGTTTTAAGAAGTAATTTTGGCAAGTAAGGTTATAGCTGTTTTAGCTATAACTTCACTCACCAAGCTTAAAGTTGTAGCTGTTTCACCAATAACTTTAAGCTGCAGTAATTAAAACACGACTTTCATGTTTTAATATACTTTTCAAAACTTAAAATCATTAATTCTTAGAAAATAAAAGTGTGTTTGTAGTAGAATGAGATTTAGTTTAAATTGGATGGGTAAACGATCTCTAAATTAACTGGCTAATGTCTGTATAACAACTTATGAGTTGTTCTTTGGTGGCCATCTAAGGTTTTCTAATTATTCATATCTAAACCCTAATCTAATCTTTCTAACCTAATATCTTAACTATGGTTTCACACATTAGGAAGTGGGCTTATGAGCTGCAACAGGAGTTGGAGCATGGGTCTCTCACTTTTTACTTCAGGATAGGGATCTCTATATTTTTGACATTGATTATATCAAGTTCCAAGTGAGGGAGAAGCCAAATGAGTCCAGGAATGATCAAAATAATCAGTTCAGGGAATTGATTACATTCCTGAAAGGGCCAGCAGGCCAGGGTCAACTTCTTTCCTTTGTATCTCAGGCTATACCCAAGGAAAATTAGTGAATCTTATATCCCTGAAATGCTTATGATCTTAGATAAATTGTGGATTTGTAATCATGTTCATATCAGGTAAGTAGCTCAAGTTATGATCGCTGCAAGCAGCCTGTACAGAAGAATGCAATGCACAGGCCATGCTAGATCAGGCTGACCTGAACTCTCTCAAAGGCTTATAACAGAAGATCCAGGCATTGTTATTGCCTAATTCCAATTCGAGGAGGAAAGTAACACATTTATATTTCATTTGGTATATGGGAGGCTTCCTAATTCAAACTGAGCAGCGAGTTATGGCGTCTGCAAGACAGGGCTTATTTGTGACTTTCTGTTGAAAGTTTAGGATAGACCTGTGTGTACTTAAAATTTAATAACTCAAGATTTATCGGTGATTATGGCTGATTCTTTTTGGACATGAAAGCTAACTCCTTTAGATTTCATTTGGAACCAGTGAGGCATTTTATTTCATCCTGAGCTAAGAGATGTGCCTACTACAAGATGTGCCTGATTCCTAAAATGTTCTCAAACCCGATTTTGGCCCTTCTCCTGATTTAAGGTCCAGGAGCTTCACAAATGCCTATGTCATGAAAGCAATGGCTAAGCTGGGTCCTAGGGAGTCCTTAGAGCAACCTTGTCCAGGATAATCAATCTCAAAAATAAATATATCAGAAGTTAGCTTAAGGACTACTTTCAGCTACCCGGATTAAGCCTCCTTGGGGAGTAGGTGCAATGTCGCTTTCAGTCTTCTTCTTTTGGACAAACAAGCTCAAGGGAACTTGTGGAGCCATTTGGGATTCATTCTACTTCAGTTTGGCTCAGAAAACGCAGCAAAGAAGTCTACCCTTTATTCAATAAAGCAAGAGCAAACAAACAAAGAAGAATGTCTTATTATTCCTACTTAATGCTTTATGTTTTTTCCCTTGTACTTTTAACATTAGTAAGTCAGCTATGTAAGGACTTTGAGTCAGTTTTACTTATACTATTGTAAGAATTTTTTTAGCCCTTAGATGCGGCCATGAACGACTAAGAATTGAAGCCTTGGTCTATGTAAACCAAACATCTATCCTTGTAATATTTAGATTATGTTGAAATGAAAAACTAAGAGTTTTCTCAAAATTGAATCTCTTTAACTTGTGCATCTTGCTTAGTTAAGAGTCAGGCTTAGTGATACCTTGTGCTTGCTTAAGTATTGATTAAGGACCTGGTGATGTGTCTTAGAATAGGTCTGTGCTTGCTTGACTTGTTTTGAGTCACATTGTTTGTCTGAGAGTGAGTTAGTCTGTCCTTGCTTGATTAATTCAATCTTAGGCTCCCAAATTGTTGAGTTAATCTTATGTGCTTGCTTGAGGATTAATTTGATAATTATATCCCTTTTCTTGTTGCATCTTATTTCATAAAATTATCCCACAAAAACAGTCTCAATTTCCCTTGTTTGTCTAATTATTTAGTCCTTGTTTTAAAGTGTTGCCACTCTAATTCTAAACAGCCCTATAAGTTGTTGGTTTCATCTTTGAATCCCTCAAAATATAAGAGACCCCCAGCATTACACTGCATGAGCCGTCTCCCCTTCTTGTAAACTCCTTGTCCAAGCAAACAATTAGGGTAAATCTTAGGTAAATAATTGTTAGAGATATTTTATCTCTTCTTATTATTATCTAGTTTTATTCTTTATTATTTGCTAAGATATTATTAGATTTAATAAGCAGATTAGATAGCTTTCTTGCTCTCTACTTCACACGAGATCCACGGCTATCTAAGGTTTTCAAACTAGAAAACCTAGATCTCCTCTCTACTATAAATACAACACTTATTCATTCTTTCAAAACACTTTTCAACTTTCGAGCTTTAAAACATGATTGCAAACAAAACGTGTTTATCACTATTTTGCAACTGAAATTATTTTTGAAAAGTCGTGTCGTTCTTACTGCAATTATTTCTAAGAATTACGTTATTGGATAATAGTGCTACATATTGTTTCTTACTCGTTCAATTGTATGAACACTAGAGGAACAATTAAGTGCTTTCTTATTAGCGTAAGATGGTCGAGTATTTAACGATATCAAAGTGAGTTATAACTAAAGTTAGTTGTACTAGTGGATTGATTATTTTTAGTCCGTAGAAAGGTAATAAAATAATTAATCGAGAATAGTGGACGTAGGTTTCGACTTGTAAAACTGAACCACTTCAAAAACCCACGTGTCTCTTGCATTCTTTCTTTGTTTCGTTTCTTTTCGTTTTGTAACGTTAGTTGATTAGTCGAGTTTATTCCATAAACTTTGAATAATCTATTGACATATACGCTGCATACGGACAAATCGAAAAAGTAGGCATACTTTATTATACTCAATTCACCCCCTCTTGAGTATTTCGGATCGATAGACTCTTCATGCCGCTTATGCTAAAGCTGTTAAGATGAACATTGGTGAGATATATTACCTTATTGAGCAAAATGATGCTCTAACCGAGGCCCTAAAGAACGTAGGGAAAGAGAAGGAAGTAGTTGTTGATGCATCCAAACTGAGCACCCCTATTTCCCGATTTAACCCTATCACCTATGAGGGCACAAGTGCGCTAAACTTGCTCGATAATTGGCATCGAGAGATGGAGAGCATCCTAGAGGTTGTTAACTGTCCGAACGACTTCAGAGTGGAGCAGGCTGCATTCTATGTGAGGGACTAAGCTGGAGTATGGTGGCACATTAGAGGGCCGCTGTGCGTGATTACTACAAGAGTAGGGTTGAGCCCGCGATTCCCTGGGAAGAGATTAAGAGCGCTATGAGACATTAGTTATTCCCGAGTATGTCCAAAGCAAGTTGATGGTATCGGAGTATTATCACACATTCAATGAGCTATCACGTTATGCGAAGAATATGGAACTGAGTCAACTAAGTCTGGCTCTTCATTTCGAGAGAGGGTTGACGTTGAAGATCATGGAAAAACTACCTGCTGGGGTGCTTTTCGAGTTGAAGGAAGTTTATGAGCGCGCGGGACACGCTGAGAGACTTGTTAATATGGCCAAAGAGGCCAAGGAAAAAGTGACCGAGAAACGCAAGGTGGATAGTGAAAGTGGAAACCAATCAGGTTTCAAGCATGATAACTACAACCAGGCTAAATCTTATTCAGGTGGATCTGGCTTTGGTGGAGGATCTCACTACGGAGACAAAGGTGGTCGGAGTGCTAGTGACAACTCAGGTGTACACTGTTTCAACTCTGGCGGGACAGGGCACAAGATATTTGAGTGTAAGAGCTATGGAGGAGGAGGCTTTCAGCGATCATACCATGGGAACTATTCTCAGGCATCGAGATAGAGTATAGCGAGTAATAGGCTAGCTGGGTCATAGAACAGTCAGGGTGGTCATAGAAACAACAACAATAATGGCAGTTACAACCACAACAATGATGGATCTTATCAGCAGCCGAACAACAATGTGAACCAGAATTCAGTAGCCAAGCCTATCACATTGACTAGTACAGTACATGGGGAGGTTAGAAGAGTAGCAATAAACTGTTTATGATGGATAAACAGACAGGAGAGCATGATGCACAAGTCGTTACTAGTACATTTATTATTAATCATAAACCCACCTTGTTTTGTTTAATTCGGGTGCTACCCATTCCTTTGTGTCTAAGAGTCATGCCTTAACAATGGGTATGGGGGAGTTTAAGTTGGTAAAAGATAACGTGTTCATACCATCGGGAGAGTCAGTGTCATGTCGTAAATTTTATAAAGGGGTACTTATGGTGGTTGGGCAAGTAGATTTACCAGTTGACTTACTTGAGTTTCCTAGAGATGGATTTGAGGTCATTGTGGGGATGGATTGGTTGGGTAAGTATGAGGCTAAGATCGATTGTGATTAGAAAAAGAAGTCTTTGAAGGGTCCTATGGGGATTAGAGTGTCATATCGGGGGTTTGTGGTGAAACCAAAGGTTAAGATGATTGCATCTATGACCTTGAAGTCATATTTGAGGAAGGGATATCCTATGATCCTTTGCCATGTGAGGATACTCGCAAGGAGGAGCCATCCGCAGTACATATACCAGTTGTGGGTGAGTTCGAGGATGTCTTCTCGGTGGACATACCAGGGTTACCTCCTAAGAGGGACATTGACTTTAGTTTGAAGCTTAAACAAGGGACGAGACCTATATCTAAGTCCCCGTACCACATGGGACCGAATAAGGAGGAAGAGTTGAAGAAGCAGTTGAACGAGTTGCTAGATACGGGATTCATCAGACCTAGTGTATCACCTTGGGAAGCACAAATTTCATTTGTGAAGAAGGATGGCATCTTGAGATTATGTATTGATTACAGAGACTTGAACCATGTAACTATAAAGAACAGGTAACCATTGCCGAGGTTTGATGATCGTTTTGGCTGGTTGAGTGAGGCTAGAATGTTCTCAATGATTAACCTGAGGTCGGGGTACCATCAGTTAAGAATTCAGGATGATGATATTCCTAAGACAGCTTTTCGAACGCGCTATGGTCAATACGAGTATGTGGTGATGCCTTTTGGGCTGACAAATGCGCCAACAGTGTTTGTAGCTTATGAATTGCGTCTTCAGTCCGTTCTTAGATGGGTTTGTGGTGGTATTCATCGACGATATCTTAGTCTATTCCAAGACTAAGGAAGAGCACGAGGAATATTTGAGGTTAGTATTGCAAACTTTACGAGATAACCAGCTATATGCTAAGTTGTCTAAGTGTGAGTTCTGGTTGGAGAAGGTAGCTTTTCCGGGCCATGTGTGTAACACCCCCTTCTTACCTGGCCAAGGTAATTGGGAAATATTACCATCTCGGTTTCCCAAGGCGGTGAATCGGAGATCATGAAACATTTATTATAATTGATAAGTTTAGTGAATTACATAAGCATAAATGAATAAATAAAAGAATACAACTCATGCCTACTATCTATGATATCTAACAACTATTCAAGTACTCGACTCCAAGTCCAAAGCGTGTCCCGTCTCCCGCGTGACACCAAAACAACCTGTACTAAACCTACTCCCCATATGATCGGAAATATCATATGGATTGACACAGACCACCACATAAATAGGTGACAATTACACAGACACACACACACGCACACACACACACACACACACACACACACACACACACACACACACACACACACACACACACACACACACACACACACACACATACACACACACACACACGTCAAATTACATAAATAAACATAAGACACGAGATGATAAATAAATATGCCACATGCCAATTATATGAATAAGACACGATTACACAATCACTATACCAGTACCAGGACACGCTCAGACGTACCCATAACCACCGGTGCGAGAGACACGCCCACGATACCACACCTCACACAAAGGTATCGGGACATGCCCAGACGTACCGGGTCCGAAAGCCAATCGGATCCCCTGCCAGACATCGTATCTAAACTACACGAGTCCCTCCATACTCAAGTCATTAATGTGCACATCCCTCTTTGAGTGGGAAGCTCCAAGAGGCGACCCAGCGGAAGACGGTCTCCCAACCGCCTTCCGTCTCCTCAACAACAACCAATCAATCACAAGCCGTCATATCCTCCAATACACTTGACAAACATAATAATTCAAGATAACACAATCCAATATCGTGTTATAAAGCATCACCAGCACAAATGAGACTCACACAAATCCTCAATTACCAACAAACATTAATTACTCATTATCATGTTACCATGGATTTTTAGCAACACGAGACCACCAATGACTAACCACAACAATCATGTTATAATGCAATTATAACATACTAATGACACATGCAACCATCCAAACTTATTGAAACCGAGTAGGATTAACATACCTTTTAGCATAATCTATAAGCTAGTCGAAATCACCAAGTAACCATCTCATAAAACCGTCTCATCACATAATGACTATCACAAATCACCCTATACTATAATACAACACAAAACCTCTTATTATTACCCACTAATTACCCATATATTAAAAATAATTACTAATTAATCAATCCAATTAAAAACCCCCAAAAGTTAGAGTTCATAAGACTATAAAAAGGGTAGATCTCAACTTACAAGGTGAAAGGATAAAGGAGAAGGTGAGAAATCTTCCAATCCAAGCTTGAATCCTTTAATATGGTGTTTGTGAGGGTTTTATAGAGAAGGGAGAGTGTTTGGAGAGATAAGGAAGAAGATAGAAATAAAATAGGAGAAAGGAGGTTTGCAGGTTTAAAACCCGTCTGCCCAGAGTGCACTCGATCGAGTGCTGATTCCACTGGCACTCGATCGAGTGACCCTCACTCGGTCGAGCATTCAATCCACTTTGTCGAGTACAACGCAGTTCTCAGCAATGACCATTTTTCATAAAACAGTCATATATCACTCGTTTCTTGGTCTTTTTGGGCATGTGATCTACTGTTGGAATCTTAAAAGAAGAAGATAATACCACCAATTAGAAGCATATCAATACCATATCTAAATCTCAAGTTATGACAGTTTTAAGACGACCCTTCTATAGGCGGGCATTGTAACAACTCTACTAAGTTTAGTATAGGTTGTACTCGGTCTAATTTATAGTCATACTTCACTCTCGAGTAGACTCAGCAAACCCGAGGGTCCTCTCACGCATCCCAAGGTTCCTTTACGGGTCCCAAAATATCCAGGTATTATAATCTCCCTCCTTAAAATGAACTTCGTCCCCGAAGTTCGCCTCACTCTCTCTTTTCACAATTATTTATTAATCTTCTCTCAAGTCTCATTACCGGTTCTCATGTACTCTTTCTCCATTTTAATCTATCATAAAGTCCGTCAAGATTCTTATTGTCATTATCGCTCTTATAAACCACACATGTTTATCGTACTTATCCCAAGGTTATTTGCTCAATTCTCATTACTTCCTCACGTGTCGTACTCTTTCTTTCCTTAATTTCCAAATTGTTATATCCACTCCCCCTAAAAGAGAACTTCGTCCCGAATTTCAACTATCAAACCTCATAGTTGAGGACACAGCCCCCCGCTAGTTTCGAGGCGGCGACACTTCACCCACGGAACTCTGGCGCGAGATCAAAGCACGTCATGAGACGTTACCAATTGGAAAGGCATTGAAACCGGTGAAAGGTTTGAGAAGCCTACATTTGTGGAGTCGCAACCAATTTTTATGGAAAATTGGAACCGTTCGAATACTTCGCATTATGTCAAGACATAAAGAAGGGATGTGACACTAAGAAATCCATTGCCATTAGCATTCTATGTCTAGAATGACTCTCGTGATGCCAATGAATACGGGTGTTCACAGAGTTCTTGAGTAAGGGGTGGGGGTACGTATTAGGAAGCTCTTTATTTGAACACCTAATCCCGCCCACCTCGATAGCGGCCTCTACTAATGATCATAGAATTTATTCATACTTGATATGTTGTCAGTTGTATAAATGCAATGCAAAGAACATGGATTAAACCTAACATGTAAAATTAGACTATGTCGGTAGACAAGCAATTTATCACTCAATTGGGTCAAAGTTTGGAATTAGGTTCATTAGATGTGAATATGACAAGTAAGTAAATCATACAAGAACGATAAGAAAAGACGATAAATTACAAGAAAATACATAAATTACAATTGATTACAATGAATTAAATTGAATTTACGTCATAAATATGCTCAAAGAGGATTTGAAGAGAAAAGAAAAAAAATTAAGATATGAAAATATGTCGAATTATAAGGGTGATAATACGAATAATAGTCGATTAGAAGCCTAATAGAAAACATACGTCAAAATGAGAATGATTTGAGAGGCAGAAGCCAACCCAGAACAGGCGCTGCAACTGTTGCGTCCTCTAGAAGAGGCGCAACACCTGTTGTGGTTGTTCTAGAGCTGGGCTCCGACTATGAAAGTCAGACCCGCGAGTTAGTTATTGTTCGTCGGTTGTTTTATATTGATTATTGATATACGACTCAAGTAGAAGTGATTTAGTCACATTATTTATGCTAAAAACGTCACAAGTCAGATTACAGAGCACATTAAACGGGATATTACATGGGATTACAAAGATACGATGTCGGAATTGATTTTCTATACAAAACCCGAATTAAAGATGGTTAAAAACAAAAAAAATACAGAACAAAATTTGTAAAAACAAAAAAAGTATATGTACAAAAGACGAATTCCAGGGACTTGACATGAATAAATCGAGTCTCTTAAATACGGTTTGAATTTATGATGAATCCCGACAAATATTGATTATAAAGGATTTAAGTTGAGAAATTATTGAAAAGGATTTGTAAAAACTAATTAGAGAATTATTAGACGAAATAAGAAGAGAAAAATGAAGAAAGAAAATAAAAGACGAAAGAGGCAAAAACCCGAGGAAGAAGAAGAAGTGCAGCGACTGAAAGCAACCTTTGGAAGAGGCGGAGCAGATACTACGGCCTTTCCAGATGGCGCATCAATTGATGCAATTCTTCCCCATGTCGTTTCGCTGCTGTTTTCGTCAAAAGAGTTTTAAAAGATGATTTTAAAAGACAGTTTAAGCATACTTATCATATAAATTCTTACATATGTTATATACAGAAAAATAAAGTAAATAAAATTGGGATTATACCCTCAGACTTACATGTTTAACGAAACGAGATTGACTGAGTTGTCGTTTAGTGATTGCTCGACTCGATGTACGAATGAAAGTGCCCTTAAAAAATGATTTAAAACAGATTTATTAGATTGATTAGGTAGAGTTGGTCAAATTGGTCGGTCTATGCAACGTCACTTGTACTGAGAATGATCTGAGCTTACGTGGTCGTGTAGAGCAAGCACGTAGGTGTCGAAAAACAAGAGCACGGTCTTAGAATGCAAAGGGAGAAAAGAAGGGCGGACACTCGCGAGAAAAATATATGAGGCGAAGGCCTCTATTTATACTAGTCACGTGAAGGAATTTTGGTAAAAGTGGGATTAGGAAAGAAATCTAGAAGAAATATGAAAAGTGGGAAAAATCCAGCCCAGGAAGAAGCGCATCAGAAAATGCGACCTTTCCAAGAGGCGCAGCGCCTGCTGCGTTTTCTCTTGGGTTGTTTCCTTTTTAGCAAGAAAGATTTCCGCGGTTTAAAATAGGAATTAGGGAAGATTATGATTCCTTATTCCGCAAGGAAGATATTTCAGTGATAAAAGATAAAAATTAGGAATAAATAATCCAGAAATTCTAGAATATTCTGACTCGGTTTTAAGACGGTTTTTAGAAAATGGAAACAGTTTTTAACGCGGACTCCAAATGTGCTCTAATTACTGTCAAAACGACCGTATCAGCGCGTAGATGATGACCAGAGGTTTACTCGACTGTTTGAACTATCACGTGTTGAAAAACTTACAAAATGTCATAAATTGCTCTGTGTGATTAAACATGTAATACCCATCCTTTTAGAGACCCCATGATCGTCGTTGACTGACCCTAGACACCTATCTAGACCTTCGGAAACCTTACGAGCTAACCTTGTGGCATTATAACCCTTTGAAGTTTTGTTTACTCGATCTAGTGGAGGCTACTCGATCGAGTAGCTTAGTCACTCGATCGAGTAGAGGCCACTCGTTCGAGTAAGTTAGCAACAGAATAGTTTGTCAACGTGCCAATAGTATTTGACGGAATTTCCGTCAGGAATAGGTACTGGCGAAAACACCGTCAGAAAACCGTCAGTTTCCCGTGTTTTCTGACGGCTTGTTTTTTTAGTCAGTGTGCCCGTCACTATCCCGCGTTTTTGTTATAGTGACAGAGGGGATGTGCACATTTAGGAACATGGGTTATCGCTCGGATTAGATGAGTAGGGCTTAGTTGGGAACGGCTGCAGCCCCCCACTGGCGGTGTGGATTACTGGTGGCGACTGGTAATCTGGCAGGACTGGACCTTCGGGCAGTCAGAGATGTGTGGGTGATTGGAGGAGGTGGTGTGTGTGTGTGTGTGTGTGTTACTGTGTTTGTTGTGTCTGCTTTTGTATTTCTTCCTTTAGTTGCTGACCTTGTGTGGTGTTGTTGTGTTGTCTTCTTGTGTTGTGTCTGTGATCCGGGTGATGTCGTCACTCATCCAATCAAACACATTTATAATACTCAACAAACAACTAGTTAGCGGTAAGTCGAGGTCGATCCATGGGACGGTGTGCTTTGGGTTCTAAGTCTACCTATCTCAATTTATGCTAGTGTCACGATTTGTTTGGGTTTGTAGTTGTGTCTAGACTAGTACAAATAATATAATACACAAGCAATAAAAGGAAAGATGTAAACAATTGGTTAAAAGTGCTAGGATATCATGGGGTCATAGGGGATTCATGGTGTTGATCATACAAACATGTTTACAAAGTTGCAAGCAATTAATGTTGTAAAGGAACCGAGTTGGGTTATATCTTACGGTTCATAGGAAGAGTTGGGTCCCGGAGCCGAATCGATTAGATTGTACAACACCTACAAGTCGACTTACTTTCCTCCTATTCAACTTTTATGCATGGTCTAACAAAACTCGAGTTGGTTTATATCTTACAAGTCAAGTTGAATAGATAAGAGATGGTTGTAAATGCAAGGATTCATAGGCTTGGCATTTCATCAAACATAACATGTGCATAAAGTTGACATCACAACAAGCAAGCAATTTAATCATGTGAACATATTAGATTAAGCATGAATCAATCCCATGTTGGTCTCCCCTAATTACCCATTAATCCTAGCTAAGAGACTACTCACTCATTATCAATTTTAGCATGTTAACAAGGTTGTCAATCATATTAACAAGGTAAAACATGATGAACAAGTAAGAAGGATTAACAATAATTAAAACAAGGATTAAGAGAATTATACCTATGAGGATTCCAAAACAATAATGCAAAGAATAATAGAAGAACTTGATGATTGATGGAAGGTTGTCAATCTCCCAATAAACCCAATAATCTTCTAATTACCCAATAATAAACTTGAATAATAAACTTGAACAATAATTATGGAAAGATTAATGTGTAATTTGTTGAAAGATTAAAGAGTAATCTATTCTAATCTACTCCTAATCTAATCTAAAGAAGGATTTTTCTAGCTAAAAAGATGTTTTAGAGATTATTACAAATGGGGTATTTATAGTGGAAATTAGGTGGATGCATTAGGGTTAACTAAGGGCTAAACTAGTAATTACACTTTTGAGATTTGAGCAGGGAGACTCCGGTATTTTTCGAAGGAAGGGAGTCTTTCTTAAAAGCTTGAAGAACGAATTTGCGCTGGACTGGAATCCGGGCGGATTGGTGTCGGGACGGGCGGATTGTAGCAAGGGAATCCGAGCGGATTTGGAGCAAGACGCTCGGATTGTAGCAAGGGAGGAATCCGAGCGGATTTGGAGCAATCCGAGCGGATTTGGGACAATCCGAGCGTCTTCAGCGCGGGACGCGCGGATTCCTGTACAGCTTCTTTGTTTGAGCTCGGATTGTAAAACGGACGTCATTTTCTCATCCGGAGTCCTATTGGAGTGATTCAAAAGCCTAGATCTCTTGTTTTTTCGACGCCGTTCCATCTAGCATATTTTCAGAGCCAAAGGAGCAACCCTTGGTTTGCGTTCCGAGCAATTTTCTTCATGAATGGCTTCCTTGCTTTTCCTCCTTGCTTTAAACCTTATGACCCTTCTATATACTCTTTATTCCTACATCATTGGTCATCATTCTTGCCTCCTCTTCATACTAGTCCATCTAATATCATCAATAAGCTTCCAAATATGCACGAAAGACGGGAATTTCCGCCTTATTATCTCCTTTTCTACAAAACATATGAAATGTGATAGAAAAGCAAATAGGAAGGTTTTGACGGATAAAATGGCCAAGAAATGCTATAATAGTATGCAAAATAGGCTCAATTAGGGGACTAAATGTGCGCAAATAATGGTCACATCAGTCTGCCGTGATCCACTATGTTGAGCAGTCAGTCTTAGCAGGTTGATGTTTGGACCATAGCTTGGTGCTTTGAGGGACGAGTCTACTATGAGTCATGGCAGAGAGAGTTTTACATAGTTGATAGTAGTCACGAGTTGTACCTTTGTTTTGTTTAAATCACTTGTAATTTAATATAACTGTTCTTTTATCGACACTTGATTATTACTATCCTCGGGCAACCGAGATGGTAACGCCCTTATCTGCCGGGGAAGGTCTTGTTAAGGCTCCTTGGTAGATGAGGGTGTTACAAAGTGGTATCAGAGCGAAAATTTTGGAACCTGTAACTAATGAGCCCAATGAACGTAGTGAGTCTAACAAATGAACCTGATGTATGTATGTTGGGGGCCCCGGCAGAAGCTAGATTTTGGGTAAGAAGGCGCCCTCATTTTAAAATCATGGCCCCAATATGCTTAAGCGAGCCACCGAGAAGGGGGAAATAGCTGGGATGGAGTCTATGGTAATGTCTAATGCGTGCAAATAGTAACGATGAACTGTGAAGATTTGCGAATCGCTGGAAATGTGTGTGGGATGTGATAAATATAGTGGATGTGTTAGGAGTGATATATGAGTCTTGGATAGTGTGACGATGATAATGAGTTATGAGTCTTTATATGCGATCTAGTTAATAAAGGTTGTCAAGTAATGTTGGGAAATGCAATGGATGAATGTTGTTGCGTACTCTGGTGACCTAGCATAGTTATGTTAGATATTTAGTTGATGAATTGTTGTGATATGTTTGAAATTTTTAGCGAACTTGAGTATTATATGATAGCTTATTGCTAGATGGATGCTTGATGTAGTGTAAACACAAGTCGGATAACTGAATTGCATATGTGTAAGTAGACGTAGAATAGTGTGTTGATTGTACATAAGAATAAATTGATGTTGTAGTTGAATTGTTGCTTAATAATTTGTATGGGAACATTTAATGTTTGGATGAAATAGGTGTGTTACGTTTGAGTAGTAATAATGTGTCGTAATTAGATGAAATAATCAGTGACGAATTCCAAATATACTTTGGAATCGACACGAGTTATTGTTTTGCAGGAATCGTTAACTGCATTCGTAATTTTTGACCTCGTTCCTAACCTTACTCGACCGAGTACGAGTTCCGACACGACCGAATCGACCTTACTCGATCTAGTTGTGGAGTTATTAGATCAAAAAGTTGGGCGCCAAGGCGAAAACTCGATCGAGTAGCTCCAACTCGATCGAGTAGAGGCCACTCGATCGAGTACCCAACTTACTCGATCGAGTAAGTGCTACAGTACCCGTAATAACACGGGATTCTTATACCTTCCCAAACCTCTTTCTTCTCTTATTTCTTCATACTCTAAACCCTAACTTTCTATCCACATCTTTTTCTCTCATATCTTGGTGAAATTTGTGCTTGATTTCTTGGGTCCCTTCTTGATTAATTCGTTCTATTCAATTGCTAATCATTCAAGGTAAGAATGCTAATCTTTTTCTTTGTTTTTAATCAATTAGAACCATCTAAAAGTGTTAGATTTTCAGAAAAATTCGATTTATACTCATTTATTTTTGTTTATAATTGTTGTAATTTGGTATAATTGCTCTAGTTTGTTGATTATTGATGCTAGAAGTAGAAAAATCGAATCAATATGGGAGTATATATGGACCGAAATTTCTAGGGTTTGGGTTGCAAATTGACGTTTTGTTTGCCTTTTTAGTATTGAAGAGGGAAAATTGAGTAATGTTTGTTGTGGGTATCATATTTGGTGTTGATTTTGACTAGTTTTGCCCAAACTTTTGTCTCAAAACTTCGTCTTAAAAGTGCCCCGAACTGAAATTTGCCCCAAATCTTTATGATGCTTGCCTATTTGTGAAACTATTTTGAAAGGTATTAATACCCCAATTTGCCAATTGATGTTACAATTTTCATATTTTGAAAGCCTTGAGACCGTCTTTTATGAGTTGTGGGGGTAGCATGTTTAGAAATTGTTGGTTATTTTGGTGAAAACTGGTTTGCCTTGTTGTTTCTTCCTCCATAAGTGTACTTAAAAGGTTTGTTTTCTCCAAGTAAGTGTCTATTTTTGTGTCTAAATATATGTGTTGAAACAGATGCCGAGACCTGTAGTTGGCACCCGTCGGAGTAAAAGGGAAAGGGCTTATGAGCCCGAGGTTGGTGAGGGGAGTCAGGGACCCACTGTTCCACCGGTTCCCGAGTATCCTACAGTTATCTTTGCTGACTTTAAGCAAAGAGATGCCTTTGTCGAGTTACAGAAATGTCGCATGAAACCAACCCGATGTATCGACACCACCATCTTAGAGGACCTTAAGGTAGAGATGGATGTCAGGCATATATTTGAGACCTTGGGTTTGACTGGTTTGTACCGCCTTAGGAAGCATTCCTACTCTTTCTTGACCTTGGAGTTTATGAGCTCTTTCACCTATGATGCAGCAGCTAAGACCGTACCATTTCGTCTCATGAACACTAGCTTCCTCTTGACCATGGACATGTTTGCTACCCATCTTTGCCTTGCCCGACCGAAGAAAGGAGCCCTTAGGAATGTCCCGACTGAGTGTGGGGCTAGTAGTTACATGCCTTGTTTTACAGGTAAGAACGCCCCCACCTCGAGTAACATGTTGATAAATGACGTTCAACATGTCACTTTGAAGATCTTTCTTCGTGCCTTGACTTGTCTGCTCTACGACGAAAGGATGTGAGTAAGTTGAACTCACATGAGGTGATGTTGCTAGTTGCCTATCTCAACCCCACCCGAACCCCGAGAGTTTCTTACAGTGCCCCGGCCATAGTCTGTGCTAGCCTAGCTTTGATGGCCACCTCTGGTACCCGGTACTTAAGTTGTGGTGCCATTGCCATACGGTTAGCGGAGCAGTTGACCACCTTTGAGGCCTCCTTGGCCCTTACACTTATGGCTCCATCTGTGCCTACCTTGGACCGAGACTACGTCCTCGAACAGAAATGGTTGAGAACTTTAGAGGGTGGTGGGTTGGCTTTGTGAGTATGGGGCATGAGTTGGATGAGGATACCTGATCCTGAGCATCTCCTTATGATTGAGCCCTTGACAGCGGCGGTAGTGGCATCGGACTCCGATGATGATGAGGAGGCTCCTGCTCAACAGTACTACCCCATTGATGATACTATTTCGGAGGTGATGCCAGGGCCGATTAAGAGGGATCAGGTTCGACCTGAGGACTGACAACCTGGAATAGGGAGAGCCCGAGACGGGTGAGGGAGAGAGTGGCTGAGACCCAGCCAGAGCAGCCCGTGCCTCCGCAACATCAGTTCCCCAGCTACCCTTCGTTCTTTAGTCCTGAGATGCGGGTGAGTGACCTCACAGAGAGGGTATCTGCCACTTTGACGCTCCTGAACCTACACGAGATGGCTTATGTGCAGGGCATTGGGACCGCCTCGGCCCAACCAGTGTTGTGGAAAGTTGTTGGGGACGACATTGGAGTCTTTCACTCATTTGGTAGGGATCCGACTATATAGGGGGAACCTAGGAGTTACCCCTACGGTTGCTTAGCACCATGGCGAGTGGGAGTAGATTCTGGTACAGGTGCTACCACAGGTGAGGGTACAGCTGGAGCGGGCACATCCGGAGGAGGAGGTGGAGATGAGGAGATGGAGGAGCCGGCCTTGGAGTGATAGCACTCACCTGTGGTAGCACCTGTACCAGAATCTACTCCCACTCGCCATGGTGCTAAGCAACCGTAGGGGTAACTCCTAGGTTCCCCCCATATAGTCGGATCCCTACCACATGAGTGAAAGACTCCAATGTCGTCCCCAACAACTTTCCACAACACTGGTTGGGCCGAGGCAGTCCCAATGCCCTGCACATAAGCCATCTCGTGTAGGTTCCAGAGCGTCAAAGTGGCAGATACCCTCTCTGTGAGCTCACTCACCCGCATCTCCGGACTAAAGAACGAAGGGTAGCTGGGGAACTGATGTTGCGGAGCCACGGGCTGCTCTGGCTGGGTCTCAGCCACTCTCTCCCTCACCCGTCTCGGGCTCTCCCTATTCCAGGTTGTCAGTCCTCAGGTCGAACCTGATCCCTCTTAATCGGCCCTGGCATCACCTCCGAAATAGTATCATCAATGGGGTAGTACTGCTGAGCAGGAGCCTCCTCATCATCATCGGAGTCCGATGCCACTACCGCCGCTGTCAAGGGCTCAATCATAAGGAGATGCTCAGGATCAGGTATCCTCATCCAACTCATGCCCCATACTCACAAAGCCAACCCACCACCCTCTAAAGTTCTCAACCATTTCTGTTCGAGGACGTAGTCTCGGTCCAAGGTAGGCACAGATGGAGCCATAAGTGTAAGGGCCAAGGAGGCCTCAAAGGTGGTCAACTGCTCCGCTAACCGTATGGCAATGGCACCACAACTCAAGTACCGGGTACCAGAGGTGGCCATCAAAGCTAGGCTAGCACAGACTATGGCCGGGGCACTGTAAGAAACTCTCGGGGTTCGGGTGGGGTTGAGATAGGCAACTAGCAACATCACCTCATGTGAGTTCAACTTACTCACATCCTTTCGTCGTAGAGCAGACAAGTCAAGGCACGAAGAAAGATCTTCAAAGTGACATGTTGAACGTCATTTATCAACATGTTACTCGAGGTGGGGGCGTTCTTACCTGTAAAACAAGGCATGTAACTACTAGCCCCACACTCAGTCGGACATTCCTAAGGGCTCCTTTCTTCGGTCGGGCAAGGCAAAGATGGGTAGCAAACATGTCCATGGTCAAGAGGAAGCTAGTGTTCATGAGACGAAATGGTACGGTCTTAGCTGCTACATCATAGGTGAAAGAGCTCATAAACTCCAAGGTCAAGAAAGAGTAGGAATGCTTCCTAAGGCGGTACAAACCAGTCAAACCCAAGGTCTCAAATATATGCCTGACATCCATCTCTACCTTAAGGTCCTCTAAGATGGTGGTGTCGATACATCGGGTTGGTTTCATGCGACATTTCTGTAACTCGACAAAGGCATCTCTTTGCTTAAAGTCAGCAAAGATAACTGTAGGATACTCGGGAACCGGTGGAACAGTGGGTCCCTGACTCCCCTCACCAACCTCGGGCTCATAAGCCCTTTCCCTTTTACTCCGACGGGTGCCAACTACAGGTCTCGGCATCTGTTTCAACACATATATTTAGACACAAAAATAGACACTTACTTGGAGAAATCAAACCTTTTAAGTACACTTATGGAGGAAGAAACAACAAGGCAAACCAGTTTTCACCAAAATAACCAACAATTTCTAAACATGCTACCCTCACAACTCATAAAAGACGGTCTCAAGGCTTTCAAAATATGAAAATTGTAACATCAATTGGCAAATTGGGGTATTAATACCTTTCAAAATAGTTTCACAAATAGGCAAGCATCATAAAGATTTGGGGCGAATTTCAGTTCGGGGCACTTTTAAGACGAAGTTTTGAGACAAAAGTTTGGGCAAAACTAGTCAAAATCAACACCAAATATGATACCCACAACAAACATTACTCAATTTTCCCTCTTCAATACTAAAAAGGCAAACAAAAATTCAATTTGCAACCCAAACCCTAGAAATTTCGGTCCATATATACTCCCATATTGATTCGATTTTTCTACTTCTAGCATCAATAATCAACAAACTAGAGCAATTATACAAAATTACAACAATTATAAACAAAAATAAATGAGTAGAAATCGAATTTTTCTGAAAATCTAACACTTTTAGATGGTTCTAATTGATTAAAAACAAAGAAAAAGATTAGCATTCTTACCTTGAATGATTAGCAATTGAATAGAACGAATTAATCAAGAAGGGACCCAAGAAATCAAGCACAAATTTCACCAAGATATGAGAGAAAAAGATGTTGATAGAAAGTTAGGGTTTAGAGTATGAAGAAATAAGAGAAGAAAGACGTTTGGGAAGGTATAAGAATCCCGTGTTATTACGGGTACTGTAGCACTTACTCGATCGAGTAAGTTGGGTACTCGATCGAGTGGCCTCTACTCGATCGAGTTGGAGCTACTCGATCGAGTTTTCGCTGGCAGTTCCAACTTTTTGATCTAATAACTCCACAACTAGATCGAGCAAGGTCGATTCGGTCGTGTCGGAACTCGTACTCGGTCGAGTAAGGTTAGGAACGAGGTCAAAAATTACGAATGCAGTTAACGATTCCTGCAAAACAACAACTCGTGTCGATTCCAAAGTATATTTGGAATTCGTCACTGATTATTTCATCTAATTACGACACATTATTACTACTCAAACGTAACACACCTATTTCATCCAAACATTAAATGTTCCTATACAAATTAATAAGCAACAATTCAACTACAACATCACTTTATTCTTATGTACAATCAACACACTATTCTATGTCTACTTACACATATGCAATTCAGTTATCCGACTTGTGTTTACACTACATCAAGCATCCATCTAGCAATAAGCTATCATATAATACTCAAGTTCTCTAAAAATTTCAAACATATCACAACAATTCATCAACTAAATATCTAACATAACTATGCTAGGTCACCAGAGTACGCAACAACATTCATCCATTGCATTTCCCAACATTACTTGACAACCTTTATTAACTAGATCGCATATAAAGACTCATAACTCATTATCATCGTCACATTATCCAAGACTCGTATATCACTCCTAACACATCCACTATATTTATCACATCCCACACACATTTCCAGCGATTCGCAAACATTCACAGTTCATCGTTACTATTTGCATGCATTAGACATTACCATAGACTCCATCCCAGCTATTTCCCCCTTCTCGGTGGCTCGCTTAAGCATATTAGGGCCATGATTTTAAAATGAGGGCGCCTTCTTACCAAAAATCTAGCTTCTGCCGGGGCCCCCAACATACATACACCAGGTTCATTTATTAGACTCACTACATTCATTGGGCTCATTAGTTACAGGTTCCAAAATTGTGGCTGTGATATCAGTTTGTAACACCCCCATCTACCAAGGAGCCTTAACAAGACCTTCCCCAGCAGATAAGGGCGTTACCATCTCGGTTGCCCGAGGATAGTAATAATCAAGTGTTGATAAAAGAACAGTTATATTAAATTACAAGTGATTTAAACAAAACAAAGGTACAACTCGTGACTACTATCAACTATGTAAAACTCTCTTTGCCATGACTCATAGTAGACTCGTCCCTCAAAACACCCAGCTATGGTCCAAACATCAACCTGCTAAGACTGACTGCTCAACATAGTGGATCACGGCAGATACAACACAAGAAGACAACACAACAACACCACACAAGGTCAGCAACTAAAGGAAGAAATACAAAAGCAGACACAACAAACACAGTAACACACACACACACACAAACACATACACACCCACACCCACACACCCACACACACACACACACACACACACACACACACACACACACACACACACACACACACACACACACCACCTCCTCCAATCACCCACACATCTCTGACTGCTCGAAGGTCCAGTCCTGCCAGATTACCAGTCGCCACCAGTAATCCACACCGCCAGTGGGGGGCTGCAGCCGTTCCCAACTAAGCCCTACTCATCTAATCCGAGCGATAACCCATGTTCCTAAATGTGCACATCCCCTCTGTCACTATAACAAAAACGCGGGATAGTGACGGGCACACTGACTAAAAAAACAAGCCGTCAGAAAACACAGGAAACTGACGGTTTTCTGACGGCGTTTCCGTCAGTACTTATTCCTGACGGAAATTCCGTCAAATACTATTGGCACGTTGACAAACTATTCTGTCACTAACTTACTCGAACGAGTGGCCTCTACTCGATCGAGTGACTAAGCTACTCGATCGAGTAGCCTCCACTAGATCGAGTAAACAAAACTTCAAAGGGTTATAACGCCACAAGGTTAGCTCGTAAGGTTTCCGAAGGTCTAGATAGGTGTCTAGGGTCAGTCAACGACGATCATAGGGTCTCTAAAAGGATGGGTATTACATGTTTAATCACACAGAGCAATTTATGACATTTTGTAAGTTTTTCAACACGTGATAGCTCAAACAGTCGAGTAAACCTCTGGTCATCATCTACGCGCTGATACGGTCGTTTTGACAGTAATTAGAGCACATTTGGAGTCCGCGTTAAAAACTGTTTCCATTTTCTAAAAACCGTCTTAAAACCGAGTCAGAATATTCTAGAATTTCTGGATTATTTATTCCTAATTTTTATCTTTTATCACTGAAATATCTTCCTTGCGGAATAAGGAATCATAATCTTCCCTAATTTTTATTTTAAACCGCGGAAATCTTTCTTGCTAAGAAGGAAACAACCCAAGAGAAAACGCAGCAGGCGCTGCGCCTCTTGGAAAGGTCGCATTTCCTGATGCGCTTCTTCCTGGGCTGGATTTTTCCCACTTTTCATATTTCTTCTAGATTTCTTTCCTAATCCCACTTTTACCAAAATTCCTTCACGTGACTAGTATAAATAGACGCCTTCGCCTCATATATTTTTCACGCGAGTGTCCGCCCTTCTTTTCTCCCTTTGCATTCTAAGACCGTGCTCTTGTTTTTCGACACCTACGTGCTTGCTCTACACGACCACGTAAGCTCAGATCATTCTCAGTAAAAGTGACGTTACATAGACCGACCAATTTGACCAACTCTACCTAATCAATCAAATAAATCTGTTTTAAATCATTTTTTTAAGGGCACTTTCATTCGTACATCGAGTCGAGCAATCACTAAACGACAACTCAGTCAATCTCGTTTCGTTAAACATGTAAGTCTGAGGGTATAATCCCAATTTTATTTACTTTATTTTTCTGTATATAACATATGTAAGAATTTATATGATAAGTATGCTTAAACTGTCTTTTAAAATCATCTTTTAAAACTCTTTTGACGAAAACAGCAGCGAAACGACATGGGGAAGAATTGCATCAATTGATGCGCCATCTGGAAAGGCCGTAGTATCTGCTCCGCCTCTTCCAAAGGTTGCTTTCAGTCGCTGCACTTCTTCTTCTTCCTCGGGTTTTTGCCTCTTTCGTCTTTTATTTTCTTTCTTCATTTTTCTCTTCTTATTTCGTCTAATAATTCTCTAATTAGTTTTTACAAATCCTTTTCAATAATTTCTCAACTTAAATCCCTTATAATCAATATTTGTCGGGATTCATCATAAATTCAAACCGTATTTAAGAGACTCGATTTATCTATGTCAAGTCCCTGGAATTCGTCTTTTGTACATATACTTTTTTTGTTTTTACAAATTTCGTTCTGTATTTTTTTGTTTTTAACCATCTTTAATTCGGGTTTTGTATAGAAAATCAATTCCGACATCATATCTTTGTAATCCCATGTAATATCCCGTTTAATGTGCTATGTAATCTGACTTGTGACGTTTTTAGCATAAATAATGTGACTAAATCACTTCTACTTGAGTCGTATATCAATAATCAATGTAAAACAACCGACGAACAATAACTAACTCGCGGGTTTGACTTTCATAGTCAGAACCCAGCTCTAGAACAGCCACAACAGGTGATGCGCCTCTTTCAGAGGACGCAACAGTTGCAGCGCCTGTTCTGGGTTGGCTTCTGCCTCTCAAATCATTCTCATTTTGACGTATGTTTTCTATTAGGCTTCTAATCGACTATTATTCGTATTATCACCCTTATAATTCGACATATTTTCATATCTTAATTTTTTTTTCTTTTCTCTTCAAATCCTCTTTGAGCATATTTATGACGTAAATTCAATTTAATTCATTGTAATCAATTGTAATTTATGTATTTTCTTGTAATTTATCGTCTTTTCTTATCGTTCTTGTATGATTTACTTACTTGTCATATTCACATCTAATGAACCTAATTCCAAACTTTGACCCAATTGAGTGATAAATTGCTTGTCTACCGACATAGTCTAATTTTACATGTTAGGTTTAATCCATGTTCTTTGCATTGCATTTATACAACTGACAACATATCAAGTATAAATAAATTCTATGATTATTAGTAGAGGCCGCTATCGAGGTGGGCGGGATTAGGTGTTCAAATAAAGAGCTTCCTAATACGTACCCTCACCCCTTACTCAAGAACTCTGTGAACACCCGTATTCATTGGCATCACGAGAGTCATTCTAGACATAGAATGCTAAGGGCAATGGATTTCTTAGTGTCACATCCCTACTTTATGTCTTGACATAATGCGAAGTATTCGAACGGTTCCAATTTTCCATAAAAATTGGTTACGACTCCACAAATGTAGGCTTCTCAAACCTTTCACCGGTTTCAATGCCTTTCCAATTGGTAACGTCTCATGACGTGCTTTGACCTCGCGCCAGAGTTCCGTGGGTGAAGTGTCGCCGCCTCGAAACCAGCGTGGGGCTGTGTCCTCAACTATGAGGTTTGATAGTTGAAATTCGGGACGAAGTTCTCTTTTAGGGGGAGTGGATATAACAATTTGGAAATTAAGGAAAGAAAGAGTACGACACGTGAGGAAGTAATGAGAATTGAGCAAATAACCTTGGGATAAGTACGATAAACATGTGTGGTTTATAAGAGCGATAATGACAATAAGAATCTTGACGGACTTTATGATAGAGTAAAATGGCGAAAGAGTACATGAGAACCGGTAATGAGATTTGAGAGAAGATTAATAAATAATTGTGAAAAGAGAGAGTGAGGCGAACTTCGGGGACGAAGTTAATTTTAAGGAGGGAGATTATAATACCTGGATATTTTGGGACCCGTAAAGGAACCTTGGGATGCGTGAGAGGACCCTCGGGTTTGCTGAGTCTACTCGAGAGTGAAGTATGACTATAAATTAGACCGAGTACAACCTATACTAAACTTAGTAGAGTTGTTACAATGCCCGCCTATAGAAGGGTCGTCTTAAAACTGTCATAACTTGAGATTTAGATATGGTATTGATATGCTTCTAATTGGTGGTATTATCTTCTTCTTTTAAGATTCCAACAGTAGATCACATGCCCAAAAATACCAAGAAACGAGTGATATATGACTGTTTTATGAAAAATGGTCATTGCTGAGAACTGCGTTGTACTCGACCAAGTGGATTGAATGCTCGACCGAGTGAGGGTCACTCGATCGAGTGCCAGTGGAATCAGCACTCGATCGAGTGAACTCTGGGCAGACGGGTTTTAAACCTGCAAACCTCCTTTCTCCTATTTTATTTCTATCTTCTTCCTTATCTCTCCAAACACTCTCCCTTCTCTATAAAACCCTCACAAACACCATATTAAAGGATTCAAGCTTGGATTGGAAGATTTCTAACCTTCTCCTTTATCCTTTCACCTTGTAAGTTGAGATCTACCCTTTTTATAGTCTTATGAACTCTAACTTTTTGGGGTTTTTAATTGGATTGATTAATTAGTAATTATTTTTAATATATGGGTAATTAGTGGGTAATAATAAGAGGTTTTGTGTTGTATTATAGTATAGGGTGATTTGTGATAGTCATTATGTGATGAGACGGTTTTATTAGATGGTTACTTGGTGATTTCGACTAGCTTATAGATTATGCTAAAAGGTAGGTTAATCCTACTCGGTTTCAATAAGTTTGGATGGTTGCATGTGTCATTAGTATGTTATAATTGCATTATAACATGAGTGTTGTGGTTAGTCATTGGTGGTCTCGTGTTGTTAAAAATCCATGGTAACATGATAATGAGTAATTAATGTTTGTTGGTAATTGAGGATTTGGGTGAGTCTCATATGTGCTGGTGATGCTTTATAACACGATATTTGATTGTGTTATCTTGAATTATTTTGTTTGTCAAGTGTATTGGAGGATATGACGACTTGTGATTGATTGGTTGTTGTTGAGGAGACGGAAGGCGGTTGGGAGACCGTTTTCCGCTGGGTCGCCTCTTGGAGCTTCCCGCTCAAAGAGGGATGTGCACATTAATGACTTGAGTACGAAGGGACTCGTGTAGTTTAGATACGATGTCTGGCAGGGGATCCGGTTGGCTTTCGGACCCGGTACGTCTGGGCATGTCCCGATACATTTGTGTGAGGTGTGGTATCATGGGCGTGTCTCTCGCACCGGTGGTTGTGGGTACGTTTGAGCGTGTCCTGGTACTAGTATAGTGATTGTGTAATCGTGTCTTATTCATATAATTGGCATGTGGCATATTTATTTATCATCTCGTGTCTTATGTTTATTTATTGAATTTGACGTGTGTGTGTGTGTGTGTGTGTGTGTGTGTGTGTGTGTGTGTGTGTGTGTGTGTGTGTGTGTGTGTGTGTGTGTGTGTGTGTGTGTGTGTGTGTGTGTGTGTGTGTGTGTGTGTGTGTGTGTGTGTGTTACTGTGTTTGTTGTGTCTGCTTTTGTATTTGTTCCTTCAGTTGCTTACCTTGTGTGGGGTTGTTATGTTATCTTCTTGTGTTGTGTCTGCCGTGATCCACTATGGTGAGCAGTCAGTCTTAGCAGGTTGATGTTTGGATTATAGCTGGGTGCTTTGAGGGACGAGTCTACTACGGGTCATGGCAGAGAGAGTGTTACATAGTTGATAGTAGTCACGAGTTGTACCTTTTTTTTGTTTAAATCACTTGTAATTTAATAAAACTGTTCTTTTAGCGACACTTGATTATTACTATCTTCGGGCAACCGAGATGGTAACGCTCTTATCTGCTGCCGGGGAAGGTCTTGTTAAGGCTCCTTGG